>NC_137500.1:29245000-29850000 GCF_041902795.1 Electrophorus electricus
ACATCACACACAGATATTGTTGCCTGTGTTTGCTCAAACTACAGATACAATACACATCCCCCTGGCCTTACTTCAAAACACACACTCTCTCCACTTTTCCTTTCTCTCTTATTTGCTCCCTCAACCCAGTTGTACTTTGCTCAAAGGGTTACAGTCCCTCACTCTTTTATTCATTGTTTTGCACTCTGTCATGCGCTCCCTCTCTCTCTCCCTTTGCTCTGCACTGTGTTTTTTCGTTAGCTGTGAGTGCGCCATAGGCTGCTTATGCAGGGCCGTCGTTCTTGGCCCAACGTGAAAAGGCTGCAGTTAGTTTGTGCGTTTTTACCCTTTGCGCGCTCATGCCGTTCAAACTAAACGTACACCTCTGCAGGCACGTCGGAGCAGTGTGAGGCCAGGGAGCCCCACGTGGCTGGAGCAAGGCCTATCCCTGGCGCTCCCTCCCCTGTGCCCGGCGGGACGACGCGCGGTACCCTGCCCAGGCCTCCGCCCGTGCTCCATCAGCAGTGCTTCTTCCCCGGTCCTGGTTCATATTGAGTTTAAGGTTGGGGGGAGGGGTTTGGCAGTGGCCCGGTTAGGGGAGTTTCTCCAGTGGTCAGCAGTAACAGAGAGTGGTTCTGGGAGCACCTGCAGAACCCCCACCCCCCCCAATCTCAGCCGAGTCCTTCCAGCGAGCTCGTCTCCTGGATTTAACTTCAAATGCACATCAATTGCGGCATGTGAATTATAGACATCTGTGTGCAAGCATGTTGTATTTGCTCTTTTTGTGTGTTGGGTGATGTCTCTCTCCGTCCGTGTGTGTGAGAGACTCTGAGACCCAGCCAGGGCAGGCCGAG
The DNA here is from genome assembly GCF_041902795.1 of Electrophorus electricus. NCBI lineage: Eukaryota > Metazoa > Chordata > Actinopteri > Gymnotiformes > Gymnotidae > Electrophorus > Electrophorus electricus. The sequence goes on from NC_137500.1 coordinate 29,245,834, forward strand.
TAATTGCAGGCTGCAGGGTAGGCGTGTGTTGGAATAACGAGTAGTGACTGATGAATGACTGTTCTCTGTCTCTGTCTACTCTTATCCATCACACACACATGTTCACACACTCCTCCAGCCAGGCTTCACCCTCCGATGTTTACCCTGCATGTCACTGAATAAGTACCCCCTCTTACCTCCTGTGCCCCCTTGTGCCCTATGAGAGGCCCTTTAGGCCATTATTCAAACTTACCACTTACATTATCAAACCTCTTACACACACCATCATACTCACACACACTGTCAAACCTCTCGCATACACCCACATAGTCTCTCACATACTATCAAACCACTTACAAACACCATCATGCTCTCTCACACACACTGCCACTACTTGTGAGAGTGAGAGCTTGATGGTCACATTTTCTGATTTGGCCTAGACAGTTGTTCTTGTAGTCAAATAGACCCCCCCCCCCCCCCCCCCCCCCCCGCCTGCAGGTAGGAGTGTGTAGACTTTTCTCAGCTTGTCAAAGCCCTCATTTGCGTTGTGATGTTGGGCAACCGCATGCCCATAGAGATCCTGTTGTCTTACCCTGTGAAGCAGACCTGCCTGCTATTGTGTGAGGGAATGTTGTGGTCGCTAGTGTTTACTGTGGCATTAGTGCCAGCAAACATCACACAGTCCCACAGTGTCTCTCCCTCCTTCACTGCCTCTGTCTGTCTTGATCTCTCTCTCTCTCTCTCTCTCTCTCTCTCTCTCTCATTCTCTCTCCATTTCTCTTCCTTTGAGTTTCTGGCTCTCAGAAAGGCATAAGGAAGTCTAGTTTGATAAGGTCACATATCTTAACTATAGAATTTTTGAAACAATGTACTGTGCAGGCTCTGAGTGCATGTGTGTTTCACTCTGTGTGTGTGTGTGTGTGTGTGTGTGTGTGTGTGTGTGTGTTAACAGGTGGACAGTGACACTATTTGGAACGAGGTCCACTCGTCCAGCGCGGCTCGCTTGGCTGTCGGCTCCGTGGTGGAGCTGGTGTTTAAGGTGGCGTCTGGAGAGCTGAAGGTAAGACCATCCTCTTTCTCACCTCACACGCACAGCCTCATAGTAGGGGGACTAGAGGAATCCCCTCCTGGCTCCAGTCTGCACTTAGAGCTGTGTCTCATTCTTTCTTTGCTGTGGGTGGTCTGCACTGAAGGGGTGTAGTCAAGGGTGGAGCTCCTACACCACGCACATACACCACACTGCTACCATACCATGTGCACATGCATGCGCACACACACACATACATACACACACACACACACACACACACACACACACACACACACACACACACACATATCTCTCAGCGTAACATCCTCCTCTCTGCCAGTTGCAGGAGCAGCCTTCCACCAGTCCCAGCCTCACACTCTGAACACACCACAGGGAATCACCAGTTCCGCTCCACACCTCCCTTACACTCCCTCCTCTCTCTTTTTCTTTCTCTCTCTCTCATCTCTCTTTCTTTCCCCCCCCCCCCCCCCCCCCACCCAAAATTATATCCTCTGGAGTGAGATAAGAAAACGGCATAGTGCAGCTGCTCCAACATCATTAGGACTGGGGGTGGGGGGGGGGAGCGCGGGTGGAGGAGCACAGGCGTGGTCTCACACCGCCTTCCAGTCCTCCACATTTCCAGCTATCCCAGGGGCGGTGGTCCGAGCTCAGAGAGGGAGTCCTCTCCGTTACGACGCCAGGACCACAGGCAACGCCTGCCGTGTGGCGCCCCACTGACTGACCCTCTTGCCCAGTGTGGGAAAGCGATCAGCACGGTTCCAGTCACGGGGCGCAGAGTGCATGGAACCACGCAGCCTGGTTTCCTGTCCAGCACATGCGCAAAGACACGTGTGGGAATGCCCACTGTGTGCACGGATGGGCTCGTGGGCTAGCCCCCGGGCTGCATAGGATGGTGCAGCTAACGCAGCTGTGTGTGTGTGTGTGTGTGTGTGTGTGTGTGTGTGTGGTTACAGAATGGCTTTGCCGTGGTGCGACCTCCTGGACACCACGCAGAGGAGAGCACACCCATGTAAGCTCCGCCACACACATCCCCGCTATAGAAAAGCACATTACTATGACACTGTACACTGCTCCACCTCAGCCAAAGTGCTGCAGGGGTCGCTGGGGCACTACAATTCTGAGCTAAACCAGCTAGCTACTAGTTCTTATTATCAGCAGCACTAGTGTTTCTGCCCTAGATTTATTTCAGACCAACTGAAGGTTCAAGCTAAATTTTGCTTTTTAGGTACCCTTCATTCAAACAGTCGTTTTAAACGTGTTGCACTCTCTCTCTCTCTCGCTCTCGCTCTCTCTCGCTCTCTCTCTCACACACTCACACTCACTCACACACACACACACACACACACACCTACCTGCCTTGTAATATAAATGAATCCCAGCTCACAAGTAGATATTCTGGCCAAGTGTACAAGGCTCTCTGGCTCACAAGCCTGCCTACAATAGAGAACTTGAGGAGTGGACCGTAAATTGTCTGAAATCCCATGTTGTTTTCTGACTCACACTTGTTTGGTTTAAAGTGTTTTCTGGCTGGCTGTCTCTCTGTCTGTATCATGACTAAAAGCCATCAAATGTGGGATCATTACATTTGGGGGGGGGGTCACTAATTGCTCAGCGTTTATGCTGTGAATACCTGTGCAGTAAGTGATCCGTGTGGCCGCTTCCCTCTCGTAGAGAATCTGCTCCCTACTAAACCAGCCCCATTATATAAAGGTTAAGTGGAGCAATTGTTCCGCACACGCTGTGGAAAAAGGTTAAACAAGACGGTTGTTGCACCGCTGTGGTGAGTTAATGCCAGGCGCAGCCCAGGCGTGCTCTGTGGTTGTGTGTGTGTGTGGGTGTAGCGACGTCTCTCCCCTGTATGGGCTGCGGGCCAGTCTCAAACACAGTTCTCTACTCTGAAGTGAAGCCAGAGCTCTGTGGGTAAAAGTGTGCCATTAGTGAAATGAGAATCCGTCAGACCAGGGGGTCCACTTAGCGCGCGACCCGCCCGCGATCCGCTTCACGTCGCGGCAGCCGGTGCTCCCTCTGTTCCTGTGCTCTCACGCTTCTCTCCTTTCCACGGAACGACAGGGGATTCTGCTATTTCAACTCGGTGGCCATCGCAGCCAAGCTCCTGCAGCAGCGGCTGAACGTCAGCAAGATCCTGATAGTGGATTGGGTGAGTGCTCTCTCGGAGGCATGGCCTTTGCAGGTTCCCTTTAACCTGGATTAAATGGGATTAAAGTGATGATGGCTATAGATTGCATGACATGGGGATTTGAAGCAAGACCTGTGAACGAGGCAGGAAGTAGCAGCAGGACTGCTGGTCACATATTACTGTTGCAATGCATAAAACATATTAAAAGATGAAACAATATTTTAAAGCATCGTTTCATTACCACATAGTGTGCAGAGCCATAGTCCAGCAGGCATCGTCAATGAGTTGGTGATACACACTCGCATTACCCTGAGCTCGGAATACACAACTTTACACAATTTCATTTCGGACGTCCACGCTAGTGACCCAATGCTTCAACATGTAAATGTTTTCTTATAAAGTAAGAAAAGTAAGTTGGTTGAGGTGCTTCCTCCCGTCAGTAATATCACTGTGAGCTATGGCCGTGTGTGGTCTGTGTGCGTGTGCGTTTCTGATGACTGCTAGACAGCAATGAGATAGTAAATGCTAAATTCTGAAACCACTGGCCTCCTCCAGGATGTTCACCATGGCAACGGAACCCAACAGGCCTTCTACAATGACCCCAATGTGCTGTACCTGTCACTGCATCGCTATGACGATGGGAACTTCTTCCCCGGCAGCGGAGCCCCCGATGAGGTCAGAGTCCAGAGTACTGCACTGAGAGGCAGAGTCATGGCATGTCCTTCTCTCTCTGACGCACCCCCCCTCCACACACACACATACACACACACACACACACACACACAGAGGTCGAGCTGAAACCCCAACCCGTTTAAGGCTCCCCCCCCTGCTGGGAGCGTCTATACAAACAGAACCCCTCAGCAGGGTTCTGGAACCCTGACACTGGTTATAAATCACAGAGAGATTTTGTAGATTTTTAAAATTATACCAATATTCTACAGTATTCTTGGGATTCAAAAAGTTTTACATTTTCTAGGACATTTCAGGTTCAGGCTGGACCTGGTTCATGGAATTTAAGACCAGCCTAGTTAATGAAGGGTCTGTCGAGTCAGTTAATAAACTACTGCAACCTTTTTAACAGCCCTGGGTTTGAGCAGCGTCTGTTGCGCAGCTAAATGCGGCCGCTCTTTAGGAGCCGTGTGAGGTGAGGGGTGACAGATCCCTGCAGGCTCCCTGCTCCTGTCCGCCCCGTGCTGACTTTGTGGATGCTGCCCAGCGGGCATGGCGCTGCATGCAGTACTCGGCAGGTCTGCTTTCACGAGCAACCGTACCTGCTTCTGAGAAGTGCCGCGACCGCAGCCCAGCCTGTTCCTTCTGTCCTGTGATTGATCTCCGCGGTTAACGCCCCGTTTGAACTGGTCCCCGCGGGCCACAGTGTTGAGCCACGTCCGCTTGAGAAGGGATTCGCCTTGCCCTGTTTAATTCTTCCTGTCTTCCCATGATTCATTGCAGCAGTGAAGCCTATCACCTTGCCTTTCAGCGCAGGGAGAGGCATAAAACCTGCGGCGGTGCAACCTTCTCACTGGATGTGTGTCTCTCTGTGTGCTTGTATAATAGGTTGGCTCGGGCCCTGGCCTGGGCTTCAATGTCAACATGGCCTTCACTGGTGGCCTGGATCCCCCCATGGGCGACGCGGAGTATCTGGCTGCCTTCAGGTAACCCGCCACCTTGCTGTTGACTGTTCACTGTGTTGCTCCAGCTGAAGGACAGTGCACCTTGACCTTTAACCCCCGGATGCTTGGTTTCCCCTTTCACTGGGAATAGGCAGGAGGCAGAACATGCGACAGCCTGGTAAAGCTTTGAGGTAGGCCACAGCAGGTCACCACTCTCACTCTCAGAGGCAGGAATGGGGCCCAGGGCGCATGGTAGCACAGGCATTAAAGGCCATGTAGCAACCACGGCCACCCGATAGGCCAAGCGAACGTGGGACCACGCCCACCCAACAATCGAAGAGAACGTGGGACCACGCCCACCCAACAATCGAAGAGAACGTGGGACCACGCCCACCCAACAATCCAAGAGAACATGGGACCACGCCCACCCAACAATCGAAGAGAACGTGGGACCACGCCCACCCAACAATCGAAGAGAACGTGGGACCACGCCCACCCAACAATCGAAGAGAACGTGGGACCACGCCCACCCAACAATCGAAGAGAACGTGGGACCACGCCCACCCAACAATCGAAGAGAACGTGGGACCACGCCCACCCAACAATCGAAGAGAACGTGGGACCACGCCCACCCAACAATCCAAGAGAACGCGGGACCACGCCCACCCAACAATCCAAGAGAACGCGGGACCACGCCCACCCAACAATCCAAGAGAACGCGGGACCACGCCCACCCAACAATCCAAGAGAACATGGGACCACCAACCCCACCTGCCCTCTAGCACAGCCCCTCTAGCACTGCTGTTTTCACCAGAATTTCAAGTATCTTGGAGATGGAGGAAAGAAGAAGAAAGCTTTTAAAACAATGTCTCATAACAGTTTGTCTCAGCACTGCTCATCTGTTGGCCAGCCTCTTTTATCTGCGCTCAGGGTCTGATGGGGGCCTTTGAGGCAGAGCCAGTGGGGCTGAGCCCCATCAGACATGGTGTCTGTGTCGAATAATAAACCCTCCACAACCCCGGGGGTAGCAGGCACGTGGCCCATCTGAGCTACTACCCCCCCACCACCACCCCCACCCCCGAGGGCAGCTTTGAAGGCAGAACTCTAATGTGGCCGCAGCGCACGGGCCGTGGAGGACGACTACCAGGCCACGGTAAACCCGGATGATCCGGGCTCGTCCCTCTCTACTGTCCCGGTCCCTGTGGCCCCTTGCAGGAATCCCCCCACGGCCTCCTTTGGCACCAGACCTAGAGATTCCCCAAGGAACTGGGTGTGCTGCTGACCGTGTTGGAGTGACTCAGTCATTGGCGCTTCAGAATGGAGGTGATGCAGACTGGCACTGCGGTGGGATGGCGGGTGGTGCTCAGTAGCCCAATTGACCGAACTGCTGAATGATGCACTCAGACTAGTATCCTGTAAGAGAGAGCTCCGGGCCCCATCCCCATCACTGCACCTCCTAGCCCTGCTCCTCCACTCTCCTCTTTGCTCTTTCCCTGCCTCTGTATATGCGGCAGGTGGTTTTAATGACTAGTACAGGTTGGCTGAAAGAGGACTCTCTCCCTGTAGGTCAAGCGCAGCCTAGGGCTCATCTGTGCCCGCTGGCCACGCTGACCACTGCAGCAGAGCCTCGTGTCCTGGTCTGTACGGAGCCCAAACCGGCTCCCACTACAGAGTAACAACCTGAAACGAGCCAGTTCTGTAATCCCATTAGAACCTCGAATAAGATCCAGAAGGAGGAGATGGGGGCATTCAGGCAGTACAAATCGGTGGAGGAGAGTTATTAGAACCTCCTGTTGGGCCACAGCACCTCCCTGCTGTAGACGTTCTCCCCTCTCCCTGGTTCAGGGCTTGGCACTGCACTCCCTGCAATGTTTAAGTTCCAACCTAAGGAGAGAACTCTCTATCTCTCTCTCACTCTGACCCATCTCGTCATTCGCAGTGCTGCGGCATTCTCAGAGCCCAGAATTATCTCTCCCCGAAGACTGAGAAGGGAGAGCCCAACAGTTCATATATCTCTTCTTTTCTCTGTCTGTCTCTTCCTGCTCTCTCTTGCTCCATCTCCCTCCGTTTTCATCACTTTTCTTCAGCCCTCTCTCTCTCTCTTTCTGCCTGCTTAGTAAATAATGTAGCATCACTGTAATGATAAAGTCTGAATAGCCAAGCACAGACAGATGAGCGGAGATGATGAACCCCGGTCCGCTGTGGTCGAAACGTCAACCATCTCTGTTCCGTTACTGCTGCGCTTCCCTCCGTTGCTCTGCCCCTCCCCCACGCCATGTTCCATGGGCCGCGCGAGGCGACATGCACCCCCGCGGTCAGCACCTTCTCCTCCAGTGCGGCCGGTGCCACGTTGCATTTGCAGGGGATAAGGCCTGCGACGAGGAAAAACGGAGAAAAAAGATAAGAAAATTGGCTCTAATGAAAACCAGAAGCCCAGGAATTCTCGCCATGAACTTGGAAATGGAGAGGAGAATTGAAGTTAATTCAAACCAGCTCTCCGCAATGCCAGATGACGAGGCTTTGAAGTCTTTCTCTCCCCTTCTTTTCCCTTTCGTTCTTTCTGGACTCTCTTTTCGGAGGGGGGACTGGGGGAGAGATTGGAAAAGCCTTTGAGGCTGACAGATAGCCATGCGTAGCGTTAACCCTTCGTGGGTCCTGTTGGTTGTACAAGCTGGGCCCGCCGTTTCCCCAAACCGCTCTCGGCATGACTCATTTTTGGGATTTGGGTGGAATAGCGGGGATGGATTGTTTTTTGACAGCTTGTGGTCGGTGATGCTACTTCCAGGCCTCGCAATTTGTCTCAGTCCGTTGCAGGGGACTCAGGATAGGCCTTTGCTAATTATCGCTCATAAATCCTGGCCAACTGTCTTCCGTGATGCTGGTGTTTCTCTCACTGGAGCGGCTGCTGTTTGGGTTGTCCACGGCAACCGCAAGGCATCGGCCTTGGCCGGGCCTCTGAGACCGATCGCTGGCCGAGGGCTCAGAGAGCACGTCTCACCGGCCGGAACGGGAGGAGGATCTGCACGCTGCTTTGTAGGTGCTGTGTGGAGACAGAAGAGCTCTGCTCGCAGTGTTTGTGTCTTTGAAAGAGAGGGACAAAATGACCTACGTGTGCCTGCGTGTATCACCTCTGTCTGATGTGCCGTCACTGTATACTTCTGTGTTTTTCAACACACGAGCCTTGCCGAACCTGTGCTCCAGAGCCTCTCCCTGTTCTGCAGAAGCTCTACCCCACCAGTGCCCAGGAGAGGGACAGCTGACGACAGCCTTAACCTCCAAACTCTGGCATGAGGCTTCTTGGGCCCTAGGTGAATCTGGAGCAGGCGGTCCAAACCATCTGGTTCTCTGGTTTCTTCCTTGGTTTCATTGTCCCGTATTTGTGCGTTTAGTACTTGTCATCAAACAACTTTGCATGTTGGCGACTTGGACATGCTCCTTAAAAACGCCTGGAGTATTGAGTCGCAGTTATTTGTTTCCATCAGACTAGGTGATTCATAGTTTCAGAGACTCTCTTTCTTAGAAGTTATGCACTTACCCCAGCAGGGCATTGGTGTAGGGGGTGGTTCGTGATTTACCAAGAAGCCGTTGGGAAACTTTATTGAGAGAGACTCTTACTGCAGTGGTGGGGGGTACATTGGGGTGTCCCATGGTTTTCTTAAAAGCTCTTGAGAAATAGAGAAGAATCCACACACTGTAACTGTGTTCCTCTGGCACTGGGACAGCTGACGCGAGCAGTACGTTCTGTACTCTGGTGCAGGCCAGTATCCCAAACACACAGTGGGATACTAACGGTTAGTATTAATCCTGACTCCCAAGCGAGCTGGATAAAACCTGGAAAGGATGTCCACTCTGTGCCTTATGGTTTTTCCTTCCTAGTAGTTCACAGAGGTTAACTGATATCAAACGTACCAGAGCCTATTGGTCCTCATTTGTGGGGTGCAGTAGCTCTTTAAAAAAAAAAAAAAAAGGGCAATACAGACTTCTGTTTCTCTGCTCTTACTTAACATTCCTGTGTGGCACCACGGATGTAAAGCTCAGTGGTCCCCCAGGTTTGTGGTGTGGGACCCTTTCCTACTGTTGCGGGGGCTTCGGAAGCTCCTGAGAAGGCCCTGGCTGGGTGGCGGGTGGGATGGGGAAGGGGCTGACGAGGTGGTCTGACTGTTCAGGGCTGCTCCCTTTGACTTTACGAGCCAAGCTTTCTCTTTATGACCGGGCTTTTCAAGAGGTGAGCTTGGAAAAGAAGCCAGGTGGATCTGAGCAGATACCGACACCAGTGTGTGTGTGTGTGTAATCACGTGAACTCAAAAGGATTTTTGCTAGGTACTCCCATAAGAGGTCTCTCCTCTCCCGATAGACTGTGTGCGCAGTGATCTCACACTTTTCCCTGCTTACTGGGACAAGGGTGGGACCTGTAGGGTCCCCAGGGGGCCGGGCGCCTGCAAGGTGTGAAAACTGCATGTGCTTCCTGAGGGTCTCGGTGGGCTTTTATCTGTGTGGTCTTTCTGTCAGTTGGATTCACTCAGAGATCAGGAACGACGGTGAGCGTTCGCAGCAGCAGTAAAGCCGAGAGAGGGCAGAGACACCAGTCAGGGCTCGTAATTCTCGCTGTCTATAAGCTAATTAGCTCAGGCTCGTATCGATTTCCCTCGGAAGGGGAAATCGACGACGCGAGTGGTTCTGACAGCTGCGGCCCGCCGAGAGCATCAAAGCGTTGGCGCACGCGGGAATTGGGCAGGAGCAGTTGGGGTGGCCCAATGGCAGCCTGTAGGTTGCACAGCAGTAGGTGCAGCAAAGGTGTGGGGGCGGGGCTTTGCCACGGTCAGCCCCTCCACTGATCTGCTGCTGGCAGATCAGGAGCAAGGCATCACCTTTCTGACCACAGGGAGAGGGAGAGCACGACTCAGCACTTTTAAACCCCCCACACTAATGAACACAGCGTCCTCGTTATTAGAAGCTGCGAGTCACAGGCAGCTGTGAGGGTCTGAATGCTTCAGCATATATATGTATTTTTCCATTCTTCCAGCTCTTTCTTGTGTTTAGCCACATTTCACCAGACCACAACATGTAAAAACACGAGTCACTGTTGATTGAGAAAATGTTATTGATGATTCTCAGCTTGTTTTAAACGCTTCCAACACTGAGTATGTGTTGAGCTGTGGTTACACCTAGCACACTTAATCACAGACACTACTGGTGATGAAACTCACTCTCTCTCTCTCTCTCTCTCTCTCGCCACCCCTACTGTTCCTGTATCTCACCTGTATCTCCTATGTGACCAATACCCCAGTAAAACCTTTGTAAAGCCAATATGTATGCCCAGTATCAGTCTCCCCACTCAACTACATTCCAGACATCACTTTTCAAGGAAAATAAATACCTCCCTGGCACCAGGGGGCTGTAAATTCAGGTGTGCCTCTAAGGAGGCGGGTGATGTTAGGGTGTGAGAGCACGAGACACAGCCTGTTATTATGGCAGTGTGGTGGAAAAGAGGGTGGAAAGAATGAGCCTGACTGGGCATCTGCCATCTCAGGAGCTGGTCCCTGGGCCCTGAGCCCACCCACAGCCTGTCCGCAAGTACCATGCACAGCTGGCATGCAACCGGCAGTGCTAGCCACCGGCACTAACACCACACACACACACACACACACACACACACACACACACACACACACACCTCAGCCGACCAGCTCCTGAATAAATCAAATAAACATCAGCAATGCCTGCCTACACAGCTGAACCCCGAGCAGCAGTGAGGGGTGAGACATCCTCGCACGTGTGACAGCCCTGCCCTCATCTGTGCTTAAAGAGCCCGAGGTCTTTATTACGAGACATGGGCGTGAGGCAGCATCGCAGGTGTAAGGTGCGTCACTCCATCAGAATACGCCGAGCTCCAGACTACGGCTCCACCGATGGAGCTTGGCTGCGAGGGCCCTGTCCACATCTTAAGTGAAGCCACGCAAAGCCGGCCTGTAATCCGCCTACACCTCCACTGCAGTGGGACGCCGTCCGGTAGCCTGCTCCCTGGGGGTCGAGCTCCAGCCGCGGGACCGCCAGGCCCAGTTCCTCCCCAGCTGCAGCCAGGCCAGAGGCGCACAGTTCCTTAATGGATCTTAATATAGCTTCTCAGCTGTTAGTCCTGCATGGAGGGTTTTTAGCCATATAGTCCCCACCCACCCAGGCCAGTGTGTATGGCGCTGATGGACTCCGGTGCTGATGACCTTTGCGCGGCTGGACGAGGTCCGTCGCGCGTAACGGTATCAGCCCTCGCATCTGGCCGTGTGTGTGTGTGTGTGTGTGGCCGTCTGTCTCTGTCTGTATTTTCTGCCGCGTGCCTTTTATGAACTGTTATTAAAGTGGTGAGCTGGGGGAGGGCTGATGGGAGGGGTTTAAACCCCCACCCCCACCATGCCGTCTCCAGGGCAGCGCTGCACATCAGAGGAGGGAGTGTGTGCTCCAGCGCTGGGCTGTGAATCGCAGCCTCACCACAAAATGTGCCGTGAAACCCACAGCGCTCCTATGAAGCACGCGTTGAATCTGGGTATGTTGCATGGAGTCCAAGTTACGCCCCCCCCCCCCCTTCTTGGTTTGACGGTGTGCAGGTTTAACAATGTGTTGTAAACTGGGCTCTCTGGACATGGAGCCTTTGTGTGTCTGTGTGAGCCACGACTCCTGCCTGTAGGTCCCTCCACTGAGTCTCTCTGTTGTGGACGGATGGTTCTTAGGTGTTGCCGCGTGTGTGCCTTGAGAGGTCAGTGACACTGTGTTATGTACTGTTGCATGGGTGGACAGCTGAGCTCCTCTGTGTCTGTGCTGCAGGACGGTGGTGATGCCCATCGCTAACGAGTTTGCCCCTGATGTCGTGCTCGTGTCCTCGGGCTTTGACGCCGTGGAGGGCCACCCATCGCCGCTGGGGGGATACAGACTCACGGCCAAGTGTGAGTGCCCTGCGCCCGGATACACTGCCCACACACACACACACACACACACACCAGGGTTGCAGGGTGACATGACTGAACAACCATTTTTGGAACTTTCTCTCTCTCTCCCAGTCTGTGTCTATCTGTCTTCCCCTGTCTGTCTGTCTCTCTCCTGTGTGCATCACCTCCATCTTTCTGTGGCCCGTCTGTGTGGTCAGAGGCAGAAGAGGGAAATCCCACACAGCTCCACTGTTCGGCTCGGCTGAAGCCCGAGGTTTATTTTTCATGTCTCAAGGCTGTTATTCCAGTTGAGTCTGTAACGTCCCAATGCCACAAAAACAAAGAGCCATGGACATGGTGGACAGCTTGTCCTGGCGCTTCAGCTCAGCACACATCCTCTCGCTCACACACAACTCACTGTTTCCTCTGGTACAGCATTTCACTGCCATTCTGAAACTCCGGTTAGAAATTTGAATCAGGGGCCCAACAGGAGCCCCTGGTCCTCCCAGCTGGCCGTGCACTTGTCTCAAAGGGCCCTTTTGAGATTCCCTCTTAACCACCAGAAGCGTCCCAGTTCATGTGCTTGTCACAGCGCCTGAGTGCATTCTCAGTAAAGCTCGGCGTTGATGGTTCCTGCTTGATGTTGATATCAGTCAGATTGGTCTCTTAGTAGCCCAATGGCCTGTGACAAGACCCTCTTCCTTCCAGAAACATGCTTATCTGGACCTCTGCGGACCAGCGCACGCACGCTTAGCTAGATGTTTACGTTAGTGAACACACATTCATGTAGGCCCTCAAGCACATGTGCATACACACACACACACACACACACTCATACAATTATAGTCTCTAAATCTAAGCACAGGAATGTGTACCCAGGTACATAAACAAAATCTCATAGTGCACTGCAGACACCCATGAAAATACATACACTGAAATATGTGCCTAATCAGTGAGCTCATATAAATCTAGAGAGGTTGGAGTTTAGTGTTCGCTTAGTAAATCTTTTGGTCTGTGAGTGCTGGTCAGAACATGCTGTTCTCTGCTGCCCAAGCCAATCATCGGACAGTGCATCTCTCTCTCTCTCTCTCTCTCTCTCTCTCTCTCTCTCTCTCTGTAAGTCTCTGTCTGTCTTTCTCTTTCTCCGTGTCTCTGCTTCTCCATAGTCTCTCTCTCAACCTCCAGCTAAGTGTGTGAATGCGTCCTGAACGCATTAGGCAAATGCCTTACAGCAGTATTGCCTACCAACTGGCCTGAATGGGCTTTAGCGGGGTGAATGTATTCAGACAGAGGTCAGAAGCAGCCTGCAGCCGAACTGCCAAGCCCATGTTTATTACAGTGAAACCTGTCCTGTCCAGTGTGGCAGGGGTCTCCTAAATCCTGGGGGCCTTCTATGGAAAAGAGAAAGTGATGTAATACCCCCCCCCCCCCCCACACACACACACACACACACACACACACATTGCTATGGCTACGATTCCTTTGATGGAGGGTTGCCCAGGAGAGCTCTAACCCCCTACCCGCTCTGCCTTTCTCCCCCCGTGCAGGTTTTGGCTACCTGACCAAGCAGCTGATGGCCCTTGCCGGCGGCCGCGTGGTGCTCGCTCTGGAGGGGGGTCACGACCTAACAGCCATTTGTGATGCGTCTGAAGCATGTGTTTCTGCTTTGCTGGGAAACGAGGTAAGGATGGATGAGGGTGGGAGGGGTGGAGTAGAGGGCGTGGCTGGCGGGGGGGAGGGTGGAGAGTGTATGCACTTTAGTTCTAAACGCCCCTCGAAAAGTCAAGCTTCCTCGACTGCTCATATGTACACGGCACTTTAAGAGTGCATGTGTCTAATTAACAAAGAAACATTATCAGTTTACTTACCCTCAGTCTGAGTTTGGCCACTCATCCCTGTCCCTTTCCCTACCGAGATTCAAAGGGCCACTTGGAGCTTAAAGAAGAAAAATGATCGCTTCACTCAGCCTGCGCCCAGGGAGCGGGGGTTCGTTAATCTCCCTCAGATACAATAGCAAAGCCCAAAGCAGCAACCTGCTTTTCGCTAGCCTGAACCACAAAGAAATGTATGCACTAATCCTACATCTGACTGCGCTGTCGAGAAACGGTCTGGAACGTTGCACTGTGTGACTTTAAAACAATAATGTTCTTAACATCAACACACTAGTTAATGCCCAGTTCTGCCATGCTAGCCAGGGTTTGCATGCAGTCAAACGCGTCTTGGTGCAAGCGAGACCTGAGCGATTTAAAGCTCGAGTTCAGCTCCTGACTCCACCGTCCAGTAAAGGTCGCTCTGTCTCAGTTTATTGACCTCTCTGTCCATCTCTCTCACTCCTTGTTTTGTCCCCAGTGAGTCTCCTCCCAGTCCTCCTCACTGGTCTAAACCGTCGATGGCTTCCCTCACTCTCTCTGCAACCCCCGCGTCCCCCGCCTGCCCAGAGTGGGAGGAGGATGCTGGCACCTGCCCGTCGCTCGGAGCGAGAGAGCGGGCGAGAGAGAGAGCGAGAGAGGGAGAGATGTTGAGAAATGGGTGGTTAATTGCGGGAGCGCGCTCGCCCGAGCCGCAGCCGAGCGAGCTGTCCTCTGTGATTCATGGCACACGGCAGATACCACACAACAAAACACGGGCCTTGTCTTCCTCTGGAGCTAATGGGCCGGAGCGAGTGTGCTTTTGGCTGTGGTGCAGACGAGTTTGCGTGGGTGTGCCATGGCCGTGCAGCCTTCTTCTCTGCTCCGTCACGTGGAAAAGAAAACACTGTTGCAATACCGAGTTTGGTCCAGGCATTTATTGTGCATTTCTGACTTTTGCATGAAACAAAAGCCAGCTTGGTTTCTCCTGCGCGCTGAAAGAAATTCACTGTGCTCTCACGTAGTGTTTATCCGATTAAAACTCCAGCAACGGTGTCTCATGTTGTGTTGGCACGCCACAGTGGTGGGCGGCAGGCCGAAGTTGTAATGGCGGGACCTGCGGTCTCCCTCTACTAATGGCGTCCTGTCCCCAAACGACCAGGTGCCTGAATGCAGGCCTGCTCTGACCAGCCTCCAGGAGCCGATAGAGGCTCCACTACTTCCTCCCCTGGCGGACGATTGGACAGGCCGTGGTCCAGGCTTTGTCTCCCATCTGGAGGCGAGACCGTAAAGACGCCCCTGGAGCCCTTAAAAAACACGCGCGCTGGCTCCGCGCAGCTGGACATGACAAAATCTAAACAGGACAATAAGGCTCCCTGCTGACTCTGGTAGAGGAGCAGCTTGGAATGATGAGAGTGGGGCGGGGCCGAGCAGAGCAAGCCGGGACAGAGTGGGGCGGGGCAGAGCGTGGGAAGGGTGGGGCGGGGCAACCCAGAGGGGTTGAGGGTGGGCAGCCATGCGGCCAACCCTCACCCCAACCACCCATCTCTGAAGGGAAAGCTCCACTGCTTCCAAGCTGTCAAGCAAAGTAGATCTTAACAGCTCTGAACTGGAACGCTGGCTTTAGAGGGGAACTGCACAAACCTCCAGGCTCGCTGCAGTAACCGTAACGGGTGTACCTGCAGCCGGCTGGGAGCCAGGGGAGGGGCAGGTGGTGGTGGTACCCGGCTGGGCCTTCCCTGCGGAACCCCACTGAGCAGTCTGCTGTTGTAGCGGGGAGAGAGCGAGAGGAGAGGTGAAGACAGATATAAGGGGAAGGTGATGGAGGTGGAAGGAGGGGTGTTGAGTGTAAAGAGTAGCACCACCGCTGACCCCAGAAAGCACCGGCGTGGATCCATTTCAGACGCCTGCAGAGAGACGCCAGCATACACACACGTGGAGGAACTCGGAGGGTTATAAGGTGGAGTTAAAAAGGGACCTGTAACTCATTCACTCACACACTCTCTCACTCTCTCTCTCTAGTAGAAGTGTCCCTGTAGCACATCTGAAAGCCGTTAGGCTCACACTTCATGCAGACGGGGTCAGTAACCGAGAGACAGAGATGAAGTAATCAAAGGAAACTGGGAATCATTTGAAGTGGAGAGGAAGCTATTGTCATAAAGCCGCCCGAGAGTCGGATTTCTCCACGCGGCCTCGTGGAGATCAAACACGCTGCTCTCACGAGCACTCAGGTGCCTCTGACTCTGAGCCAACAGTTGGGTGCGCTGGAACTCCGAGCCACCCACACTCCGCGCTACAACGGCAAGTTCAAGGGCGCGCCTCATTAGCCCCGCACGACTGTTTCTTTGCCACGTAAAATAGCGGCGTGCACTGCTCGCCAAATTCAGACACACTTGATCGGTGGATTAACGCCGGCTTTGTTTTGCTTTTTGTTTTCGTGGCCCGGGAGAACTGGCATCTCAGTATCTGGGCAAGCGCAGGTCAACCATGCGTCTGATGACGCGAAGGGTGAATCACATGGGCCACAGAAACGTTCGATAACGGCTCAAATAGGAGAGACCGGGCCTGTAATCAGAAATGTGTCTTATCATGATCTTTACAAAAGCTCGAGTGTAATGGACTAGGAATGTGAGCCAGTGGTTCGTGATGAGGCAGATAGAACTTGAGTGGGAGTGAGTGGTTTTTGTGTGTGTGTGTGTGTGTGTTGAATACTCTCATGGGAGCACAGCTGCATCAGCTAGCCTGAGCTCCAAATGGACGCATTTTGCTCGTACAGTCTCAAGGCCACATATTTTGATCACTCTGTTAAATTGTTCATGTGAGTAATAGAGTTGCAACTCTATTAAATTGTACACTCTATTAAAAATGAAAATCTTTCATTTTTCTTTATAGACACCCATGCTATTTCTGTGTGCTACACTGGAATGAGGAGAGAGGGAGAGTAGCGGGTGGGAGGGAGGGAGGGAGGGGGAGAGAGAGAGAGAGAGAGAGAAACAGTAGGAGGGAGAGAGAGGGTCTGTAACGGGTAGGAGGGAGGGAGAGTAACGGGTAGGCGAGAGAGAGGGGGAGAGAGGGAGAGAAACGGTAGGAGGGAGAGAAAGAGACAGGGAGAGTAACGGGTAGGAGAGAGAGGGGGGGAGAGTAACGGGTAGGAGGGAGGGAGAGTAACGGGTAGGAGAGAGAGGGGGGGAGAGTAATGGGTAGGAGAGAGAGAGAGAGAGGGAGAGTAATGGGTAGGAGAGAGAGAGAGACAGGGGGAGAGAGAGAAAGGGAGAGTAATGGGTAGGAGGGAGAGAGAGAAAGGGAGAGTAATGGGTAGGAGGGAGAGAGGGAGAGTAATGGGTAGGAGAGAGAGAGAGACAGGGGGAGAGAGAGAAAGGGAGAGTAATGGGTAGGAGGGAGAGAGGGAGAGAGAGAGAGGAAGAGTAACGAGAAGGTGGGCTTCCAGCAGTGCCACCTCCTGTGAGACTGTGGTCATCACCTCCTGCCTGTTGCAGAAATGTAGAAATGAGAAATGTTTGATTTGAAGGTAAAGGCAAGAAGGCTGTCCAACATTATTGAAAGAAGGGCCGTCATACCCAACCTCCACTTTTTTCTTCATTTCAAACCTTTTTTGCCGTTTTTTTATTTTATTTAAATGTTTCTTTTTTTAAACAATGACTAAGGCCCTTTCTGGGTGAATACCTCCTGAGTGATGCATGGGCTCCGTTAGTCAACTCTGAACTCATGGCTAAATGGTGAATGTGCACAAACAGATGTTGCTTTCCAAATTGTGGTTTTTAGCAATTATTTGATAAACAACAACCTAATAGGCTAATTGTTGCCAGTCACTGATGAGGTTATCCCTGTGTTTACCTAGCAGTTACTGTAAACACGCATACTTTCATCTATGTCCTCATCTTTTGCGCTGGAGATTTACGCAAACTGTTGCCAAGGTTGCACACACCGTCATACGAGTTCTCATAGTCAGCTGCCCATGTCTGGCATGTTCACCAGTACTGGGACATGGACCGGCACGATAACGTTCCTGATACGGAGACCCAGACCACAGTGTCCCAAATACCATGAAGCATGTTTCTCCCGAGACTCTGCCATACACAAACTAGGACAGAACCCTTTGTCATGCTGCTGGAGACTCTGAAACCGAGCGGCATGGTTTTATGCATAACTGCAGTTCTGTTGCCAGTATAACGATGGCATTTCTCTCGTCGATAAGGAGCAAGAGCTCACGCAAAGCCCTGGCGGCGCGGATGCCAGGGGAGTGCCCATGTCCTGTATCTAGGGAGCGGCTCTGCACGTGCTGACAAGCCCCATTAAAGTTTAAAGCCACTCGGCGGGGCTGTCCGTCATGTTGAGAGACGGCTGGGGCCCCCCTGGGGCAGTTGCCAGGGGTTATCCTCGCAGCAGCGGTTGAGGGGCCGGGCTGCTGCTGGAGAACAGGGACCCGCAGGACAGGGTTGGGGTTTGCGGGTGGAGGCTAGTTTCGAGAGCTGCTTTGGAGTAAGGAATTTCAGACGGAAATTCAGGAGACATCCAGGCTGATTGGAGGCTGGAACGGAGCCATGGGGAAGCCTCACAGCAGGGAGCTGTGAGTGGATGACCAGCTGGCCGCGCGTGCGCACGCACACACACACACACACACACACACACACACACACACACACACACACACACACACACACACTACTGATCACTCCACCACATGGGACTGTGTGCATAGGCACAAGCCATGCCTAGCTGTGAGCTAACGCTGCTCCATATTTCTATGTCTGTGAGAGCTGATCACATGCAGTGGACATGTGCCATGCATTACTATTCGCCACAGCCCCAGAGTGACCAGTGCCGGCGGTTGGTGCTGCGCGGGCGAAGGACTGCCATCTCCGTGCCGGTGTGGGGGCTCCTACTCCTGCCCACCTGCCTTTCAGCCTTCACACTGCACAAGCTGCTAAAAGTGCATGGCTGCAATGCACATATCAAGCAAAACACACGCCAACACACACACACACACACACACACACACACACACTCTTGTTCCTCTGGTTCTTCCCCAGTCTTCACCCTGTTCAGTGGGTGCTGGGGGGAGCAGTGCGTGGGAACTCTGCGTTCCAGCGGGACAGGATGTCTTTGTCCTTCTAAGGGGGCAGGAGGGGTGGAGGGGCTATAGGTGAGGCAGAAAGCCTGTGTTGGAAAAGAAAAATCTCGCCCCATCATAACTACTGTAAGTTGATTACGGCAGTGTTAATGTAAGACCAGGCAACTAGCAAAGTGCTGTTCAGTATCAGTGGTGATAGGCGGCTGGCATACCTGCAGAAGACGCTGGTGTTTGTATCCTTAAGGTATGACCTGCTGTGGGCAGGAGTTTGGACCGCATATTGACTCTTGACAAGTGTTTGAGTTGTATCATGAGCACTTTATCTTGCATGTTAATCCAAATAAAGTATTTAAATGTATGTATGTGTGTGGGTGTGTGTGTGTGTGTGTGAAGGGATTTGAAGGCTCTGTGACGTTTGCCACTGCAGGGCTGGAATGTGTCTTCAGATCAGTTCCCTCTGTGGCCCTGTACTCCAGCGCCGTCACGTCCTTCTGCTGGGTGCTTGAATTAAACCATAAATGTCCAGAAGGAAAGAACTAGTCAGTCTCTCTCTTTCTCTCTCTCTCTCCCTCCTTTTTCTAATGCAGATGGTCTGTGGACGGCTGACAAAGCATGCATGCCTTTCTTCTTCCTCTTTCGTGTTTTCACATTCTAAAGTTTTTGGCCATAATAAAGTGTGTGTGTGGGGGGGGGGGGGTTGTGTGTGGTGTTGAAACAAAGCAGTATGCAGCCTAAGGGAAGTACACTCATTCCACATTAGGAATGCATTATTTGCTCTGCGCTTTGACCGTGCTGGTCCGGCTGGTGCTTCTGGCCCGGCTGGTGCTTCTGGCCCGGGCATCCGCAAACCGCATGAGCCCATGTGCTTTGTGCCAGAGCCTGTGTATATGAATGGATGGCGCGTCACCATTGACTCACATTGTGAATTTTTGAAGCCGAGATGGCCAAAATGATGGCTCTTCTGCGCTTGCGGGGAGCCAGAGAACGCACAGGAGAGACTGTAGGCTGGATGGCATCTCCAAACCCCAGCCACGTTTGTTAATACACATACGCTTTCTTTATGCCAGGAGCAAACACAACAAAAGAACACGTTCTGCAATACATCTAATACTTCACATGATCCATGGCCACCCCTAATCAGTCCACATGTGCTTTCACTTCCATCAACCACGTTCTGGAATGAAACTTCTTTTCTTCATCACAAAAATATCTTAGCAAAATATCAGGCATTTAATGAAAATGAAATAATTAAACTGAAAATTAATAAATAACCTCACATGAAGCAACTTGAATAAATAACCTCACATCTTGACCATAGCTTTCATATTCAGTTCAAGATGAAATATTTAATTATTCTCTTATTTTTGTCAGCTAATTACAGGATAACATTCACATTATTTAATTTAATGAAATGATTTGAACAATATTTTTTAAATCAACCCGAATTAAAGGTTGATGTGTCTTGCTTCAGTGCCATGCCTAGATAGCTAGCTGGTTTTCTAACATTAGGGAAATTTAGGCAAGCAGCTAGCCAGTTACAGAGACAATGGCAAAGAACTTGCACCTGAGGATCTGTTAGAACAATTTACTTCTGAAAAGGTCATTGCTTTACTTCCAAAATGTCAAAGTGACCAAAGTTATTAACACAGTCAAGCTGTAAGTCAAATTAAACATTGTATTGCAGCCAGCCATTAGAGGGAGTCAGACAAGCTTCCCTTTTCTCCTGCTGCTGTTCAGTCAAAGGAATCAGATTACTGCCATGCCAACCACTCCAGATCACGCTGCCAGCCAACCACCACTGTGCAGCTAATCCTGTAAACTAACCACCAGTGCCAGGCTAATGCTGTCAACTAACCACCAGTGCCAGGCTAACCCTGTAAACTAACCACCAGTGCCAGACTAGTCCTGTCAACTAACCACCTGTGCCCAATTAATCGTGTAAAATATCTACCAGCACTACAGCTAACCCTGCCAGTATTCATCCAGCTACCATTGCCCAGCTAATCCTTCAAGAGTACCATCAGTGGTGCAGTTAATGCAGCCAGCACTCCCAGTTCTGCAGCTAATCCTGGAAGATTAATCCACTTCCCCGGTGCTGCAGATAACCACTGACCATTGACATGGCTGCTAACTCCACTTCACCAGCATTGACACTATTTCTTCTGTACAAACAACAGGCCCTTCTACTGTAAATTTGGCTTTCAGTCAGTCACCCAGTACAGTGGGATATGGACCCTGGGGCCTACGGATGCTTTGGGCATTTATGACGGTTTTGAGGGTTTAAGAGAAGTTTGAAATATCACTGAGGCCATGGGAGCATCTGTATCATTTATGGCGACAAGCCTGCTGACTGTGGCTCAGCCCGAGTAGTCCAATGTTTCCCTTGAGTAGCTTCAGAAAGGCTGATGATAGTTTTACAGTGACTCCATTTTGTTTACTCTCATCCACAGCTGGAGCCGCTTCCTGAGGAGGTTCTGCAGCAAAGACCCAATCTCAACGCTGTGCGCTCCATAGAGAAGGTTCTGGAAGCCCACGGTGCGTATGATGTGACCCTGTCTCCATAGTTTCCTGTTCTCACGTGCATATCACTTCAACGTGCCATCCCTTCAGTCCCACATTCTACCAATCTGGCACTATCTGGTCAAGTTCTAAAGTTCTCCGTCATGTTCAGAGAACATGAGAACGTCTTTGACCTTTTGTGTGTGTGTGTGTGTGTGTGTGTGTGTGTGTTGTAGGTAAGTACTGGCGTTGTCTGCAGCGCAGTGGCTCTACGCTGGGCTACTCTCTGATCGAAGCTCAGAAGTGTGAGAGCGAGGAGGCCGAGACTGTGACTGCCATGGCCTCTCTGTCTGTGGCCGCCAAACACATGGGGAAGAGGTAGGCAGTCCTGCTACAGGGAGGGTGGGGCTCTGTGTGTGGGCGGGTGTCTCCGTGTCTCCCCTAAGATCGGAAAACATTTGTTCATTCATATTCATATGGGCTCATGCAATTGGCATGTCCGGCATTGAAATTATTTATTTGTGTGTGTGTGACCCACAGGTCAGAAGAGGAGCCAATGGAGGAGGAGCCACCATTGTAGAAGCGGTCCAGCCATGACCTCGGTGACCTCCTTGGCCTGCTAGCGTCTGTGTCGGCAGCGCAGACCCTCGCTCTGCCCTCACCGTCCGTTTCATTTTCGGCCTCTCCCTGGTCACCGCCTCCGTCCTTGGCGGGCACGGCATTACAGCGCGGCCCGGGCAGCGAAACGGACCGCAGACACCCTCCGCAATCCTCCAAGCACTCCAGTGAAAGACGCCCCCCCCCACCATGCTACTTGAGTGGGGTGCGTCTTGACCAAGCCTGTGCCCAGCCATCCGTGGAGGCCTCTGCTTTCAGGAGGGACCTGGACCTGCGACCCACGTGCAGATCCCAGAGCTGGTGCTTTCGGAATATCAAACTCTTCTTTTCATGGCCACTAACGTCCGCACGGTTCCAGCTGTGGGCTTTTTGTCTGAAATCCATCATGGCTGGGTACTTTTCTACGTCTAATACTTCTCTCTTTATTCAGTTGTTTGCATCTACTTGTTTCACATTTTCTCGAGGGGGGAGGAAAGGTGAATGACGCTGCATCATTCCGAATTGGGAACATTTTTTTGAAAGTGACTTCTGGATGCTGTAGGGAGGGTGGAGAGGAGGGAGCAGGGCGAGGGGAAGCTGGAGAACTCGGCGGATGCTTTGTGTGGACGATAGCTGGTGAAGCAGCCCTTCTGGAGCCCCTCTGACACACCCCAGAGAGAGTTGCCAAGTGCTTGTGCCTTTTTGCATCTTTTTGTTTAGTTTGGGGGGGGGGGGTTATTTTTTTTGTTGTTGTTTGGTTTTCATTTTTCTTTGAAGAGCTGGTGGATTTAATGATGATTTGAGAAGAACATTGCCTTAAACTTGTCGTATAAAGGGAAGGCCGTCGGGGCCCCCCGACCCTCCTCTGTGTTTCTTTGTCCAGCAGTGGTATGGCTGGAGGCCCCATGGCCATGAAGCCCTGTGCATGTTTACCAGGAACGTCCTGCAGATTTCTGTGCGTCACACACATTAGCATCGTTTTATTGTTCTTTTTTTCCTGCTTCAGTTTCTTTTCCCTCTTTTTCTATACTTGCTTTGGACTCTCCGCACTGTCGGTATCTCGCTTTGAAATGACTCGTAAGGTGGTCGTCGGTCGTGCACGGCCAAACCGTCGGAGCAGTTTTCAGTAGAACTCTGCTTGTGCTTTTTTAGAGAGCAAGTGCAGCCTAATGTAGCTACTTGTTCATAGTCTCTGACCAAATCTCCATTCTCACCTCTAGCATGCACTGTTACTGATCAGCTTACCTTGGACCAGTTTGAATGCTGTAGTTGTAGAAGAAAAAAACACTGAAAGCATGAGATCTAACCAGTAGTTCAGTGGCACTAGCTGCAGGCATATAAAATAGGTTAAGATGTTTTTCTTCTTGCTGAATTTTGTGGTTTATAAGAAAAGTTAAATGAGTATTTGTTTTGTTTTGGTTTTTTTTTCCATGTATTTCTCACAGAACATGTTAAGACTTTTTATAGTTCTGAATGTCATAGTGGTCAGATTAAATCACAGATGAGAGTGCTAGCTAATCAACAGAATATCCTTCTCAGTAGATGGTCAGTCTTTTTTTTATTTTATTGGCACCTTTAAAATTGTAGGACAAGGGCTGCAAACCAATTTTAATATCTACCACTGAGCCTTCGAACGTGCCAGCAGGTGAGATTCAGTGCTGGTGTCCAGTTTCATGGTTCTGCCATCAGGCCTCTGCACTAGCGGCAACGCAGCCGAACGTGCTGTGGTGGGGCAGGGCTGGGCTGAGCTGTGGGTGCGGGTGGGTGCGCTCCACAATCCAGGAAGTAATCGGACAACCAGCCTCCACCCAGACAACCACGGCAAAAACCCTGGAGTCTTCAGGGGCACTCTGGCAGTCTGCGTAAGCATGGCTAGCTAAGCGCGTAGGCCTGGAGCAGCGTACCCTGCGTGCCGGACCGTGTGTGCATCTCAATGTTCTGTGTACGTGTATATACACAAGCATGCTCGCAGGTCGTCCTCCTGACCCGACGTTCCATTCCAGTCGTGGACTGGTTCTGATTGTAGATGCTCTTACATGTTTGAAAACCCCCGACTCATGTTCTGCCTCTTGGCAACTGCCTTTGATATTGTTTCTACGAACATTTGATTTTTTTTTTTTCTTCTGTATATTATTATTATTATAAGGCATGTTGTGCTTTTTCTTATGGTCTTATTGTACCAATGCCCTGTACCACATGACTATTCTACATTGCAAGTTTCTTTGATGTCTGCTTTTCTTTTGTATATTTTTTTTTCTTGTCTCAAACTTCATACTTCTTTTGTTGTACTGTTTTTGATTAGTTAGTTGTTTCCCCCTGTTACACTCTGTACAGTTAATGATGTTGATTTACATGCATTAAGCTCTTAAGCCCATAGCCTTTCCCACACTCTCTGGGCTTTGCTGGTTTTCTTGGGAGGGTGAATTTGGTTTCTACTTTGTATAATATTTCCAACAATTGTGTATTTACTATATGTTCTGTTCATAATAGATTTATATATGACAAAATCTATATATAAATATGCCTATATAATAAATATATATATATAAATATATAAATATATATATATATATATATATATATATATATATATATATATATATATATATATATATTATAAAAGATTACAATCATATTTGGAAAGGTAGGGGACTGCGAGGTGATCTGCTCGGATATCCACTCTGGCTGTGCCTGGACTGTAAACTGTTGTGCTCTCTCCTCACGCCTGCTGCTGTTTTCAGGACACAAAGGTAGCACTACACTGTAAAACTCCACAGTCCCACGGCACCTCCCGGCCCAGGAACAGCGAGACGGGCGCACACCTGCTCCGAGATTTTCCTCACAAGAAGGTTCGTCGCATTAGAACAAATGAAATGGATCTGGACATCGTTCACGCTCCGCTTCCGGCGCCTTGCGTCTCATCCTGACTGCTTACACTCCACTAATCAGGAGGCTCTGATTATATTGCCTGTTCGCTTGCAGGAGTAGTTGTCATTAAGCACTTGTTAGCTTTTTAGATTGGCCCTTCTGTTGAGCTCAGTGCTAACAGTGACTGACTTGCTTAGCAGAACTTGCGGGTCACTTTGCAGTAACGCTCTGAGCAGTGGTAGCCGGTTGTTGTTTGGAGTGTGTTTTCTCTTTCATTTTTCTTTCCACAAAGGGATTTCTCTATCTGGTTTATGCATGCAGCATCCGGATAGTCATTTTGTTTAAAAAAGAAGAGTGAGGAAAAATACAGAAAACATTCCTTTTATTTTGATTTTGTCCGTTTATTTTAACATCCATCATTCCGGCCTTTTGGTGCAGGCCTAACGTTTATTTGAAGGCCTGGGTACGTTTCCGTACCGTTCTCATTGTTCCACCGATGCCGTTTTTTGCATGGCTTGTGTGTCGGCATGCCTGTCTGTCCGTGTAACATATTTGCACAACCGATGAGCACTGGAGGAAGAGACTTTTCCAGCGCCGGAGAGCGCTCGGGACATGACTGTGTTCTCTCCTGTTCTGTGGTCGGGAAGCAGAAGGAACCATGCTCCTTGTGTCCGACAGATGTGCTTTTTACTTGTTTAAAAAAAAAGAAAGAGAGAACTAAAACAGTTTCAAAAATTTCAAAACATTTGAATATTTTACAAAAAAACAAAACAAAAACTATCTAGCACTTGACTACAAATTTTATTGTATTTATATAGAACTTTGTTTTAGGTCATCTACACACTGCATATTAGACTGCCTGTGTGATGTGTTTTTATATATATATATATATATAATTTTTTTTTTTTTTCTCCTCTCCGTTGGATGCAGTTTTGGGTTGAGCAGAGTGGAGAGCATCTGGAGTGATCAAAGGGCTTTTTCCAGATGTGTGACAGGTAGATCATCCTTAGCCTGTCAGCCCCTTTACAGCCAGTAACATATCTATGACCACTGTGGCTCAAGAGGCTCTAGCTTTACACATGTAAGAAATGCAGAATATTTTTATCACTTTGTTTTGATTTTGTTTCCATTGTTACAGTAGAACTTTTCCCGGGACCTTTTGCTCTAACGTTTGTCTTTGACGTCAACTATAAAGTATCTTGTTTTGGAAAACCACAAAGTCTTGTTTTTATTTCACCAACTGTAGTATTCATTATTTGATGAAGAATTTTCTTGGATAAAATGCATTTGCAAACGGAGGGCAGGAAAACTCCTAAGTTCCATGATTTGTGGACAAATTAACAGTTTAGAAATGTAGTTGCGTTCATGTAGGTTTGACAATAAGTTTGCAGCTGCGTTAGACCAGCAGCAAAAGCTCCATGAATAAATACTACTAAGTGACTCGTAACAATGCGACCAGTTTGGTTTGACTCTTAGTGCTTTTAAAATGCAAAACTCAATATCCCACTAACCATAAATGCACATTCGAAATCACCGAACTGAACGAATATTTCCTTTGTGTTTTATGAAAACCATAACCATGGTTTGATCAGGCCTTTCATTTCAAGTGCTCCACTGTTCTTAGCCTTTTATTTAAAAGTAGATGCACACACTTAGCAATGTTGACATCTGTATTTAAGTAACAGTAATACATAAGTGAATAGCAGCAGAAAGGGATTTATTTATGTAAACCTATGCTCTGTCCATTGGTTTCCTCGATCTCTCTGTAAATAATGTATTCTACCACAATCCTCTAATGGTCATGATACATGGAGCAGTCTGAGCTGCTCCGTTTAGTGTTCTGGGGGTTGTTTTATAAAGGGATCCTGTCGTGTATTCTAAAATCCAACTACCCAGAGAGCTGTCACTGTGCACATATACAATCATTAATCATTATTAGAGTTTCATTCAAAAATAACTGATCACTAGTCGTAAGTGCGTAGCCCTGCGTAAGACCCATGCTTCAGTATTTTACTACGGTATTTAACTATTTAAATGTTTTGTTCTATTAGAGGGGGTTTCCTTTAGCAGTGCTACCATTTATGCAATTTCCTCAGCATCACTGGTGTACAGGCAATCTGGAGTCCTGTAGTGTGCATTTCACGGTGTTCCGATGGAAGAGTCCTGGGTTGTGGAACCCAGAAGTTCTTGATCCTGGTCCTGGAACCTGCATGCTCTCATGCGCTGGCCAACCATTACTTCGGCAGGACTGGTGGAGAACTCCAGCTGTAAGCCCTGCCTCTTCATACGTTATGTACGCACATCACCCCCTGTGTCATAACAGCTTATTTCATCACAGTCAGCAGGTTCCTCTCCCTTAGCAGAAGGTTTCAGGACTCATCAGTAAACACTAGGCAGCAACTTGTGCTTGGCTTTTATGTCTAAACTGCCCAGTGTGGCTCCTTTTTCAATGGGGTGCTCGTTACTGGTCGATAGCTTTACCACTGCGTGTAAGAGACTTGTAGGCGAAACCTTTTAGTGAAGCCATGGAACTGTAGCCTGTAACAGGCTGCACTGCCTCCTCTGGCCAGTTGAGGGCAACAGAGAGGACTGGACCTTATTGCACTCCCTCCAGGGATTCCCAGCAGTTCTAGGGAAGATGAGGGTCAGCTATCAATGTAAATAAACAGATACTAGCAATTGCAAAGGTCAATAAGAACACAGCAAACAAAACCAGTACCCAAGCTGCTAAGCTGTATTCAAATAAACAAATGCTAGTGCCACTAATTCTTTGTTTTGCGAGCTTACTTTCTAGCCTAGCTCCCAGAGAACAGTAGGCCCACGAGACAAGCTGAGGTGTTTGAATATTCATAAATCTAGCTGCCTGGCTTCTGTAATGGGGAAAGCCAGTGGAGTCAGGTATGTGGGGAGTATAGGCAGACGAACAGACACACAAGGGACAATATTTACTGTCTTAGCAGTCGTCAAAGGAGCAACTCCAAACAACACCCCACAGACAAAGGTGACCTGAAGCTCGGGAATGCACCCACGTTTTCAGGACCCTCAGTAGCCGGGAGTGGCAGCAGGGGCCAGCGAAACTGCCAGAGAGCTCATCAGTAGTTGACTGTTGACCAGGCTGGCTGACCCATGACCCCTGCCCTGCAGCCTGGGGTTAGATAAACTTAGTGTAGACTGTACTTGATTTAATGCACAGAGCCTTTTCTGTGATCACATGCTCTGTCAAGCATCCCTTCCCACAATAAGATCCTGAAAAAAAAAACAAAAAAAAAAACCTTCCCAGTGAGTTGTTTGCCACAATGACAGTGCCGTCTGCGGTCTCCCCACCCCACCCCCCAAATCACTCAAGCTCTCCCGCTGTATGCTTGCTTGCTTTCTTTCTTCTGTACATCCTCCTCTCTGGGCCGCTCAGCCTGTCATTACTGTCTCCTATATTAGAGAAGGGCCTCCTTTTCCCGCATCATTCGAGGCTTAACGCAGCTTTTTAATTGCCAACTCTGAACGGCGGCAGCCGAAGGCAGCTGCATCCCCGCGCCAAATTACAGATCAGACGTTCACGGCTGTTTTGACGGGACACGATGAGAAAGGACTGACTTGTCGGCGAGAGGGCACGCGCACCTCTCGCCGGCTGACATCTCTCTCCACCGCACGCTGCCGCTTCCCCTGGTGCGGCTGCTTTGGCCTCCGCCTCAGCTCAAGGTGGTCACGTAGCTCCCTGCGTGCCATTGTTTGACTGATACTCAGATGTTCCAGACAGCTGCTTGGTCGTTTATCAGAGACCAGCGGTCCTGTAGGCCGCAGGCTGTCTGTCTGCCCTATCGCGGGGCCTGGGCCTCGTGTGCGCTCTGTTTGGAAAGCTGCGTTGCATTTACTTGTCTTGCTGCGTGTTTAGTCTACGGAGCTGCACCCAGCCTGGAGAGCTGCTCGGAGAGCATTTTTGTGTACTGACCCATCACTGTGTGCTCTCAGGTAAAGACTGCTGGCGGAACCTGGTTAGCACAGAGCGTCATGCACGGGGAAAGATGACAGCAGCTGAAACGCAGCCTCTGGGTTCTTGCCCTTCATGTCCCGAGACACTGAATGGTAAATAATTACCCTTCACACAATGCTTTCCACTGTCTGGTCCCACTGTGTATATTAAGAGGGCTGCCAGACTTTGTGTTAGCCGCGAAACACACACACACACACACAGAGGGAGGTGTCCCTGGAGGGATCTGAGCCATATTTTTCGCATTAACTATCCGTATACCTTTCTGAAAGCAATGTACAAATTTAAACCTGCGCCTATTTCTGCATTATACAGGTCACCTGCCACGTTCCTGCGCCACCCCCTCACAGTGAATTTGATTTCCTGCCCCGCCCCCTCAGTGATTTGAATTCCTGCCCCGCCCACTTCACTGCCTCCACTGCTCCCCCAGGCTGTGCTAGCCTTGTGAAACGGGCTTGCTTGTATCTGCATCAGACTTCACATCAGGAACACATTACTGCACACATCTCCACGCAGTGATCTCCTCTGGGCTACTGCCCTGTCCAAAACAACAAACATGGAATCCCTCCAGTGCATATATAGATTATCCTCCAATCGGACCTTCTGCCCTTTTATGTTGAAGAGCTTGTGTTTCCACTGAATAATATTTGCATTTTCAAGGTTCGGTGTGATGAGCAATGCAATGTGTTTTTGTAATCTTTCCCCTCTTACTTCTGAAGTTAAGTAGATTTTTTTGTTGTTGTTGTTGTTGTTTAATACTCTTGATAACTGTCTCAAAAGAGAATAAACTGTCTCTGGTTTACATTACAAAAATATGAACTCCTAAATATCAGCCTAATACAAAAATTGCTAAAGTTAAAAAACCCTGACTGATGAGGCAAAAATGACTTAGTAAGTTTTAATGAAACTAGCATAAATATCTAGCCATTTAACAAAACTGTAACAAGCTAAACGTACTTAATTGGAATTGTCTAGTTTAAGATCAATGTGGTAAACTAGACACTTCAAATTAAATACATTTGGCTTGTTACAGTTTTCTTGCCATCAGTATCCAGTTAGTTAGCTATCGCACAATAGCTACTACCCGGGGTGATTTTTTATTATTATTCTATGAAGCATCATCTCAAGATGGCTGCAGGGATAAAACAGATGGGATCTGACTAAAAGATGAAACCTTTCATGGCTTCACTACATGGGACACTTACAAGCTTACATCTTACACATCAGGCATACAAATTAAGAAATATAAAGGAGATAAATTTTTAAATCAATCTGTAATATCTATAATCTATAATAGTGTTTTCTTTTTTCTCCAAGTTTTACTTTTCTCATTTGGACACGACTCCACTTGTCTTTGCTGTAAGACAATACAGAAGGGCTACTCAGTAGTGTATAGTATAGCAGGCTCATCTTACAGATGAATATTTACACCGTAGACATTAAGTGCATACTAAAATTAGTTATTTTTGATGGAAGAAAAACAAGACTTTTTTCTGGAACAGGAACTTCTGACTTTTCAAATTTGTCATCTTTTTTTGCAATGTATTCCATATGTTCAGTAAAAGCAGATGGATTCCTCCATTCAGTTGTATTCAGTTCAGTTCAATTCTAAAGGCATGATTCCCATATACACACACACACAAGCAGAGGTAAAATGACTACAGAATGAGGGAGACTGAATGTTCCCTCAGCTAGCACAAAGTGGTGTGCTACTGTTTCAACACTACACTTGTTCATTCAGCAAGTTGAGCAGTTAAGCAGCCTGTCAGTTTTCCAGTTCCTGCAAACATAATTTAATTAGTGCCACTACAATGAAATTGAATTTTTGCGTAAAGACGCTTATTGTTTTCCATTTTTGTGGTTTCTAAAGGTTACTCACAGAAAGAACTGGACCGATATGTCTTTTTGATTTCCCTTCTGATGAGCTATAGGAATTGAATCAGCTGTTTCTATTTTTTAGAATGAATAACACTATTTTGTTTTTTCTGTAACATTTTTCTGAATTCCTTAGAGATTTTCTTTATTGTATTTCATTTCTTAAATCTCATTTTGATGGGTATTGTTTATTACAGTTGCTCGCCAGCAGAAGGGTTTTTTTGGAAATATCCAAGCACACAGGAAACCTACTCTCCAGATGGGAAAACACTTCCATGGAATTCTTTCTGAATTCAATTTTATAATGTTCCCTTGTAACAACTGTGACTGTGTTTGATTAAACAAAACGCTGAGGTATAATTGTGCTATGGGTGCTAGAGTTTACTGACTCTCTGTGTGTGTGTTTACGCTCGCATGAGAGAGTTGGCTCTTCTGGTGGCATGCATGAGGTGACCCTATATGACCCCTCTGCTAATGAATGGGGAAAGTGGTGGTGTGTGTGCATGTGTGTGTACCACAGTGTGAGCTCAATGCCTCTATAGACCAGGTTATTACATACCGAACCAGAAAGTTGAAGACTTTTAGGTAGATGCTACAAATAACTGCAAATTCAAATTTATTTGCATAGTGATTTTTACGATGTGTTGTCGTAAAGCAGCTTTACAGGAATCATATAAAAAAATCTGGGTTCAGGGCCCTAATGAGAAATGAGAGGGCCAAAGTGACTGTGGCAATGAAAACTCCCTGGGAGCATTAGGAAGAAACCTAGAGAGGAACCAAAGCTCAGAAGAGGGTCCCATCCTCCTCTGATCTACAGCAGAAACTAATAGCACATAATGAATAATTGCTTTTTCTTTTAATCCACTATAAAACTTCTAGTTTATAAGCCTACAAAAATGACTACCAAATATTTGCCAGAGGTACTCAGATTATTTGGTGAGAACCAACTCAGAGTTCACGCAGTAAACAACTAAACACAGTCTGTAAGGAGCGCCGATGGCGATGGCTCTTCAGGACAGTCTCCATGGCCCCCAGGAATAGGTTTTGATCTCTATTTAGATTAACCAATCAGGTACTGAAGCTTCAGGCTGACCAACCATACTGCACAATTAGATGGGGAAACAAAACAAAACTGTATATTAAGCACAGGTTTTATGGTTAAATTGATGTAGTCTGATGGCTAAAAGTAATTTCCTCTAACCTTGCTAACTTGATCTTGTTTTTTACGTGCCCTACTCTGCTGAGAGTACTTTGTTATAGGTTTGCTATTCTCTGGGCAGTCATCCTCAGGCTTGGACAGGAGCAGTCTGAGATGAAGGGACCGTGAGGCTGTTGGATATTGCAACACGTTGCAGGCTTGGGAAAGCATTTCAGTGCAGTTGTAATTTCCCCTGGCTGGCCTTGTACATGCACGTCTCCACCCACATTTATAGCCAGCCTTACAAACCACTTTAGTGTTCTTAGCCCATTTTGTTGTGCAGTTTAATTCCACCTTTAAGAGCCGGGAGACTCTCTGACAGGGAGGAGGGATGGAGAGAAGGTGAGAAATGTGGAGCTAGGTCCTGGAAACCTGCTTCCCGGGTCAGAAGCAAAGGTCATGTGACTGGCAGGTCAGACTATGGTTTTTGCAAGGGTCACGGAAGGACACGATTCATACTCCAGCTGCTAGAGGAACAGTATGCATGGCAGATACTCATTATGTTAGCCAGCACTTCAGAGATCTTAGGCAAGCTTAGAAACTTTAAGCGTAATGCCTGCTGATCTGGAACCAGTTCTCTCTTGTCAATACAACTTGATTCATGAGCATATGAAAGGCACAGCTGATGTGAGATGAGCCCTCTAAGTCTGGAATGTTTTATACATATGACCTCTGGTCTTCTTGCTCCCTGGGCAGATCCCTGCAACCCACTACCTCATAATTTACTCCTCTCTCCACCACGAGGCTGAAAGCTGGAGGACCCGCAGGTGGTTTTTTTTCTCTTTCCATTAGACACCCTCCATTGAATTCCAGAGTTGTTTACACACAATGTAAGCATTTCATGTCACACACCTGTTTTCTGAAGCAGATGTGATGGACTGCAGAGAAATGGCTTAAACTGGCATTGTGGGAGACTCCCACCTGCCAACTGATACCCTATCAATGTGGTTTTAAGTGGAGCCTCAAAAGTGTGAAGTTACAACACACAAGGCAGATGTGCATCCTGTGACTCTGCACAGTGGACGATGCTGCACACAGCACTGGTAAATCTTCATCTACTAGTGAAGTGTCCAGATAGCGGTTGCTCAAGATGCTTCATACAGTAGCAACGTCTAAGCAGGCACAAAGATCGTAAGGATGCAAACAGGAAATTTCTAAACAAGGCATTCAGAACAACCCTTCTCTGAGAAATGCATATACACGACCTTCTTTATAAAAATGAATATGTATGAGGACCAGTTAACTGCACACTTCATTTGCAGTACAAAAATGGATGAGAATAACATTTCCTAGATGCTTGTGCCACACGTTAAGTAGCCTGCAGTCTAATGTGCTCTCACACACGTTTTTGTGTCTTTTCGCCATCTCACTCGGTCATCTTTCTGAGCTTTCCAGCCAGCTCGCCAGACTGGGGTAGCACACATGGGGTAGCACACGTGGGACGGGACACGTGGGACGGTACATGCCGAGCCACTCACGTGGCTGCCAGAGCTCTTTCAGACCATGACTGGAGTCAGCTCTGTAACGGATCAAGGAAGGAGAGATACGGAATCAGGGGAGAGGGGAAGTCACATCTACAACACCCAGCCACCTTGGTCCTTGCACACTACAGTTTTGGATTTTTGGATCCTATTAGAATTTGAGAGTCACAGTGCCAGAATTCTGTAGGATACATCAGTTGGGATGAAAAATTGGGGGATTTTCTTTTGTTTGTTTTGGTGCTAGAAGGAAATACTCTACACCTGTTTAAAGGGTCCAAAAGAGAGACTCCATAGATGTCATTGTTTTGTATGAAATTAGACCCAACACTGAGACTGCATTTAAGACCTTACACTCCAGGTTTAAATGCAGTCTCCATTAGTGTTACTGAATAATACTCTTTAAGATTAATATCTGAATATTGGACCAAAGAGACTAAAAGATATGCATCCTGAACCTCCAGAGGAACTGGCTTAGAAGACCCCCACACAACTAGCTCTTCTGAACACAGATCTTTTACTCCTAATACATATTCATATTATTACTTATTTTATATGCAGTAAGGCTGTATGTTTAACTCTGGTCCAAAAATAAATGTTGGAGAGAAGACCGGTAAAATTTCATGTCCTCAGCAATCAGAACTTGTTAGGTTCACTTCTTTTTTCCTACAAAAGGTGTAAGAAATGTTAGCAAGGTGCGTCTGACTCTACTACTGTAGTTTCACTTGAAGAAGAAAAAAAACTGCTTCACGCTACCGCACCCTCACACTATTACGTATTCATCGGGTTACAGCGAACATGAATTTTGTAATGCCAGTTTTTTTGGTTGTTTTTTTTTTGGGGGGGGGGGGGGGGGGGGTTGAGCCGCACACGGTGTGAACCTTTACTTTATTCATTTTACTGCAAATTAAAATTTTGTTGCTTTTTCCGTCTGATTTTACGGGAAACATCTGGGGTCTGCGGCGCGCTGTAACCGTGGCCCGGGGCGCGCTTGGCTCGAGCGCAGTTTCTGATCGCTTGGATAATGAGACGTTATCAAACGCGCTGCCGACGGAGGCGCGCGCCTTTTCTCTTCTACAGCGCAAGCATTACCGTCTTTACGTGCTGGTTGCGCGGGGATATTGATTTTTACAGATTTTCACCACTGTCTGTACTCTGACCTGGAAGAAGTTGTTTTTATTTTTCTTGTTTCTTTCTTTTTGGTAAAAGGCACAATTTTGCAACTGTCACAAATGCAAATCCGAAATAATAATAAGCAAGTAAATAAATGCTTCAAACCTGGACCAGCATAACTGTGTGAAGGCAAACACCTAGCGGTAGCGCGCTGTCGCAGGTGCATGGATTAACGCAATGTCTTGTGTAGCGGACGGAACAGCCACTACTGTAGCTTCTTAGCTTCCAGTTCCAAAACCACAGGATGTAATAGAAAACACTTAGATTTCAGGTGTTTCCTATTAGAGGTCTTGTAATCGAAACGTTTCAAATTTTGATCAGACATCCATCTCATTCACCAATGGTCTGAAAAAGTAGAAGTTCTTGAAATGTTTCTAAATACTTTCCTACCACGGCTAAGAATTAGGTATACACAAACATTTCTGGAGACTTTCATCACATATAGTTCGTGAATGCTAGCCTATATAACAAGCCATTTTACTTCTGCAGATTTTTATCGCACAGTGTCTGAGGAAAATTAGGCGTAAACAATTTCATGCTTTGCAAATGAGTTTAGATTTGATGGTAAAAAATAAAAGGTCTGGTGGGGCCACGGAATTTAACAACTAAAAAAAAATAGTTAGTATCTTTAACCGCTGTTATTCTTGCTCCTTTGCTTGTTAAAGAGTTTTCTTCCAGCTTTAGCGAGTTAAATGAGTACTTATTAAGCCGTATAAGCATTTTACACACTAACTGGCTCGGGCTTTCCCCTGCTAATGAACCTGTGCACTTTTATAACGGTTTTTGGTGACGCTGTCTTTCCACTACAGAAAGAGACCTGATTACTCATCAGTGAAAAAAAAAGTTTGCTTTCGCTTAACCACCTACATGGAGCTAAGTAATAATGGAATAAGATAAATCTCACGTGCAGATTTTACAGTGGTCGTTGAATATTCATTCAATGTGAATGAATCATAGTTCTATGAATCTATGAATCATAGTTCACAGTTCAACTTATTTGTTCAAAATGATGTTTAATAAATAAGCACAATGTAATGGACGGAAACTGAGATTGTTGCTTAGAAAAAAATCAAACTAAGGCAATAATCCATGCAGCGTACTTCAAAAATGTATCGCTCTAAATTGCATTGGTCCCTTTAAAAGATGACGAAACTCACAGGTAGCATTATGTACATTACTTTTCGAGATTTTTCGCGAGCGCACGCACACAGACACACACGCATTTATATATAATATAAAACTCTTCTATTTAGAGATTAAAAAAAAGAAATATAGTTTCATTAAAGATAACAGATGGCTTTCTGGTACTATCACCATAACGACATTTAGGAATAACTTGTGAAAACGATTAAATGTATTGATGGACGCAGGAGACGTCGGCTACTTTTTCTTGATCTAGGTATGGTTGAAAAATGAGTTCCTCTCTTCATGTCGTTCTTGATGCACGATAGTACTTCAAGTCCTCGCGTCCGTTGCTGTGAATTACATAACGTCTCTTGAGGTTAACAGGTTCTTCAATAAATCCTTTGGCGTCTTCAAAATTAGTGGAAGTAAACAGTCTGCAGAAAACAAAATTTATAAAATTGGAATCAGATTCAAGAAAACACGGTAGTATGTTAACTTCATATATTTATAACTAATATGATACCAGATCATTCTCAAATCGTAGATCATTAAATTCCGTGTTGCTGTGCATTTTAAGGTGTAAAGTTCATAGTGTTTTCTTGCAGTTAGCATCAGTCATAAAACATTGTATGGGAAGTCATTAATGAATCAATTACTTGACCTTAAGTGGGACCATATGCCAGTACCGGAAAAGGGTTTGGACTTAAACATGTTGCACAAATCCTGCTGTGTAATTACGTCACTGGAAAATAGCAGTGCTTTTAATATAGTCCTTTTGTTTGGGAAACTATTTTCTACGTCTACCTTTTTCTCCGTCTCATTATGCTTATATAAAAACACGAAAAGACCACATTGAATTCAGTATAAACTAGCAAAAGGTTGTGTCTATAGGGCCTAATTATACTTCTTGCTCTTCTGACGCGTACAAAGTTGGTTTGCAGGGTTTATATCATGTCCAAATGCTTTAAATGTTTTTTTGTTTGTTTGTTTGTTTGTTTGTTTTGTGACGCGGTTTTCATGACAATATATAGACATTTTGTTTTTTACCAAAAGTTTGATTACTATCGGCGAAGTGGGCCAGCTTGTGCTATAAATTTTAATTTTGTACACGTCTCGTTTTTGAAGAAAATTAATAATTATTTCTGTCAAGTTCTAATCAGATTAATTACATTGATGGTTGACGTCATTAATACGGGCCCAATTACTCTTACTAGCCAAGTTTAGTGATTATCCTTTAATTAATAAAGTGTAGTATATAATTAATAACAGTTTAGATTTAGAGTTTTCTTGGGTTTCATAATGTGACACATGGCGGCGTCCATGCTGGTGTGGCGAAGCTCTGGGACTGAAAGGTTTCAGAGAGCGACTCAAATATGTTCTGCAAGTTCTCCTGCCAGAATTTCCCGATATATCATGACCTGAAATTCAGCACCTC
Organism: Electrophorus electricus; assembly: GCF_041902795.1. NCBI lineage: Eukaryota > Metazoa > Chordata > Actinopteri > Gymnotiformes > Gymnotidae > Electrophorus > Electrophorus electricus. Next base: position 29,282,703 of record NC_137500.1, read on the forward strand.
AAATTTAAAATAATCTGGGTTTTTTTTGTTGTTTTTTTTCCTCCATGAAACTACATGTATAACAATTATTTGAGACTGCGGTGGTCAAACTTCGTCAGTTTGAAGAGTGCAAAAGTGTACCCTTTATAATTGTGTTTGCATTATTTCAGTTAGTGTTGCGGATATTCTCCGCATCAGTATGTAATACTGTAGTCTGCTTTGACACTGGGGACAGATGGATGCTGAACATGCATCAGCTCTGTTTACCTATACGCCTCAGTACGGGGCTCGTCTTCCTCCTTAGCCACACGAAGAGTTCCTCAAGTCTTGCACAGGGCCATGCTTACAGATTATGTAATGGCATAAGAAGCGTTCTAATCACGATTGACATTTTAATCACAGGCTAAGCAAGAAGACGCTTTATATGGTTAATGAAGTTCTATCTTGGACTCTACACCCGCAGTTCTGTGGTGTACAACTAGACGGAAAACGTTCCATTCTGAATAGAAATTACACTTGAGGGACCGCGCATGGCTGTGGTTTCTTTCTCCCAGGATTTTTGTAAGAATAAGAAACTGAGATTCCGATGGTCAAACCTTCACCGTCTTAAATAATCACATAAATGGGCTCTTTTTGAATTCTCATGAGAGTGGAACATACCGGGGAAGAGCAAATGAGAAATAACGTGGAAAGGAGCCAATGCGATACAACTTTGAGCTGAAAAGATAAGCTCAAAATATCAACTTTATCAAGAGTAACATATATATATATATATATATATATATATATATATATATATATATATATATATATATATATATATATATATATATATAAAATGAATGAATAAATAGCCTAATAACATGTCAGTAAACATTTTATAAATAGCAATGTGTTAAATGCAGCGTATCACTGAAAAAGTTTCGCTCTTGTAAGGCTGACAAAGATGAGCTGTACGATTGTAGCCTCTGAAGCATCATCCTAACTGTCCAAACCATTATAGTCCTAGAAATTCTTGTCAAAGGACGTTATTATTATTATTATTATTATTATTATTATTATTATTATTATTATTATTATTAATAGACACACCACTGCACAGCTGTTAGAACCACTGCAGTCGGGTTATAACAGCTGTTTTAAGATTCTGGTATAAACTAAATAAGCTATATGATCACTGATTCCTTACTTCTGCTTCTACTTAAAACCTGGAAAGCAGTGTGAGGTTCATGGTATGTTGAATATTGTGGTCTCGCTACGCACCCGTTGGCATGGCATGGACGTCTCTGCTGCTAGTGGGACGCAGACATCGACCACGCGCCTTCCATTCTCCACACCGAAAAGGCATAACTGAGTCTTTCGTGCGCAACGTAGCTACAGCTCGACATCTTGCTGTCCATCTCGTCGCTTTGCAGCACCTGATAAAGGAAATCAATGTATCTGGATGCGAGTTTGAGCGTCTGTATCTTGCTGAGTTTATCCGACGGTAGCGTGGGGATAATCTTTCGCAAAGACGCGAAGGCTTCGTTGAGCGATTGAGTCCTTTGCCTCTCCCTGACGTTGGCCAGCACCCTCTGGTTCTGCAGCTCCTCATATGACTGAGTACGGCTTGGGCTCGGTTTTTTGCTCCGTTTAACGGAGCCCGGACTGCTGTCCTCGCTGGACTTTTTACTGTGTCTCCTCTTTCTTCCAAACCGTTTCTGTTGTCTGTCCAACTCCTCCTCGCTGGTCACTAGGCTATCCACTGGGGAGACGGGAGAACTTGAACTCTCTTCCATTTCTTTTTTAAAGAAATGCAAGGGTAGAGAAGAAAAAACGTTCTCCACCTTTGAATCCGTGGTTAGAAAGTATATCCGTGTGGACTGACAGGAAGAAAGATTTAAAGTATTTGTGTTTTATCTCCCTCCTCAAAGCGCGTGCTATTCTCTTGCTGTTTGATCTGAAATGCACTACCTTCAAACTAAAGCTTGGCACGGTTTTCGTCTCGCAGGAAGTTTTTTCCAAATTTTTTGGAAACTTTATCCCAGCCGCTGATGCTAAATAGATGAAGTGGGAGGTAACATTGAAATCTGATTGGCTGACTAATAAACAGGCGGGACCAGTTTTAAGTTACACCATATCTTGCAAGGACGTCAGACAAGCAGTCTTTTATGAATGCAATAGATAAATATTTATCAACCTGTGAGTTATATTAAAGCGTGCGACTGTTAATTTTAGGTGGATGTTAATTTCTGCATTTATTAGAATTATCCTTGCTATACGCAAAATAGCAGTGGAGTTAATAATAATAATAATAATAATAATAATAATAATAATAATAATAATAATAATAGAACAACAGCAAGAGAGATGCCACCTATTCAGTTTATTTTCAAACGTAACGTTTTAAAATTACTAGTACTACGCAGTTAATTACAGTAATTTCAGTATTGCAGTAAATTTTATATGATCTCTGATCATTTAACACTATAGATTTAATACATTTAACACCATATGTTACTTTTAACATTTTCGAAAGGTAATTTTGAAACGTTTCTTTCGTGTTATAGTTATTAAGTATAATAAATGTTGCTGCATGAATCTTCGTGAAGATTAAAATATAGCTCCGTTCCCTGTTGTGATTTTAAGTTAAACAGGAAGAAACCTGTTACTGCATGAGATGTTCTCGTGTTTCTGCAGGCCTCCGGTGGGAGTTCATGCGCGTGCGTTTTGTCATGGAACTACCTTCATGTATGAGGTCATGTTTTCTATACGTTTCACAGTGCACGTGACTTTTATTATCGTCCGAATGATCTGCCACCAGAGCTCTCCGTTGTGTCCGTGAGGGTTCGTTAAATGTATATATAGTTTCCTAGATATTTTTGTAATGTTACTTAGAATCAAAATATACTCTTTTAATAATTTCCTATAAAATATAATATTTTAATCATTTTCCTATTTCCTTACGTAATAAGAAACAATCGTCCTATTGGTAAAAACATTTCCTAAATCTTGATTCGACTTCTAATTCTGACACGCAGGTGTAAGTTTTTACAGGTTAAACTCAGTCTTAAAGTCGTACTGTACTCTACTTTATCTACGTGCTCCTTATTTGAATATCACTGAGCCCAGCCAAACAGCAGTATATATGTAAGGTAACCTGAAGATGTCTGTAAATGTACTTAATTTCATAATTGCGGTGCTATGTTTGTGTGCGTCCCTGATCTTGCAGTAAGAGCGCTTTTTAATAGGTTTCTATAAATCAATCTTTTCAACTACGATGAAAGTCTTCTGCCTATTGTTTTTCAGAAAAATGTCCAGGGTTTCACAATAACCCAAACATATGTTCGAGTCGGCCTGTTGTACGCAGATTTTGGCAAGGCCTCACAAGTTTTCCCACTTACGGCCATTTGAATGTGGAGCCTGGACTGTCTCTTTGAATAAGACAACAATAATGCATGTCAGATTTGTTTTACCAGTGTCCATTGCTCCAAAGCAGTCTTGTTCGATGCTTTATATGTGAGTGAAGATTGGTCAGTTTTGTAAGGTTTCAAGCAGAGAAACGTATCTTCTTTTGTTTCCCATCAAATTATGCATATCAACTACACATGTGAATGACGAATAGAATCTATGTTAGAGTAACAAGTTCTAATTATCTATGCGCTATGTTCTGGACATCAGCAGTACCAGAGTGTCATCTTAGGGCTATCTCAAGGTTAAGATCATATTAAGCATAGGAAAGATGCATATAAAAAATGTTGTTGCTACAACATTTTTTGAAAAATCACCTTTCAGTTCTCTGAAAACTGAAAAATTGTATGTGTATCAGATCTTACATAACATTACCTATGGAGTACAAATGATTTTCCAACAATATGTCTAGATTTCTCTTCATTAAAAAGGTGTGTCAGAGAATCACTCTGTTGGTTTAATGTCAAAATTAGTACTAATCTAAGTGAGGGAACTCACCTAAAAATCATCTGTACTACATAAAACTATGTAATCCAGATCACCTCACTCCATGCTATGTTCCAGGCAGCAGTAATAACCTATTGCGGGCAATCTGACATGAAATAGGATTAAATGTAATGTCTTCTTAACCATCAGGTCCCTACTGGGTCATTTCAGGAACTTCAGCAACTTTACTCGAGGCCTTTTAAGTTGTCATAGACATGGCGTTGTGTGTATCACACACTCTGGCTGACATTCAAACTGAGTTTATTTTAGTATGGCCAGTATTCATCCAAAATTTGATTTATATCTTTATTTTATTCGCAGCAGGTGTGTTGAATTTTTTATGCACATAAACCGAATATTGTGACATGGGTTAATTTTTTGTAATTTAGTGCTAATATCCACCCTGAAACCCATCTGTATTTTATCTCTAACTATATTGATTGAATAGGTACTAATGAATAGCTCCTGTCTTTTAGACAGCACTGCAATGCAGAAAGAATTATGTATCAACTGAAGCTAAGCATAATCTCCTCTTTTATCTCTGGTACGAAGGTGAGAGCGAGCGCGAGCCTGTTTCCTCCCAGCCTGTATTCTCCCATCAGCCCCTTTGTTTCCGATAGGCTCCATATGGTTGTTGCGGCTCCTTTGGAACATGAGCATGTGAGTGCGGGTATAATACCATCCACATTTCCTCACAGGCCGTGGTCGGCGTTCTTCTGGTGCTGACTGAACGGACAGGCGGGCTCTGGAGATGACCCGCATCAGATCAAAGATGTGCAATGTCGTATTTTACTCTGCTAAGATGATGCGTTTATATCTCCCTGACACCTCCAAATCAGCTCCACATGGCCTGGAACTCTTTAATAAGCTGAAATCCATTCTACAGAGCCTTGTCATATGCGCTGGCAGAGGGGTTTGTCGGCCGTTTTTAGTCTGCAATAAATACTAAGGAAGGAGTTGAAAATGGCTGCAGGAAGAAAGAGTGAGTGACTGCGTGGCGCTGGCACCTGGCAGTATTTTAATAGGTGTTTCCCTGAACAATCAAAGTTTCAGCTGAACAGATGGAAGTGGGCACCCCTGGTTATGAACGGCATATGGGCACCCCTGGTTTTAGGAGTGAACATGATGAGCAGTAGGACGTGCTTTATGACCGGTGAGCTTTAACAGCACAGATACCACTATGGCCTGCACCAGGTGATCCTAGCCAGATCGGAAGGTCAGCTGTACGTAGTGCGTGTTTTCGCTCACATGTGTTTCGTAGGTCCACATATTCCTGTCTGTGTGCCTCACTAAGCGTGTGCACGCAATATGTGCCTTATATCAAGATGAGCAAGAGATGCTCTGCAGGGAAATAGATGCAGCTGGTTTTCATTGGCATTATTGCTGCTTTGATTAGTACTAGTGCCGTCAGTTTCAACAAGACTGCAGCTGCTGCTACTGCTTGCTCTGTACCAGGCACCTGTGTCAGTACTAAGAAAGCGTGAAGCGATGGCAATATTCACAATTCTTTAAATGTACGGGGAATGTTTGCGCAGTGGCCCAATGCATTACTGGTCCTGTGTTCAGCACTAATATTGCCAGGACTCCCACCTTTCTAGCAAGTAGCTGAGTGTCCACGATTGCTTTGTGCGACTGTGACAGGCCTCAGTGAACTAACAGTGTAAATGTGTTCCAACAAACACCTCTGTTTGCATACATAATGTCTGCATTTGCACCCTTAGCCTCAACACCTATGAGAAAGGCAGGAGTTGTTTAGTGGCGTTGCCCACCAATAATAAACTTTACATAAGGAAATTGCTTTCTTGTTGAACACTGAAGAAAAGCTGTGACACTAGAACTTTTACTTTTTACTTTTCTTGTTTTTCAGATTTAAATCAGATATAATTTTGTAACTTACGTAATTATGTAAAAACCAAAACAAAAGTTTAGTGTGACTTTACCTAAACACAATAAAGTGAGCAGCATAAAGCTCCAGTATGGTTGCTGCTATGAGCAGAAAATTCTGCTTATTAACTTTTTAACATATGTGATTTTTTTCAGTGTACACCAAATCAGTGGTTACTTTATTACAACTATCTAATTGTTAAAAACAAGACATGGCAATGACAAATATGCTAAGACCTGTAAAGCACATTCATAAAACAATTTTGTTAGAAATTAAATGTGTGATATCAACAAAAACATGTTTATTTACATTCAGTTTTGTTATTTTTAAGATACATTCAAAGGGAAGTCATTTTCTTTCTCTCAAATTTTCTGCATTTTTTTTTTCAACCCGGACGACAAGGTGTTTCTGAAATCGCATTAGGGGCCCTTCATAAATGTTTCATTAGGGAGGGAGTAACAGCTTGAAGTATTTAGGTTTGTTTAATACGATGCAGGCTTCACCCTCTCGGCCTGCTGTCAGGGCTGGATCTCGGGGCTTTAGTGGCCTCTCGCCAGGGTGCCAGGGGCCCCAGAATGCTGCTGCTTGCTTTGATTTTAGCTGAGGTGAAGCAAATGGGCCAGAACGCTTCCATCACACACAACAGACTGGGCTCTGACACGCCGGGCATACCATGCTTTCATTATAATAAAATAAATTTGCAAAAACATTGTTCTGTACCAGTGTTGATCATTTACATTTATTTGCATTATAGAGATGTTAATTTTCCAAAGTGATAAAGTGAAATGGAGTAAAATCATAAAAAGAACAATGTCTGATGTTCGTTTCCAGTTGATTTCCTCCAGGAAATCCTCATTTCAAATGCAGCAGGCTGAACACATTAGACACTGAAGAGCTACTCCTCTCCCTTCTCTCTGCAGACCTTACCCTAGCCATATGCATTCCTATTTAGGCACATAGTTAAGAGTTTAATAATTCATTCAAACATTCAGTCTTTTGATTTACTTATCTTTTTGATTGACAGTTAAAAGACATGATGTTGCTGGAGGAATGACGTACAGTGGAATCAAGAGTGGAATCCTGTGAATTTGTACCTGTAGGTTTTTAAGGTAAATTCTATCTTTCGGGCATACTGTGTGGTGTTTCTCTTCTAAGCCCTATTATACATGCTCAGTGACTATTGGATCTGGTTTATCATGACAACTGACCAGAAACACTGTAGCCTCGGACTCATCCTCTTTTTTCCAACTTCCCAGTGCTACTTTCTGTACCTTCTGCCATCATGTAACATTCATCTTTCATTCCTTCTTAAAATCTAATCAGAATTCCGCTTACATTTGAATGGGGAATTATTAGAGCCGTTGAAGAATTTGCTGCCCGTGTCAGCTGCTGACTGGAGCGAGTGTGCAGGCAGCTCCCCGTCATGTCTCATACTCTTTTCTGTGCAAACGCTGGCGTTTAAAGAGAAGTACACTTGTAGTCCTGGTGCCAAGGTTAGCTCCAGGTCTGCAGGGGTGTGAGGGTCCAGGTGGCCAGCCCTACCACTCTGACCTGGGCAAACACAGCCTGTTTACCCGGCTGATTGAGCAGGCGTGGTAGAATAATGGTGCTGTGATTGGTGTAAACACTAGAATGACATTTACAGTAAAGTGTAAACCCAAAATAAAATTTTGTGCCCTGGCAAAGCTATTCCTGGCTTTATGAACGACAACACAAATTTCTTTGTTCCCTAGTTCTGTTCTGGTATGACAGATTTGAGGAATCTTTGAGGACCCAGAAATACCCAGAAATGGGAGAAATCAGTGTGAATAGTTAAATGCTTGCTTGCTTAAATCAGAATTCCCCATTACCTCTTGAATTCCAAAATACATGTCAACAAAGGAAAAAATGGATGTGTCTGTAAGCGATGCAGGAAGAATGCTATGAAAGAAGAATGAGTCACTGTACGCTGCCACCGTTTTCTTTAATTAAAACAGAACAAAAGCACTGCATATTATCAAGATAATTTAAAGTACTATTACATAAGAAAGCTGTGATTTCAGCTTAAAGAACAATAATTATCCTCATAATACTCTATGAAGTCTATCCACTGTACATAGATAATTGGAAACACTACTTTAAGGAGAAAACCACATTCTTCTGTGACATCTATCGGAATGTAGCAGGGCCTTGTAAGTATAATCAGTAATAAGCAAAATATTGTGGGAAAATGTAATACAATTATTTGACGTATTACACATCTGAGAGACAATTAGCCCCCAGAACTCAGTATACTGCTTGGTATGGAAATATGGAAAAACATTCATCAGTGTTCTGCAGGAATGATATTTGTGTGATCTTTGCTCCTGTATCTGTCTTAAATAAATCCCTGAACATACTGAGTTCTGGTTACAGAAAATGATTACAGGCATACACTGTGATTTCCCATCGAGAGTACTGTGTAGTTAAGGCAGTCGCTAGTCTTTTATTCTCATCTTCAAAAATGGATTTGAATTAGATATTAGTCCTGTCTGTAATGACAGTGTGGGACTATAACCTTGAGTGTTATGACATTCCATCCAGTGAAAGCGCTGTGCTCAAATCAGAGACGTGGTTCTGAAGGGTACACAGTAAAGCCCACGCCCTCTCTTGCTTCAGGAGAACTTCCTGCCACTGCTCTTAGCACATTAGTGATGACTCAGGCTCAGATGACAAACCCTACAACAAATGACCTGGGGCTTGCAGCAAAATGTTGATTATAATCCAGTGATAGTTTCCATCTCATTGATGTACCCTGCTGAACACTGATTGGCACGCTCAGATGCTGTTCAGTGCCATTCCACTAAAATATTGTGAAATATTAATTGGACGGTGTTTTTTCACTTCTTGCACCAGACCTGGCCCTCTTTCACAAAATCAGTGGAGCTTTGAGATCATCTTAAATGAGAGAGAGTGTGTTCCATGTAATACTCACTCTGCCATTTAAATAAGATCTTTGTTTTACAACACTTTTGGGAAACCAAGCCCTGATCTTGATAATTCCTTCCTCTACTGCCTGTGAAAACAAACAAAAAACCCCACACAAAACAGCATGTTCCACTAGAGGGAGACAATAGTAATTATGTACTATGGATCAATTATCACTAATTACTGCAATTACAGACAAGTACTCAATTACATTGCCAGTGAACTGCACATTATAATCTTTATACAACAGTTACCCAGCAAATTTTATGTTACACCTTTTCCTCTCACCTCATGTTATGAAAACATCCCTTGTTCCACACACCAGACGTTCCCCGAGTCCCCAGCGAGGAGCAGAGAGCCGGACCTCCACCGTTACCTTGACAGAGGTGTAAATCACACAGACTGCATGTAACACTGACATGGGAGATTTCTCTTGGGCCGCACAACATGTAAGTGGAGAAGCACTCTGGCTGAGTGGTGTAATTGAAGCCTCTGGTAATGGTAATAGCACATCAGGGCTGGTGCTATGCGGCTGTGGCTGGGACCAGGAGAGCCATCGTGAAGCTTCCAGTGCCCCCCTGAGATGGACAGGGGGTCTTTTTAAGCACATCATCAAGGAACAGGTGTCAGCCAAAAGTCTAAATGAAGTCTGCACCAGTCTCTGAAGACCAGGGCTGAAACACTCCCCCCTCCCCTAAAACGTTTGAGGCGGGATGAAGTTAAACAGAGGTGCATATACAGCGTGTAAAACAGCATGAGGTTTTGTAGTCAAGAAAGTAATATCCAGTCAACAGGTGAAGCCAGACAATCACAAAGCACATGAGGCTTGAGAGGACCACGCCTCTGGGTCCACAGGAGGACTGTCCAAGGATCCTTACCCGTAGATGAACCTGAACGTTTAAGCGAGTTGAAACCTTTCAGGTGGACTACATCTCTAATGACCTTTCCATATGATGCAGGGCTCTTGCTTAATTATATCCTCTGAGGGCTATTAACAGCTGAGAAACTGCACCTGCAGAACAGGACAGAGAGGAGTCGTCTCACACATCTCACCTGAAATCCAGGTGGTTTTTAAAAACTTTCCTTACATGCTTTTCTAGAATGCTTGCCATCACAGGAGGAAGCATAGTCATCATATTCATCACATTTTCCATGAATCTGCATGTGACAGAGAGTCATGGGAAAACTCCTTCTCTAGTTCCCTATGTGGAAGTGAGTAAGTTCCAAGAGGCCCCCTGAGTTAGCCATTACCAAAAGGGAAATGGCTAAAACAAGTGCAGTGTGTGAGTGGGGGACCCAAGCTTAGGAGCCACCGGCTGTGCATGCAATGCTCACTGTTTTTTTGAGGCCATGCACGCGCACACACAACTGTAGCAGATGCACATTCACTGTTGTGGTTAAAGATTTTTTTCCCTGTTAAACTGTTTAGAAATAACCTGCATTTATAAAAGGAAACAATGATAATGAAAACATGCCTGGCTGTTTCTTCCATTTGAATCACCGGAACTGACAAAGGAAATAAATTCAGCTATTATGCTGTGCTTAGTATCACCTTTTAAATGTATTTAACGGAAAATAATGGAAAAACATTGAAATGATTGTAAGAGGAATAGCAATAAAAACAAAAAAAAGCTTCTAAATATGACATTAATTTTAATAAATTATCCAAAGAGAAAATAAAAGCAGAAATATATTAAAACTACAGTCAATATTTGCAAAACAGGCCAAAACAATATTCTAAAATGTGTTCTTTATATGCATCAAATTTCCACCTATAGTTTGCACTCATAGTTTGCACTCATATTGAAATACATCCAAAACACATAAACAAGCATCCCAAGATCCTCAGCAGTTTCCTTTTGTCCTGTAAAGACAAGTGGCATGTCTTTACCTTGATAATTCTTGAACCTGGCTTCATTCACCATTAGCACATGACTGAACTGGCAGAGCAAAACACAGAGCCTCATTCTCTTGGCCGCAACAAATTAGAATATAAAAGGTGTGCAGTGTGCCACGTGCTAGGTTGAGGGGTGCTGCGTCGTGAGAAGTCTGCAGATGTCAGTGTGCCATGGTGCCAATCTGCCACCAAGGCCGGGGAGGAGTGGGGAGACAGGGTCTCTCCCCAGAGCCGAGCTAGGCAGTCCCATGAACTAATCCCACTTTACCCAAGAAAGGCGAGCCGTCAGATCTGGAGTTGAAGAAGACAAAAGCAGGACAAACATGAGCCTTTAGATACATTTTAATGAACGCCGAACGAGTCACAGGTTGAGGGCCAACAGAAGGAGCACAAATAAGCCCCCTTCTTCATTCAACCCCTCCTCTCGATGAGAGGCAGCTCTGCAACACAGTTAAGCAAAATACACAGCACCTTATTGAGGCCAGTGAAAGTACATGTGTGTTAGAGCAAAGGGAGCTTTTGAGTGCCAACCTCAAGGACTAGACAGCTGGGAATAAAACATAAACAAAGAGGACTGTTTAACGCTGTCTGTTTAAGTGACAGAAGCCTCATTTAGAGTCAAATGAGCTCCTATGTATTTGCATATTCCCTCTTGTTAAGAAAATGTAATTATGCTAATCTAGAAAAAGTAGCTCATGTGCGCCATGATTTGTCCTGTGCGTTTTCCTCTAATTAGAGCTTTGTTTCATAAAGTAATACATCTTCAATATAACTGTGAACATTGTATGCACAAGAATACATTTATGTTGTTTCCGCAGCTCTGAGTAAATTTAACACATGATTTGGTCTAGTATGATCAATAGTGTTTACTTGTATCAGTCTTTACAGTGTGCAATCACTTTATGAGGTACATCTATTGTAACTTATATGCTTGTATGCTTATATGCTTGTTCCTACAGGCTAACAGTCTTTTGTCTATCAACTCAATGTACTCAGAAGTTAGTTGACTTATGCTAGGGGTAGCCCTGTAACTAATTGTTTTCTATACAATTGTGCCATGTTCCCAGTGGCCTTTAACATGAATTACCATTTTATTTAAGGAGCAGGCTCTGACTCCCAAACTGGGAGATTGGCTCCAGCAGATCCCAAGAACAACATCCAAGATCTCCATCCAGAAGAGTGCAGTCCTGGGAACAGCTAAGATACTACACAGGATCCTCAAGCTGCCAGGTCTCTTGTAGAAGACCCGAGCTTGAAGGGAAAAGACCACCCGAGGGAGGCAGGTGTAGAACTTTGTGTAGAAATTAGTGAGTGTCTTGTATTTGTTTCAGGGTTCCACTTTTCATCGTATCGCCCTGGTCCCCCAGCATCCAATGCAGACCCAGGCCACATCCGAGCTGGTGTGACTGGTTTTTAACTCCCATTGTTAGTGAGGTAGGTGGGATGCGTTAAGGACTTTGCCTGAGGGACCACACTGGAGATGCCTTGGTTAGGATTCGAACCCCCAAACTCCAATAATAATATATAGATTGGTTTATACTGTATCTATTTACAACAGTAGTTGTACCTAATAAAGTGACCGCTCAATGTTTGATTGGTTTTATTATGTTATTTAACCTACCTCTGCAGTAGGTCACCCCGTTCTTTGTTTATTGTGAAGCTATTCTGTTACCTACAACAAAACCGGAAATTCGATCTAACATTTACAAACTAGCTACATACCTATGTGTAGCTATATAATAAAGTTCGACTGTAAATTGCTCCTGACTTTGAAGTTTAAATACATAATAACTATCCAGTAGATACGAGAAGTATCCAAGTCTCTACATTCGAGTCTAATTAATTTTGTTCCGTATCAGTGTACGTCCAGGCACGGTAACTTCACCCCCGTTATTTATCACCTAGAACAGGCAATACTACGTTTAACAGCAGCGTAGCTACACCAGGCCCCGTTATTAACGTCAACTACTACATATATCGTGCAATGGAATTCATGTGCAATCTCACTTAATTCGGCCAATGAATTCTCATTATTTTCAAAAGGCCAAAAAGGTTACGAAAATTGACATTCATATAATAAAGAAGCCTAACGTATCTAGCAATCTACGGTAGTCTATTTATCACTCACCACTTGTATTCCAAATTGCATTAGTTTGATTTTTGTATCCGTTTTTCATACATTCGTCTACGTATGACTTTGGATCACATCCGGACACAAGAATCTCCCTCAGAAGCGCGATGTAAGCAATAGCTAGTCTTAGGGTATCAATCTTGGAAAGTCGTTTTTCGTACGGAAACGTGGGGACATGACAGCGCAGTTCCTCAAACGCAGAGTTGATACTCAACATTCTTTTCCGCTCTCGGATGTTGGCAGCATGGCGCTGCACCTTGTACGGGTGATGCGCTGCTAGGCGACGCTGGCTACGCCTGCTCATCTCCTGGGGCTCCTCCACCAGGGAGCTGTCCGCTTCAGCACCGGCATCCAGCCGAGGGGACTGGGAGTCTAAGTCGGTGAAGGTCAGTTGCTCATCGGGAAACATAGGCTGGCATCCAAAGGAGGACCATGGTGACAACTGCCCTGACACTGCTGTGCAGTCAAAAAAGATAGAATCCAGTTGTGACTGAAACTGGAAATTAGGATCCATTTGGCCCCAGAAAGCGAAGTCATTTGAAGGATCTTGATCAAAATCAAAAAGCACGTCCTCCATTATTCAAACCGCAGTCTCCCTAATTAATGCCAAAAGCCTGTCGATATAATCTTTGTCAGGATTCAGAGTAAGTTGGTTTGATATATCTTGTTTTTCCACGTGACAGGCCGCTGCTTCTGAAGCTCCGTTCTGGTCTCTCCTGACACTAAGCCAAGCGACACTTGCACTAAGCCCCTCCAGTGGATTAAATAGCTCTCGGGTTAGCAGGGCCCACTGCGGGGTGCTTATGACCATTCAACAGGTTGAAAAAGACCTCATTAGGACCGCCTAATATCTCTGTCATTGCTATTTAAAAACATTCAAAAACCGTCGAAAGGAAAACACGTGCACAATTTAAAAGTTCTCTTAAGTTGTTTCCCATACAGTTCAAAGGGTGTGCTAATATTTACAACAAAACACTCGTATTTGCAATAAACAGCTTTCCAAGGTTCTTTTGAGAAGAAATACTTGCCCAGCAATAGAACTCTGGAGACGGAATTCTACACTTACTGGTGCAAGTATAGAAAATATACGCTGAATGGTTATTGAACCGTTTTCATTGCATATTGGTAAACTGTGTGTTATCATATGTTTCCGTGTTTTTTATGTTATGTTTCTTATTTTCTAGGGATAAGATGAATTTTGTAGCCAGGGTTAAAATAATGGAAGACTCTTTAATTGTATACAGCGTTTAACATCATTTCACAGAATTTCAGAATTTTAACAGTATTTCCGGAATTCATTTTACATTTAAACAACGTTTAACATAATTACACAGTATTTATCGGGTTATCAGCATTAAAACAGCCAGAATAGTCGCTTTGTCAAGCAAAGTTCCCTCACGAACTTTGCCTTTCTAGTTCTAATTAAAATTTATTTTCTGTAAAAGTTGAACGACTCAATACAACAAAAACAACAACAATAACCGATATTAGCTTCGTTACCGTACTCCCACTGATATTTGTCATTATCTTTATGTAGCCATATAAAATACCTTCTTTAGATTAAGCTGCAAATCAACTCCCTTATTTACTAAAACTGCTGACATTTTCTGCCATGTGGTTTTAATTGCGATTGTGGGGTACAGCGCTGAAGAGGGCTTCCCTCTTAGGAGTCAAAGCATGCACCGTGGCTTTCGAGAGGATGGGAACAAGGAGCTGGATTTGACTGCATCTGACAATTACTGTGTCTGGAAGTATTCTAACCTATTTCGCCAAGGCGCTCCAAATTCACCACTGTCCCTCCGTTCCCTTCAAAAGCTGTAACAAATATTTAACGAAGTTTTTCAAAGTTTTGAAAATACTCTCATATACAGCTTTCTCTCATAAAGATCAGTTCGCAAATCGTGAGCGCCATGGCCTAAAGCCAGCTAGTGCCTTTATTGGTAGGTCCATAAGGAAGTTAACCTCCATGTTTGAAGAAAATCAGATCGACCACAGCAGAATCCGGAAAAGAGTTAATAGACTAAAAGAACTCTACAAGAATTAAGACTTCTTTAGAAAAACCTGTTTTAGCACACAGTAATTCCGTATAATTATCAAGTCACCAATTTCTATTTTTTAAAACTTTGTTTCAACAAAGTGTTGGGCCTACGACTGACTTTAGAGAATTAAATTTGATTTATTTAGTGCACCATCTTTCTTTTTCATAGTCGGAGGCCTAAAAACACTTACGTGAAAACTACTAAAAATACCACTCAAATATTGCACGTTTGGGAAACGCTAAGCGTTAGACTGCAAACATTAGTGATAATAGCACTGACTACAAACGATCGCCTTTGCTTTTCAAAATACCGTTTAATATCTGATGTAACAAATAAACAAAAACAAACAAAGTACATCATATCTAACCGCCCAAGACAACAGCATCATGTTGCTGAAGAGAAACCTAAGACATTTATTACAATCATTCTAATCAGGCTTGCTTAGTGATCAAATAAAGGATAAGGAATAAAGGCCCTGGCACTGTTCAGAGCTGAAGTGGACAGAAACGAGAGGCTTGTCAGAACCTTCTGCTGCGCACACAAGGGCAGGTCTGGCACAGCTGACGAAACGATCCTCCGACGTAGAGCACTGCTGCCAAATGCAGAGACAGAGTCATTTGTTCCTTAGGAGCGATGCATTTATTTACACGAAGCGAGTTCATGAAGCCATTAAATCCGACTTGCATCTTTTGTAGGCTAGAGGTGTGACCTGAAATGCGAGCTCTGGTTTTAAAAGACAAATCGAACTCGTAATCAAACGCGAGACTGGACTGGCACCTCTCTGCTACCATGAGGCACGTTCGTGAATTGTGTGAAGCACGAGCACATCTGTTGGCAATTAGTCCCTGTTTTTCGCAGTCGCCTAGAGTTTAGCTTTATTCGGTGGGGGGGAAGAAATGAATATAGAATTAAACGCAGTTCTTCTGCACTTAAGTTCTTTTAAATTCATTTTAACCAATAAATATGCAATTGACACTGTAGTTAATATTTTTCAGTGCTACTGATCTCTACATTTGTCAAATAAACCAGTTAAAAGAAATCCAAAATGCTAATCAAGTATAACATGATTAGAGACAGCACTCGAACTAGACTAGTCAGACTAGAAAATACTAAGACAGTATAAGGCACAACACGTTTTAAGCGTTTTGGACAATTATATTCAACCAACACCATCTTTTCGACTTTATATGACATTTAAATGGGGATGTTAAAAGTCTGAACCACAAAAAGTAGGATATCCTCTATCTTCTTGAACGAGGGCTTCTGTTCATGGTTCATTTAAATGTTCATACACATTATTAGATATTCATTCTATCCGTGTTTTAACAGATATACTTGATTCGACTTTAAACTCTCCAAGCTTCAATCAGACGTTTTACGGTGCTAAAGGGTATTACGTAATAATGGTGGGCGGTTGCTCCGGATGGATTACCACTTTCTCCTTGATTACCATGGAGATTACCACATCCCCTTCATCTGTTTTTTTTATCTCTCTAAAAGAGACTGGATAGCATAAAGCAATGAACCAAAGTCGCAAGTCAAGTGATGAGTCAGGTTGCTATTGCAGTGTTTAAAAATGTGTGGCTGCAGCCATTTGGATGTCATGAGTATGATATCATAGAAAGCATACCCCTAAATACAGAGGAGCGTTTCAGAGATGACTTCCGTGCTGTCAGGAGAGGACTGGAGGAGCTAAGTGCCTTTAGAGGGGCAAAGTGTCTGATGGAGTGTCTCCACCTTCCCTCCTGCTATCATGGCCTGAGCGCGCACCCAGAGGCTAGGGGCTTCCTCTGGGAGGAAAGCCATGACACTCTCAACCACATACTCTTCC
Source organism: Electrophorus electricus (assembly GCF_041902795.1). Lineage (NCBI taxonomy): Eukaryota > Metazoa > Chordata > Actinopteri > Gymnotiformes > Gymnotidae > Electrophorus > Electrophorus electricus. The sequence goes on from NC_137500.1 coordinate 29,299,347, forward strand.
TCTCATTAAAAGTATGGGACACTTTCCTTTTTTTCCAGCCCTTTCCATCACGCACCCTGCCTGGAAAAAGCATCATGTGCATAAAATCCGCTTGCACAAACAGTCATCCCACGGGGCAGGGCAGGGACATCACGAAAGAGACAGAAAGGTTTGAACCAGTGCCTTCAGCACTAACATACATTATGATGACTTGTGAGCCAGACACACACACACACTCTCTCTCTCTCTCTCTCTCTCTCTCTCTCTCTCTCTCTCTCTCTCTCTCTCTCTCTCTCTCTCTAAGGAATTGGTGTTAATTTTTCTTCCAGATCCCAAATACTTGAGGCAGAGCTGTTGAATGGCCTCATGGTTCAGGAGGTCAAAGCTCTCACGCTCCTGAGTATGTGTAAGGCGAGAGAGCAGCGAGGCCAGGACTGAGACATCTCACCCCTGGGCTGCAGGGGCTTGAAGAGATCCACCATGACACTGAGCCTGTTGACAGCACATATGAGACCTGTTAGGCTGCTCTCCTCTTATCACCCAATGGGATAAAGAGCAATGGGTTTGCTGCCCATTGCATAGGTGTGAGAAGCATGCAGCTATAGCCCAAGGAGTGGGTAGGCTTTCTGGATCACTGAGCAAAGGAGGAAAAAAGGAAATTCTCATGACTCAGAGCCAATAAAATAAATAAATAAATAAATAAATAAATAGATATATAATATATATACTGGCAGGGATGAAATTAGGAAACTCATGTACACTGCCATGGAATGAATGTTATGATTTAAACATCTACTTTTTCAAATATAAACTACTACTACTACTACTACTAATTCAGAAGCACTTTGCTTTCACAGCTCATGAAGGAACTCTGACTGATCTCTCTGCAAACACACTCTCTCTCTCATATATATATATATATATAAAATCAAAATGTATTTATATATATAGGGCTTTTTACATCAGATGTTGTCCTAGTCCAAGCCCCCAGTGAGCAAGCCAAGGGCAACAGTGGCAAGGTAAAACTCGTAAGAACACGAGGGAGAAACCTTGAGAGGAACCAAGACTCAAGGGGGGCTGACAATGGTCATCACAATATATATATATATATATTCAAAAAAGTACACAGAGCTTACAGAGAAACAGGATGTATATATATTTTATGTCCTTTACAGCATATCTGAAAAAAATTATCAAATGATTGTATAAAAATGATCAGTTCATTATAAGCTCATAAATGCTGCAGGTTCCTGAACCGCTATTCATCATTTAAACAGAGACACACTGACTAAACAACAGCATGAGCCTCAGTTTTGTTGTAATGATCAGTGTGTGAGCCCTGAATGAATAAGACCTGTGAGTCATCCTCCACAACCATTAGTACAGTGAGTCAGAAAAAAAGCAGTGCAAACATGGGGGAATACAACCGTTGTAATCCATCTTTGTCAGGCGTTACCCAAAGTCTAGCAATGGTGAAGCTCAGCCACCCGGCTTTTGGGAATGAGCAGCTCGGGAAACACTCTATGAAAAAGCACCAGGATCTGACACATGGCTCCTTTCCACCTGTTTCTTTTTGACATATTCGACATGTTGTTTTCCTCCATATATTAAGGATAAATGAATGTAATTGTGCAGATACAGAAGCACACAACAGCTGGAGAAATGAAATCTATGACATTGTCAGCTCCAGATACCATACACACACATCCCTGCAACTTTACACAGCTCTAGGCACATGGCCACAACATATATATTCATCCAAAATCTAGAGAGACTCCTAAAGCCTTTTATTAAAGATATTACCACTACATTAATTCCACCTCTGAGAGAGAGAGAAGCTGCACCACTTTTTTTAAACTAAAAGATCACATCTGAAAGCAATTTAAAGGCCTGCATGGTTTCCGTGAAAAGGACAATTTGCTGGGTGATGGGGGTGCCAGGGTTGAGGGGTGACGTCCCGGGAGAGTGCCAACCTGCTTCCCTCTCCATGCCCAGGATACAAGCATGCATTTGCATGTAAGGCAGGGACGCACTGAAGCACAAAAAGAAAACATCAGTATAGGCCATGTGCTGGCGTGTGATATTAGTTTGTCTCCATCCGCACAAAAACCGGCCTTTCCTTATTTACAAACCCTAACGGTCTAAACAGGGTAGAAATCATATATTAGAGAACAAAGTGATACGCTGAATCCAGTATATATTCTGACACTCTCCTTCATCTCAGGGCAGAGATTAAAATGCCTAGACAAAAATGTTATCAAGGTTAGGGCTGGTAATTTTACAAAAACACTCCATGTGTTGTAGCTCCATGTGAAATCCTTAAGTGGTCAATGAGAACAAAGCAGGGGCCTCCACAGAAGCCATGTGACCATAATTGCTAATTGCAGAAACCCTGGAGGCTTGGCGAAAAGGTCACAGTCATTGTGGTATCACTTTAATTTCCCATGGAAAGAGAGGGAGAAAAAAAGGCATACTTTAGGCATTACCAAAGAGAGCTGCTGTTGTGTGGCAAGTAACGATATATTCTTATTGCAGGAGAGGTACAAGATCAAAGAAAGTATATGGAGAGGGCAAGGCACAGATAAACACAGTAAAGACTCAAGTAAATTGGTTTCTTTTAGAATTTGAATAATTAGCAATTGACGGAGAATCCATCAGTCACACATGACAGGCTGTCCTCTGGTCCTGAGTGATCCTGAACTGTACATTGCCAGTCCATCTCGTGCTTAATCCCACAGCCTTTGCCTAAGGTGTGTATGTCCTGTTGCTTTTAACCATTGCCAAATGTATTACACTGTAATCCTCCAATCTTCTATTATTTCCCTAAAAAAGGAAACAGAAAAAGAGTAAAAACAAAAGATTATGAGAAACAGATTGCTAAACATAAACACCAATCAGAGAGACGCAGCAACAGGAAATAGGATAAAAGTGCTTCCATGAAGAAAAACATAGGATCAATGACTCATCAAATTTCACGATACAGCAGGCGCAAGCGAGAGACGCAGGTCCGACCCTCTGAGGCCTCTGCGCTGGCCTTCCTCATGCCTGCGGAAGCCCGGCGTTAGGTCCTAGAGGAAAGGGAGCCACACCCACCTGCAGATCTGGTCCCCAACAGTCAGTGCAGCGGCCGCACTCTGTGCTTTATCCTGGCCTATGCCTCTGGCAACCTGCCACAGTGGCTTGTGCTTGGTGGAGCTGCTGCATGATGAAATACAGGTTCAGATCAGTGAAATGCAATTGTTTCTCAGTTGGTTCATCTGATGAAAGGCTCCATGGCATCCAGAAATCACAGCCTGATCGTTTTTTTTCTTGCATTTTCCTCTGGTTACCCTAACAACTTCTTTAATGTTGACAGTTATACGAAGTCCATAATAATTCAAAGACAACAAGTTCTTCAAAAGAGACCACAAATGCAAAGAATACGGTCAGAATTCCTTTAGTAATTGTTTAGAGTCACATATAACATATGACAGCTTACGTGAACACAAAAAATACCAAATAGGAAATGCTTTTGCTAGGATAACTTTTTTCAATAAGCTTTGCAAAATTCTGTCACGGAAAGCAGTGAGAAGAGCTGCATGTAAACATTGTTTCAGACAGACGGAAAGTCCATTCACGCAGAGTCCTTCCACACTCCGAGTCTTGCACAAGGGGACAAATAGCAGGCCAGACTTAGTGACCCTCATCTCCTGTCCTGTCCACTGCTCAGTGAGAGCAAGGCTGGAGAAGGCTACACTGCTCCACAGGGAGTAGAGGGAGACTTGGCAAGCCAACAGCAGAGAGTGTGGATCAGTGGTACTTGGCAGCGGTCCTCTCTTTCGGGGGCAATGAAAAATAATTTCCTCCTGAAAGAGCAGCATGAGGGAGACGTTTTTGGACTGGACACGATGAGCATGAGACATGTGGGAGGAATGCACGCGCCATCGCGAATGTCCAACTTAAATGTCAAAGACAGACGGCCATCCTCGCACACACATGCCACGCCGGTGTTTACCCAACCTTGATTACCATATGAAGAGACTGCTTCCCTCCAGCTTGGGGATCAAAACACCACCAGGGTTATTTGGGGCGATTTACTAACAGCCGATAGATTCAAAAGGAAAACTGTATTCAAGTAAAGTGTGTTTGTGACTTTCAATTTATCTTCTAAATCCACAGTTAAATATTTTAGAATATGATGTAATGTAAATTTGAAATTGGAACAAACATTGTTAATTTTTGTGCGGCAATTTTTCCATGTGCAGCACACTTTTCTGCAGTCGATGACTAATTAGGATGCTCACAAATTTCCACCACCCCCATGCTGCTAAAGGCATCTGCTCCAGACAGACATTTACCTTTATCCCATTCAACTCCCTGCATGGAGACCTGCCTGTCTGCTGCAGACGTACCTGGCATGCGACCTGGCTCATATTGGTCACATCTGAGCAACACTGCATTTTGCCTGCATATATGAGCTGGATCATAGAACACTGGAAAACACACCACCATGGAAAAGTATTTAATATCACTTATACGTCTTTCACCCATGTTCCATCTAGATGGTTCATCTTTATCCTCTGGAAGAATTAAAAAAAATATTACTGCTGTTAATATAATAGCTTTTACTCTGCTGTTAAAATAATTGCTTTTTTTGTTGTTGCTGGAAGGAGACGCCAATGACCCTTGCCAGATCCTGTGCTGAGTGGTGATGCTGACTGCAGGATATTAACGCCTCTTCGGGGAGACAGGCCGTGTCCATCCCTCGAGGCCGCCAGCGGCTGCGTAGAGCCGGGCTACAGCCAGGTCCTCACCCTGGAGCGCCACTCCACGCCGCCCCCCAGTCGTGCGCCCACGAGGCCCGCATAAGGTCACAGACTTCAAAGGCGACTTGAAAGGTGGAGATATCTCCTCGCTACAGTCCCTGGCAGGCTGGCGAGGAAGCGGGGCAATGTGGTTCTTGTTATTTGATAAGCATCCCATATTTTTGGAGGTATTTTAATAGCCGGGAACGATTCCTTTTTCAAGGATGGAAGGCCGTGGAGGGAGACCCTGCACGGCAAGTCCCGCAGGGGTCAGAGTGTGGTTATTACGCAATGCCGCCACTCCATGGGAGACCTGGTTCACGCTCCGCTTTGCCGTGATGCTTGAGCAGATCACATTTTCACTTTACTCGTCCCGCTGGAACTGATTACTCTGGCTCTTCCCGCCATTCCATGTAGAATGTTCCAGAAATGATTCAGTTTGCATTTCACCACCATGAAAAAAAAGTGTGTGTTAGCTCATGCTATGAAGTGTGGCAGACATCTTGAGCCTTCACTTGCCCTTGGAGCAAATTTGACCTGCACAAAGGGATTCCGTTTGAAGGCTGCTATCAAAGAACATCAGTGTCACTGCCACTCTGTGGGAAACTAAACTAGTGCACAGAGAGGCCCATAGCAATGGACAATAGACTTGAGATGTCAGTTTTACACATGAGACTGCTACTTTTCTGTTTATAGCCATGATGCAGGTCAAAAGACCAGCACACAGTATCACTGTTCGCTTTTGTTCCAAAACACACCGCAAACCAAAGATGTACTAGAGAGCTTTTCACCAAAAAAAAAAAAAAAATGGTTTGGATTACTTACCAACATCAAAGTTTGTTTGCTAGATGAGTTATTGACTTATCCCACTGGTATGTCCTTTGTGGTGATTACAAAGGCTTTGTGTGACTTGTGTGACTCCTTTGACTGCTGAAACTGTCATACATGGACTCTTTTGTGTTTTTGGAAGACTCGGAGTGGCTGCACCAGCACAGGAATTGAACCACGGTGCCAGTTTTTATAGACATGCAACTCGTACAAAGTCAAACAAGGGGCTGAGGTTTAACACTACAGAGAATTTAACTCCTATTCTGCAATATGTATTTCTCACCACCCTAATGTGTTACTGCTGAGTGAAGGGTTTGAGGATTCTTTTCTTTTCAGCGGAAAATTAGTCATAATATGGCTCATGTGGAAAAAAGGGGAAATTCTTTGATCTGTTGTGAAATAAATCTAACAAGCAAAACTGCTTGGTTTTTCATTTCTTCCTTTCTTCTCTGCTTTACTAAGAAAATCTGTTGTGAAATGCATAATGTTACATATTGTAAATTGCCTGTAAAACAACAGCACTTGCAGATTACAAGCATCAAGGAGCAATCATGCTGTAAGAATGCACTGTGTGCTAAGAGCCACTTGAGCCAAGCTTTACCCAGAATCCTTTGCCACTGTCTTGTGCTTATAGGAGGGACAGAGACAAAGCTATCAATGGGAGAAGACATAACCCAGGAGTTGGGTGTATTTAAGAGGAATGTGTGTGTATGAGAGGCTGACTGCTCAGCTGTGGGGTTAAATGAAGCAGGTTAAGCGAGTCCCATGTGCTCAGTGACAGATGAGGAGGAGGCAGCTGTGATGAGAGATGTCTTCACAACTGTGACTAGGCTCTGTAGACCAAATGTTCTGCCCAGGCGCACGGGCCTTGGAGGCATTACTGACTTCCTGGCGGCCTGCGCTTCATAATGGTCAAGTGCTCATGCCAACATCTGTCTATGAGAGTCCTCGTCACAGGCGAAAACAGCGCCCCTCCCCAGACGCTTGATAAATAGGGTTATGCCAAAGGCTTCATGCACACCGTGTGCGTCAGAGGGACGGAGGTGTCTGGACGGTCCTGCCGGAGTGCGGTCCTGACACCGGCGGCTCCACGTGCTTGCCTGTGACCCGGGCCGCGAGATTTGTAGTCTGGATGTGGGATCCCTCCCCACCCCGTACTCCTCTTTTCCTTTTATTTGAAAGACTCTTTGCCCAGAAGGAATGGATTTGCAAGGCTGCTTTGATCCCGTCTTTATGATTCTTTTATTTGTTTTAGCCACATCCTTTTCAGAGCCTCGCACACTGAAAGATGCTTTGAATTAGGGCCAGGGGGAACCAGGGCGTCCCATACTCCCACCGCGCATCAGGAGGTAACGTGGTGGGCCGCAGAGAGACCAGTAACTGCTTAACGCTGACAAAACCCTTCAAGAGCTCTATACTCAGATTTCCTTGTTTGGTGCACATCAACAAATCCTTTTTATCTGTCATATTTAATATACATTTTAATGGCTGGTTTACACAGTCTAAAATTAGCTGTAGGCTAAAGAGCATGGAGATCCCACACACCACATTATTCAGGCCAGGATTGGGCCACTATCTGTGAGCTGTTCCTGATGACTCTGATTTGTACATGAGAGAGAGAGACAGAGACAATGGTCCCATCCACAATTAGCATAAAAATGTATCTGGGTACTCACATTGCAGCAGGATCAAATTTAGCAGAGCTGTGGACAAGCATGTGGCCGTGATACGATTGGATGGGACTCTCCTGTCCCTGGACAGAGCGTGTGCTGCTGATGGCTTCTCACAGAGAATGAGAGGCCACTTGGACATACTGTCTGTAAACAAGTGAGGAGTTTCAATTCAGCAAGACACAACATCTGAACAAACATCTGGTGGCAGCGACTGAACTGCAGCATTTCTGTCTTGATCAAGAATCACCAGATCCCCTTGACGGGATCAGAGGAGACAGATATCATCTCAAGCTGTGGATAAATTCACTACCTCCAAGAAAAGAAAAAAAACCTCATTTAACTCTGATTCTCCAGTTTGTGGCAATTATTTGTTTGCTAAAATAAAATCATAAACAAATGGGCATGACTTTTCTGAATCTGTTGGCAGTGATAATTCCGTGAGCACCATTCAACGTACAAGGTGGAGAATCGAGCTGCTTTGTGCTGAGTTGCACCAGCTAAACTCTGTCGGACACATGTCTCCTTCTTATGTTTCCCAACTACCTCATCTGAGGAAGTGGTCTGCCATCAGAGAGCACCGCGACGCCATGTGTGTGCGTGCGTGTGTTTGGTTGAGGGGGAAAACTGTAAACACTCTTAATTTCTCAATGGAAGTGACCTGCTGACAGACACTACAAGACCTAATGAAGTAAATAAACAAAGCGTGTATATAAATAGCCTAGACAAATAAACCTGACTGAGGAACCACGTTTGTCGTAACATCTGCCCAACGTCCCAGGCTCGGCTCTCAGCAGCTGGGCTGCTGGAAACTATGAGGCCAAAAGCATATTTACCTTCCTGCGGAGAGCAAAGCAGGATTTCAGCTCACCTTCTCTCTCCCATTGTTCGGCGCAGTTAGCGGAGCTTGTTGGGTGAATTAGGGCGCGCGCAGCAGTGGGGCGGCAGGCTCAGGGTCTCCCGGAGGCTGACAAGGCGCGGGCATTCGTCAGGCCGGCCTCTCCCGCTTTCATTACTGTGCTTTACGATGCTGTCGGATGCTAAAAAGCAACATGCTGTCCGGTGGTTGCAATGAAAGAGTATGATTTAGACTCAAATCTTCCAACAAGACCCCTGTATGTAGGCGTAATAATGAAATGTGCGAGTATGGGTGTAAATCAAAGTCTGAGGAAGACATGTAATGGAACCAAACATTCAGGGCTACAGGAGGGTGTCCATAGAGTAAAAGAGCACATGCACACTGGAACTCTAGGGACATTTTCCATAGTTGCCTGCAAACTTATGATTTTCAAAGAAACTAAATTATTTCCAGTCCACAGGTGCTGTGCAAAAGAATTTAATCAGATGCTAAAACTGAGTTGGGCAGACTTTATAAGAAGGGCGATATGCATGATTTCTCAGGGAGAGAGTGCTGATATCTGATCAGCTTTTTCTAAAGAGCAGGAGAGCACCGGACCCATCCAGTGCCGGGCTTCTTCTCCTCATCGCCGCTAATGCGTTCAGCAGTATCTGTGTGCACTGGAACCTGCTGACTGCATGTGAAACCGACTATGCCAGAGCAGCGGCCGCCACAGAGCAGGTGCACGGTCCTGCTGCAGACAACAGAAAAGATGCAACCTGATTACTGGTGTATATTAGCACACTGCTGGGGAGAGTACAGGATGTGGGTGAAGGACCAGACCTGAGCCCCATGTGGGATGCATTTGACAGCATAAACACACACAAGCTCCTTGGCAAGGTTCCCACCCATCAAACACTCAGGGTAGAGTAGCAGTGTGTAGCACCCTGTTTCATGCAAAGCCCCCCCTCCACATTGCCTCCTTCGCCTCCTCACCAAGCCCTTTTTATCAGAGAAATATGGCCACCATTACTGTAGGAAGTGCGTAGCGATAAATACGACGTACACTAAGAGCTGAAATGTTTATGCGCCGTGTTAGAGGAGCGTAATTGGACCAGACCTCCTCCTCCTCCTCCTCCTCCGCGCTCAGACAGAAGAAAATACACAAAAGCAATTACCAGCCACTCTGCCTAGGCCAGACACAGGCACACTCACACACACACACGTCCACGTATAAACACCCACGCGCACACCCTCACCGTATGTTCCTGCCTCCTGTTTATCGGAGCAGGTTTGAAGCAAACTAAAATGGAGCATGTTTACGATAGCGGAGATGATTGCTGAGTGCGCCCCGAGCTGCCCTTGACAGCGTCACTGTCAGCGTGCACCTCGGGGGCCTGTACGAACGCAAGCCTGCTTCTCTGTACGAACGCAAGCCTGCCTCTCTGTACGAACGCAAGCCGGCCTCTCTGTACGAACGCAAGCCGGCCTCTCTGTACGAACGCAAGCCGGCCTCTCTGTACGAACGCAAGCCGGCCTCTCTGTACGAACGCAAGCCGGCCTCTCTGTACGAACGCAAGCCTGCCTCTCTGTACGAACGCAAGCCTGCCTCTCTGTACGAACGCAAGCCGGCCTCTCTGTACGAACGCAAGCCGGCCTCTCTGTACGAACGCAAGCCGGCCTCTCTGTACGAACGCAAGCCGGCCTCTCTGTACGAACGCAAGCCGGCCTCTCTGTACGAACGCAAGCCGGCCTCTCTGTACGAACGCAAGCCTGCCTCTCTGTACGAACGCAAGCCGGCCTCTCTGTACGAACGCAAGCCGGCCTCTCTGTACGAACGCAAGCCTGCCTCTCTGTACGAACGCAAGCCGGCCTCTCTGTACGAACGCAAGCCGGCCTCTCTGTACGAACGCAAGCCTGCCTCTCTGCCTCGAGAGCAGGTTACTGTGACAGGGTTGTAAACTGCTTCTTCCCAGTTTACAAAGTGATATGACAACATGAACACTGACCATGGACATTCTGATTAAAAACATTAAGTGAGGACTCTTTTTGTGCTCAGTATTGCTGGCTGTCTTACAGTGTTGTCTGCTTGCATTTGACAGTTTCAGAGCACCCCCACAATGCCGTGTGTGAGAGGGTACAACTATAAAACATATGGAGATGATGTGTAACTGATTGCTGCTCATGTTAGTCAGCTCGAATTAATCACAAGTGAGCAGTCCAATGCAGGCTGGCCATGATGGGTAACGTCCGCAGCTCAGGAGTTATCTTGGACCTCGGGGACTTCTCCGGGCTCAGATCAGCGTTTATCTGCTTCAGCTTTGCCTCTGTGTCTTGCTTTGCGCAGTATCCCAGGCGCAGTATCCCACGCGCAGTATCCCAGGCGCAGTATCCCAGGCTAAGGGGGAAAAAGGAGCGAGAAACAAATAAGACCTGCACTCATTCTGCACTCCCAGAGGAAACTGATCACAGGACGTACTGTCCACTGAACAAATTTTACTACATCCTCAGATCGTTCTTCTGATGCACCATCACTCATTTAGTCTTCAGTGAAGGATCACCACTCTGTCATATACTAGAGTAGATGTTTTTACCTGACTGAGGCTGCAGAGATGGGGCCACATATCAGGACCGGTACACAGTGCATGGTGCAGTCTGTGGGTCACGTGTGAGGTTGTCAGGATTACGTTTGCTTGCTGGATTCAGGTAAAAACATTCAGAGGCAAAATCTTAATTTATAAACCAACATTGTCTTAGAATGTGTTTTGTAAGAACAAACCTGAACATAGGAACAATGAAGAAAAAGCACCTGAGAGAAAACAGGCGTGAGGTTTTAAAATAACCAGCCTTCTCGTTTCAGTTCTCAAACTAGATTCAGTATGAAGGTGGTCTGATGTGGCTCCTCGGACAAGATGACAGAGTGCAAATGAGTTCAGGTTACGTTTGGAGGACCATGCAGCACTGCAGCGATGCTCTCAAAATGCACGGACTGTTTATCCTGTAGATTAAAGCGCGCGGATGTGGTGTTCATGCATAGCGGCGCTGGTGTGCGGGCGAGAAAATGAGAAGCAAGGCGACCTCGGTAAACGGAGGGTCCTGCCTCCTCGACGAGCAAATTACAGAGGCTGTGTCTACTAATGGGTGGATGTCCTCTCAGCTGGAGGGAGGAAGAAATCAGGGACGAAACAGCGGAGGTTTCGAGCCGCCCCGGCACGATGCCCAGCGGCGTCGGCAGGCTGCACGGGTGAGGCCCTGCGCCCATGCGCCACACGTCTCATGTCATTTAAAACCTTACGCTAAGAGACAGATTACAGAATATGTACCCACACTACTGCTGGAGAAATTAATGACTTCCTCAAAACATCCAACAACAACTTCTAAAGCAAAATATCAAAAGCGTGCCACAAACAGTGCTCCAAATGTTTCATGCAATCTCACTGTGCCTTTCATTTCTATACTCTGCTAAGATCTTTTTTCAGAAAGAACAACCATTTACATTTTCCACATTATTTCTTTGACATTTTGTCTATATCTCATATCCAAATGGTAAATATTTGGGACCACCGAGATGGTGATTTTTGTGGGTGTAACTTGCAAAAAACTATCAGAATAATACACATCTAAACGCACATCTGGTGGTAGTGGCCTTTGGAGCAAAAAGATAATTGTGATTTCAGAGGACACACACTTGCTACTGTGCAAAGAAAAAATAGCTCACTTTGCTCTACAAGTAAAATGGCTCCTTCATATGCACAATAAGAGACAGTTTGCCTTGATATAGAGGAGGGTTGCAGTTTGTCTCAGTGGTGTATCACTGTGAAGAATGACATCTGAGATTATAAATCAACAGGCCTCTCCGAGACTTCAGAAACCATTGGAAACCACAAGAGCAATATACTGCAGGATGGAATTCACCGAGGACAGGATCCTCACTCCACTGTCACGCAACGCTGCTGAGATCCACAGAGACTCTGCAGAGCTGTGCAGTCTCCTGGCCTCCTGGTCACGGCAGCAATCAGGGCTCCAAATAAACACTCCCCGTGGTATGAATACAGAGTATCCATACATCTATTAAACACCAGTGTCACTAAATCTGCACTTTTTAAGTGTTCAATGGCATATTAAATAACCTAGAAGCAACTTAGTCATTCTTTTTCTTCAGTTGTCAGCCTCGCAATGCACAAAAGATTTTAATCTAACTTGCTATGCTGACGATGGCCAAAGTTAATTGGAACGAACCCATGATAAATTCACCTCTGTGATCTTTGCAATAACATTAGGACATCAAGTGCAGTGAAGGGAGTATCATGTCCACACCTGCCTGTCACTGTTAATGTCCGGGGGGGGGTCAAGAGAAGCAGACAGGAAATTCATGATCATGACAGAAAGCTGAAGGGGAAGTGTGGTCAGAAGCCTTCAGAATCAGGACCCACTAAACAGGCATGGCAGAGGAACTGTGCTGTGAGCGAGCAGGCCTGATTTGGGCCTCCTCTCTCCTCCCCTGCACTCTGGGAGTATCGGGTTGTGTGCCACATGAGCTGTGTGAGCCTTCCTTTTCATGTGCTGACTCCTCATATATGAATCCCTGCCATCACAGCAGCCCAGTACACCAACTCGCCCCAAGCACTCAGACTCAGGAGAGAACCACTGCACTTCAGGCTCCTTCCTCCTAAATATGCAGTTCAGGAACAAAAAAAAAAAAAAGAAAACGTTTATCAGCTGTCATGCAGGTGGCTTTGGAATGTAACGCTCTAAGCCACATGGCCAAATGGATCTCATAAAAATATGGTGGAGAAGTCATAAGATGAGACTTTTGTGTATGTATTACAGGATGAGCAGCATGCACTAACAGCAGCGAAAGAGGCTGAAGGACACAGTTTCTCGTATTCCTCACAACGTGAGACCAAGCTCCTAACGTCCTTCGTCTCTGAGGGAGAAATGCGAGATGCTATTGGGGGAAGCTGACAAGCGATCCAGGGCCCCTGCCAGGACCATGAGCCTTCTAAATGTCTCTTCCCCCTTCTCCCCTTCATGAGCGATCACTGAGGCTCACTTGGGTCTTCTTATCAGAGGAGGAAACGGTTGATTTGATGTGGCATTGGGCTGCGGATTCGGAGCTGTTCCCACTCTCGGTCTGAGGGGGCCCTCTAGGGGGGTGCGGGGGGTGGGGGCTCAGGGCGTGGGGAGATGCAGTGGGCCCCGGTCCAAACAGGACACCCTGGTTTGTTGCTCTTCCCCGGGTCTCAATTTCAGTTCCCTTTTCAAGGTCACTTGATCTGTATCACAGAACTGCCATCAGTAGACCTTTCTGGAGTCTGCTAATGTACTCTTTCTTACATAATGGTATGATTCAAAAATAATGATTAAAAACAAACAAAAAAAAAAACTATGGTGAGAGAAACCACGGCAGGTTTGCGATTGGTGTGGCGGTGGTGGAAAGGATGCATTGTGTGACTTCATCCAGCATCACTATGAATCACCAGGCCTGTAGGATTCACAAGCCTTTCGGGTAGGCCCTGTCTCCCGGGACGCAAGCCCCTTCTCTAATTTCCATGCCTGCAGGTTTAAGTGTGGGATACTGGGCTTCAGGAAAACACATTTTACTGCATTCCCACAGTGGTTGTGGAATTCTTTTCTTCCACTCTTCAGGATCCACTGCTGATGTTGTCGGATGGTGGTTTTGTCAGCCGAGTGACAATTCCTGTTTAATTTCAGGAGGGAGCCTATACGCCCTCAGACAAGTCTCCTGATAGCTTTGTTCCCTGGCCAAGTGTACGGTCCAGCTCTCAGCTGCTCCCCAGTACTGAGGCTTCACTGAAGTAATTAACCAAAGGTAATTTGACTTAATGAACACTATCAATTACAGATACTCTGTACTTACAGAACTGGAATGATTCTGAGACTGTGGTATTTCAAAGAAAAAGGGGGGAAAAAAATTACAACTTTTTCTGGAAGGGACATAGCAATCATTATTTTTAGTTCTATGAGAGATAAATGTGGAGAAATAAATTTAAAAAGATACTTTTACTGTACCAAACCTCCAGATCAGATAAACTTTCTCCACATCAACAAATTAGCCTTACAGCTTCTCCAGACTACTGCGTATTTCATACTTATAGCTTAATTACTACTCAGTATTTGTTTATTTCCCTAGGTATACTTTTTTTCTGACTCTGGTTTTGAGTGATAGTGATGTGTGATAGTATATGCTGTAAAGTGTAAGTGGTCAGCTTTTAATTCACAGTGACATGAGTGGAGATTTTGGGACACTAATCTGCGATCCTTTGTTCCTGTGTTTGCCGCAGTTCACAACTACCACTGCCTGTGGAAATAGAAGTCACATTAAGCGCAATTTTGGTTTTCCAATTAAAACCAAGCAACGAATTTATAGGTAAACTTCCTCCATTCCATATTTCCCGTTTTTAACTCCTGCTAATGCATCGCATTTCCTTTATGATAAAAGCGGAATTCTGGCACACACACCCTCTTCCAAATACCACGCAATCGTCTGCTAAAAGCACAAAAAAAGCTCTCCACACACAGACACACACCCTGTTGTAATTGATTCTGCATGCGCATGACACACAAAAAAGAAAAAAAAAATACCATTAATTTGTGAATTGCTGGTGTCGGCTAACCCATCCTGTTATACTGACCTGACGCTGCACCAAACATAAAGGCCTGTTTTACTTGGACCGCATGCTAATAGCGTTGGACTTCTTGACAGTGTCCTTCTAACTGGAGACAATTTAAATACTGTGATCTAAATCACAGGTGATTTACAAATAAGAAAATGGGAACGGGGAAATGGTTTGCCCTGTGTCCAAATCCAAACAATGTTTCAACCAAAAGGGGAAGTTTAAAAGCCGTCTAAAAAAGAAAGAAAACAGATAGAGAGAAAGTGAGATCACCATTAGAAAAATATGTTGTAATTAAGGCAGTGAAATTCTAGTGCACGTAATTCAAGTGTGATTTACTCAGAGAGGCAATGAGAGATTAAAATGAACTCCAAACAACATGCAGCTGTTGCCCAATTTCAGTAAAAGTAAAGTAAGGCATTTTATATGTAACACACACATATATGGTCAAATAAATTCTTCAGATGCAGTCTGCTGCATTTCCTACTTAACATACATCATCTGCAGACCTTCCACCTAAAAACCTGTAAGCTCTAACAAACGCATTTATAGGACATGAGCCGAACTGTCAAACCCTATGTGACAGGGATTTTCATCGTAACTAGCTTGGTTTTTTTGTTTGTTTTGTTTCGTTTTTTTGGTGTTGTTTAGATATCTACACCAGAGTCTACTGTCTTTTAGAAAAGCCAACCACACGTAGTGTAGTCTGCAGATGTGAAACTCTAATCCAGCAGTAACAATATATCATCTATATAGAGTGTGATAGGAGTGGAGCTCCTCTCTTGGGCCAGACTCTTTAGGTTCCTCTCTTTGGGTTCTACACTAAATTAAAGCTGTTTTCTACTATAGGTAGGTAGCATTATCCATTTCTTTTTCCAAATTGTCTTTGCTTCAGTATAGAACACAAATAAGTTAGACTTACATTAAATAAGTTGCAGGCTACATGAATTCTGAATATCTCATATTTACTATATCCAATTCTAAATTATATGTAACTTTAAATTTTAATATACATTTTAATTTTAATATACCAATTATTATTCTAATATTCTAATATACCAATTAATTATTTATAAGAATTTTTTATATCAAAATCAACCTTTCCTTATAACATCAAAAAGTTATTTCCTATATTCTAGAAACAGCAACAAAAAGTTAAAAAGTAAACAGCGAGTAACACATATTTTGTGATCCATAGTGATATCTGTCATATCACACACCGCTAGCTTCTCAACCTGACAGTCCTCTTGTCTGAGCTCTGCGGTGATGTCTGAAGCAGATATTTTACTGTAGAGCTGAGTGGACTCCTGGTGGTGAACCCACCCCTGAAGAAAGAAGGCAGTGTATCCAACCTTGCATGGACTAAACCTGGACTAAACCTGGACTAGCCCCACAATATGAGGTGTGTAGTTTTGTTGTTGCTTTGTTTGCATAAACACTTTTATATATATATATACACACCCCTCTTTTCAGAAGCTTGAACAGCTGATGAAGGAGCGCTGTTAAAAATTCTTAATTCAGCAGCTCTGTCCAAAATTCTTAATTCAGCTAGACTGCCAGTTACCCACATCCCATATCCCATTTCAGATAAAATGCAAAATACATCTTGGCAATAAATTGTACTTAAATCAGACTATAGGCAGGATACTGGAACTTCAAAATGTGAGTTCTGCACTCTCCAAAACTTTATGGCTGTAAAATACTTCTAAAAAGAATCAGTCTCTCTTTCTTCTTACTACTTCAGCATCTATAACTACAGTAACTCAGTAAGTTGCACAGTGACTAAAGAAATGGTTTTCATCATACCACACTTTAACTCCAGTAAGGTAGTAAAACCATATAATTAATCGCAGACATTATTAGAGCACATATTTTTCATATAGATATAATATACTGAGGACTTTAATATTTCCATAATATGACTACCCCCTGATCATGTTTGCCACACAATACCTAGGCAATATAACATGAATAATAACTTAAAAATGGGTACTACCAGAAGATTTTATCATACTGAAAAGTGATAATATAACTGGAGAGCCAATAACACTAGAACACCTCATGAATGCTAATAAGGCTTAAAGGCACCTTGGAGGCATTCACACCTGCGTTTCCATGTGGATAATCTCTATCCGGATACCACACAAGACGCATGTACCGGCCAAGTATAAAGGGGGTCTCAGTCGATTCCCAGTCCTGCCCACCTGCCTTAATTTACAATGACAAACCGTCAGTCATTTATTGATGTTCTGATTATTACAACAGACCTGCAAACTGAGCTTTAAAAATCACCTGTTAGCTGCCCTCTGAACGCAACATCAATTCCAGCTAGATAGCTGACCTAGCTGAGATCAGTTGTAGCCAGTTGCTTGTTGACCAATCAAACCATTATCCAAATAGCTAGGCAGAAGCCAGACTAAAGTTACTAAGTTCACTATTTAGTAAGTACTATTCAATTTCTGTCACTTGGGCCTCAAAGCTACAGTATTTTCACCTGCTAAGGACCTTTGCATGAACGACCGTCACTCAAAGTGGTGCTCCTTCATCCAACCCAAACCAGTTTACTTACAAGAAAATAGATATATAGCTATTCATTCAATCCAAAGTTAATGCTACAACTGACGGTTTGCTACAGTGATTAAACCTTTTGTTTAGTATGCATTTATAAATGTATATAAAAATAAATAAAATAAAAAAAATTATTCAATCAAATGCATGTAATGGCTTAAAAAAGTTAATTGAGAAGAAATAAAATGTATAATGAGCAACAGAGCCCCAGATGCAACTCCTCAGAAAAAGTACCCTTTTTAAAACGAAGTATGGACAAGGTGTACGTATTACACACTTAAAGTCAAAGTTCTAGAAGTACAAATTGTGTAGTTTTCCTCTAATAACATGCCAATGTTCATGACCTGAAAAACTAGTATATGGTGACATGTTAAAGCACTTGTGAAATTGAGAAAGCAACAATAGGATCACATTGTTGTGTGTGTTTGTGTGTGTGGGAGTGTGTGTGTTTGTGTGTGTGTTTGTGTGTGTGGGAGTGTGTGTGTTTGTGTGTGTGGGAGTGTGTGTGTTTGTGTGTGTGTTTGTGTGTGTGTTTGTGTGTGTGTTTGTGTGTGTGTGTGTGTGTGTGTGAGTGTGTGTTTGTGTGTGTGTTTGTGTGTGTGTTTGTGTGTGTGTTTGTGTGTGTGTTTGTGTGTGTGTTTGTGTGTGTGTGTGTGAGTGTGTGTTTGTGTGTGTGTTTGTGTGTGTGTTTGTGTGTGTGTTTGTGTGTGTGTGTGTGTGTGTATGTGTGCCTGTGTGTGTGTGTGAGTGTGTGTGTGTGTGAGTGTGTGTTTGTGTGTGTGTTTGTGTGTGTGTTTGTGTGTGTGTTTGTGTGTTTGTGTGTGTGTGTGTGTGTGTATGTGTGCCTGTGTGTGTGTGTGAGTGTGTGTGTGTGTGAGTGTGTGTGTGTGTGTGTGTTTGTGTGTGTGTTTGTGTGTGTGTTTGTGTGTGTGTTTGTGTGTGTGTTTGTGTGTGTGTTTGTGTGTGTGGGAGGCAGAGAAAACGTCTTGACATGAGAAGAGTGCCATCTTTTGGACAGCACTGAGCCACACAGACAATAGCACGCTAACATTAGAACACCCCACCCTTACCCACAAGACCTATTCAAAAGACACCTGCAGGCTGAAAACGCAGAAAAAACAAGCAGCCATTTTGGAGAGGGACCATCGATACCCCCAGTTACCATAAGTTAATAATCACAATGAAACACTGACATTGTGAATCCTCGAAGTGAATTGGCCCGTGTCAGGGCCACTTGGCACAGGCAGAGTGCTCTGGAAGGGGAGTGGTTGGCTTCAGTGGGAAGCGTGACTCCCAGAGCGCACTCTCGGGGTTTGGGGTTGTCACTGGCACTCCTCCAGTTCCACTATTGAGAAGCCACCGGAAAAAGAACACGATTGCTCCGGTTCAAGCATCTCCAGAGCTGACAGTGGAGACGGTGCCTGCGTCTGGGCTGCTTTGATCCCTCTCCCAGTGAAGGGCCTAACAGCAGTATTAGAGCAGCAGCAGACACAGAGAAGGCTGCGGGGGTGAGGACGAGGACGATGAGGACGACGACGATGATGTCTCGAGATCTGACAGCGCATTTGCCGGAGCGCAATCCCACCTCCCCTTCTCTGGCACGAGGGGCTCACTAGTCCACGGCTCTCGGTGTAATGAGGTCCGTCGGCAATTTGCTGGCAGAGCCCAACATTTCCCACGCTTTGCTTTTTCCAGTTTGTGGTTTTTGACAAGATGTGGTTTCACTGTCACAACACTGACATGAAGTACACTTCAAATAAGCTTGAGGGGGAAAAAAAAACATATACCCAGAGTGTAATTATACCCAGAGAGTGGGAAATTTAGTAGCCTATATGACTGGAAACCTCAGAGGATTCCTATATCATGTCTATTTATGTCAGGGAGATCTCAAGACGATATTAACTGAGACACAGTGGTAGAGTTGTCGGCAATAGCTTGTGAACAGTGAATAGGCTCTATAGTAAGTTTGGATTGCTTGCATTTCCTGTACTTGAATGGTAATTAAGCTTATGGCCAAAACTACTTTCATTAGATGGCTGAAACGGATGTATCCAAAAGCTTAACAACAGCTTCTAGAGTCAAAGAGAACAGAGAAGAGCACACCTAAATGTAAATGCAAACATCCACTGTAGGAAAATACAGACAACGAGGGGCAATACAGTTTATTTCAGGCATCTTAGTTTAAATTAAGGCAAAGGCAAAGTTTAAAAATATGTCTAAGCATAATATAAATTCCATAAATGATCATAAATTAAGCTATGATTATTTCTTTTACCTATCACACCACATTGACCATAACAATGAAGAAATATAAAATTTGTTCTTAAATATAAATTACCCATCTACTCAGACTAATCACAGTTTAAGTGATTATAAAGAGTCAATATGATTCTGCAGTGTGACATTCATTTTATACAATATTTTGCTGCAAAGTACACTTGCGTAAAGAAAGCCTGATGTGCACCAACATGCTTGACTCACAGAATGGCATGCCGTGAAAGTGGTAGTGTGTGTCTTCTGAGAGGGTGCACCGAGCACCTCCCCTCCCCTGGGTAAGGAGCAGTGTCAGGAGCAAGACGAAGGCGTGGCAGCAGCGGCTGGCCTCCACAGCTCTCCGCAGAATCGAGGCACCGGTGCATCTCTGCTCCTCTCAGGGGCTCCTCAGCGCAGGTTGAGATCTTCTGTGCTCGTGGACGGCCGCTACCACCTCAGTCGTGAGTCTGCAGCGCTGGTGTGTCAGGCCCACGGATGTCTCCGTGGAGCAGAAAACTCTTGATGGCGTAGGGCAGGGGGAGGCAGGAGATGTGTCCCAGACGGTGCTTGCCCATCACCCGGCGGATGGTGATGCGGCACAGGTGAGTCAGCCGCCTCGGACACCCTGACAGGGAGGCAAGACAACAGCACTGCTCTTTCACACCACCCTGCACAACGGCAAAGCACAGAACTCAATTTGTTTCAAACTGGCCATCATAAAAGTTTTTTGTACTTATTTATAATTTCATGTCTTGTTATTTATTTTGCACACACACACTTGGCTTTTCACAGACTGGATGGTTTCGGTAGCAAGACCAAGAGTAAATCCATGCCTTGGACTCAATTCATTAGTTTAAGACAAGGCTTATACCAGAAGAAATCCCTTTTGGTAAAGGTAACTTACGCCTGGCCTCTTGGTAGATACGCAAGGCCTCGCTGTTGACCCTCACCCTTCCCATGGTATCCGGGTCAGGCTCCGCCCAGGTCACGAGCTTGGGGTCCGCCCCATGCTCCAGCAGCAACCTAACAAAGGCAGGCTCACAGCCATGCCTGAGGACAGCGTCCAGCAGACAGGAAGCCAGGCCCCGGGCCAGTGCCTCGCGGCTCACGGGGCCCGTGTAGTTGTAGTCGGGGTTGGCCCCAGCCTGCAGGAGAAGCCGGAAGCAGTGCAGGTGATGGTAGGCTGCGCTGATGTACAATGGGCACACAACCAGTGTGGAGAGGGTGCGGGCGCTGAACAGGGGCCTCGGGCCCAGTTGGTGGTCCACGTCCACGTCGGCGTTGAACCTAGAGAGAGACACAAGACCCGCTGCAATTATGAACGCTCCAGTTCAGGTGTGCTATTCCTGCAATGTGCCACTGGCACTGTTAAATAAATTTAAATTTGAATGTTTACATTTTCACCATTTTTCTCACCTTCAAAATTTCAGCCCAAACACAGACAGCACTGACAAAACAGACTGACTGGGTATCACAATGTGCTGCACAGATGAACTTACAATTTTGCTCAAAATATCTTTTTTCAGAATATGGCAGGAAGAAATGTGTCTAGCTGGATTGGTGAATGAAAAACTTGTCAGCCACCCTCCAACTCTTTCTCTGACCACAGGACTGGATATCTGTGTGGCAGACAACTCAACGCGGCAACACTACAGTGCCTGATACACACATATCAGTGCAAGTCCACCATCGTGACCTTTCTGCTTTGTTGAGGAAGGTCTTTCTCCAAATACCATCTGGTTAATGTTGGCTCAGTGATCATAAACTGCCCAGAGCAGAGGGGCGGCAGACAAATTGTGCATTGCAGCAGATAGTCTTTGGTTGTACACCTATAAATGTTCCTATAAGGCAGACGTACCTAAAAACGTGGCCAGTAAGCATAGGTACAAATTAGGTGTTTCTAATAATGTCTTTGGTGATTGTGTACGTATGTTTCTCCAGCACAAGGCTACTAGCACACCTGACCAACTCCTGCAGGATGTCCGTCCTGCCCACCCGGGCCGCGTGGTACAAAGGGGTGCTGCGGTGGTGGCGGCTGCCGTTGGGGTCGGCGCCAGCCTCCAACAGGATCCGAACGCAGTCCAGGTGGCCATTAACCACGGCAACGTACAGAGCCGTCTGCCCCTTCACGTCCACAAGGTCCACTTCAGCCCCCTGTGCGATGAGGAAGTCCACACACTCACCGTGGCCGGCCGTGGCAGCGATGCGCAGGGGTGTGCAGGGCAGCCAGCCACAGCACCACACCGATTTTTCATTGATCCGTCTGTAGGGGCAGGAAATTGAAAGCGATATCACGAGCTCATGCACATGCAATAATGTAATTGATGAATGAGTTCTGAACAAAAAAAAATATATATATATAATTTTTGATTACATTATGCAATACTCCAAGAGGAAAAAACCTTGGAGAAGGGCACTACCTTAAGTATAAAAACAATGCCAGAAAAAGGGGTATGTATTAAAGACATGTCTGGCAGTCACTCTGAGATTGGGGACTGAAGGCTCACTGCTTGAAGCTGTCTTCCTGCAGCAGACTCTTGATGGTGTCCAAGTCTCCCACGTAGGCTGCATTGTGGAGACGCATGTCCTCACACTGCTCAAGAGGCTTGTCACAGAACTGCTCCTGCAGCCATTCCTTCAGATTTCGGCCTACTAGACACAGACTCGATGTTATGAACAAATATAAAGCTAGGACACTTAGCTATTTATACTTAGCTATTTACCTAACAGGCTTTTGAAAGATGTACATATGTACATACATCTTCTAGAAGAGAATCGTTTTGTTAAAATCTAATTATAAATGTTATAGCAGCTGTAGCATGCGATCATAACACCACAGCATTTCCAACGAGGGACGATACCTGCGACGGTGAGGCTGGACAAGTCGGAGACCGTGACCAGGGGATAGCTCATGTTGGGTGGCTCATCCTCCCCTTCCACAGTCTCTCCGCCATCAGCCATCTCTGCTCACTTTATCCGTAGAGCAATAGGTTATGTCGTTTTATCACGAACGGTGATAAAATCACGCACAACTGGAAAAAAAAGGTCTAAGTAATATTAATTCAATGAAAGCTTATGTGAGCATTATTTTTAGCCTCGGCGGCACTAGGGATGTTTTGTCTTGTCTTGTCTGCCGAGGAATCTGATTGGCTGACGGCATACTTCCTGCTTTCAGATCGCCTTAAATTAAGGGGGCTCAGCCACAAAACAAGATAGGGAAGAATTCCTATTTTAACTCGGAGTAGGGTTTAATCCGTATATCACCGAGATTATGCTTTAATCAACACTTCTCTAGTGTCGGGGAAATATTACATATACTCTACAAGGCGGTCGTCGCTCTGTGACCAAGCCTCCCCCCCCACACACACACAAACAGACACACAGAGAGAGAGAGAGAGAGAGAGAGAGAGAGAGAGAGAGAGAGAGAGAGAGAGAGAGAGAGAGAGAGAGAGAGAGAGAGAGAGAGAGAGAGAGAGAGAGGTAAATGTGTATATGTACACAACTGAAGAAGAAAAAAAAAAAAAAAACCTATGTAATTTCAGTTTAGGTCCACGAACATGAACAAGCTTCTGGGTCTGTGCCTATTCCACTGTGATGGCAGCAGTCAGAGGCAACACTGCTCTGTTTATCTGTGGTAGGTGACTTGAGTCTGTCATTGTTGGACGTTTATTTCAGAGAGCCACAGAGGCATGCCTTATTGCTGCCTGACGACAGCTGAACCGTGGACACTGGGCCATGGGCTCTAAAAATAAACAGAGTCGGACGGCCCCATGTGTCACTCAGAAAGACTGGTTCATGAGGAACTAGAACACCCAACTCTCCAAACAGTGCTGCAGTGGAAAGAAAGAATACATCAGTCAGCTACTTTGCTCATTCAGTTTAATGCAGATTTCTCTCACATTCTTTATATTGTCAAGACTTTAGAATTTCACAGCTAATTTGTAGTAAAGCTATTCTCTCTCCACCAATTTAACATACAAGCTATCCAACATTAACAGTACTTTCATATAAAAATAGATATTGATGCATCATTAAGGAAACTCTTTCCTACAGTAAAACTAGCTCGCTTTGCCCACTAAAGATTTGATATGGATGGAGTTTGTCCACTATGATGAGGAAGCAGAGCCATTTCCTCTCCAGCTGTGCCAAAAGCTTTTTCACACACTATAGATGTGTGCAGAGCAGCTTGCACTCTAGTCACAGACACAAAGTAGGACAGCAGAGACAAAGGGTCCCAAAGCACGTGCAGGCAGTCATTTAGCACTAGTCTAAATGTTCGCTTAGAGCCCACAGCAGACTCAGGCAGGTGCCCAGGGTTTCAAGGGCCTCAAAATCCCTGCTTGTATAAAATGACCAGGTCAGCCAATTCTCAGTTGATGTTTAAAGGTCCCTACAGCCTTTGCACGTGCTGGACAGAACGGGAATGTAAAGTGTGTGAGGGATGGGGATGTGTGTGCTAGTCTTGTGCAGCTGAATCAAGGGCTGCCAGAAAAATGAAATAAGGCCTCAAGTTAGCCTCTAATATAGGCTTTTAGAGAATTAAAGTGTTTTTGTTATGTCAGATTGGACTGGCCTTCAAAGGCTGGGTGTAGTCAGGCGTGTGACTGCATAGTGCCAGGCACCACCAGGACTTGGTATTAACTAGTCAAAAACACAAACTCTACACATTCGTCATTTCTCCGTAACAGTCCAAAATAATCATTAAAATGCCATACTAATGTTTACTTCACATCAACCAAACAACAAACTTTCACAACACTGGTGATTTTCACATCTGTTTTCACAAAAATGGGACATGTGCATTTAAGTATTTTACTTAAATGTAACCATTTATTTCACTCCACTACAAAATCTATAGCATTTTGTGAACTATGATACAAATAACATATACATAATATACAGCAAAGATGAATATGCTAAAAATAGCTTACAGTGTAAATGGTCTGCTTTTAAAAAACAAACAGGAAACGCTATGCATTTGATACCTGAACATTACTGCATTTTATTTTTGCAGTTTGATATCCAACTGTTCTTCATGTTGTCCATATTTCTAAATAATACTGATATGAAACATTCGTTAATATGCAATAACCATTATATTCAGGTTGAATTTAAAAACTTTAGGAAACATCCATGTACAGTTTGGGTTTTGAACTATGGAAAAATGTGTCTCGTCAGAATTGAAATGTTATCTAAACGCACATGCAGTAGTTTTCTACAATAGAGTGGAATATACAAAAATCAACTTTTGAACATCTTTGTGCATGACCAGCTAAATCTAGAGGGCACAAAGCGTGGTGAATCAGATAGTGAACCTTATTTAGAATCCACTTACAGCTGGGCTGGGTCTGAAGAGCAGTAATTACAATTTTCAATTTTTGGTTATTTATTTTTTGCTTCTACAATGAAACTGTACAGGTTTTTTGTTTACTGTTTTTTTTTTTTTTTCAAATGAAATGTGGTTATAGTTGAAAGAACAACAGACATTGTAACCTTAAAAATATAACAAAATGAGTTTGTCTAAAAAAAAAAAAAAATGTTTTTATACTGTACCATAACAGGCCTTGTTGGTTCCTCCTCATGCACGTCGACGTACAGGAAAATTCTGTCACAGTCTCATGGATCAAAGTGCAGTGGTGCTTGACTAGTGCATCTCCAGCTTTTGGCATGCATACCCCTTACCTGCTGACATCCTGGGCTGGTTCTCCAGGTAAACCCAGGGCACAGCTGAAAACATGATATAATGGAGCACTCTCGCTGACAGTGTGGTTTAGACCAAGACACAAGCTCTGTCCAGAAAGCAGGGCCCTATTGCTTAAGAAAAGCTTTGGAGAGATACCAAGTGACAGTATACAAAGTAATCTGACATATTGCCTAGGACACAATGTTTGGCTAAGTAATTAATTTAGTAAATCACAAGCAAGCCATCAAATCAAAGCCAATTAATGTAGCCTTTTTTATAGAGAACATGGAGGAGAATCAAGAATTTCTCAAAAAATAGTATGCATCAATATTGGGGTGGCCAATCTCGCTTAAGCACAATGTATGAATCTACTGTTGCAGGGCATCAACACAGTGCATGTCTATTTCTGTCTATTTTTTTTCTCTCAAGGAGAGCAACAATCCTGATTAGCCCAGTTAAAACAGACCAGACTCAAGAACAGAAGGCACCTTAAATTGTGGATTTATCCAACCCCCACTAAAAATGTAAATCAGACAACCATCACCAGAGAGCTTCTGTGAGACTGAGGAAGAGTGCTCTCTCCTGTATTGAGTATTACAGGCTTTATTTTACGTATTGCCTCATTCACGTTTGTGAGGAGAAGTTCATGCTGGACACCATCTTATGGATCTTTTCCTCGTTCTTGATGATGTTTGACTTGACGGCACAAATCTTGTCCTGCTGGTCTTTGATAAGTTGGTCCAGTTCAGCTAGCTCCACCTTCAGAGGCTCCACTGCAGTGTCTGTGATCCTGAGAGACACATCAACATGTAACACCACTGTTTTCACAACAAAGGGCTTTCAAGACAGCGTATTCACATGCAATCAGGGATTTAGGACTGCTGCAGAGCTTTCTAACCTAATCTCCATCTACTGTATCTGTAGCATGTGGCAGATTAAATGAGTAATTTCGACACATTTCCCTGTTCTTAGAAAAAATTAGAAAAAAACATTGACTAGGAAAACATTTAAAATGGAAGCAAAAGGGCCAGTATTGAATTTTTTTTATAAAAGTATGGCATAACTAGCTATATAATGGAAATTCAAAACTACAACCATTAAACTCAACAATAAATGTCTTAGGATAAAACAATAAATGCACTAAAATGTCTTAGCAAAGCTGTTCTTATGTAGTTTTGACCAATTTTTGAACAACACAGTAAAAATCAATTCTGGTTACTTAACCTTTCCCTGAAACTTTGGGGTATTCATGCACAATCAAGCGGAACTGTTTACTTTGAGCTGAATACAAGTAGGCTAGCAGTAATGCATTACCACAAATTTTTCTCTCTGGAAAAGTAGTTTCATCTTTGGGGAAGAAAAAAAACAGAATTATGCAGATTTACAGCTCAATTTACAAATACCTTCAGCTGGAGAATTCATGAAGCCATTTTACCATAATATGTTAGTCAAATGTTTATTGGTGGAATTTACCAACTGTCCTTGGACTTTGATTAAAAGTATTTCAGGTCAGAATGTAACGCTGTTAACGTTTTCTGCACATAATCAAACACCAAGCAATAGTACAGAAATTCTCCTTTTGTACCTTTAGAAAAGGGATTCTGTGTTGAAGCAGCTAATTTTATCTTTAAGTAAGTAAGTAAGTAAGTAAGTAAGTAAATAAATAAATAAAAAGCACCCTTTGTTAATATCACCCCTTTGTCTTTACCCCACCAGCACCAGGCCTCGAGCTTTTCTGTGTGTGTGTGTCTCTCTGTGTGATCGTGGCTCCACACTACCTCTGCTCATGCAGCAGGGCCTGTGCATGCTCTTTGTTCTCCCGCCTCCAGGCATGCAGCTCATTCTGCATGGAGTCCATATCCTCCTGGATGTAGTCCATGATCTTGCCCAGGGGCAGAGCACTACGGCACACTGTCTGAATGGATGCGCGCAGGCGCTCAATCTCCCTGGCCACCAGCTCACGGTCCTTCCTCCGGGCTGCCTCCACCAGCGGAGGCCGATCCTGCAGCAAACACAGCGGCGTTGGGGTTGGGGGTAGCAGGTTACAGGGAAAAGTCAGCATGAAGCCCCTGAACCTGCCTTGCAGGAACACACTAGAGGCACGAAGAGCCTGTCACATTTTTCAGATGCACACCTCACAGAAGGGCGCACTTCAAGTGAATTATACAAACGAGGTTAAGAGAATTCTATACCCAACAGTAATGTATTAAAAAAAGAACCAGGGAGAAGTCTGCATTTAGTGGTTTAGGATTTCAAGGCTACAAATGTTTAAGATTTCAAGGCAGGAATTATACAAACCTAGCAATGTATATAAAGATCAAACCAAAGGGCCAAGGGATCCATAATCTGAGTGGTTAGTGAGGGCCTCCTCTGTACGGTATGTGGTTGGGGGGTCGTGCTCTACCCCAGTCACCCCTCTGACTGGCACACACACCAGCCATATATGTTTACTCAGCTGGAGCCACAAGCTGTGTGTGGCACTAGGCCAAACAAGCCTCACTCTTGCTGCCTTCCCGCCCACGCACGCACGCGCGTACACGCACACACACCTCCTCATATGCATTATGGTCTGTAAGGCATGACTTAGACCTAGTTTATTTTAGTAACAGAGTATAGCAGTGAAGTTATTTTACAACAGTATTCGGTAACAACTACTTCACTTTTAGCTCTTTCAAGTTGAACTCCCAGGCCACTTTCTGTCATCCTGGCCAGAAACTGCAAAAACTACCTTCACGGCACTGAACTGAATCAAAGTCAAGCTACATGACACCACAAATTAACTATCAACTTCCTCAGTTTTAAAAAAGCCCACACAAGTGTGAAATACATTGTTCATTGTGTTACATTGTGTGTGAACACAAAACACAACACTGTAGATACTGTGTGTTGAACATAATACCAAGTACACGTGTTTTTATTAAAGACCTCTAAATCATAAAAGTCTGTATCATATATTACGAAAATAAGTTTACTGTTACAGCCTTTAAAAGTTAATTGCAGACATGCTTCAGAAACTGATTATATTCCTTTCCGTGGGAATTTCATAATGTCTGACAAGAAAGGATCAGTTTCTTTATCTTTTATTTCCAGTCTGCGTGCTAAGACTGAACCGTCTGCTGGCCGTCAGCAAGGTGGGTGGCTCCGCTAGCCCCTAAACACCCCTGCTAGACAAACACCCACCAGCACAGCCGGCCCACTGCTGCTGGAGCACGAAGGGCAGGCCTGATTTGGTCTGGTTGGCGTCCTCTTGCGCCTCCCTCCTTTCACGCAAAATCGTAGAAGAAAAAGAAGAAGTGCTTTCTGTCTCTGTGGACATAAATCAATCGTTTATAGGGGCCCCGTCGGGGTCTACAAGCCCTGCATGCTCTTATTCTCCCCCCTTTCCCCTGGACCCAAGAAAAATATTTGTTTTGAGCGAGGCGGCTGAGGGCAGGTTTTCACATTAGCTCAGGCGGTGACGGAAGCAAGTCGGCAGGACTGGTGCAGGACCGACGCAGGCAGCCTGCTGCAGGTGGATTGCCCAGAAGGCGGGTGGCAGACACACTGGTGCCCTCTGCCTCCCGGCCCGCCTCCACAGCACGGCAGGCCAGCAGCGGCTGCAGCCAGGGCAGGGCTGGCACGAAGCCTCATTACTCTGCTATGTGGATTTAAGCCTCCATTTGCAAGCCTAATTTGCTTAATGAGGAAATGCGTGCAAGCTGCGTGATTTATGGAGTGCTGATGAGGAATGAAGGAAAGAGAGGGGAACAGAGCTCTTCAAAGAGCACTCCGACAAGAAAAATGGCCTGCTTTGCATGAAACCTCTCAAAGGCTTGCAAACCTCACAGGGGTAATAAATGAAGGAAGCATCTGTAATAGTCTTTCTGGATATCACAGTACACTGGATCCAAATCCATTACATCATCTACTATTTCTGCAAGCTATACGATGATGTACGAGTTTGGATAAGGGAGCATCAACAGATTAAAAAGTCATACCTAATTTGTCCTGACTTATTGACCAGAGAGATGTAGCACAATATTTATTCATCTTTTCTTCACACAAATAGCACAGACCAATAACTTACTGGCACTGATCCTGGACACCAATAGTATGCCTACCTACCTAAACTACCTGAGAGCAATCCTGCAAGAGTGTCGCAGGCAGAGCCAGTGGTAAAGGGCCCTGCTCGTGTTGTTTATGTTTCTCTTGCCGGTGAGAGACTCCATGGTGGGTCTGTGGGCTTCTGAGGGAAAAGATTAATTGAGCCCTGCTCAGGGGTTTCCTCCATAAGGGAAACACAGGCCCCATCCAAATATATCATAAAAATAGCAGTGTTGCATTGGGGTGAGAAAAAAGAGAAGACAGGGAGTCCTAAGCACAGGATGCAGAGGGGTCAGTCAGTCCCCGTGGGGGACACTCCTGCCCTCAACCCATCAAGGTGAACCAGGAGAACCTCCACAGTGACAAGCACACAACAAAGCTATTGTCTGTCCGGAGGTCCCTCGAGCACTGGGCCACCCACCTAACAGAATATACAAGAGCTGAGGAACAATCAAACATGCCATTATCAGCCAATACATGCATTACCAGGGAGTGGAGAATTCAGATCAAGATCGACTCCGCGAGCCCCACCACATGCCACTGGTAATTATCATCAGTTATGTGACTAGCGGTTCCTCTCTGTGAAGGGAAACACACTTTGAAGAATGCAAGGTATTCATTTCCTATACCTATACCTATACCCACACACACACACACACACACACACACACACACACACACACACACACACACACACACACACACACACACACACACACACACACACACACACACACACACACACACACACACACACGGTAGGTGTTTATGAAGACGCTGGCCTAAAGAGATGACTATTTATTTTTCTGCCTGTCCTGCAGAGAATACATTGGCCTTTCTCCTGTGAGGCACTCACTCAACAGCCATCCATTTGTGTGCCGCAGGGTTTATTTATACGTTGTGAACCTTCATCAGGCCTAATTTGATGGTGTAAAAAAAAAAAAAAAAAAAAAAGAGGAAAAGGAGAAAAAATGCTTATGAAAACGCAGCTGCTGCGAGGGGCCAATTCTGTCTAAATAAAAAGACGCCCTACATGAAGTATTTTATAATAATATACATGCATTCTGGGGGGGGTCACAGGGGTTCAAACCTAAAATACACAGCACATTCTTCTGCCAGACTGGCAGCGCTGAGAGATAGCATAACTGAGATCAGAAATGAACTTCATTTCAGTGAAGTGATATAACCATGTTAAATGCAAAGAACCAGCAACCCTGCTGAGGTGAAATCTACGTGAAATGAGTACTAAACATATAAATGTGATGATGCTGGTGAACCCGTACAGGAAGCCACCGCTTCATGAGTGCGCACTGTATGAATAAAGGAAAAACTGGTCTTTAGCCCCAAATCTAAGAACAGAATGGGGTTTAAAAATAATGAGATCTATCGTGACAAACCGCACAAGCTTATGCATCAAAGTTTTTGTGGTAGACATCCTCAAAGGTTTCAGGGGGGAATGTAGAATGAGCTATAAGAGCCGTAACTCTATACCATGGTGGGGGTAAGGAAACTCAATATTTACGTTTTTAACCTTCAATGTTACAGCAAGATTACAGGAGAGCACTGGCTTTATTGAGCTGAACCCTCACCCCTTTCAAGTCAGGAAGGAAGTCGTTGCAGGTTGTTTTCTGTGTAGCCGACTATGCGAGGGAAGCACAGTGCACTAGTTAACCTGCAGCCCTGTGTAGAGTGCGCCGTGCCCTGAGGGCTTGCATCCAGCTCACGGCCCACATTAATGGCAGCGCAGTCGGAGAACTGATGAGGCAGCATTAAGTGAATTAGGTGAGCGCTCTGTACTGCGCTCAGATTCCATCCCAGAGCCGCCCTGCGTCTGATGGGGGAAATCTGATTTGATTATTTGAGAATGGAGGGAAATCCAGAGTGATTATTTTGAAATGAAGAACACAGAAAGATGAAGGGGTATGGGCAGTGAGCAGGTCCCAAGCCTTCGCAGCATGCCAGCGGGACCAGCTCGTGCCTCTGTGCGTGTGTGCGTGTGTGTGTGTGTGGTTGGGTTTACGTGGCAGTGCTGGAGAGCTGAACAGGGCAGACAGCTCCGGACATTTCAAACCCTCACTCACACACACTCTCACACACAAAATAGAAAAATGGCATGTGCTCCTGTGTGTCAGAGCACGTGGCTAAGGTCGAGCTAAGGTTTGGAGTCGGGGGCTTTCTGCATGAGTGGCACCACCAAACACGGCGTCCATCAGTCCAACAGGCAGGCTCCGACAGCTGGGAGTGGATAGGCGCTCCAGCAAGGTGGACCACCCAGCACAGCATCAGGCTTCGGTGAGCAGGCTGCAGACAAGAGCCGCTCAAAACTGAATCACTGTCTAAATATTGATTATGGGAGCTGTCCCTGGCTCACAGAAAGCCAACTGCAGCAGGCACGAGGAGGGAGGCTGGACAATGCACAGCATCTGAATGGAAATCACACTCCAGCAGTTCTGAAAAATATATCTACTATAAAACATGGAAACATAGGGCCAGTTTATTGTTGCTACATGGGAATGGAGAAAAGAAAACTACATTTATTGCCCGCTTGTGCCTTGGTGGATGACTGGAACACATGGCCTTGACAGAGTTGGTTTCTGTGGAACTGATCTTTATTGATCTTTGAAAATGAGAAATGCTTGCTTGTTATTGAACTTTGGCCAGTGATACAATGAGAACACACTGGTGCAATTAACTCTAATCTTTTCCCCATTGATAGACATTCACAATGTCACAAGGCCATGAGGGACAGGGGACTGAGCAGATTTAAGATTGGAAATGTTAAATATATCCATACTAAAACAAAAATTCACAAACTTCTTTTTTAGACATGCAAGTTTTGCTCAGACATTCCAAGCCAAGATCCTGAGGTTACACAGTTTATCTAAACAACCCACAACTGTTAAATGCCACACTGGAACATACAAAGGGGTGAAATATGGGGTGAAATATCTTAAAATTGTGATCTGTGTAGTCACAGCCTTTAGTTCCTGTTGCGAAAGCTCCACTGAAAAGCGTTCGAGTGCATTTCATACCACAATTACCCTTCTCCAGTCCATTTGCAAATCTGCTTTCTTTAGTACACGAGTGACTCGCTGGTTAAGGCTTTCAAATTAAAAACAGCGGAAACATGTCCCTGAGGTAATGTATTTACTGAAACAAAGTCTCTCTCTCTCCCTTTCTCAATGAACTGATTTTAAAATGCCATTACTCACAACAATAGAATGTTATTGTGATACACAGGTTCTTGATTTGCTGGTACATTGACACTACACTGCCCTCTAGAGGACATGCATGAAGCTGAAGTGAACAACTCGATTAAACACAAACTGGCATACCTGATCTTTTGAATTTAGAGACAAGGGTGATTCAAAGTTCTTCTTGGTTTCTAGGATTTTTTTTACGAGTCCACCTATGACGAGAGGAAAAACAAGAAGTGTGTGTTAAATCTGAGATAAACTGGGAAAACCCATTATTTTATTCAAACCAGTCAATGTCTAGCCAAAGGCTTACATGTGGTTCTTTCAACTTACCATGCTTCTCATCACCATGTAGGTTGACTGAGGGTTCCTACATGAGGAATATGGTGAAAGCAAATCTTAAGCGAGGGTTTTTTCATTAAACATGCCATGGACCAATATGCATAAAGCATCACAAAATAAGAGTGCTATTTTAAGGGAACTGTTTTAGCCATTATCCTAGACAGGTCATTATTTTTACACTGAGGTTGAGGATTAACCATGGGCCATGTTGCGGCCTTCCTGGAGAGAGAGCGAGCAAGCACTCACCATCTCCAGCTCGGACATGTCAGTTGGAGGTGGGGCGGCCTCCTCCACTACAAACTGCCCGTCTTCGTCTTCCTCATCCTCAGAGAGCTTCTTACCCTCCACTATGACAGCAGAAGGAACTTTGGCACTGCCCAGCCTGGAGAAAGACAAGCATTAGGTAAGCAGTGTGTTTAACAATGTTGATAAAGATACTATTGGGGATAAATAAACATTTCTGTTTGCAACAAATTTCTTGTGGTTAGTTGTTAAGTAACAACAAAAGCTAACACTGTATGCCAAATCATTAAAACAATGTAAACATAAGCAAACAATTAAGTCATTTTAATGTACATATTTTATGCCATTTATTACTGGTCTTCAGATCCAATAATATAATTTCAGGAATAGAACAAGTTTCTTCTTCAGTGACTTTTCACATCTGGCACCAGAGCTGCCACTATGCTGTGGTGTGAGCCCTGAGCGTTGCTTTGAGAAAGTTCTCACCTCTCCCCTGGTCCTCCGTCAGTGTGACTCTCCTGCCTCTTCAGCCGAGGAGGAGCTGGCCTCGCGCTGCTGGGCCGTGCTAGCCTTCTGCTGCTTCAGAAACATCACATTTGTCTTACTCCTTTCAACACCACGACCCACAATGTAATTAGCAATACGGTCTGTTTCCCCAGTGCATGTGTGGCTCGGTGGTTGCCATACAATCAGAGAGATGCTGAGATGTAAATAAATGGCAGGGACTCGTGTGCAGAGTGACAGATACATAGTGTGAAACAAAGAGCAGACATGCTGCTCTGAATTGCACTCTGGCAGTCATTTGCAGTGAAAGTAAAGGATCTACATCAGTGTGTTACACTGCCAAGCATTCAAACAAGGTCATGAGTAATTTGGAACTACCAAGGCAACACTATCCTACACACACAAACACCATCTTATTTTTGTTTTTGCCATTACTGAAGAGTAGCAATCTGAGTTTAAAATTAAAACAGATACGAGTGTGAGAGAGGGAAAACAAAAAGCAAACAAGCAAGAAAAAGGAAGTGGCAATGAGTGGTAAAAGTTAGCAGCCAGCGAGACTGGCTGACCTGTGGGATGCATGGGATGGCCAGATGTCTGAAGCATCTCCATTTTCGAGTTGGACATGCTTATCCACTGAAGGGTTATCAGCAGCTGAAACAAATGAACAACATTCAGTACACTCTACAAAAAAATTTAAACTAATGCGGAATCCAAACTAATACAAACTTTTACTCAGTTTCTACCCATCATTCAAGAATACATTATTCAAAAAGTAGACAAATGACTTTTATAATCCTTTATAATCCTTTTCTAAATTTGAAATATATCTAAATGTCCTGATCACACGCACACACAATTTGAACATTATTTTTAAAAATGATTTGATGGTATATATTTCATGCAAATGGTAACATATATTCTCCCAACACACAATGTAATTTGTTGTCAGATTTTCATGACTAATGCCTAATAATGACTCAATTATTAGTATGTCATCAACATCGCTGCTGTGACTGAAGGGATTTTGTTGAAAAATATTTTCCATCTGTTTGTATCCATATTAAATATACTTAGTGAAGTGGTTCAAGGTGAAATTGGTCTCCTCGGTGCTCAAAAGGTGTAGGGACAGACACTGACTTGCTTATGCCACAGGGAGGCACTATTCACCTTAGGACCATATGAGACATGGGTCCAGCCAGAAGGGAAAGAACACCCAGGTGCAGGGGAAAGGAGTACCATGGAGTAGCAATGTTTTTGTCTGACAGCTCTCTCTCCCTCTCTGTGTTGGTTGGCTCCAGTGCACACAAACTGGATTTTGGTTGTTTTTTTTTCCTTTGATGATGTGCCCATACCACGAGGTATAAAATG
This sequence comes from Electrophorus electricus, assembly GCF_041902795.1. NCBI lineage: Eukaryota > Metazoa > Chordata > Actinopteri > Gymnotiformes > Gymnotidae > Electrophorus > Electrophorus electricus. Next base: position 29,334,325 of record NC_137500.1, read on the forward strand.
ACACAAAACCTGCTTGAGCTGGCTGACCACGTTCTCATAGCTTGGGCTGACCCTTTCAGGTGACCGTTTCCCTGGACAGGGATTTGGCCTCTCGGTGTCTTAAATCTGGGGGGCGACATCCGTGCTCAAAGACCCTGGATGGTGCCATTTGGTTTATGAGGTTAGGAGTTGTCTGGTCCCAAACAGGACTGGGCTTTTGGACCTTAGCTAGACCTGAAGCTTGAAAAGGAAAGCTTAAGGGGCCAAATACTACAGAGACAAAGCATGTTTGTAGCAGACACTTTTGAAGCTCAACCTAGCTAGAAAGAGTACTTCAGAAGTACAATATTTTGACAAATTTCTACTCACCTCCATCACTATCTGATTCATCTGGAAAAAAGGAGGCACATAGACAAAGACAGAGGGACTGAATTACAGTGCAAACACTGTAAAAACAACCACCCCACATTACGATACTAATTCAGATGCACTGCCTGTGTCTGTCATTACCACATTACACAGTCTCTAATGAAAATGACTGTGTGGTATGGTTTACATTAAGCGTAAAGCTGGCAGGTTACCTTGGGCTCCTGTTTTGGGCCAACGTCGCTGCCCCTTTGCAGATGAAGGCCTTGGTATTCTGGCAGGACTCTCAGGCTGGACACAGATACACAAGGAGTTATTCACTGAATCAATAATGGAAAAGTTGTGGATTATCTCTCAACTCCAGGTTTTATTTTTTTTGCAATAAATGCTTATTTTGTAGTAATTACCTGGTTCTGTGAAGCATCTGCTGGCTATGTGAAAACAAAATAAGCATTTATTGCAATAGGACTCTCTATGACAAATCTAGCCAAAGTATAAATGGATCCAGTGCACTTGTCATTTCCTCAAAGTTCCTCTAACAACTTGTATGTAAGCAAAAACTGCAGTGGCACACTGGCGTAAGGCTGCTAAACAGAAAAGCAGTGTAACCCAGCAAACAAACCCTACAACATACTGAAACAGAATTCCACTCTAAAGAATGTCCATAGTTGCAAAACATGGTTTAAATACCACATTAGCTTTTGCCTCAGGCAACTGGGAGGACCAGCAAGGCATGTAGTTACATGAACATCATACTTTGTTTCAATTTTTTTTTTTTTACCTCCAATGCCTGCAGCTCATCTTGGTCAATAAACAGAGCACATCAAAGAATAGGCAAACAAAGCAACTCAATTTGATGTGCCTGTCTTCATTCTTTGTGTTCAGTGTGAAAGAGAACTAACAGCAGACCTGCACATCTCTATGCACAAACTATCAAGCATCCACCACCGATGCCATCTATTCACAGCTTGATGAATTCTCGAAAAACAGGAAAAACGGTTCTTAAAAGACATTAAGGCAAGCAAGCAGGTGAACATGGAGCTGGTGCTAATGTACCTCTTCTAGCTCATCTCCTTCAGGCTGGAGGACAAAAGACAGAGACGTGAGGAAAGAACAGGCTGACATTCCAGCACAGAGACATATCTCCTACATGGACACCTAATGTGGATACTGAATCCTGGCTACTGTACCTAGCCTACACAGGAGGAGGCCTACGAAACAGGGTTGGATGACAAATATTGATATCATTGTTTTTATTTAATCTCTCAGTGATTGTACCTGCCTCTCATGCAGCAGCAAATCTTAATAATATTTACATTAATATTGAGAGCCCATGGAAAGCTAGCATATAATGGTATACATGGCCACACTGAGGATGAAGAGAGAGGAGAGGCTCACCTCTGCTGGGTTTGCTTTGTGGTGTTTACTGGACTCCTCTAGATGAGGTCTCAGTCTGCTGACCTCCTCTGTTGCTCGGGCCTACAGAAACACAGCACATGGAGGCTGGATGTGCAGAGCCAAGCGGCATTTGTAGGAAGCATATGTTCAAATTGAAAGAGACGACCGACCTTTCTGTCCGTTTTCTCCTTTGGCTTCTCTGCCGTTTCTTTGTGGCGTTCCCGCTCCCGCTCTTTCCGCCTCTCGCGCTCTCTCTCTTTGTCCAGTTCACGCTCTTTGTCTTTATGCAAATCTCGCTCTTTGGTTTTCTCTCTCTCTTTATCACGCTCTCTCCCTTTGTTCCTGTCTCGCTGTTTGTCCCGGTCTCGCTCCCTGTCTCTGGCCTTGTCTTTGTCCCGCTCTCGGTCCTTGGTCCGGTCTTTCTCTCGTGCCTTCTCTGACCTCTCTCCGTCTCCCTGTTGGCCTTTCTCGATCCTCCTGCCCTCAGGGTCTTTATGATCTGGGCCTTTCTGCTCAGTGCCCATACTACTTTCTTTAACCTCTCTCTTCTCCTGCAGAACACCAGCAGAAACAACAAACCTCTCCACATCTCTCTAGGCATCAGCACAGGACAGCAACAGTACAAAACAGACACCCACTCAGTGTTCCCAGGCTCTTACCATATATAAAAGGTGGGTGGGCAAGAAAGGTGTTAAAATGTGACGCGTTTTAAATCAGTGGTATAAATAGTGTTTTCTTGCACTTGGTCCTTGGTCGCAACTGGCTTGCTGTGTTGCTAAAACTGTCAGCTGAACTTAGACATTTACTTCTAAGAACATGCATGCGTGACATTTGTGCATTTTTCTCTCCAAGACAGGCCTAAAAATATTAGTTCCTTCAGGAGAATATTTCACTCTGTCTTATGGAAGTGCCTCTAGATGCATGTCTTACCTCTCTGTCTGGGAGGCGCTCTCGACTCTCTCTGTTCTCCTTGCCCTGGGACCTGGAGGTGCTCGCCTTCCCCTTCCCATCCACTTTGTCCCCAGCTAAAACCTGCCTCACAGCTTCATCACTAGACACCTGCATTAGGGACAAAACACTCAATATGATTACTGTTTAAAATGATTCAACTTCTTTAATGAATAAAGTTTCTACACAGAAAACGTAAAAAAAATACTAATTTACATTTAGCATTAGGAAGCAACCCAAATTTTATATATAAAATAATTTCTGTTCACACAATCCTCAAGCAAGCTGCCTTGAGAAAGCATCTAGCCCTGATCTAACTTCCCTTGACCTCCTGTAATCTCAAGAGATCAATTAGAGTGAGAAGACAAAGACAAATAAGCCAAAGACTCCAAAGGTAAGAGTCATTCCCTGGTCAATTACTGACAACCCTGCAAAATGTTGTCATATAGTAAGGCTCTACAACAACTGCGAGTGAGTAGTTCTGTCCACTGCAGATACAGAACTTTTCGGACATGGCTGACCTTGTTGAGGCAACACTTGGCGATGGCCTGGAGCATCTCGTTGGTCTTCTCTGGTTCATGGCCAGCCACGATTCGTGCAGGTTTAGCAGTCAGGGGCTCACCACTCACCAGCATCACTACATCTATGGCCTTTTGGAGGAATGCAATCTTTGAGTCTTTATCCTACAGAAAACAGGCAAAGAACATCCACATTTTATTACTGGCCTATCACTTACACTTTCTGACTCTGTCTTCATTATGTTATAGTGACCCATCACACACATTGGCTTTATCATCATCAATATTATAAAACATTAGCCTCAGAGATATCTATACAAATTAACAGAAGCTTTAATTATGAATTGCCTGCACTTATTCTCCTGGGTTGAATTTAAATGATTGGTATTTTATGATGCAGTGCAATTGTCCATGTTGCCATTATGAGCTAATTAAAATTCATCCAGCTGGTAATAACCAACCAGACACACATCACAGACAGTAGATGATATTAATCATGATCCATTATTTTGTACAACAGGCGGCAGAGTTCATAGTTCAATAATATTTGACCTGGTTTAATTATAGGACAGTACCCAAAGCAAAAACATCAATTTGAATGTGCCAAGCAACAAAGCATTCTGTCATAGAAACCTGGCTAGTGCACACACATGCATGTGATTATGGAGAGAGAGAGAGGGAGGGGGGGAGGGGGAAGAGTGTAAGAGCATCCATTATGCATGCTCTAGGCATCAAAGGACTTGACTCCTTCCACACGCCACAGTGTTGGAAAAGGAACTGATGCTTGTTTCAGACCTTGTTACCAGCGCTCCCTTAGGGATCTGTGTTCAGCTGGTTAGTGGCACCTGAAACTGGGAGACTGACTTTTCACACCTCTAGCCTGACTGAGTAATAGGCCCATGGCATGCTTATTACATGGAGGACGTCTAAAGTTACACTTAGACAGTTCATCAGCTACAAGGCTCTAACTGCAGTGTGGGCTGCAGAACTTCTGTTGCTGAAGTATCTGTTTCTCAATCAGAAATCACTCAAAGTAGAAATAAGATGATAACCACACACAGTCTGTTCAAGATCTAATCAGCATTTAAGAAAGCTTAGTAAATATGAACAATGTTTTAGGTCTTATTGTTAACCATGTACTGTTGGCCAACTTTGCAGCTGCAGTAATTCTTGACTTTGGCATTAAAATATTAAATATTTATTCAAGAGTGTGGCCATCTAAAATATTCAAAATGCCTTCATCTGATTTGTATTGTTAAGTAACCTCATATCTCAAATAAGATGGCAAAACATCATGGGCTACTGAACCACATGCAATTTTTTCTGCCATAAAGTACCTGATGCATTTCACCAAGAGTTCCATAATCAGGGTAGCTGATAAGTTGAGCTGAATATGTTAAAGCAGACTGTGTAGTGCATCTGGAGCAGTTTCGCATCGTGATGTTGAATGTTTGACAATAAAACACTCACCTTTACATTTTCTGACTTCATCTCTGCTTCACCATAAAGGCCCTTCATGAAGCCTGTAGTGCGAATTACCTAACAGGAGACAAAATATAAAACAGGTTTACTCCAGTTAACCCCCACTGTCTAACAAGTTTAGGATGGGATCAGTTAAAGCAGAGACAGAACACAAAATAATCAGCCCAGTGTAGTTTATCATGACATTGAAGGCATGCATTAAAATTCCAGCATGTATAATATTCAGATAAAAGGTAACTAATGTTCCAGAGTGTAGACAGAATATAGCAGAGGACACAGATCGCTCACGTTACAGTTACATGGGAGAGGCAGAAAGCCATGGCCAACCTACCACAGCCACGGAGGTACACTCTCACAATGTATCAACTTGTCATAACCACGAAGTATTTCATTTTGAATGCATGCTCACCACAATACCTCTTAACGTCTGAGTAGTCGAGACAAGGTATACAGAAGACATTTTGTCCATGAGGTTATGCACATTTTCACTGCTAATATTTCCAAAAACCGTTGATATCGTTTAATTGTTTTGAAAATCTAATCTACCTTGCTGCCATGTCGTCTGATGGCCACCAGTTCCAGTACAAATCTTGGTTAGAAGTGTAGCTAGATAAACTCAATACTGTACTCTGTAAAGACTCGCATAGCCTCATGAGTTTGTTTGCTTAACGATGCTCGGTGAGCTGCCTAGCAACAGAAAGACGCTAGGTAGCAAGCTAGCTAAGATAGCGGTCCAAGTTCCTCAGTCTCAGCAAATCAAAGGTCCACACGAATGCATGAAATACAAATCCCCAAAATTAACACGGTTTTCTTACTGTGAAAGAAATCTAACGTTGACCAACAGCAAGTAAAGGCACACTAGATAGCTAACCTACTACTATAGCTCGCTACACTCGTTAACCGTCATAGCTTGCTAACGTTATATTTATCTTTAACACAGCGAGTGTTCGCATTAGCTAGCTAACGTACTTTACCCGACATTAATCCAAATTCACTAATCCCAATCCTAATTCACTGTTTATCTGGCTAGTACATTTGCTACCCCTGCTAGGTGAACACTTTGGACAGTTCGAGGCAAGCTAGCTGGCTAGTTAGGTACAAGACGTTCCAACTATAAAGACAACGCAGCTAACGCCTTGCTTAGCGTTATGTAGCTGTTTTTTTAAAGAGGTGGGCTAATGCCATGTTGCGTTTGAACGTAGTTCACGAATACTAACCCTAGCGAACTAAAGCTAGTCAGGAACAACTCACCTCACTCAGTATATCGTGCAGGTATCGGAACGGCGGTTTACTGAGCAGTTTTTCTGTCAGAGGGGGTTTCTTTATTACTTTCCCCAGAGTTTCCTGGGTTTTCTTAGCCACGGATGCGTTCATAACAAAATCTTCTTTAATACTTGTCACAAATATATCTCTCTAGAAATTGTAATGGTTGGTAATAATCCAATATTGGTAAGAGTTGCAGTCACTGAGCTGTTTAGTTTCTTTATCAGTAGCGTTCTATCCCACAATGCTCGACTTCACTGTTGTGCGCTTGCGCAAACCCTGCGTGGTTGTCAAGTGCAGTAAATATCCATGGCAACAACTCACAACTGTGAGTTTGCATACTTATGGTCTACGTGATAGACCTGTGAGTTAGCTAACTAGCTATATAATACTATCCTAGTTATGGGGAATGATATTATTACAATATAAAAAGCGTGTAGTGTTATGTTCGCAAATGCCAGATTGATAAAGGATACATGGATTAACAGAGCAGTAGTCTATTGAAGATTACCGTGCTCGACGGTAGGCCTAGCTAAGGTACAGCTCAAGTCAAGCGCCGTAAATTGTAGTGGTTCATTTCAGAAGAGGAAGAACAGCATTGGGATCTACTTGTGTACTTAAGGATATTATAAATGAAGTGTACAGTCGTGGATGTAATGGTATTTTTTAATATGCTGCTCTATGGCCTCCATTGCAGAGGTGACACCATGGCTTATAGCAAGTAGCCAGAGCAATGCCTTTAGTCCACGTGAATGACAGAGCCGTGACAAATGACAGGACCCCCAAGACACAGTCTTTCTTTATTTCTACAGTGTGTGGCTTTTCAATTATTTCCTGCCTGTAAGCCATAAAATATATATTATGGCTTATAGTCTACACACACAAAAAAGCTGATACCCTTTCAAATGTTCTTTCACTGTTATTAATCCTGCTCACATGAAATGATGCTTCCTCATGTTCTTACATGTCATCTGTATACTCTGTGCTGTGAACTTTACAGTAAACTATATAACACCGAAAGTAATTTTCTGTCATTCTTTGCTCTCTTATTGCACTGATGCTGATGTTCAATTGATGTGGACTTGCCCATGGGCAAGGGCTGTCCAAGGTATACACAATGGGAAACTGCTTTTATTTGATCCTAGCAGGTGGAACAAGCTTGAAAGTTATGACATCACTTTTCATAAAGGCAAAACAACCATGACACACACAGGCAACACTTTTTTATTTGTCTATCTTAGATTCTATCACAATTTTAACACTGGGTATTTTTAACCTCCTTACATTAAAGCTGTCACCATTTTTCCCTGACAAAGCAAGTACTGCTAATTAACTGCTTCCCTAATGCTTTTATTTTTATTATTTTTATTATTATTATTATTATTATTGTTGTTGTTGTTGTTGTTGCCATTAATATTATTATTATTATAGTAGAAAATGAATAGATAACCTGTGAATGGGAGGAGAATCTGTGTAGCCATGTGGTTTACTTTCAGCAGACTTGTTTGGTGAGTTTCATCTCTATAAGAACACCTGTATGACAGTCCTTACTGACACATTGCAGAGAGGGTCAACAAATCTGTTTCACTCTTGGTAAGTTTTATTTTTGAAAGGTTACTTTCATGATAATGTGTAGACAATATGTAGCTGTTATTAAAAGGAAGCTATGATGTGCGTAGATTTAGCTCAGCTATTAAGAAAATATGCAATTAGTTGATTTATGCTTAATAGACAATGAATGTCACTACATTGAAATAGTGAATAAATGGATAAACTGGTATGGTAACCTTACAAATGATCTGTAATCTGCTAAAGAAAATAAAAGTCTGCCAATGAGTGCATACTGAATACATCAGATGTATGAGTATAGTGAGTACATACCTGTTAATGAGTATGAATCCCTTAATTATGTATGTATTATGTAAGTCTTCTCAGTGTGTTATTAAAATTAAAACTACCTGTGTCACAAATGTCATTCAACTATGGCCAAATGTCATTCAACACTGCAGCTATGTCCAGAATAAACCAGTTAGTCATGTCAGGCTGCTTCATCAACCTTGGGCTACTCTGTCATTGAGTAATCCTTGGCAAAGCTAGTTTCACAACTTCAGTTCTCTGTGTGAAAGGACATAGGCCTATCTCAGAAAACATTTAATATTGGTTGTTTGTGTGCAAAAAAATATGTCATTAACACATCAACATGAAACTCTTTCACTTTCTGCCCCCTATGCACAGAAATCATGGCTTACTGGTTTCTGTATGGACTACTTTTCCTGTTATCCTGTGATGCTTCCTTGCAAAGAAAAAAGACACCTGTTCAGTCTCTTGCCAGAGGTATTATCTAAAACATAAGAACAATCAATAAAAATCACTTTTGTGTGGAAATAATTTTATCACTTGTCTTGTAAAGTCTGAAGAATTTTAAATTGCATACATTCTAAACCTACAGAACATGTGTGTATGAATGCCACAATGGCTATGTTTATACAAGTATCATACAAATGTTTTGTCTTTCTTATTTACTGAATGTCTAACCTAACACCACTGGAGTGCTCATTGCTCATTTAATTCATAACATGAAAATTTCTGGTGTGGTTCATTCTTAACAAGTATTGATTTGTTTCAGAGTCTGAGTTTGATTTGTTTCAATCAGACTGTTTCTTTATTTTAGGATGGGGAGATGAAATCAGATGGGTGCAGACATATGAAGAGGGACTGTCAAAAATGGAGGAGAGGTATCTGAGCATTCATAATGAAGTGTGATCAAATGAAGCCTTATTGCTGGCCTTCTGCAATAAATTTGTCAATTTCAAAAGGATGGTAAAGGCTGTGTGTTTCACTTCATCACCACAGTAACAAGCCTCTGATGGTCATTCACCACTTAGAAGACTGTCCCCACAGTCAAGGTTTGTTCATTATGGACATTTTCGAATCTGACCCATTTGAACCATCATTTGCTGCCTAGTTGTTTAATACATACTTTTTCTCTACTTTTATTAATATGCTCAGCACTCAGGAAGGTTTTTGCTGAGAACAAAGATATTCAAAGGCTGACCAAAGAATTCATCATGCTCAATTTAGTGGTAACATGCTACATGTCTATTCTACAACAGTGTATTACTCACTATCAATTAAGCATTTGATATAAAACAGGTCAAATCTGCATGAATTACATTGGATTATTTTATGAGTGGTCATTTCCTAGGTTACCTAACTGAACATAAATATTATTTGTAGCATGAAACAGGTGATGACAATCTGGCTCCTGATGGCTATTACGTTCCTAGAATTCTCTTTATTGGTGAGCATCTTCAAAAATTGTTAACTATAATGATTTGTTTATTGAACATTAAAGCCAAACAGAATTCAGATATGAAAACATTCTTCTTCTTCTTCTTCTTCTTCTTCTTCTTCTTATGATTATTATTATTATTATTAATAATAATAATTCATTGTTTTATTATTAACTGTATTATTTTATTCTGCTATTACTTTCAAATGGTAACATTTCTTCTTCTCAGATCCCTCTAAGACTGTACGTGGTGACATCACTGGCAAGTATGCCAACCACATGTACACCTATGAGCCTACGGATATGGACGTCTGTGAGTATCTAATGAGGCATGCTGAGACACTGCTCCCACTCTGCTGCCTAGCACCCAGCCCACGTGTTACATAGCTGTGCGAACTCCTGCAGCAGTCCAGCTCTACCCAGCTGCTTTTAACATGCCCTGCTCAAACAGAGATCTGTCCTGTCTACACAGCCATGCTGACTACAACCTGTCTACTGTTCATATGCTGATATAACCCTCTGCTCTCCTATAGACAAAACAGCCCTGATTCAGACAAATGCTGTTCTATCTGATCAGCTAAAACAACATCCTAACATAAAATTTCAGAATGAATTATATCATAATGAATCAATGATCATCATAATGAATCATTTTTTACTGACAAAATGGAGCTGGTTTTACATAGGTACTTCAAATTCAAATAAGCAACATGAGGAGGGTCATTTATATCTGATTAATCATGATATATGATGATCTCATTATTCATGTCCTCTTTGGTGTTTGTTCATAGTGATGGAGAACATGATAAAAGCCAAGATACTGCTTCATTCGGAGCTGTAGCAAGAACAGCGCCAGCCTCTGCAGACACTGGTCAGCCACTCACTCACGTGGCCAAAATGTCTCAGGAATGTGCATTGGAACAGTTGGGTAGACAGACACACCACTGATAAATCACATGAAAAAAAGCAAATTTCTTTTGTTTAAATGTACACTTTGTGAATACTTGTGTTTTATATTTAAATAAGAAATGTATCTTTCTATCACCCAGAACTAGTCTGCCAAATAAAGTCTGTTCCAAATATAAAAGGGAAAAAAAGTATCAAAACATACGTCAAATGCGTTGCTCTTTCGGTTTGACATGAATACATGGTGAGTACTAGGTGTGTAATACCCATCTTTCACCAATAGAGGACACTGCAACATGCTCCTAGACTTTGAAAGTTCCTTTTAAAGTTCAACTGCTTACAACAGCCTTTTATTTGAAAAATGCACCGTACAAAATGTCCCAGCATTGCAATGGTAAATCAACAGTTAATTCCAATGAAGGAATTGACCACTGCAATCTTTTTCTTTCAGCTGTTCAAATTTTAGTAGTCGTTACTATAATGAAACTATTCCTTCCATTATCGGTCCATTATCTCCTAGGATGCTGGCTATCCATTCAATTGTAAACTTTTGATCATTGCACTGCCATGGAGAACCTTTTGAGTGACAGCGACACCATTTGCAACATCACATTTCTGTATCTGTAGAATGTGTTTTAAATGACTGCTAGGCCTAATATTTCATGATGGCAGTTTTAAAGGATGTAGAGTTTCAAAAAAGGTTAAAACCTTGGCCTTGGGGCCGTGAGTCAGCAGCTACATTTGCTGAGCGAGAAGACTGGCATGTCAAATGTAAAAGCGTAGGGGGGCTCCCCTAAACCTGTCCCCGTCTTCCGCGAGTCGGACTCGTCCCTTCGCTGGCCGGCGTCAGCGCGTAATGGAGCGAAGCGGCACGGTCATCCCTCCGGCTAAGTGAATTAAAGCTACACGCCCGGTTACGGCGCTGACCGACAGCGGCGCTGTGGTCCCGATATCCTCTCATAGGAGTCCAGTCCTACACAGCCCCAGCCGAGTTGTGAACTAACAGTTCACCATCAATATACACGGCAAAAACACGGGTGATTAGATTTTATTACAATAGGAAAAAAAAGAATATATTAACCGTTTTAGCAGTCTTGTTCCGTTCCTAATAAGCATGATTTAATAGAGCTATACACAAAAAGTACAGAAGGCGTACTGAAAAGCTGTAAAAACGTAGTGACTGTACAAGATTTCCTCGGAGAAGGTGTAGATGGGATGCATATTTACACCCTGTGCTGAAGACACACCGCATGCTGATCAGAAAACGGCTCTAGCGGAATGTGTTTTGGAGTATTAATTTCAAATTCGGTTTGAACGAGATGGCAAGTAGAACATTACATTGTCAGAGGAAATTCGCGAATAAAAGCTGTCCAGTCAGAGCATTTCCTTAATGCACGTTTTCAGAGCAACCTGATCAGCGGCTGTGATGGACTGAGCTCCTCTCCCAGAATGCTTTGGCAAAGCGCTCCACATTTCTTGAAGAATGAGCTGTACTCTTAAATAGCCCACTTTCATGGATACAGTACAGACAGGCATTCAGCAAAGAAGTGCTTTTCAAAAACACGCTCACATCAAAACCGGACCAAGGCAAAAGTCATTTTTATTCACCAGAGACTCAATCTATTACAAACACACACGCATACACACATGCACACAATCCTTTCAGACACAAATTTAAAACCAGGGACACTTCTGTATGCCAGTGACATGAGCATATTTTCTCCCCAAGGACATATCCCATTGTGTTTAAAGTGCATTACACACTAGTCATCTGTTTTGGTTTTACTGAGCGATTTTGTGTCCCTGTAGTAGTTTTGAATATCGCAGGTTCACATCTAAAAGTAGTTCACAGTTGATCTCTTTTCCCCGTCCGCACTAGGCACAGGGACGAGATGGAACAGGGCAAAACGGTTGGAGAACTCTACTGGTCCACAAGGCTAACTGGGCCACTATTAATCAAGGTTTGAAATATCAGCGATATTTTGTAAAGAAAGTACAATATGCTGTCCAGGCTATCCACACGGATACATGTTTTGACAGGTCTTTTGAGTTTCTTTTTAATACGGCTTTTGTGACTGAAAAAGTCGCTGCAGTTATAATCCAGCTCGGAGACAACCGTGAAACGCTCTCATTACCTGCAAGTGAAAGCACTGCTGTTTATAAAGGCAGCTAGCAAAAAATGGCAAGATAATGTATCATGGCGCACAAAATGTGCCATTTCTCACCTGTAGATAAAAGGGGAAAATAACCCGAGGCACTGTGGTGTCAGCCACTCATTTAAGAGTCAGAGTTTCTCTTTTGGTTGGAGAGATCTTTGACAAGGACACAGGCCCATTAGTCGTCACTCCAGCCCCCGCGTAGACAATTTAGATATTCAAATATCCCCCCGCTTGGCGGAAACTGTTTGCACTGAAGAGGGGAATTGGTAATGTGTTATTAATCTCCTCCTCTCTGCATTCGCTTCCCACAATACCTTTACCAGCGCAAACCTGTCCATATACCTCACATTTGGTCTGTGGCCTGCAGGACGAAAAGCAGGTGTGCCTTAGGAACAGCAAGGTCAAAATACAAATTCACTCGGATCCTTCCCCAGTATCCCTCGCTCTTTTGCATGAATAGAAACAGGGTGCCCGTTTTTAATTATTCTGTCATCTTCAAAGAGTCCCCTGTCAAAACTAGTTGGCACCCAGAAGTGCCTGAGCTCCAAGATAAATGGTATTCATTTCTGTGACAATGTCTCTCTTTCTACCCCTCACCCCCCTCCTCTCCAGCCTTACCTCCGTGGCTTACCCAGAGGGGAATTACAAAAGCCCACATCAGTCTGGTAGAAGTGTTGGAAGCAGGGCCAATTAATGTGCCGGGCCTCAGAAATGCATTATAATTAGTGGCTGCCTTAAGCAAGCGCACTTGAATTCAAAATGTGCTGAGCAGGAAGTATGTTTCCTCATACACTTCCATGATGATCCCGGTGCTCTCTATCCCAGAACAGAGCCATCGGGGATCACAAAAAGGAAGGAAAATGTGTTATTTACTTGTTGTCACCACTATTGCACCATTTACACCAACTGTCCTGTTTAAAGCACATTTGCCAGTGATGATCTGGGATAAGTGCAGTGTGCCGGGCTCGCTGCCCTTTCCGATTTCGTGCCGCTCCACTCACCACGGCGGAACACGGCACCAAGGTCACCAGAATTGCGCACTAATAAATAGCGGGGAGAGAGAGGGCACTGCGGTGCGCCGCGGGTCCGCCACGCCACTCGCCACATACATCAACTCCACTGAGCAGAAAATTGAAATGGAAATCAGAGCCTTGAATGAGCGTGGATCCCATTGTGCCCAGGACATGGACCTTCGTGATTGATGATTTCTTTTAGGATCACCATTGCCCACTCGCCACTTCATTTTATACCCTTGCTGGACAGGTGAGTTCAAGTCAAACTTTGAATGGGAGTGTGATTCGAGGTGCCTGGACAGAATATGATGACACAAGAGTTGGACCAAGTGGCCCATAGTCAGCACTGAGGATTAAGAAAAAGAGAAAATCCAATAGCTGTGTGCATGATGAGAACAGTGCAGAGCAGTATAATCTAAAATAATAATAATAACAATGACAAAAGGCAATGGAGAGTAAAGTAGTAGATGCACATTTGCACAGATGTTTAACAAGAATATTTAATTCAGTTCTAAAAGAAAGTGAGACCCTCCTCTCCTGGGAATAATTAGCTGAATCAAATTCCAGATACATTTTAGAATCCAAATTTTAAATTCTAAATTTTCACAATGCATACATTTATGCTATTTTTCAAAGATCCTATGGGGTGATGGTAGCAACATTAAGTGAAACATGGCAAAACAATATTGCAAAATTATTGCGACATTAATGTGCAAATCAATACGGCCCTCTTATTTTTTTGGTATTTATGTTACTAAAGCATCTAACAGCCTGAAGGCCTTATTTTCCAAGAACCTTTTTAAGAACTATAAGCCTATTGGGTGTAACGAGTCCCATAGCTTGGCGCTGTCGGTTAGACTAACCACATGTTTACTTGAGTCAATACCGGGTTACTCCTGGGACTAGCATCGGCTAATGGCAAGGCCCCTTCTAAATGTAATAATTTGTCACTCTGTTTGGCCCAGTTCTCCAAGTTTTTCAAGATGGTGGTTGTTAAACCACCCCGAACCACGTCCTGCGCGCTGTGATCTCCCCAGTCACTATCTTTACCAGCATTTGACTTAACTGGCAATGGTATTTTAAGAGATATCCTCAAAACAGTTTTAAGGACCCCCATCCGAAATGTCCTGTTTCTCTGGAAACTCTGTGTACTTTATCTATCTATCATCTATCTATCTATACATGTGAGAGAGAGGGAGTTGTCTTCTCCTGCCTGTACACTGCCTGGTCTGCAGTGTTATGGAGATTTGAACACACAGCGACTACATTCAGCCCTCTATGAATCCCTAGAAAATTGCGCAGGGAGCAGAAGCTTATTTTCCACATGCCTGTGACTAGTATTGGTATGTATCTGGACATTATCATAGATACCATTCTGCCACTACATACTGCAGGGATGCCTGCAGCTGCACAGTTGGGTTAAGTACATAAGCTGTCTTCATGTCAATTCTGCTTCCACCAAATTGGGAAGTATATTGTATATATCAGAATTATGCCATTACTGTATGCTGCTTGGCTATGCAGTTTCTGATTTCTCATCTCTCTGGCTCTCTTACACACACACGAAATACTATATGAAAAATATAGATAGTGCCCTATTCATTTTTTCATGCCCAACAATAAAAATGAAAAGGGTTGACACCACACTAATATTATAATTAGGGAAGATCAGAGCAGTTTTACAAGGCACTATGTGATTAACGAGCAGCTCAGCTGGTTTATTAAATAACCACACAGGAGTTTGTTAGGTATAGGAAACCCTCATACTTTACTAAGTTATAAACATTGTTAAGCATCATCTTTAAAGTTCATGCATTTAGCACTGCAACACCTTCAGGAACTTTACCTGTGCTAATCACACAAGGGAAGTTTGAATCCAGAGAAAGGCTTGGATGAAGAGTCAGTAAAAAGAGGTCCCCCTTACTGCCAACAGACCCCCTGGGCCTAATCTGCTGACACGAACATAACCAGCACAGCCGAATTCTGCGGATCATCACACGAACATGTCCACGAGGAGCTGATGTGGGCCCAGGCTGGTCTTTTCCCTGTGCCTACGCTGTTTGGCGTTGCTCTTTAGTGCAGCGCAAGGCTGTGGAGGCTCGGCACACAGGAGCCAGCCATGATGGATGAGAAAAGGGGCTGAAAATCCCCAGCTCACAGACTCAAGACTGCCACACTGCCTTTCTGTCCTGAGGGCGGGTGAGAGGAAAGCTGTTCCGTGGTGAGAGAGCATGTGTGTGTGCACACACACACACCTCACCAAGGACAAAAGTAAGAAAAAGTATATTAAGAATCTATGAGAAAATAAAAGAGAAAGATTTATAGTCCTGACTCAACCAATACAAATAAAGCCCAAGTTAGGATCTCTGTTTAGAAGTAGAGGCTCTGGAAGAAATGCCATCTGTGATCCTCTTGAGCATATTTTATAACAGCTACTGAGTCCTGGAAGTGATTATAACCTCCATTCTTTCAGATGTATTCTTAAGATCACTCACTGTCCTAAACTAAGACAGCCTCCAGCCACTAGGCATATCTGACCATGGTGGCTTTTGTACACCTGTCAGAACCCTACACTGCGACACTGACACTCTGAGTGTGTGATGGTCCCCCATCACGAAGCATTGCTATCCTGATCCGCAGCATGCAGGCTGGGCTGCAGTGTGGGGTGGGGGACGGCTGGGAAACGGAAGCCAGGCAGGGTCGGCACTGACGGAAGGGTCTTGCTCCCCCACCATCTGCTGAGGAGCGAGGAGCACAATTCCTCTGCCTCAGCTTCATTAGGCAGCTCGCTGAAGGGAGGCGCCGGCTCACCGCCCTGCAGGCTACAGCGGAGAGATGGCTAACGACCAGCCCACTTCATTAGCACCAGCAGACACAAAACGGGGCCTTTTGTGTAGAAGGTGATCCTACATCGCAGCTTTTCGCCTCCCTCTGTTGGTGCGTTCAGAGTGGCGAAGAAGTGCTTATTGCAGCCTTAACTTGTCATGATTAAACGCATAGTTCTGCAACACAACATAAGACGAGAAAAAAAAAAAAGCAAAACAAGAAAAATCTAAAATATAATCACATTAAAAATATTGGTTGAGTCTGGAGCAGAAAGTAGCGTCTACGAGCAGAGAATTGTTGTAAACGCGGTTCCTAACGCATGCCAGTGCATTAACGATCAGCTTAAAAAAAAAAGACAAAAAGTGGGCAGTATAAAAGGCTTACACGGGGTGCAAGGAAGTGCAGCAGAAAGACTCATCGGTCCTTTGGAGTCATTATCCCTATTCTATCCTTCCTTCCTGGTAAGGGCGGAGGAAAATGGCTGGAGACACTTGAGTGACCCTCCTAAAAGCACTCCGCCAACGGCTGAATAATTCCCTCTTTAGTGCTGAATACGGCAGAGAGGCCGAGGGCTGCGGGGGGCGAGGGAGGCAGATAATGAGTCCCCGATACAAACCGTCCTCTGAAGAGTCAGGAAAGCCGGCTTCCCAGGATGCTCCATGAGGAGGTGTTGCCTCAGTTCTCAGCTACGATCACAATGGCGCACCCAAGGCTGCCTCCGAAGCCGCTCCATGCCCACGGGGAATCGGTTTATCGATACCATCACACCACCGATATTCATTCGACTCGGCAAGGGCGACGTCGAAGGATGGAACCTTCTCGGTTCCGAACAACGGACTCCTGTGAGGATGACGGGAGCGCGGGACAGGAGTGTGACTTACCGCTCATAACCGCATGAACCAGCCGCCTGCAGCGACCCAACGGCAGTTCTAAAAGCAGGACGGCTCTCATCACAGAGTACATGAACAAACAGACGAGGGTACACGCGTCAGCCCTGGGCTCTTACAGAGGGGGGCGACCTGCTGACACAAGACCGCGAGGCCAGCCAAGTGACGCTGGGGTTTTTAGAGTGGAGGTTGGTGTTCTGGAGAGAGCGCCCACCTCAGAGAGCCCACCCACACCTGGACATAGAGAGCAGATTGAGGGTGCCTCTGCACCTGAGTTCTGTCTCCACGGGCAACCAAGGAGCGAGGAAATGTTGATGGCAGCACCATCCTGACCATCTCTGTCAAAAAGAAAGAAAAAAGTAGAAATGCCCTGGACTGTATCGCTGCAACGCAAGTTTTCTTGGGCCAGAGGTTTGTCCTGACATCACTGTGTTAAATCGAAAACCATACACACACAGCTGTTTATTGCACATACCAGAAAACACACACACAAAAGAACGTCATACACAAAGGTAAACTAGTTCTTGTTTATTATTTCTTCATATATATATATATATATATATATATATATATATATATATATATATTTCATATATTCTCCCTACATACAAGTCCTTGTATAGTCATGCTGGGTGCAGCTTCAGTGGTGAGCTCATGCAGGTGGCCCTTGTATGGATATTACAGAGGACACGCAGGAAGGGGCGGGGCAGAGCCAGGCACACTGCGCCAAGCTCTGCCCACACCGCGCTCCACTCTATAGTCACTGAATCACAACACGCTCAGGACAGCGCTGACCAAGACCAGACCACTGGGTCACTGGTCAGAGGTTAGTCCAGTTCCATAGTAAGAAGAAGAATAAAAATTAAAGTTCCATTTCGGTTGGGATTGGGGACTGTAGTCATGACATCATCCATTGACATCTTGGGCAGTTGATAAAGGACAGTAGAAGCAGGCATCAGACGTACAGCTTTGACAATCAGACAGACAGCGTGGAAAAGAATGAGTGGCTCAAGAAAAAAAAAAAAAAGACAAAAAACAAATAAATAAATAAAGTCCCCCCAACATTTCCCCTATAATGCTACCCTTTATCTGTGCACTCCAAACGAAGGATCTCAGAATATTGCTAGCAATCTAGATTAAACTTTTTAAAATACAGTATTTTATTTAAATGCAAAATCTTATTTATTTAATCTAAAATGTTATTTATTTATTTATGGTCATGGTGTGTTCATTAATTTAAGGGGTAAGTGCGAGTGAGGTGAGTCAGGAGAGCAGACCCATGAACAGAGCGGATAGGGCGGACAGGGCTCCCAGCACAGCTCGCCCTCATTAATCATCACAGTCCAGCAGCTCTCTCTCTCTCTCACACATGCGCACGCGCGCACACACACGCGCGGCTCAGCTTTACAAGGTAACGAGTGCTCTCCCTCTCGACTCATCTGTGCATCTTAGCAATCAAGACACCAACACCAAAGGGGAGAAGGGGAGGGGGGGTGAAAAAAAACATAATAATAATAATAATAATAATCCTACAATAAAACATTACTAAAACTCATTACAATTGTGTGAATTAAAGCAGGCTATTTTATGGACACAAATATTTCATTTTCTGTTGTCAATTTGCTTTTGGGTAATTGTGGGATTGTGTCTCATGAACTCCTTTGCCACCAAAATATGCTTGGTGTCCATGGCAACTATGGAGAGGTTTACAATATTTACAGCTCCATAACAGGTCCAGAAACAGAAAGAAAGGAGATGTCATTGCAAAACAAATATTCACTGATACTAACTAAAATATATTAGTAAATGAATATCTAAAATCAGTAATGACTTGTAGTATGCCCAACAACCTTATAACACACTAATAACACACCTTTTTAAAAAATAAAGTTTCCTTTATGTTCACCTTAAAAGAAAACGACAGAAAATGACATCATCTTTGGTGAAAATTCAACAGCAATCTCAAAGTCCTGTTGCCATGACATCTTGACAGAGTGCCGGTTGGACTCAGTAGCAGGTGCACGCGCGTGTGCGCACACATGTACGTTCCCACACACACAGGTGGGTTCTGTCAAACGCCATCTCCATACTGCTGTGGGAGGGAACTGCATTCAGCTGTGAAGGACCACCAAGCAACTCCGTGAAGTACCCGTTCCAGCTGTCACTTGACAGCGTCAACTACCACACACACACCTGCATCCCAGCAGGACGCAAACAGCATTATGAGGCGAAATGCATCTTGACATTTTTCTTTTTTAAGTTAGCATATTTTGAGTGTAAAAACATTTTCTTTTATGTGGCATTGCATTAAATAAAATCATTGCTTAGAAAATAAGGTTTCTAACACTGCATCACTATTACATGCCTCTACTATCATTCCCATCAGACATACTCTCCCACCAATGGTCAGGGTTCCTCACCGGGCCTGGTCCTCTCAGCGCCCACTGGGGAAGGAGGTCCTTCCAGAAATCACGCCCCCAGTTACAAATTCAACATCCTTATTGGTCAAGCATGCTGCGTTTGGTGTAGGCCATCAAAGAGTGTGCAAGCTTAAAAGGTGCAGGAAAAAGGAAAATCACCGAAGAAGGTAACTATGGAGCTGAGCAACACAGACACGGCGGAATTCAGCAGAAACTACCGAGCTGAGCCGCACGGACACAGCGGAATTCAGCAGACACTACAGAGCTGACTTGCACGGATATGGCAGAATTCAGCAGAAACTATGGAGCTGAGCCGCACAGACACGGGGGAATACAGCAGAAACTATGGATCTGACTTGCACAGACATGGTGGAACTCAGCAGAAACTACAGAGCTGACTGGCACGGACATGGCGGAATTCAGCAGAAACTATGGAGCTGAGCCGCACAGACACGTCGGAACTCCGCAGTATCAAGCAGTCTGCGTCACCCACACAAATTTTTGACGGGGGGGAAACTCATCAGAAAAAGGTGGTTGTGTACGGGTGGGGAACGCTACGTCACCCCTGCAAACCATCTACTCTTCCCATGCAGAGAGATGGCTTCAGACAAGAAAACGTGCACCACTCTGATACCCCACCCTTTCTGATTAGGAAGCAGCGCTCCGAGAGCAACATCCACAGCAGCAGCTAGACGGGAGGGTGCTAGAAACCCGAGCACATTCCTGGTGCCAGTGTGTTCTTCATGCTGGTTTAAAAACATCGATACAGGACTTTGTAAAAAAATATGCAAATGCAGAAGTGACTCTTCTAAAATGACCAATAGAAGGCAGCTTCTGAAGTCTACATTTCGCCCAGGAAAAGAAAGGAGGGCAACGTTGTGTCGGCAAGTGCCGCAGCACGCGCCGGGGCACACAATACAAATGTGCATCGGAAATGACCTGGGAAGGAAAAGCACCACGGCACATTGTTGAATGAAAGCAATGCACTTCAGCTCCAGCAGTGACGCAGCAGTAACTACACCAAGGTCACATGTAGAACCGCACGCGTCTACAGACACTTCCTTCCAGGAGAATGGGGAGAACGAAAAAAAGATTACCAGAGAAAACGTAAATTCCCGTTTGAGGTCAAAAAATGTAAAAAAACATACTTAACTGACTCTCAAAGCCCAGTTCACCGAATCTAAACTACTGTAATAGAGGTTGGAAAAAATGCACGGCAAAAAGCAATCAAGATATCTGTGGTCCCTACTCTTAAGATACTGGGGGGTAAAGAAGGTTTTCTCTCATTCTGAGAAGGGGAATAAAATAAGCGAGAAACAAGGAGGTACGTGTGCTCAGTGGGAGGTACAGTTAAAGCTCCCCCTGTGGCCTACATGTGCATCAGGGTGGTACCTGAAGCATTCTCTTTACTTCACAATCTATTTTAGCTTTCACAAAGAGCCAGGGGAATAAAATGACCAACACAATATAAAGCATGACCTCAAAAGGACATTATTTTCCAGTTAGAAATGACAGCATTTGGAATTATGCACTTTGGGCTCATGCTGTGAACTCCGAGACAAACATCTGTTTAAAAAGGTGGACCAGTTCTACATGCATTAAAAAAATAAAAGGGAGATTTTTGTCGTCACACGGTGTGACAGGAACTAAAGGGCTGGAATTTGGCTGGAAATAAACACAGTCAAAGACACGCCCGCACGCGCATCAAGTGAAGGATCCACTGCCGGCTGTTGTCGTGTCTTTCGGATCTTTGCTCTGTGCCTCTTGCACCCCCTTCAGGAGCTGAGAGAGAACTGGTCCTGTTCTATAGGCTTTTTCACCCAGGCCCCCAAGCCTGCTTTCTGGAAGGCCTTGATGAGCGTCTGTTTAGCAGAATGGTACTCCATCGCCGCCTGTTTGGCTTCATGGTATGAAGTGGGTTTGGGCACTTTGATCCGCAGAGTGGAACAGAGCTGTGGAGAGACATCAAAGAGGTGTTGAACTATGATGACGATGAAACCTTCTCACGCTTTCAGACTACAATAGGGGTATTAACAGTGCTACAAATGGTAAAAAATTAAGCTTTGGTCTTTTCAGTGTGGTTCCATCTACTACCCACGGACCAGTAATAAAGGCAGCTCCGACACAGAGCAGTTTACAGCTCTTTACCACTCGAGTCTTGGTTTCAATGAAGCTGTCTCCACAGGGTGGTCTTTTTAGTGTAGAGCTCAGTTTGACCCTATAATGGTATGAACAGTGTACCTTTGAGTGCAGTCGCACCCAGCGACTGTAGAGGGCGTGCTTGCACAGGCGAGAGGGGCGGCCCATGTCGTCCTTGCCCGTGGTGGCATTAATGACCTCCGGGCCCTGGTCTCCCACTGCCCAGTTCACACTGAAGTTTGGAGCTTTTCCTGGCTGCCGTGCCTCTGCATTGCTGATGCCTACACACCCACACACACACACACCCACACACACACACACCCACAAAACCCAGATCAGATGACCTGCCTTAGCGGAATTATTTATTATTTTGTAATCAAAGAGATGAAAAGATTCCCATGCATCAGTCAAAGACATTTCAAAGAGCCGCAGAATAAGTGCAAGAAGCGTTTCTGCAGGATTCGTGTCGGGCTGAAGCTGATCTTTTGAAGTCAATATTCACAGAGAGTATTACAAAAAAATAAAACCAGAATTTCCAGGCGTGTAAAAAAAAAAGAAAAAGAAAATCGTGCCCTGTGGTCCAACTGTCAATAACTGCAGTGGAGGAGAATCGGAGAAGCCCGAAGATGAAATATGAAGCCCACTGACACCAGCAGGACCGGAAATGTCCTTGTTCGCTCTTCAGGATCTACCTGGCTTGGACAGCCACAGTGTTGCATTTGCAACTCCCATAACACCTGTCAGTCAAAGACGTCAGTCAGAAGCTATGAAAACTGTGTCTTGCTGTCCTAAGAAACAGTACACCAGTGTGAAGGTGTTTAGTTATTCAGTAAAATGCTTGGTGACTGAGCAGGTGTTTGGTTACTGAGCAGGTGTTTGGGGATGTCTTATCACATATAAATGAGAATGACCTTAGAACAGTGTAATTAAGGTGATATCAGGTGAGAAACCAGGCAGGCATTCTCAAATGCCATGCAGTCTTTAAACAGAGGAGCCCAGGGGTGTTTAAAGACAGCTTAAAAGTAATGAAATATTGCTTAGTTTAACTGTTAATAAAAAGAAAGAAAAGTGAGTGTATGTTACACACACACACACACACACACACACACACACACACACACACACACACACACACAGACAGACAGACAGACAGAGAGAGAGAGAGAGAGAAAGAGAGAGAGAGAGAGAGAGAGAAAACAAATGAGAGAAATGGATGGATATACTCATCATTTAAGAGTTATACATTTCAAGTTACAATAAACCAGCTTTCAAGGGCAAGCCGGGGATATCCCACTCCTATAAATCTAAAATGCCCGTTTTGTGAAGTGGTCTTGAATTCGGCCCAAGTGCCAAATGCAGTGACTGAGAGAGGAGAGGGGAGCAGTAGTGGGCTGGAGGGGTCTCCCTCACCGCTGAGCAGGGGCCGGTTGAGAGTGAACTGCTGTGGCAGGTGCTCGATGTCGGCGATGCGCTGGTACATGGCGCGGGAGAGGTGATCGGCGTGATACAGGCTACCTAGGATGATGCTCGAGAAGTAGATGGGCTCAGTAAAGTAGGTCATCAGTGAGCCTTGGATCCCTACAACGTTCCACCTGTACCCACACACACACACACACACACACACACACACGCACGCACGCACACACGCACGCACGCAGTGAGAAACAACATCCCCTGTCTTGTATTAAAAGATGTTTCCCTTTTACCTGAAGCATTTTCTATATTGTTCCATCTAATACCCTTATGTTTCATTTCATGGGTTAACTGCTCCATGTGAGTCGCTGTGTAAAGGAGATAACCAGGTTGGAGGACACAACACAATTATGGAAAACACCACATATCACCACTCATCACATCTTATGAAACGGCAGTATTAAAATCTTCACGGGAACGTGGGAACGTTTGAAATTAAAACATGGCCTGGAGATGACGGGCAAAAAAATAAATAAAAAATATGCAAAGCAGAAAACACTCTACTCAGCAGCCTGGGGCTCGATGCTCGTCGCTCACACAGGGTATGAGAGGAACTGATTCATTAGCGTTGGCCTTCCATACCCCCTCAATCATTCCCAGCCTGGCCCAGCGTGGGGCATTCTCCTCCAGCACACAATCACAGGGGTTAATCAAGCCCAGCTCCACTCCCCCAAACACCTGCTGCACATGCCAGCCACGCACACTCGAGCTGATTGGCTGCACCGAACAGAAGGGCTCCAATCAGCCGCCTCAAACGCCGGGCCCACTCTGAGGTTTAACTCCAGCTATTGTTAGCGCGGCGACTTCATTAGTCAAGAGACGGAAGGCATGGCTGACATCAATCGCTCTACTGTTCCACGGCACTGATGGCTGACCATTAAATCAAAAGAAAGCAAAAATGCACAGTGAATTCCAGAAGAATCTGAGCTCAAGCATCACCAATGACTAAAAAGCTAGCAGAACAGTTAATAATTCAGTGAGCAGAGGGGTGGAAGACTTTATTCAGAGAGAGTTTGAAAATAACTAGAAGATGGTACACCAGGGAGCCACTTTGCTGGTTTTTCTTTAAAAGCCACTGCCACAGTCAAGCCTGGAATTTCCAAGGCTCCATGGCAAACCACCCTGCATCTGAGGTCCTGTCAGAATATAGCACATCCAGTCCATGGCTTGTGAACGGCTAGAATGGAGAAAGCACAGCTCCACGGAGCCATTCGCTCCTGGCTGGAGCTGATTGGGATGGAGAGGGAACATCTGAGTTCAATTTACATGGCCCAGCTCAGGAAGGGCATGAACATCTGACTGGTGGAACCATGAACATTTGAGAGTGCTTCAAAAACCGAGGCTATTGGTGGGGAAAAAAGTTTGGCAAGCAAAAAAAAAAAGGGTGTGTTTCAGGAGGCATACATGTCCCGAAGGATCATCCAGGGACAACCTAACAGGTGCATGACAGGGAATCCCTAACAGCCCAGACCTGAAGAGACAGATACAGAACACACATGTTCCGTTCTACTGTTTTTAATCAGTCGATGCGCTGCAGCAGTGGAAAGCAGCCGTGGGAAACCTGCTCTCACAGAAGATGTGTGACGAGTTGGCAAACAGCCCGTACTGACAGGAGGACAACAGCATCCAGGGAAGTGGTGCAAGTGATGAAAAGCCACTGGCTGACAAGCACCCGTCCTTCAAATTTTAATGGATGTCTTCCAGTAGGCCGCGGTTTCATAACGGCGCCTTGGGTCCGCGGGAGGAAAGGAAACCGTCATTACCGATGCCTGCTCTGCTCTTTATGACAGGGGGCGTAATGGGCTAAACGGGAGATAGCGCGGGAACGAGGCGAGGGGAAGAGTGACAGAGGGTGCGTGCGCGAAGGTAAACAGATAAGCGGGACCGAGGGGATCTCTCGTCAGCCGTGACGACTCCTTATCTCCCCGTTCTCAGGTGCGAGCAGCAGGGGCGGACAGGCCCCTCGGCCGCCGTCGCCAACAGCAACAAGCTCCGTCCCCACAGCCCCGTTCCCAGGGGGAGGAGCAGCCCGACTCGTGTTCCGGCATTCAACTGGTGCTCGAAATTCCGAGAAGCTCTGCAGTGCAACACGCTGGCTATAGCAGAGAGAGCTTTCTCTTGGGAAAATGAAGCCCTGACACATTTGAAACGGTTTGCTGGCAAAAAAATTAACTTTACGATTCGTGTTTAAAGTAAGGCGAGTTTAAAGTAAGCCTTTGGTGGGCTGTACAGATGACTAGCATGTGAGGGGTGAGGGGCATGCCTGCGTGAGTGCCCTCTTCCTGGCCATGTGTGCTACCTGGCGATCTTGTCACTGCAGGACATGGTGAGGAGCCGCTCTCCCTGCAGGACTCCGTCCCACGTCTGGATGGTGTTGCTGGAGCGCACTGGGATGGTGCCTTCACCCGACTCGATCTTCGTCCTCAGCTGACCCCGGGCTTTCCTGTTCGGGTGTCTGTCTCCCTGGTCTGCCCACCCAAGGTCGGGGAAGTTGGGGGGGGGGGGGGTGATACTTTATTTATTTTAAAGATCACTGGACACAGTTATGATTTAGGTGAATTCTCATTTACTGGAAGCCACGCAGGAAGTGTGCAGGAAGTAAATGCTGCTTGTCTACAGCATTACTGATGAAGCACATCAGAGCAATTGTGTGTCGCATAATAGCAAGCAATGATTCAGGCATGACACTTGCGGAGCCGAATTAATCAGACATGGAGCGGGAAAAGAGAGACAAAGCCTGCTAATTAAATCCAATGCTGAAATTTGTTTTCAAAACGAGGACAGTTAAATGAAACTCTAATTAAATGACACTGATCGCAAGGGGAAAACATCATAAGCATAAATGAATTCAATTATTATGCTTTGATAATTCATTTCCAAACAGGGAGTTGAATAAATCATTTTAGAAAGCTGTCATCCAGCTAAAGGGAGATGAAAGGGATCAGAGAGAGGTATATTGGCTTCAACCTGTCTAATACAGAGTGACACTTTAGTCATTTTCACAATGAGTGAACACCCATGTTAGATTAGATGCAGTTTATTTGAAACCGCTCCACATAGTGTAGTGTGAACAATGCTACAAAGCCATTCAGGTTACTGAGCAATAAATCCCTTTAATTATTTAGCTCCTCTGCAGAGCATAAACAGAACTGAAGAGTTTAATGCAGTTTTAGGAATGCCGCTGTTGGTGTTGGTTGCAGGGCCCCTCACCCTCCACGCCTGCCTCGTGTGGGGAGAAGATGCGCGCATCTCCGCACGGCGACGTGCTGATGTACAGGTGAAACTGGACGTTGTCCTTCAGCTGGTAGCCTTGCTTCTCACACTGCATGAAGATGGACTTCTCATGCTCCTCTTTGTTGTTGCTAAAAAGCAAACAGAACAAAGCAATAGAGATGTTTGGTTCCCTTCGAAACGGTCGGGTTCACGGGCCGCCTGGCTTCGCAGTCCGAGCGAATCCCGTCACCCTGCCGTGCTCCCCCAGATGCCCTCTTACCTCAGGAAGTGCTCCAGCTGCGCGTAGAGGTAGCGGAGGAGCGAGCGGCGCGCAACGATCTCCGCGTGGCAGTCGTTCAGCGCCAGGCCGCGGTCGCTCATGTACTCGCCGTTAATGCACTTGGTCCCCGTGGAGACGCAGATCACCTGGGCCTCCTTCACATCAGTGCCTGTGGAGGGAATGTCAGGGCGTGGCTGAGGCCTTGAGCTAGAGCCCGGCGGCAGAGCCAAGCTAGACTAGGGCAACCCGGGGGGGTCCACGTGGGTGGGTGTTAGGATGCGAAGGCAGACGCTCGTCTAACTGAAGCGTACTTTCTAGAGCGGACGGGGGTTATACGAAGGCCTACCTGTCGTCATGACAACCCCGGCCAGCACTTTCCGCCGTGCGTGTGGGGACGTGAAGTTGTCGGTTAGCTCGCTGAACTTGTCCACCACAAGACGAGAGACGGCGTCGGCTAGAACCTGGGCAGACATACAACAGGTCAGACCCCAAACTCCGCACTCGTGTACAGGACAGGAACATTAGTCAGTCCAAAGATGATTTTTGTAAACCCAAATCTGGTATATATAGAGATTTATGTTCAACAAGGTGCATATATATACGGTAAATGGAAACCCTCAGTTTCACCCTTACTGGCCTGAGGAATATAATTTCATTTTATGCCACATGAGGCAGGTTTTTCCTCTCTTTGACAGTGTCTTTTGTCTCATATTCTATTCTCCTCTGCTAATATGGTGGAGAGTGATTACGCCAGAGAAAAGTCACTGGTTGAATGGGCACAAATTGGAGACATTAGTCCAACATCGCTTCCCCAGTGCTTCAGAACCATTAAGCAGCTGATGGTTAATGTGAGGTTGAGACGCCAGAGAACAGGGGGATGCGTTTGGCGCTGTGGAAGAAAAAGTCCTTCAAAACGGAGTCCATGCCTTCACCTCAGCCATCAGGATCACGCTTACCACAATTACAAGAGTTTCAATCTTTCCCCCACTGAGCAGCAGGGGGTACCTTCCCTCGAAGGTGCATTAACTAAATATGATTAGACCCCTAATTCACCGGCCAATTCCACACTGCCATGTCACCACAGCAGGCTGAATTAAACAAACTAATGACAGGCGGATAAGGGAGGGACAGCTACACAAAGAGGCCCGAGCGAGACTCACAGGACATATTTTAAAAGGGCGAAAAAACAAACAGCACGTTTCTGGTTGTGACAGACCACCCTTTCATAGGAGAGACCGCCGAAATCATCTGGCCATGTCTGCCTAACGGACTTCATCCTCCTGACAGCCTCCGTCCCAGAGACCTTCCCACCGCCCTAAAACAAATTTACCCACGCTCCCTGGGCTCCCAGCTCACGGAGCTGGGTGGGGTGGGGGCACGGTTCAGAGCACCGGGTTCTCTGATCAGAGCCTGTGAGGCACGCGGGCAGCCGGTAAGGTTTTGTTGGCGGAGACAGACGACAGACGACGTCCCTGACAGCGGTGCGCTCCAGCAGACAGGCAGCCTGTGGCTAAACGCTAGTACTCTGACACGGTTCGGACGGAGATGGTAATTAAGATCAGGCCGAGCTCCGTCCACGGCCTTATCTGAAAGCAGGATTAACAAAAGGCTTAGGTGAGGTGTAAATAGACGCTTTATCCAAAGAAACCCACGACTTTGCCCCATTTAGCCACCTGCCTTTTTATCGTCCATCTGCATTTTCAATTAGGCCTCGGTCTTAATGAAGATGGGTACAAAGTTATGGAAGTGTGTTTAAGAATCAATCACAAAGTCTTTGATAAAGAACTTATCTTTGACAAGTCTTCTCAAACTCAGCACCATTAATCAAAGACTACAGAGAAGTGAGAGATTGAGTCCTTATTTCGTTGGATTAGATAGCTAATCTTAAAATTCCCCAATATGTCTGTATTTTATCTAACAATCTGACCGGAGAGGTAGAAGGGGATATAATACAATTATTCAGAAGGATAGATTTAGTTCAGCAAGCAAGTGAAAAGCCAGATAAAAAGTTAAATTTAACTTAATTTACAATTTTTAAAAAATTAACCATTTTTAAATCATGTTTTCAAGCATATTTCTACCAGCCTATAAATAGGCTCTTCATGGCCATATGTCATACACCACTATGAATAAGTACTGTATCCATCAAAACAAAACTTACTCCCACGACAAAAATCCCATGAAAAAAATCCAGCTAAATCAAGCAGCCTTGTTTTAATAAATCAATAAACTCGCACTAAAGGGCACTGTGGGAGTGGGAAGGGGGTGGGGGATTGTGGGTAGGGCACTGCTCTGCTCAGAAGGCCGGTACCTGCGGCAGGTGCAGCTGCAGACCCTCTCTGGGGATAGGTTGGCGGGACGGCGTCTGGTCCAGCTGCATGTTGAAGAGGGCGGAGAGCGCAGCCTGGGCGGCCCGGGCCTTGGCCAGCTTCTTATTCCTGCCCGAGCCCTCGAAGGTCTGCAAGTCCACCGTCACAGACATGACAAAGTTCTTGGCGTGACTCTCACCGCTCTCCGACACGAACTCGTACTTCAGACCCGGCCGCAGCTCGTTCAGGATCATGACGGGGTTCTTGCCGCCCGAGGATGAGCCGAAGGCGGCGGGCGGAGACAGAGGCGTCTGCGCCAGGCTGTTGGTGCCCGCCGCCGGCACCGGGTACTCTCCCAGCAGGTTCAGGGAGCCGTTGCCGTTGGAGCCCAGGTAGAAAGGGTCCTCGGGTGGCGCGGGGGTCTCAAAGCCGTTGAAGAGCATGTCGGGGAAGTCGGCCTGGTCCGAGGTGAAGTCCGTGTTGACGGTGAGCGTGCGGCCCATGGCCAGGTGAGCCTCCGAGGCGTTGGGGAACTGCACGAAGGAGCGCAGGGCCTTCTCCGCGGCGTTCAGCTTGGCCTTCTTCTTGGTGGGGCCTGAACCCTCGAACAACTGCCCATTCACCTCCACAGTCATGACGAAGACGGGCGCGTGCACAGGCCCCGTCTGCGACTGCAGCTTGTACTGCAGGCCCGGCTTGATCTCGTTCAGCTGCATCAAGGCGTTCTTGGGCAGAACCGGCCCAGGGGTTTTCTTGCGCTTCTTGGGCCTGAACTTGGGGTGCGCGTGACCGTTATTGCCCTCCTCCAGGGGGCGCTTGCGCCCTGCTCCTCCGCTGCCATTAGGGAGCTGCTCGGGAATGCCAGCTCCCTCCTTGGAGGAGACGTTGTCCAGGTTGCGGTTTTCCTTGACGTCGGTGCTGCAGGAACCTGCGATGCCCAGAAAGAGTAACTTACAACGCCCTCGTTGCAGGATCTTGTAAATGTAAAATTTATAGATTCCTTTATCTTTCTTTGTAATTGAACATGTGATGTGTGTTCTTTTATGATGTTTGTTCAGGTAGTATGAGTTTCTTTTTCACTGATTAATCACACAAAACCTAAAAGAATTAAACAGTATCACAGCCACTTGTGTAATGAGAACTTACACAGGCAAAGTTATAAAAGATCACATCTATTAAACCACTGAACTTTAACTAGAAAAGTACATATGCATTTACAGTGTAGGCAGTGTGTTCCACAGATTACGCCACTATTAAAAATATTCTAAACATGAAACTAATGTATGTCTCTCAAACATTCCTGCCAAGTCTTCTGTGCAAGTAATGTATGTTGAGATCAGTAAAATATCAGGAACGATGTTAGTTATTGGTAGTATGTAAACTGAACATGGCCAATGAGAAGAGAGAGAGAGCGCACGAGAGAGAGAACCTGTACTTTATCAGAGGTGTGGGAGTGTGGTGTTGTGCAGAGCAGAATGTGGAACACATCATCATGTCCAATTGACAAAGCTGATGGAACTTTGGCTAAATTTTCATTTATAACATCCTGCAACAAAAGCTCGCTAGGTTACTCCTTTGGTGCTCAGAGGAGAGAGAAGATCTGGTGAAGCAGAGGAAGACAGCAGGGGAAGGGGGTGGTGTTGAGACACTATGGAAGGACTGCAGGAAGGTAGGAGCCAAGTTGTTGAAAAATAAAAGAAAAAGGAGAAAGACAAAAAGAGTACCCAAAACAGCACTATGAAAAACTCTTCCACATTGCTTCAGCAGGCACGCACGCACGCACGCACAAGCACGCCGTGCTCATCTCATCAACCTACACGAGAATCTGCAGAACGCCATGCGCTTCAGTGCGGGAAGCCAAACCTCCTCCCTTCTCAGGACGCACAGGTAGCGGACTACGTCTGCGCTGCGCATCTGTCCCGGTTTCTGTGCGCGAGCCGCTGAGACGACACTAAATCCTCAAGGTCTAATGACTGGAGAGACCGCTCTGAGCGTTTCGAACACTGAGCCGCTCCTTTACAGAAACAAGCAATGTTCACTAAGCGCAGGTATGCCAGTGCATTTTAAACCGGAGAACATGCCGAGAAGCAAGCGAGACACCTTCCCGGAGTCCTCTCTCATTCTCCCTCTCCCTCTCACGCTGACCCTCTCCACCACTCACTCTCTGACCCCAGTCATTCTTCCTGCTGCACCTCCAGTTTCTAAGACAGATCTTTTTCACTGGGAGACTCCTAATCATCAGCCCTCCATTCTGCTGGCAGAAGAGAGAGTCGCGCTGGATCTGGATCAGGCTGGATGCTGTGATGACAGACGCGCTTCTTCTTTCTCTCTCCTACTTACACATGCCATGTGTACACACGCGCGCGCGCACATATAGGTGTAGAGACAGCAGCAGAGCCCCTGTGCTCCTGGTCCATCCATGCTTTTGCTGTGGGAGCAGAACTTTATATCTACACGGGCAAAGCGTAAGGAAAGCACGGCATGCACTTTTTGTTAACATAATCAGATCTTCAGATTTTGGATTAAATTAGCCACTCTGCATGACTTGCAAATAATGACTGGATTAACATATGAAACACAGACTTCTCTTTTTATCCCCCACTTTGATAAAAAAAAAGAAAGACAGAGAGAGAGAGAGAGAGAGAGAGAGAGAGAGAGAGAGAGAGAGAGAGAGAGAGAGAGAGAGAGAAAGTGACTCTAAAGCAATAAAAAAAATGTGAACACAAGTATTGAACACAAATCCTATGAATCCAAAATTCAGAATTTGACAGAGTGAAACTACTACATTGTATATAGAAAATGAATCAGGAGACCATTGTGAAATGCCGGGGAATATCAACTTGCACTTATCACCAGAAGATCTAAATAAGAAACCGGTGCCTGTGCTTTGAGTTGGTAATAATGACCTTGCCACATATTGTAGGGGGCTAGCGTAAATGGTGGGACAATGGAGAGCTCAATCTCTCGTGGGTTAACGGCTCATCAGGGCTGGCCATCTAGTACCGCACGCGCTCCTATTCAAGGCACTGCAGAACATGGACGGCCACCTCACAGGTTGTGAAAGAGCGCAGTCTATACCCCGGGGCCCCGATTCAAATCTTCCCAAATATCAATTAACTGCAATTGTGCCAGGAGGACTCGTGAGAGGACCTGACTGGTGGGCGATATGGCTGGGATGTGCTCCAAGTCTGTGAGATACACGAAGGGCTGAATATTTCATTAATGGGACAATGGAGCCGTACCAACAGCCACCCCACCCCCCACCGGCCCGGCGCTATGAAGCCATTTGAAGCTGTTGTGAAGCCCTTTCCGGACGGCGCCAGCTAGATGATGAAGTGCGTTCAGGAGGAGCCTGGCACTGTCGCCGGGTGCCGTGGTGACTGCACAGTGGGAGTGCTGGATCAGAACACTGGGCAAACTGGATGAGCACACTGGGAAGTGTCTACAGGTGGAGGTGGATGACGGGGTGTGACGTACTGGATGTATAACGTGTGGGGCGTAGTATGGAGCATAAGGGTGGCTATGAGAGCCTGTTCAGGGAATTGTGCAACCAAGTCAAAAACGTGTCATGTGTTTTGGGACTCTATGGGTGTGTATAAGCGCGTGGAGGGGTGCGTTATAGGTGTCATAGTCTGTCAGGCCAGTATTTCTATGTGTATTTATGAGTTTGTGGTAAGTCAAGTATAGATGCATGTATGGGTGTGGTTTTTTGCAGTGTTTTTGGCCGGAGTGTGTAGGCCACACTTACATTGCTTCTACAGTCATTGATCACCGTAAGTTACAGGTTACAGGCTCACAATTACAGACTGTAACCACCTGATGCCATGCTAACTCTGCCATTCACCCTCTACCCCATTCATTACTGTTCATGGCCTCAATACCCCTGCTGATGGGCAGCTGTTCTCAACACAGTAGTGACATTGGCACAGTAGTGGCATGGTAGTGGGTGTTGAACCGGTAAGAGTGGGTTAATAGTGTTGGTGGAGTTTTTACATGCATCACCCAAAAATGCCCTACCAGCAGTCCTGATCAACTAGCCACTGCTGGCCAGGGCGAGCATGACCGACACAAGCTCGGCATGGACTCTACGCCCACACGTTTCTAATAAACGTTTCTAGGTGAGTGCAGGTATTATGTAATTGTAGAGGTGGGTGTATGTGTATTGGAATGTGTGTGGGAATTATGTGCATGTAGACTGTGTATAAGCGTGTGTAATTGTGCCTTTTATGTGCACGTAAGGGTGCGTAAGAGCATGTGAGAGACTGTGTCTGCGCGTGCGCATTCTTGGGGCATACAGGCACTCACTCATGTTCTCCTCCTCATCCACATCCATGGTGAAGAGCTTCTGTTGCTGGCTGGCCTGCCACACACCCGCGCCACCTGAGAGAGAGAGAGAGAGAGAGAGACACAAAGGGAGGGTGAGTGTGTGTTTGTTACAGAGAAGAAGGAAAGAGGGAGAGACAGACAAGTGATAAAGGGGAGAGGAGGAATGCTGGTAGGTGACGTTCCCAGAGGAGACAGAAACATGAAAACATATCACAGATAACAGATGTCGCATAATTGTACCATTTTATGTGCACAGGCACACACACACACACACAAACACGCAAATGGACACGGACGCGTCCACGCGGACAGAAGAGAGAAGGAGAATGCTAGAGCACCATGAACGGGCGGGCATACATGAGGAGAAGAGAGGAGAGGAATGGGCCTACATGCCTGTGCGCGCGCGTGTGTGTGTGTGTGTGTGTGTGTGTGTGTGTGTGTGTGTGTGTGTGGGAGAGGGTGCTACGTCTCCAGTAAGTATATAAATATTCATCAGTGGAAACTAATCTTGGGGAGGAGAGTGCACAGGCTGAGCCTGACAGGTGGTAATAGCAGGAGCAGTCTATTGTGACTTTAATATCCATTCGATTAGACCGCATTTTCAGCTGCCTTGCAGGAAAAAATATAGCTATTGACATCAACAGGCTTTTAGTCGCCCACGATTCCGGTTCAGCACCACCCGCGGCAAACAACAACAACATACAAAATACATAGAGGACAGTCACATTCTCAACCCTTTTCAGGAGAAGACAAAATCATGATTATTGTATGTGCATAATGCCTGTGTGTGCATGTGTGTTACCAGCTGAAATTAGGGGTTATTTGTGTGTTATGTTTGTGACGTTTTCAAGTTTCTGTGTCGTCTGGGAGTATTTTGGCATTAATGGCCATTGGCATTTCTCTGTACGTGACCAAGGCTCTCACTGATGATAAATCCTTACTGGAAAGATTCTTTTCCCCTCGTTAAACAAGGAAAGAGATAAAAATTATATTGGTTGACAGAATAATGGATTTGATGCTGTTCCCCCACCCCAATTTTTGCATCCTGGCAAGAGGAAATAATATTCCTCAGTCCTGGGGCTTTAACGGAAAATGGCCAAGCCCAATGGGAAAAAAATATCCATGTCATTTTTTATAGCTCTTGGATGTAAGAACAAGAACGATGGGATCCAGTGGACATTAAAGGCTGAACGTTAATAGCAGTCTAGCTCAGAGTCAGATCTCTGCCCTGCTGAAGGTCGAGGGCGAACTGCTGCTCCTAACAGGCCAACTAATCATGAGTCAAGGAGAGCTCAACGCTGTTGCCGAGGCTGCGAGGACGGGCGCGGGCACGTGAATGCAGGGGCCGCTCTGGAGAGCGGCGCACTTTGAGAGAGAGCTCAACCTGCAAACCCTCCGCGGCTGAAAGCGGGCGCTGGCGTCTGCGTGGGGAGCGACGCTAGGCGCGTGTTGCGGCGGGCCGTGAAGGGTGGGGTCCGAACGGCAGCGAGCGCGTCGTAGGGTGGCGTGGTGGGCCATCACAGCAGCTGTCTAACGTGGGGTCTTGTCGATGAGCGGTGGGGACGACGGGCGTGGAACAGCGTGACAAACCTCCGGTACATCAGAATGACGACAGAGCGAGTGAGAGAGTGAGAGAGCAGAAACAAAGGAGAAAACTTGGAAGTGAAACAGCCATATCATCGCAATGGAAGACTTTTCAGCAGCTGCTGACTGACATTTCTGACGGGAACTTTTAGTCCTGCGCCACGCTCTGTCGGCAGGGCCGTGTGAAGAGCTGTCGGCCTGAGTACCGAAGGGGCCGAGGCTGACCCGTGCCGCAGAGCCCAGGCTCCTGGCGCTACTCTCGCCATTCCTCATGGCCGACACGCTCTTAAGCTAAACTAAATGGCCTAATTAATCTGGCCTAATGGTGGGTGACAGCAAATATGGTACCACAATTATTACCCTATTAAAGATTAATATTCCACAGCAAAATTGAAAAAGGGTTGAGAGGGGAGGGCTGTTTCAGAATTGGGATGGTTGTTCGTCTGACTGCATGAAGTCAAACTCAAAGCCTCCCTGCTTCTCTCTGCGTCTCTCTGTCTCTCCGTTTCACTGAGCTGTAATGAAGGGGAGGGAGGCATGGTGCCGCGGCTCGCTCTGGGCCTGTCGCCTTTGATTTGGTCTCCTCAGCCGCCCTCGTTCAGCCTATGAATCCATAAGCAGCGGGATCCACTCCAATCTGCGAGCAGGAGACGAGCAGGGCAGAGGAGGGCCGCCGTGCTTTTCATCCGTGCTCACTGGCCGTGGCTCGGAACGGTAGGATGCAACCTCTGCTTCACCGTGCCCGCGTGCCCTCGGCAGATGAACGCCCTCTAGAGGTCGGGAGGGTTACTGACAACCATGAGCTCTACAGCGCCGCCCAATCTGAGTGAGTAAACATGGTCTTTAAGTGTTAGCACAGCTTTGTGGGAGTGGAACTGCTGCTCGCGTACGCACGCACACACACATGCACACACAATTCAGGTGTGGCTACAACCATCCCACGCATGTGTCAAACACATGCCCGGGCAAGCTGTCGACCATCTCAGAGGCCAGCAAACAGCAGATAACATCCCATTCCAATCTCACTGCTTACAGAAGGATTACTGGATCAGACAAAGTGGATTCTGGAATAATCTGGATGAAACAGAAATAAAGGCGAGATGGAAGAAAGACAAAGAGAAAAGCTGAGGATTATAAACGTGCTGATGTGGGAGGAGAGGGAGAGAGAGGGAGAGCAGGGGGAAAGCTCGCTGGGGAAACATGCAATGTTTGATTTGTCTTTCATCTGTCTGGGTTCTGGTGCTGGAGAGATAACAGAGCACCTAGAGGGAAGGCATGAGAGGGAGAGGCTTATTAAGCGCCCACACCAGAGTCCACAACCCAGCTGCTACACAACCGTGCTGACAACACACACCAGAGCCCACAACCCTGAAGACCAAGACAGAGAGACTGAAGAGGAGCTTCTTCCCACAGGCCATTCGGGCCCTGAATCAGGGAAACTGATAAACTGTGGGGACCACCACCACCATGTAACATAACTGTATAATTGTGTATGTATATATATATATATATATATATATATATATATATATATATATATATATATATATATATATATTCAATTACCTTGTAACACAACAACTGTAAATATGTTATTCTACAAAATGGATCTGTACATTCTGTACATTGTGTACATATATACACACAACCATATACATTGTACATTGTGTATATAATCATAATATACATATATTGTACATACTTTGTTAATATATTTTGTACAATATATATATTTCTCTTTGCATATATATATATATATATATATATATATATATATATATATATATATATATATATATATTTCTCTTTGCATATAGATATATATATTTCACATATATAGAATATCTATATTTCTCTATGCACCCCTGTTTTTCTTTTCCTCGGTTTGGACAGAGCACTCTCAACCATTTCACTGCATGTTATACTGTGTATGACTATGTATGTGACGAATAAACCAAACTTGAAACTTGAAATCCAGCACGCTACACAACTGTCCCAACAACACACCAGAGTCCACAACCCAGCAGACTACACAACCCATGCTTCACAACTGTCCCAACAACATACATCAGAGAGCCTGCAGCCCAGAACACTACACACACACACACACCACACTACACAAACAACCCAACAACCCACATCAGAGAGCCCACAACCCATCACACAACATGCTACACATTACATTACACACCAAAAAAAAAAAAAAAAAAGATCGGCGGTTGGGAAGAGTGGCTCAACTACAACATCCATCAACTTGAATCAAGAAAGTCAGTTACTCTGCAGATATAAATGCCTGGCTGAAGTGTTCTATTAAATATCAAAATGCATAAAACTAATTATTGAGTGAAAAATGAGACCTTAAAACAAAGACTGGGGAGGTTCTTAGCTTTTGGTAAAAGAACAAAGCAAAAGTCAAGACTGGCACGTTTGTCTAAGGCTGGCATTTTTACGGCGCTGAACCAGGTGCTCCGAGGCTGATCAAGGATACGGGCGGTGTGCCTCCGACGCTTGAGATGGCACAAGCTCTTCACCGAGGCTTTATTAAAAAAAACATCGCGTTTGAAATATTCAGGGAAACAACAGGTGACGTCAGCCTGAGGGAAAAACAAATTGCACATGTACGTGTGCATGCACACACACGCACACACAAAGAAGCACAAAGACCTGCCAGTGTCTCTTGCAACCCGGTTCTCTTATCTGACATCAATGTGCCTGAGTGTGTGTGTTTGAGAGTGCGGACTGACGTGGGTTTCCAGGAGAAACATCTGCAAGTGGCTCTTTGAGAAGAGATGGGCCAATCTTAATGCAAGAAGACAGACACGACATGTGAGCAGAACTCTCCTCAGACCGGACGTCGACGATGTGTCTGATGATGTTGAGGTTCATTTGCAGACAAACACACACACAGATCCTCACATTCTGTGTTGTGCACACACACACAGCAAAAAACAACCAAAACAGGCATGTATGCAAGAGCACGTCACCCATTTGTGTACACACAAGTGCGCAGACGCTTACAAAACACATGCAAGTGCGTACACATGCCCACAATCTAAGCTCAGAGCTTAGTCCAGGTGCTGAGAGGCCCGAGATATGATTCGTCAAGGTGCAGGCTTTGGCCAGCGCTGCCAGGCGGCTGGGGAGTCTGTAATTGCCAAAGTGGCCTGCTGTTTGAGGTGATGTGCAGATGGAAGGGTGACACAGTCGGGCCACTTTGCTCCTGACATGTGACACTGCTCCAGTATGTCTTTAGCCTAACAGCCACCCTGCTGACTCTCAGGGACCAGGGGAGGGGGGGAAGGAGAAGAAAGACCTCGCTAATGCATTCCATCACGTTTATTTGCACATTTTCAGACAACGCGGCGGTGCCTGGGCTCAGCATGTACATCTGTGAAGCTCCATATCTGCAGGCCCTCAAAGATGTTCATTACTTACACACACACACACACACACACACACACACACACACACAGACAGACACACACACACACACACAGCACAACGGCACCTTTACTGAATCCTCTGCAAAAGGCGCAGAGCATTAACAAAGTCTTAAGCGGCTCAAAACTCCACTTTTACCAGAACCTGCAGAACAACTTCAGATTTAAGCCTTAATATGACAGACATACGCAAAAACTTCGAGGACAAAGTTAGAGAGCGGAAAGCTGTCAAAAAATCCTTACAAACTTTCTACAACAACAAAAAACCCACTATAGGAACAAGCAGTATCTTTATAAAATGGTGGCTTTACATCTTGGCTCCCAACAACATGGAGAACCTCCCTCTCCCCAGGTGGTCACTGGATGTGGAACTATGAAAAAAACAAACAAACAGAGCATCTGCCCCTGGGCCAGAGTGCACTGGATTCTCTAATAAATAACCCACACCATTATGGCCAGAACCAAGGCTACTGCACACTGCCTGTCAGGCCAAACATCGTGTTGCTGTAATAAAGTGCCCAGGCCTGTCTCGCTGGAGGTGCAGTGTCTGTCAGGGTTTGATGGAAGGCAGCGGGACTCTGCCGGGACACTACAGGGAGGCCAGGGCCCTCCAGGGACTTCGCACATTTAGACGCATTTCAGCACCAAGGACAGCGCCAACCCGACCCAGCCACAGCGAGCAACAGGAGGGGGTGTCAAGAGCACTGCGGCAAGAACTCTGTGGATCTCAGTCCTCCTACAGGCCCGTGCTGATTACTAATAGACATTTTGTGATGACTCAGCTCGTAGCTCGGCTTTGACTGGGTGCTAACGCCATTAATCCACATTCCGATCCCTTTGAGGTGGTGCGAAGGGGAGGCTGAGCAGCTGGGCTGGAGAGCCTGAGGCAGTGCCAGACTCTGCAGGAGAAGTGCTGAGCACACCCACTGCCGTTCTTATGCCATCTGAGCTGGGGCTGAGCCGGAGGTGGCGGAGGTGAGGAGCTGTCACCGCGTGGGCGGGCGGAGTGGAGGTTGATGCTTGGCTGTTCATAACCGTGCCGCAGGAGTACAAGCCTGGCCAGCAGAAAGTTAGCGCGGAGTGGACATCAAATTTTTATTTGACAGTTTTGTGTGAGCTTGCTTTTTATAGAGGAAACCATACAAAAAGGAGAGAGGCTAAAGTATCTGTTTGGATTCATGTCCACGCACATACACGTGTAAATAAATGCATGCACTCAAAAAAGTTCAGCATTGCAGACATGTACACTCACATTAAGATATATTAATAAAAATATACCCACTAGCATCTCTCTCTCTCTCTCTCTCTCTCTCTCTCTCTCTCTCTCTCTCTCTCTCACACACACACACTTTTTCCTTCTTTTATTTTCCTGCAGGTGCAGTCATAAATCACCTGCATGCATAGCTATGAAAGTCTGCTCATGGCAATAAATGACCGCTCTCTCAGAGTCCATCATGCCAAGGACAGGTGGCCAGCACACGGACACGTTAGCCATGGGAGACGGCTCACTGCACCTCCCCAGAGACCCCCCCCCCACTACACCACAACACACACAGTCCTTCACATTTGTCCGCCCCAAAAAAAATCCCATTTTGGCTGAGAAATGGCTGCTCCACTCGCTGCCTCTCCGTCGTGCTGAGCTAAGGATTTATGCTCCATTGACTTACCAGTTTCTCGACAACAAAACTCACAAGGAGACTCTGTTCTACTTTTATGGCTGTAGAGTGTGGCTGTATTTGACTGGGGAAACGTTCTTCGCCTCGCTCTAGTGCTCGGTGTAGAGCAAAAGGAGTCACCCACATCCTTCGCGTGTCTCACTTTTTTGATAAACATTCATTCATAACCTTTTCTCTTCTCAGACACACGAGGCCTTGTCTTAGTGCATGTGATGCAACAAAAGGGCAAGTCCATCATATGCCAGTAGCTCCACATGGTCTTTAGGGATTATTTTTCTCCCGAAAACACCAATCTCAGTGTGACAGATTTAGCAGGGTGGTCTAGCCTTTGGTCAAAATCTTTTACCAGTCAGAGCAACAGAAGCCCGCAAAGCAGAAACAGACAAGCAGGCAAAACGTTCGGAGGCTTTCTCGGGAAGGTCCAGGCCGAGGGGCTGGGTCTCTGCGCGACCCATGCCGTCTTCAAGGCTGAGCGCAAAACCTTGCACCCATGACTTAAGACATCACAGATTGTAATGACTCGCCAAGCTAAGATGGTTGACAACATGGTAGGACTCAACTATTCCCTCTGACACAAATTCTTGGCTGATGTCATCAGCCAACACGATTCAATTTGTGATCCATGTGTGATTCGTTGGCAAGTGTGAAGGAGCCTCCTCCGCACCCTGCACACTCAACAAACAAGTCAGGAAGCAAAAAAACAGCATTAACACATTAAAGATTAAACATTTATATACCAGTGGTTGTTTGGTTGCTGTCATTGTTTTATGTTTTGATTTTATTGCAAGATTTTTTATAAGCTTACATTCCCAAGGGTAAAGTTCATATTAATCTCTCTTTGCCAGAGTAACATGAGGTCTAACCCTCTGTTAGTCTGTTGCTCTAAAGAAACAGGCTAATGTGGGAATGAGGAGGAACCTCCGATCTGACCACCCTACAGACCACTGTGACTTTAAACACAGAAGTCTGCCTGGACCGCTGCTTCCGCACTGATGGCAGCTCTCCCGGAACGGCACTTCCATCTGCAGCTCATGTAGCCGCGCCACGAAAAACCTCCAAGGAGCGCAGCCCGGGGTCAGGCGCAGACGGGGCGGGGTGAAGGGCCTTCCTCCACCCGTCGGGAAGTGGCCGGCCCTTCGAAGGGCTTCAGAGGAAACAAGCAGTGATATAAAACCCATTTACAATTAGGCTCCTGCTTCGAAGACCAATTAGGGTGCGTCCAGTAGAGAGGTCCTTGTCCCATTACGCGTCCTGATCAGGACCTCTTCGGGACGACACGGGGAGACGCA
Source organism: Electrophorus electricus (assembly GCF_041902795.1). Classification (NCBI taxonomy): domain Eukaryota; kingdom Metazoa; phylum Chordata; class Actinopteri; order Gymnotiformes; family Gymnotidae; genus Electrophorus; species Electrophorus electricus. The sequence goes on from NC_137500.1 coordinate 29,375,511, forward strand.
CCGGCGGAAAATGGGAGCATTAAGGAATGATGGAGTCGTTAGGGTCGGCTATTTGCCCTCCAGAGGGAAATTTACGTGAGGGGGACGTAAATGAGGCGGTCCTACCGAAGCCGGGAGCAGCGAGGTTTAGGACACGCCGCTTTCCAAACCTCAAGCTTTCAGCGTACATTCAACTAACACATTAGAAAATGGAAAATTAATATGTCTCTCTCTGTGCTCGAACATTTCCAAATCAGAGAAGACACTGCATCATACACAATGTTAAAAGCAGCCCAGGTATCATCCATCATTGTTTATATCGGGTCTGAAGCTCCTATTAGGGATTAGACTGGGTTTCTGGCCCAAAAACATCAAAGGGTCATAGCCACAATGCTACAAGGCAGAGCTGTTTAAAGTGGACAGCGTAATCGTGCTGTTTAAAAATAAATCCAGGCTGTGAGAAATAGAACCAGGCATACAGAATTAAAGATGTGGGAGTCGGGTGACGGCGACACCAGTGATGCAGGTTGCCTTGCTTCTGTTGCATGGCTGACCTATTTCATAAGGTAGGATGAGGCAACACAATGGAAATGACATTTTATTTTTCATTTGGAGTGGTTGTATATAAGAGGATAACAGACTGAGGAATGTGGCAGTTGACCCTTCGCTAAGCCCCTCCCTAGGATGGCCACCGTCCAATCCTCCGCAGCTGTAACTAGGCACAGGAGTCCTATCGAGCTTTCTAGGGAACAAGGAAAATTGCCAAAACTGTGCATATGGAATCTGCAAGTCCAACGGCCAATAGACTAAAAGTTTAGAGGTTATTTTGGCTTTTTCAAAGCCAAAAATGCAAGAGGACAGATGTCAAATATAAATTAAACATTGTGGTAGAATCAGTCACACTTTTAACAGAAAAATGAAAGAACCAATGTAACTAAATTTTAGCTTAAATAAAGTATAGCTTGTCCGGCTCTTCTGTGCAAGAACATTGTTGTTCTTGTATACTTTGTTTGCCCAGCATTTTGAATAGTCAATAGCCTGAACTTGTCCCTTGATTTAATGCCCTTTTCATTTACAATACTCTGCCAACAAATTAGACTCTGAATGTATTTCTCAAATGCATAATGACCTCTCTGTGTACTTTTCTCTGATATTTCAGAACCATTACTCCACAATTTTGCCGTTTCCTTTGGTATAACTCTCACTGCTATAACTGGATATGCCGCAGAGAGTTTGATAGGCATAGCAACAGTAACCAAGGGGTGCGTGACTTAGTGAAGTGTCAGTTCACATCTACATCCATAGCCCTGTGGTAGCCACTGGGCTGAGATGAGGGTCTCCCCTCATTAGCAGCAGGTGGAGGTCAGAGGGCAGGGAAAAGTAATCATGGGATAGGTGGGGGGCGGGGCATGTGCGGGAGTGGGAGAGCAGACAGAGACGGATGGCCCGCGCCAACTGGGCTGGCATGGGGGGGTTGCGGAAGCTGCCGGAGCACAACAGCCTGACGCAGACTGTCACAGCCACCCCTCGGAGCCCTAACGCAGATGGATAGGTGCAGCGGTCCGAACCGATTCGGGAAGAAATGAGGAGCCCCTCTTCAAAACAGAGCGCTGCTACCCACTCCTTCTTTTTCCATTTACCTCTCCGAAATGATATTTTGCCCACAGGCGATAGCCTTTCCCAGGCCAAGGGGCAGCTGCGTTTCTCATCTGCCAGAGGTCGGGAGAGCAGACAGCTAGTTTCAGGTTTCATAGCAGAGACGCTAAAGTGATGATTTAAAAAATAAAAATAAAAATCTTATGAAGAAGGGGGAAAAAAAATGCAACTAGCAGAACTCAGAGCTCAAAATCAGATTACCATGCACGCGCACTTAACCAGGCCTACCGTGCTAGCCGAGGGCATCTTTGGGAAAGAGGTGAAAGTGCGTTGCCTGTGTGTGAAGGTGCTTTGCTGCGCTGCAGTGGGGCTCCGCTCCACCCCCACCACCCGGGCCTGCCATCCCGCCACCCCTGAGGCCAACGCAATGATCCTTAATGGGCCACATGTGTGGGGGAACACCACCTGCCTGAGCTCCTAATGGAGAGGGCTCCCAGCAGACAGGGCCAGCTGTCGCTCTGCCAGATTAGAACCGATGGGCCAGGCGTTGGGGGAGATGGGTGCACGCCCTCTCACCCCCCACCGCGCGTCTTGCCAGTCTGCACCATGAATCACCTTCCTTGGTGGGGGTGGTACAGACCCTCTGTCTCCATTTTTCAATTTCTTCACTTTAACGTGTGCTAACAGATTTGAATTAGGCCGCCAACACCGTTTTCACCTCACGGTAAATTGCAGGTTTTTTAGACTTCTAATGCGTTTAGGTATTTCCTCCACATAAAAGGCGGTGACGGAACGCTTTTGGCTAAGTGGTTTGTGCTTTTGGAAGCGCTCGGCGGTGAACGGGCGGCGGGGAGGAGGCGGGAGCAGCGGCCTCCTGCTGCCCGTGCTCCGAAAGAGAGTCAGGAGAGGGCAAGCCCAGCTAATCACAGCACACAGTGGCATGTCTGCCTAATGAATGGTGTGAATGGAGGGGACCATTTAGAGGACTGAAACCAAGGCACAGGACGGCAGTTGGTGAGAGCGCCATTTGCGAACGTGTCCCAAGATGCAAATGGCCTCTTTTCAGAGTATTAAACAAAGAACCCCTGGTGGCAGGCACGTGACCCTCGCCGAACTGAGCGTAGTGCTTAGCGCGGTCTCGCTTATCTGATGGACGACGACGAGCTCTGTGGGAAACTGGCTGGAGATGACGTGCACTGCAGGTGAACATGAAGGACTAGACACTTTAGCTTGGAATATGTGAAAGAATAATTAGCATAAAACAGGCAGAGGTTTGGTGTTTTTGAAACATTTTCCGTTAATGAATAAGAGGAACAATATGTGACTTCTCCCATATGGATTGGGTTCTATCCCCATCTGGGCAAGTGCACTATGCTACACCAATAAGAGTCCCTGAGCAAAATTCCAAACACTAGATTCACCATGTCAGAACGTTGCCCTGGATAAGAGTGTCTGCCCACTGTGTAAATGTCAATAAAGTGCTTAAGGAAAAAGTGACTGAACTGATTACTAACCCTTATATAGGAAGTGCAGAAAATACACAGCCTGTTGTCTTCAAATAATACAAAGAGGGCAAAGCTCTAAATCAATGAATTTAGGAGGGAAAGTTTCATACATCGCGAAGCACGTCCGCAAAACTTTAGCATCAGGATTTGAGAAGAAAGAAGCGATCTTTCTCTGGAAAGTTCAATGCAAAGCGTCTCAAGTCTAAGTGGACATCTAAGGGGAGATATGTAGGGGGCAAGGCTGAGGGGACGTGTATAGGGCGCAGGTGTGTACGGTGATCTACGGAGGAGCAGTTAGAGAGTCGCACTGAGCCAACGGAAGAGAAGAGAACCCATCCACCTCTTTATTCATTCATATAAGAGGAGCAGCATAAGGTGTTCATCCCTTTTGTCTCAGGAGATTCTCTCACATACACACATGGTTTAGGGGCTTACAGTACAAACTCTACAGCTATATCATCCAGAAGAGAAACCAGGTGGCAATCCTCAGCCATGCCATGTGAAGTGAGCTCTCACAGTGCCAAAGAGCAGGCTTGTGCCTTGGCTGCCTGACAAATTACTACAAAGTTTTGTAATGGCATCCACGGTCTCAAGAAACGGTGCTCCTAATTAACTTGGTGAAAGGGTCTGACGTGCGAGAGTGTGTGTTTTTGTGTATATCCAAAATGTGTCTTAAATTTCTGACTTCACAGCAAGCAGGGATTGCTAGGCTCAGCACTCTGTAGCAGTCTCTCTCTCTCTCTCTCTCTCTCTCTCTCTCTCTCTCTCACCATCCCTCTCTCTGTCTGTCTGTCCCTCATCTCCTCCCTCCTTCCCTCCCATTCTCTTCACCTCAGTGCCCCCACTGCTCATAACAGATGACTATCACTGTACTTCACATTCAAGGCCAGGTCAGTTCCTCTAATATCCCTTCACTAGGGGGGAGACGCGTGTGTGTGTGTGTGTGTGTGAGTTGAATTTCACACCCTGTGGCTGGGTTATTAGCAGGTTTGAAGGTAATGTTGATAGACAGGCAGGTGTGTGCATGATCTCAAAGGTCAGAAAGCAATAAGTAGAGCAGCCAGGGAGGACTCAGCCCAACCAGGACAGAGCCTCCAACTGCCTCTCCTCCACCACAAGCACTCACCCACCCATACACACCCCGATACAGCTGCACACCCATGCTAACATAGATCCAACTACACACACAGAAGGACAAAGACAGACACATGAAGTAACCCAACAGTACCATATGCACCTCTGCCAGTCGACCTGTTTAGTGCTGTTACACAAGCCACTCACAGCTAAGTCCACAGACCACAGATAAAAACGTGCTGTCTGTCGTGCTGTCCGTCTGTTGAAGAGTGAAGGTGTGCAAGCAGACTGCAGACGTGCCGTTACCCTGAGGGCGCTTTGTTTGTGTAAGAGTTACTTACCCATAGGACACATTAGAGGCCATTCAAACTACAGTTTGCTTAATGAGGCTGAATGCAACACAATGCATCCTCCTTCAAGGGCAGATCTCGCTCTCTCTCTCATGCAGCACACACACGCACGCACGCACGCACGCACGCATGCAGGCGCGTTCTCTCTCAGGAGTGTTACACTACAACAGCCTCTGCGCCATTCAGCCTCCTTTAATGCAGCATGCTAATCAAGCCTAATTAGGAGGCTTTAATGGCACGCTCGTGTGAGCCAGCTAATTCCCTACTACAACAGAGCACAACAGCATTGTTCAGCCCACGCCCACAAGACAGCTGCAGCACCACAGCCAAGTCGTCTCAATCAACGGAGAGCGTGCAGGCATCGCTTACAGGATGGGACATGACTCTGATGACATCAGCACGACTGGCTTTGTCAAGATGCGCCGAGTGTCACTGGAGAGGATAATGGCCTGTTCAATCAACTATTAAATCAAATCAAATCATTACTAATCTTTAAGATAAGAGAACCGTTAATGGGTACGCATCTGTATTTTTCACAACAAACCCATTATACCTGTTGCACCGTGCGTCCGGGGTGAAAACGCGACCGTACTGCACGTGCTGCTTGCCATTTCTCACTGCTTAAGCCACACAGAGTACAACAAAAAGAAGCAGGTATTCTGAAAATTAATCCCTGGAAGAGACTGAAACAGATTAAGTCTGTTGTAGCAGAGCAAGCAGTGACTGCGACATCAAGGTTACTCATTAGTAACCGTGCTCATTTATTTTAGAACAAATAAATGAATAAAAAATATACTGTCACATCGTGTGACTTAAAAGCACGAAGCTAAGAGCATTTACAGTGTTGAGTTGTTCGCACTTCACAACTTTAGAAAGTGATTTGTGGGCTGCTATAGATGGTGTCGTCAGCGAGTCCTGCGAACGCTGTTAATATCCAGGCCATCTGAAACAGCTCATTTCCACTGTTCTGCTGGCTGGGCAGAAATTGGTCCTCCTATTCATTTCATATGTCATCAGCAGCCCAATGAAGAGGCTTCTAGCTCCTTGACCCCTGTCCAGGGGCAATGAGATGAGCTCCATGCACTGCTTCTCTGCTTGGAATATTCCACCCATCCGCTGTTGCGGGGGGTTTCTTTTTCACACCTTCATTTCAGCTCCGTCATAGCCGAAAAGCGAAAGTGTTTGCTTGACATTAGGAGGTTTTTAGCAGCATTTATCTATTGCTACACTGCTGTCCTACAAACAGAAAATAGGTGTGGGTGACAACAGGTGTGTAAAAACAGGTGTTTATCATACTCCAAATTGTAAACACAAATTAAGGTGGGAAAAGCACTGTATATACCAGTGTAGGTTATGACAATATGCCTAACCAATTTTATAAAGCTCTTTATTGCTAAAGTAATCTGCTTTGACAGATGTTTATCATTCTGCTAGACTAATTAGGGCTTAATCTTATATATGTGCATAGCAGATGACTTGTAAGGAATTGGTGTTGGCGATATGTAAAACTACAGCTGGTTCTTAGACAGTTCTGCTCACTGGTTAGATCTGAGCTGCATGTGGGTTCAAGGCAACACAAGGCTTTTAGCGGCATACAAGCCAATTAGTGTCACACTCCAACAGGGCCGATAATGATAATGATATCATAAAAATGATAGTTCAAATAATAACCACACACCTGAATGTTTTGACCTGAATGTTATCTATGGGAGAGGCAGAGGCCATGTACGGTGGTGTTGGATGGTTTGAAGAAAAAAAAAAAAAAAAGTTTGAAAAATATTACACTGTTACAAGACCAAGTATATTAGTAAGGGATTTATGAGTAGTCTAATGTGAAAAAGAAATGTAATGAAGAATGTAATGAAAAGTAATGAAAAGTAATGAAGTCGAGGGCCACAGATCAAGACCAAATATTATCTTGGTTAACACTGTTGCAAAAAAGCAAAAAAAATTAATGCAACAGTAATGAATACAGAACCAACTCTCAAAGAATTCAGAGAGCATCACTGATCATAACTTTCAGAACACACTGCACTCTGTGTCCCCGAGTGCACTCTCTTTCCAGAACATAATGTCCCTTCTTGAACACAAGATGACTAGTCTTAGAAGGAGCATGGAACACTAGCAGTTTTTGTTTAATGAGATTACCTCTATTATCTAAAGCCAACAAATATTTCGAGTGCTTCACTAACTCATTCAACCGACTAGGTTCCACAGTCTATGTGAATCATTTATCAAGTGATGAAGTGCTGCATCGGTGATCAAAGCTAAACACACTTGTGCGGATAGTCTTTCACCCTGTTGGCCACTTTACTGATGGACAAGTACTATCAACAGACCTTGAGACCAACATTCTAATGTTTACATTTACAGGGACAGACAGATAATGGCACGGGTTACATTTACATCACAATGCTGGTGTTTTCAAGGCTAGGAATTCCACCCGGAGCAACACGAGTCCCAGAACAATGCCAAAGAGACAGAGGACAAGCGAGCGAGCATGAAGCAGGTCACGGTGAGAGTCCTGTCGGGTCTGCACGCAAGGGTGGTATGGAGAGATGTTGTCATAAGAGATGATCAGACTGAAGGAGCAGCCCCATGCCTTTCGATGCCTTGCAGTATCGGGGCTGTGGGACTGGGCCCAGAGCCGTGCCTCAGGAGCCCAGGATCCTGCCCGGCGAGACTGGGGCCAAGCACCTGCCGCAGGCTAATGCCAAGCGCATGCAGGATGATGGAGGGTGGTGGAGAGCAGAGGCAGGAGGTGGAGGGCGATGGAGCATCGGTTAGAGTGGTGGAGTGGAGGGTGGCGGAGTGTGGTGAAAAGGTGATGGAGTAAGGTGGAGGACCAGTGGCTGGGTGCAACACCTCCTGCTTTTACTCCCCGGCTTTCATTCTTAAGCTCCATACACAACCTTCCCATGTGATTTTCATGCCTGTATGAAATCATGATTTCTACAGACAGTCAGGCGCACTCGGAAAGCTGGGTAAAACATCGGGGGTGGCATCTTTTGAAACGCTTACCATAAGAAGTCTCAAGTGGGAAAATATGCTCATATTCTTAATGGTACATTCTTCCAGGTGTTCCTGAGAGGGTGGAGGAGAGTGGTGGTGTTCCTGAGAGGGTGGAGGAGAGTGGTGGTGTTCCTGAGAGGGTGGAGGAGAGTGGTGGTGTTCCTGAGAGGGTGGAGGAGAGTGGTGGTGTTCTTGTGAGAGTGCTGTTGTTAATAATGGAGCACCAAAAACTTGTGCAATAAAATGCACTGACTTTGTCAACTGTTTTCCACATCAGGTATTGTGGGAGCTGGAATTCAAAGACTGCATAGTATGCAAGGCACTGATGTGCAGTAGTTCAGCTACTAACACTGTGGGAGATGCTTTCAGAGCTCCCACAGGAAACAGGGACAAAAGTACAATACATCCGAAAATAATACTAAAACTCACAGGACAAAAGGAATACATACTTAAATTATATTTATATATATATATATATATATATATACAGAGAGAGAGAGAGAGAGAGAGAGAGAGAGAGAGAGAGACAGAGAGGAGAGAGAGAGACAGAGAGCACGCTCGCGAGAGAGCGAGCGCAAGAGCGAGCGCGAGAGAGCATGTAAGTGTGTGCGTAAAAACAATTAGGAGCATGTATATTTTCTATTTTTCATATTTTCTATGCATAACAGAGAAGACAGAGAATGTTTAGATGAGTTTTAGACATAATTATTAATAAATAAAGCAGCCATAGCTCAACACAGCCACAACCTTCACTCAGTTCTTCTACACCAGGATGGCAAAGTTCTATTTTTTTTTTCAAATGCTAAATATGCTTTAATATTCAATAACCAGTAATGTTAAAACCATTCTACAGCTCAGTTTACCAGGAGTCTAGCAGGGTCAGTTCAAGTGCTTCGTTAGAAAACTCTCCAGCCATGCACCCGACCCAGGGAGGTCCAACCGCAGTTTGCAGTGTACATTGTATCCACCAGCAGTAAAGACGCTCGTGCAATGTATGGACCGCATGTGCAGTATACGTATGAACAGCTCTGATTCAACAAGTACACACAGTGCAGCAGTTTAAAGCAGGTTTCTTTAGAGCGACTGCTCCGAGACTTTTCACCCATGAAGAAAAAAAAAAAGCTGCTTTTTTTGTTGTTGTTCAGCTTTAGCAACAAATCAAATCAAGTGACGTGGTGTCACCGTGTTCACACCCAACCTGGCAGGCTCAACGGCAGCCCCGGCAAAGGGGGAGCTGTGATCAGAATGCTCGCCTTTAGGGCAGAACCTTGTGGGCTGTTCCCTCAGCCATCTGACCCTGCGAGCCCTGTGGCTGGCTCAGACAGCCCATGCCCCCTCAGCCAACAGGGGGTTGTCTTTCCAGTACCGCTGGACCCAGACCTTCGGAAAACCCAAATATGCCACTCTAAACCTGCCGTTCTGACCAGACTCACTTCCTGAGCACATAAAAGCAGCTGCAGTATGTCTAGTGCAAGTTTCCTCCATGAGCCATTAAAGTAGCATCTACCACAGCCAGATCTACTGAGCACATCCTAGCAGCATGCAACACCTGCACAAAACACACCGCCTGGGCTCTCTTGCCTCGCTGCGGGCATCGGCACCTGACCTTTGCGTTCGGAGCGTTTCTTGCGCCTCCTCTTCACCCTGGTCCTCATCAGGCAGAAGTAGGCGCCTGCGGCAGGCGCGGCGTCCAGCAGCAGAGCCATGCTAGCCGGGCCCCTGCACGCTGCTGCTCTCCCGGCCGTACTGCTCCTGAGAGGCTCGCCAGAGGTGTGAGCGCCCCGACTCCTGGTGCAGCACGCACGGATGCACGCGGGTCACCAAAGGCTCATACACACACCCACACGCACACGCACACACACACACACACACACGTGGTGTGCTGCTAGCCCTGCTCTCCACTCAGCACTCAGCAAGAGGACGAATCCAGAGAGTCGGAGAGAGAGGGACCGAGGGAGGTAGCGAGAGAGAGAGGGAGGGAACGAGAGACACAGGGAACAGAGCTGCTCAGAGTTTGCCTGGAAAGGCTCAGAGGGGAGGGACAAATGGACCCCCCCTAATATTATACACACACACACACACACACACACACGTTTGTTTGTGTGTGCACTCAATTTTTATTCACCTCTGTAACGGATTCCTATAGTTTCAACAGGATGTCAAGTAATGTCACACTGCCCACATGTCCAAAAAAGCTCACACCCACCCACGCACCCCAACCTCACACCCCCCCCCCCCCGTAACTCTGTTTTCTGTGTGTGTGTGTGTGTGTGCGTGCGTGTGTGTTTGTGCACGAGCGCGCACCTTTTTTTTGGGGGGGGGGGGGGCTCCTATGGCTTCAATAGTACTTCAGGTAATGCAATACTAGCTTTAACACCGTTACCATAATATATTCTCTCAAAATCGTCATGCCCCGAGCACACCCACTCCCACCCGAGACATGTTCTTTGTAAAATCATATAAAACTGCTACCATCTGTTGTGTGTGTGTGTGTGTGTGTGTGTTGAATCCTGATCTGGTCTTTTTCTGGTAGGCAGTGCAGTGTCAGGGCAGCTTCTCTGATGTGCTGAGCTCCACAGAGTCCTGTCAGTTCCAGCAGCCTATTAAATCTCCTGGAGTCACAGAGAACCTCACCTGTCCTGGACCCTTCCCTGTGTATCCCCACAGAGGCTGACAGGAATGCAACACTCCCAGCACAACCCCTGACGTCCAGGTTTCAGCAGGCGTTTTAAACACACTTGGATGCAGCCCGAGGCAAAGCTCTATTTCTGTTCTGTTGATAACAGTGTTGAGCAGAGCATGTTCAGTTCTCACCAGGGTGCCACTCGTTATTTGGTGCATTCTGTTTAAAAGAGAAAATTCCTTAAACAAGCTAGATGTCTACAGCTTTCTCTAATACACACTGCACAAATATAATTTGCATAAACTGGCTGAAGTTGAATCTTACTAAGAAAAACATATCTACACAGTAGCTTCTGAAGGGTTGAAGGAGAGCCCACAAGCTTCTTTCCTTTGATAAAGGCGTATCAGAGCTCTACGCTGCTCGGGCGCATAACAACACTCCATCATAAATAACTGAGCATGTGGGTGCCGCTGCCTATTTGCAGAAAGTTAAAAGTGTAGTGTGCACATATAAGCGCGGAACTGTAATTTCTTTGTAGTTTCTCTCGCCCTAGTTTCTGGTATAGGAAGCAGACGTTTCATTTTACAGTACATTTTAGCCATGCGTGCAAGGTGGTTCTGAACACCATCAAAAACAAAACTACTGATATTATAATTCAAAGCATTTAAAGAATATCATTAATTGTGAGCATGGCCCAAAGTTTCAAGTGTTCCAGGCTCTCTTCCCATAACTTCACTGCTACCATAGTAACAACTAACAATGTCAACAGTGACTATAAATGAAATGTTATTCCCAGTCCTGTTAAAGTGTCTAGCCACTGGAAATGAAAAATAATGTACCAGGGACCCCCTACCACTGCACTTCTGCAGTAGCACATGTGCGCATAGAGTGATGTTTGACAAAGATTGATGACTTATGGCTAGCGATTCTAAATATTTGTATTTAGTGTTTGCATAACAGTATTTACACATTGCACAAACACTACCCTACACTGCACCACAAACACATACAGAGAAAAAACCCACCCAGACATCACCTGCCCTTTTTCAAAATTGGTACTTTTCATGAAAAGGGCACTGGAATCATGGCCCAACTGGACAGAGAACGAGTTACTTAACATATGAGTAAATACAACAGGCTGGAAATGGCCTAGAGGCATAGCCACAGACTGGACACATCTAGAGAACCAACAATCCAGTATACATGTATTTCCCAAGCCAAACTTTGACCATCATCATTCTGTAACACTAAGAGAGCAGGCTCAGTTTTTGATTACATATATCCCAAGGACGGGCCAATAAGGACCCAGGCCTAAACAAAGCAGCAGCGAAGTCCATTTAAAACCTAATCTGACACCATTTTTCAAGAAATATCTTATGCTTGGTTAGTTAATGTTACACTATTCCCCATCATTGCAACGATGCTGCTGGTTCAGAACAAAACTCTGGCGCCATCTTTTGGTCAACTCAAGTTCTGCATCAGGCCAATCTTTAACTGGAACACTAATACAAGAACTCTAACAGATAAAAATGGAGCTTATAAGAAGACAACAGAGCACAACAGAAAGTTATCTATGGCTATTAAAGATTCTGTGCAGGAAAGGGAGGGAACATATAATCATATTAGTCTAGTGCTTATTATTGTTGAATGATTTCAACACAAGAAAAGACTTTAACAGGCAGATTTTTAAGCACATCAGTCACACAGCTAATGCTCAGCTTAACCAGAAGCCTTTAATCTTTAAGTATGGTATCAACTCACATGTGAGTTTGAAATTTGAATAAGGAGCTCTGAACACAGACTACACAGTCAAACACCGTATGACGTAAAAAAGCTATGTTGCCACCTTGTGGACGGTGTCTAAATAAGATGACTGCTCACTGCAAGTTACAACCCGGCTGGCTACCTGTGCTGCCCAAGGACTGAATGTCTAAGTTATGGAGCAAAAGTATCCATAATCAGTTACGGAACTGAGTGTGTGACAGTACTGAGGTCTGATTCATCGTCCTGACAGGGCTGGACAGGTCTGAGAGTACAAGAGACATGACAGAGAAATCTAAGCGGAGGAGGGACAGAGCAGACTGAGGGAGAGGAACCTCGCACCTGGGTCACTCGGAGGAACTCTGACCAGCTGTCAGCACGTTGTCGTTCCTCGATCCCAGACCTGTGCACAGAAAATACAGAGAGAGCACGAGAGAGCAAGAGAAAGAGAGAGAGAGAAAATCAGTGGTCATTTGCATGCTCCGGTATAGCTGGACAAGCTCCAAAAAAGGCATCAGGTTCTTCATGCTGTCTCTACCATGAATGCATGACAGCAACCCACAACGCAGGTTAGGGGACAGTGCAGTCCCGCTCCTGTCCTGTCAGAAAGCCAAAGCACAGGTCTGTGTGTGGAGTGGTGGACGTGCAGGGCCGCACCACCCAGCAGTTCTCTGGGAGTACAACCTCCAGGCCAGACTGCTGGAATTAACAAGCAGACGAGCACAGAACCGCAGGTAGCGGAAACGCCTTCAGTCATCGCAGCCGCGTCCAGGAGAGAAGCGCGCGTCGGGCTGCCCGCGGAAGTCAGACCAGGAGTAACAGAACCCCTCTCCAAAGGCAGAGAGACCAGAGTCATGGGGAAGTGAGAGAGGTGGTGTTGCTGAACAACAGCAGGAAGAGGCAGGGGCCAAAGAGGAAGGAAAACTGTTGGGTTATACGCAGCCTAACACTGCTTCCTTTAGCCTTTAGTGTAGTAGGAAGCAGCATGCCTGCAGTCTCTGACTTTTCATATTCACCATATGCTGCAAGCCTGCAGGGGGTGCACAACCTCAGAAGAGGAGGCATCTCCACCTCTGAATCTCCTGTGTGAGACTCTCTCACAGTTCCTGGGTTATATTTAGGTTTTGATTCAAACTTGGATATGACTTTCTCCCAAAAAAGCATACAAACGTGTAATTAATAAACTTTATCATGGTAGTTTCATATGTACACATATTTGTTCCAGGACAAACTTCCAGAATAATCCGGTAGCCTGTATACACACGTAGCCCTCACACACAAACATACACCCTTAACCAACATTCACTTCCTCCCCCACACCCACACTCAGAAAACCTCACCACCATTGGGGTTATGGATGAGTCACTGAACTAGAACAATGATGGTACTTATAAACAGTTTCTTCTTTGCAGGACTTTATTCTAGGATTACTTACAATGTGCATTCCGAATCTAAATGTAAAACTGCAGTGAAATATCTTTCAGTGTGTTCGAAGTGAGAGCAAATGTATTACTCTATAACTGTATTAACATGTAAACAATTATACAGTAAGTACCAATTAAGAATCAAACTGTTCTGACCAAAAACAGAATCTCCAGATAAATGATTTAAAATGAGTTGAAGCCATGGATCAGGCAGAAAATTAATCAGCCTCTGACGCAGAAATGTCAAATACAGGACTTGACCTGAGGGAGGCGCCATTACTCTATTCTTCAGCAGTGACGCTACTTCCGCAGCAGCGAAGTCAGAGCAGCAAGCGTTTGACTCGTCACATGACAATTAGCCTTCTGCTTATCACACTCCCGTGTGGTTCAGCACTGCAGGGGCAGAATCGCGGCCCATTCAGTCTGCCACTGCGACGGTGTTGAGAAGGCTGTATGGGGGTCATGGTGCAGCTTAGCGTCTGTAAAACCTCCCGAAGCGTGCTTACGGCCTGGCTAGCGCAAATCCCTCAGCGTGGCCGCAGTTATCTGCGCAGGGGGCAGTAGAGTGTGGGCTGAATTACCGCAAGACTAAAAGAATAAAGAAGAATAAAACCCAGGGGGGGGGGGTGAGGGGGGGAGAGAGAGAGGAGGTTTTCCATTACAATATAAGGGCAAGCCAAGAAAGAGAGAGGGAGAGAGAGAGAGATATTGCGAGACAGTGTGAAAGAGAGAAATAGTGTCTGACTTCAAACTGATATTAAGTAGCATCACATAAGTTCAAATCAAACTGCTCCTGAAGGGGATATGGAGGTCATGGAGGTCACGGGGGCCTGGGTGCACGAGCATGGTGTGGTGATGGAGGCCAAGTGCACCGAGGTTTCCTTTACGCTGTTGGAATTAACCACCACCCTTCAGCTGCCTCCGCCCTCACACCTAACAGCACCAGGGGTGGCGTCCCTCCTGGTCGCACGGGTTACATTTGCGCTCAGCGTGGGGTCGAAGTCACACATATGTCTGCACCGTGTCTTGCGTGGCTACACCAGGGCGTGGTGCACAGCTCTGGCAGAGCGGCGCTCTTTTAAGGCCGTCTATGAGAGACAGAGCACAGAGCAGAGCAGAGACTCAACATCTTGGCCATATTCAGTCCGAAGAATGCAAAAGATGAAGTGCAACGATTCAAAAGGGGACTTCATAAATCACACCCCCTAACAGCACAGATGGAGCTCAAGGATAAAAATAAGAAGGACAAATAAGAAAGAATGTGTGCGGGGAAAGACGGAGCAACGGAGGAGAGGGCCACGTTCCCTGCCCACGACCGAGGCCTTCGGCTGACGGACCGGCTCGGCCCGCGGAGCAGAAACAGCCCCGCTAAAGGACGATCTGAAGGAGGCCTTGAGCGGCCAGCTAGTAAAAACACTGAATAAAATGTTCAAAACAAGAAAGCCAGAGAAAGAATGAAAATGTGTGAGAAAGAAAGTGAGAGAAAGAGAGACAGAGAGTCGAGACGAGACGAGAGAGGGAGCGTGTGTATGTGTGAAAGAGACTGCAAAATGATGGCCAAATTAAAAAAATAAATAAAAAATTCTATAAAGGCTTGAAACAGAAAACGAAAAGACATGGCTTGCTCAGTGGCGGCAGGGACAGAATACTAATACTGGAAGTGAAGGTCATTGGTACCTGTTATGATATAAAAACGCCTTTGCTACCATGGTAGGACGACTGAGGTGACGGTCCTCTGGGAGCCATACTGTTAATGTGAAACTTTGGCTTAGCGTAGCTTTAAAAAGAACCCCCCCCCCCCCATCCCACCCCACCCCCCGCACTTCGCTGTGTTCACTGAGCGCAGGGAAGCTGCCGGACATCAGGCCATTAAACAGTGGAAAAGGACACAAGGGGAAAATTACTGCCGTCGCATCGGGTGTGAACTTCCGACAGGAACGGCGATGGGACATTAGATTGAATGGGCCACTGTCTTCCTCGCGGCCTCTGTTCCTCCAGACATCCAACACTTTGCAGTCTCTGCTGGTGCAGATGTTTAAATATGCAAGTCATACGAACACACACACACACACACACACACACACACACACACACACGCGCATGCACACACAGTTCTCTGAAAGCATGCTGTGGTACACCACACACAGATTGGTTCTCATCAATACCAGACAATCCCAAGCCCCTGAGCGAGGTTTACATGCAGACAGCGTCAGTAATGTGCTAGTTTGCGGTGACTGGCTCAGACTAGAAACCGGGAGTTTAGGAGAAACATGAATAGCTTTAAGGCTAAGTGTGTGTGTGTGTGTGTGTGTGTGTGTGTGTGTGTGCGTGCGCGCGCGTGTGTGTGTTGGCACCCACAGCAAGTAGAGCAGGAAATGGTGTTCAATCACAAACACACACACGGCTCGGATGTCCAGTATCAGTACAGGCTCAGGAAGCAGCAGACCATTAGAGTGCGTCATTAACACAAATGTGCAAGTCTAAGAATATGAGGTGTATATGCATACATACATGCACGCACACACACACACGCACGCACAGAGCAACCTCTGCGCTGGGTTTGACATGCACAGCTACTGTAGGGGTATCAGAACAGGAGAGGTGCAGGCCTGGCACTCTGCTTTAGGCTTCTAAGAACGAAGGGAGAATGGAAGAAAGAGTGAACGCAGCAATCGAATCACACTGCCTCCCACTGTGTGTGTGTGCGCGTGCACACAGTACACCAGCTGAGCTGGGTTTGACTGCGCCAGGCAGGACACAATGCCCACTCTGTTTCCCTCTACAGAACAGCAGGCTCTGTTTGCAGGCTGACGGGTGTGACAGGCCCGGCGGCACACCCTGCCAACGGCGCCAGCTTCTGTGCAGCTGGCCGGCGGGGCTCCTCCCTCTCTTGGCCGGCCTGCGGGCACCAGATCCCCGCTGAAGATGCTCACGTCGGGCTCCCGGCAGGTCCGCGTGCCACAAGCGCTAAGCCTCTGGCATCTCTCTTCCACCATCACCTGCACCTGACAGATTGGGGCTGTTCGGTTCGGCTATGCAGCCCCTTGCTCCCCGGGGCCTGTGATCTGGGTCAGATCTCCAGAGACGTGGCCAGCTGGTGAGGTGCCGGGTGGCCCGGATGGCCAGGACAGCTGGAGCTCAAGAGGCCAGGTGAGGGGCGTGGCACGCGGGGCGAAGTTGGGTAGCTGCCCTGTCGCCTGGTCGCTACTGAGGGGGCAGTCGGGTGGGCGATGGGGTGGGGTGTGGGGGTTGTAGAGTTCTACAAAGAGGATGCAGTCCCTAGACATAAGGAAGTACGGTAATGCTCTGAGAGTGTATGTGTGTACGTGCGCGTGTGTGTTTTCATGGTACAATGATTTTCCAAAGCCTGAGGCCAGAGGGCCCAAGCAGCCTCGGACACTGTGCAGTGCTTTCCAAGAATCTCATGTCAAGACGATGGAGAAGAGAGCAGTGCTCTCTAAAACGCTCTATCACACATGCGCACACGCAGAATGAAAGGGTGTGTTCTGAGCATGCCCTCTTCAACTGGCCATAGAGGGGGATTTTCACTCTTTCAGAGGCAACATTAACGAGGGCCAACATCCCCTGGGACCAACCCGACTAGTTTCACACTCGGCAGCAAATCCCTTCCCGAGAACACTCAGGCCTCTTGTCTCCAGCTGCTGAACAATACTAGCACAGCTTTCCCACGCACGGGCCATTCAAGACCTCAGCTCCGGTTACTGCACTCACTTTTTAACTAGGCCAGGAGACAGACAGAGAGAGAGAGACAGAGAGAGAGAGAGAGAGAGAGAGAGAGAGAGAGAGAGAGAGAGAGAGAGAGAGAGAGAGAGAAAAAAAGTGTGCTGGCTGTTTCTCCGAGTGGATCCTCCATGTAGCTGCCAGTGAGGTCAGCTCTTCATCCACCTGGGACAAGCGCGGATCAGCCCTTTGGGCCGAAAGCCTACAACAGCCACCTGGACGAACAGCCACCTGGACGAACAGCCTTTGCCAGGTGGGCACTTTACCTTCCACACGCAGTGTCAGTAAAGACACTGCACAAAGAGTCTGACAGAGCTTAAGCCCTCTGTGCCAAAAGTTCATTCTTAAAGTCCAAAAATATCACAGGAGCAGAGGGAGCGGGAGCTCGATGGTGCAAGCAGGGTTACTTACCAGTGTGTGTGTGTGTGTGTGTGTGTGTGTGTGTGTGTGTGTGTGTGTGTGTGACAAAGAGAAAATATGGCAACTTTCTCTCACTCCTGATACTTCAGTTTTCTTTTTTTAAGTGCTTTTCAAATGAGAAAGTGTCCAGTCTGTCAAATACTTCAAGTGAAGACCAGGGTCTCCTGGTGTCCAGCTCCTGTGGTTGGGAGCCTACAGTCAGGCACGTCCTCCCTCCTCCGTCGGGCCCACTCCACACGTTCCCCTCCCTCTCACCCAAAGGAGGGCCACAGAGAGGTGGGCGTCCTCCGCTCCGCCCGATCCCACCCACACCACACCTGCACCGCTGCTTCAATGTCAACAGCCTGGCTTAGTCCCATTCTCCCCACAAGACAAATCAACTGGGAGAGTCTCGCGTGCGTGTCTGGACGGAAGTCAGGCTGGGGTTCATCCCAGCCTCTGTTTATCATTACCAAGCAATTACACTCGGAGACATCCTCGTTATCCACACCTGCGATGCAGAGTCCTGGAGAGGTCCGGCGCGAGAGGCCGAGGCACAGAATTGCCAGGAATGATCCCAGCAGGGTGCTGCGGCGACGGATCACAGGGCAGCAGCTGGCGGACCCCTCGACATGACCTTCAGCAGTTCTACTGAGCACTGAGCACCGGGACACTTAACAGAACTGATGTGTTCACACTGTGCCAATATTTATTTTCAGCAGGAGGTATTTATTTATTTTTTGCTGCGTGTGTGTGTGTGTGTGTGTGTGTGTGTGTGTGTGTGTGTTTGTTTATGTGTGAGTGTGCACGCATGCACCAAGGCAAAGGTCTCAGCAGCCTGTGAAAAAACTGTGCCGATAGCACTCCCCTGAGATGTTAAAATATACTCATGGATTCATATTCCCATTAAGCATACAAACTCACGCGTTCATATTCAACACACTGCCCTTTCACTGTGTGCGCGCCCCCTCTTCGGCAAACCTTTGAAGGGCTCACACTCTGGAGAAGGCAGAAGGCTTGACTTTCTTATACCGTTTGCTTGTTTTATTCTATTTCCCAACAGCACAAAATTTGCTGCAAAATGCCGGCTGCAGGAGAAGGCTGGATATCTGCTCTGCAGGGTGTGTTCCCTCCCTCTGCTTACAGCAGACACACAAGGCATTTTAATCCCAAGATGGAAACAGGAGGTAGAAGCCAAATGAAGAGAAACCAGGTGGGTTTGATAAAGAGCAAACACCAGCAGACAGTAAAGGACGGCACAGTGACAGCATCTTTCTGATTCATATTATTTTATTTTGAGTATTACAATACCTTACAAGCAATCTTTCTGTACTATTTGAAAGGATAAGAATACAAACACAACATTTTTATGCTCAGTTAAATTGCATTCTGCTCTAGGTTTCTGTTTCTTTTATTATTATTAAAAAATATTTAGTAATAATAATAATAATAATTATTATTATTATTATTATTATTATTATTATTATTATTATTATTATTATTATTATTATTATCATTATTATCATTATTACAATTAAAAAGCACTGCAAGATTTGTCTACAAAATAGATGGACGTTAACAGCTACATTTGCAGGTTAAAAGCTACAGCAACAACAGCTGAAATGTTCGCTCATGTTTTGCATTAATCATTAACCTACTTAATCATCTGAGATTCATGCCAGAGATCAGCACAAACACTGACCCATACCCCCCTCGTCAATTCTCAAACATTTACCTTTGACAGGCTAAGACCCACAGTAAAAGCCTCAAGTGATCCCAGATTTACATACAGTACACAATGCTTGTGTGTCACATTTTACATGCAAGACATTATCAATAGATGGGCAGAACAATCCATTTTAAAGGCTTGTTCCATCATCTCTCTTTAAATACATCATCACCCCTGTTAGGGGCTCTAATCAATTCAGTTGAGTCCTCTCCAGGGGGCCAGCCATGCAGAACAGCAGCAGCTGTGTCAGGGTAATTTGGGCACAAGGTATTCTGGGTATATTCTCAATAGCCTTCAATGACAACCACAGCATACGTGAGGAAGAAATGAGCTCTAGTCTCAGCCGCGACAGTGAATGATCAGAGACTATTTCTAGACATTACACCAGTCATGTTCAAACAAAGAACTCTACTCAGTCAATTAAGGCCCTTTTTAACACTCCACATTCCTGCATGCGACGGCTTTGACACGTCACAATTTTACTCAATGCAGCACTTTCATATTATCAGGGCCTTTTCCAGCATAGCACACAGAACTCCTGCACTGCCATGGTGGGATTTAGTAGCCCACAGGGAGCTGTGAAACGGGGTAGAATCGCGCAGTGTGGAAGGCCTGCCATCAAAGACCTCAAAGACCCCTAAAAGTCCTGCGCTTTCCGTCCCGCCTTCAGTCGCCACACGCCCCTCGGAGTGCAGGACCTCCTTCAGCCCACCGCGGCTGGCTCCTCACGCCTCCTCTCCAGGGGTGGAAATGGAACGGTCACCATCACGCACGCACGGGTGCGCACACAGAGGGGCAGGGAGGAACCATGAACAACTGAAACTAAAACTCACCGTTTACGCATAGCAACAATAGGAATTGCAATGTCCGCAAACGCTTTCGGGATTTGGGGGGGGGTTGTTCAAGGGTGTAGGATTACACGCACGCTGCAGGAACCTCAACGCCCTGCTGAGTGGAGAAGGTTGATTTTTCAAAGCACATATTGGACGACTGTGTTTGCAACACTACAGCAGATATTCGAGCAGCGTGTGGTGTGGTGGAGGAGTTTTCGTTAAGTCCTGCTTGACTCATGTGAGGTCCTCGTATTTTCTGACATTCAGACTACACGTGGTTTTCATTATGAACGCACCCCAGGGGTACAGGCTTGCGCGCTCCTCCCGCTGCACTGGCCGTTGACACTGCCGACGTGACGCTGCCGACATCCCATTACTTTCAATTTGCTTTTGAAAGGATGCAGCAAACTTGATTACTGAAGTAGGGGTGCATGTTCCAGTCAATTTTCTGCTACAGCTGCGTGGAGCGAAGTGAGCACTTGTGCGCCCAATTCAACAGGGGACCGGGGGGCAGCTGCCCGTGCGGCCATCGTCAGATAAGAAGACGACGTCAACATCGGCTCCTCACTGAGACGTGCGCGATTAGCGCTTATAGATGAGCACCTATCGCATCAACCCCCCCCCCGCCGTTTACCTCTCTCTCAGTCCACAGCCAGCGTGCATGTGAACGACTGAAAGCAGTGCATAATCTGGACAGAGCAGGGGAGGCTGGTGCGCACAAGGCTTGGAGACGTGTTCCAGGTATCCTCTCCAGCAAGCCCAGGCCTCGGCGTCATCAATAACCGTGCATAAATGATTAATACGTGTTCATGAAAAATGAAAGCCGTGTGCTTATGAAATACTCCATCGTGAAGGCAAGAGACACAGGCCCCGGGCTTTGTAGCCCCCATCCAGCGGAGACGCTCGCGCAGGCACTGACGGACGAAATCGCTCGTGCACTCCTCCGCCCGCGCAGGACGTCAGAGAGGTGGGCACAGGGGGTAATAGAAAGGGAGAAAAAGATGGAGAGGAGGAAGCAAACGGAAAGATGGTGTACTTGGTAGCGTAGTGCAAACAGCTCCAGCAAAATGAAAAATGTATACTCAAAGAGAACAAGAGAAAAATTGGCTCATGGATGCTCAGCCATGAGAGAGAGAGAGACAGACACAAGGTAGGTGTGTGTGTGAGTGAAGGTGTGGCATGAAGCCTGCTGTACATACACTGACTGCATTAGGGTTCTGTGTGCTCCCTGAGACCACAGACACAATACGAGTTGGAGAGGACAGAGCAGCACCAAGAGAAAAAAGCCTCGACTCTTACTGTTAGAGAAACCACAACCCAGGAAGTGTGTACAGAAGCAGGTCTGTGTCGCTCCCCCGAGCAAGTAAAGCAGCCAACTAGCAGCTCATATTGGCATAAGCATTCAGCTAAT
The DNA here is from genome assembly GCF_041902795.1 of Electrophorus electricus. NCBI lineage: Eukaryota > Metazoa > Chordata > Actinopteri > Gymnotiformes > Gymnotidae > Electrophorus > Electrophorus electricus. Next base: position 29,396,948 of record NC_137500.1, read on the forward strand.
CTGTTTATAATGCATTTATATATACATTTGTAGGTGCTTAAACAAATTTAAGAATCTTCTTAGAAGGACTCAAATGATCAGGACTATCACATTACTACAGCTTAACGGAAGCCAGACTGGAGCCTAAGAATAGCCCATCACTCTCAGGCACTCTTCCAAGACAGTACTGGACTTCATATTTCAAAGGCTTTGCCCACCAATGATCACTGCATGACAGTGGACAGAACTCAACGAAATTAACGAGGCCGCTTGATGGCCGAGTCGTGACGCTACACCAAAACACTGAATCAAGTGCAGTTGCAGCTCTGGTTCTGTTCTGTCCAACAACAAAATGACTGGTAAATGGTTGGAGGATATTATCGTGCAATGCGCAGCTGATTTGCTGCAGCAGGAACACCTGCGCTGTCGCGTGCTTGGCGGTGTGAGGTCACGCCCGCTGGTCCGAACCTTTCACCTGCTCCCAAAGAAAATTCCCTTTCCCGCATTCTCATTAAAGATGCCCTTGCTATAGGCCGGGATATTTGCAGTTGGCAGAAACCTCTGTGGAGTGGTAGCAGGGCTTATAAAGAGCGGGTTTACTTTAAGTAGTAAATTAAGTGGTACCAGAAACCCAAGCGCTGCCACTGCATGTCTGGATACATGTTGGCTTATGACATATGAGTTGCATGTATTGCAATCATAAGACCACATTGCTTTATTCCAAACAGTTCAATCAAGCACACATTGTTTGCCGAGTTACAGACAGCAGAAGCAATGAGGACTACCCTAATGGTAAGCAGTTTTATTTAGCCAGTGGCCCCAAGCACACTGATGTAAAATCCCAAACGGCAGAGCCAGGCTAAGCCCATCCCATGTGATACCGTTACTCCTACAGCTTTCTACGCAGTGCGGCTGGTTTAATGGATTGTTACATTTGCTCCGTGTTGCATGTGTGGAAATGACTACAGCATCAGCGTACGCAAGCTCGGAGTGAGAAGAGGAAGAGAGAGAAAGGTGGAATGCGTAAACGCTGGCCTGATGCTGATAAGGTGCCGGAGCTCTGCTGTTAGAGTGGCGTGTATGGAATGTGTTGTTTGCAGGGGAAAAGAGGTTATTTTCAGATGTGTCACACTGCCAGTGCGAACAGGCGGCTAGTCTGCAACTGACTTCCATTTTTCTTTCTTTTTTTAAACACTCTGTCAATTAACGTGTGCCGGTGTGGAGAAGACGAGGCGTGACGAAAGGTGGCTGCCGAAAGCGCTCTAGAAGAGCTCGGGAAAAAAAAAAAGAAAAGAACCCATTCCTGGGACACTCAATTCGCAGGCGGGTGGTGATGCAGCGGGTCAAAGGTTCAAGGGCCCCTCGAGGGTCAACTCCTGCTAGATGAACAGACACTCCGTCCACCTCTCTCGGCGGGCGCCGTCTACTTCTCTCTTGCCCAGAGATATTGCCACCTGGCTTACGAAAGGGGAACCTGCCGCATTGCTCCAGCAGTGTGGATTACTATGTTCGCCGTTAGGAGCAGTGGGTAAAAATGGCACCCCATTTCCAGACAGCGATGCAGCAATTCTTCCATTGGCCTGCAGATAAACCTGACGTGATGTCAAGAGTTCACCCACATTGCAGTTGCCACCAGAAGTGGCCCAGAGGAGCCGTGTCAGTGGGACTTTGCTTCAGAGTTCTTCAGAAGCGGAGTCCACGTCTACAGGGGTGTGACTCATACCGTTTGAGACAACTCCGCAATGCCGGGCGGACGCTGGCGGCAGCGGCCCGCGCGCCTGACCCCAGGGTGCTTACTCAGCAAAAAGCACCCCTCTTTCCTACCTCTCACTGCCTGTCCCATATTCTTCCTCATTTAGCACCGTGCACGCACTCAATGCACCAGATCCAGACAGCACATGCCAGTCCGTCTCCGCTAGGGGACACGTCCCTGCCTGCGCACGTCTAAGCTTCATGGAGGCCTTATGGACTGAGCTGGGGCTCCAGACACACGCCCTGGCCCTGATCTCACGTTTAGCCCCGTGAACGCACCCAGACTGAAAGCAGGTACTATGAAGGAGAAGTGGTTTGGAGTAATCACAGGAACAATAAGGGTGATTTGGTTCCATTGGCCAATTAGAATTGGGTCCGGTGTCTGGATGGAGGGAAACTGTCGATTTGATATGCAATGATCCCCTATTATTTAAAGTCGGCATTTTGTGACATGTTACTCAAAAGGGCGATCACAAGGAGCCGGTTAGAGTTCTGCGTGCAAGAGAACATAACTGGTAGCTCTCATGCATTCCTCTGTCAGCTATTATATCATCAAGCGATACTGTGAGGGAGGGAGCAAGCCCTCGAGCCCCCCCCAGCGCATCGGTCCTGACCCAAGACAAGCGCAGCACGTGGCGCGACTACTGCCTCTCCTGCTGAGAGGGAGATTGTGAAGAAAGCGTTCTTCCCCAGGCTGTACTCTGCTCCTCAGAAAGGAGGAGCGCTTTGTGGGCCTCCGAGCCGGTTACCCCCACGCTCCTCCATGGCCTTGCTGTCACCGAGAGAAGCAACTCACACTCGACAGATCAGCGTTGCTGCTTGTTTAAAAAACATTCATTACAGCCTGTTAACTGAAGCTGCTGTTAGTTCACCCTCACATTCAGGGCCATCGTTTTCATAAGTATGTCAGCGGTTGACATTTTCGAAAGTCACTAAAGCAGCACTCTGACTTTTTTTTTCCCTGCGTCTTCCGCACAATCTGTAAACAGGGCTCCGCTCAATGTAAAGGCCAGCCGGGCAGCAACAGCATGCTGTGTGGGGCTCCCCCAGCAGGCTCCGTGGATCAAAGCGCATACTAACTAAGCTCCGAAGGTCCCACATATTTAAGTGGTTCTTAAACTGAGCACTTTCCAGCAGAGCAAGGAGCTTCGTTTCATTCCTTCACAACAGAAGAATCAAGATAGAATCTACGTGGGGGATTTAGAAATAAATTCATGCCCTCAGGAATGAATAAACAGTTTTTGCAAATTTGTAGAGGGATAAAGGTTAATAAAATTAATAAGATGACAGATGACGATGTGATGCAACTTATTAAATAAATATGTTTGGGTGAACGTTTGGGTGAACAACAAAAAAAAGAATGCAATTAGTAAGTGATTGCTATGCAGGTCATAGGCACGTTCACCTGTTCATTTGATCTGAAAACAAAAGCAGGAAGGAAATTTCATCCGAGCGTGAAGAGTCTCCAAATGTTCCTCATATAATCCCCATCTGTTCCGGAAGAGTACAGCCATGCCGGGCTCCGAACACGGCGAAGGGGGCGTCCACTCCGCATGGGGCTCCGTATGGCGCACAGCTGACCACTGCCTCCGCCCCTCTGCTCGCGTCAGCCGGCCCACTGACCTCCCCGACTCTGCCCGGCAGGGGGGTGGCTCGCGATGGCGTGGTGACCCGCACTCCATGCCGCCTGACCAGAGGAGAACGGGCTTCTCCGCAGGCCTCTGGGAAAATATCCAGCGTTCCTGGGAAGTGCAATGTGGAGTGTCTCAGCAGCAGAGGAGCAAGTCCAGGAGGGCAGGGAAGCAGTGCTCCAGGCCGGTCACGATAGCGCGGCATAACGCGGCATTTCCATATTTGTACTGTGGAAGAGCCGGAGGCCACAGCAGTTGCCCCCGCCAACCCCGTCTGAAGAAAATCTCTCAGCCTTTGAGCAACCACAGCACAGCAGACAACCAATCGCATCTCTGTATTTAAGCACTACTCCAGACGCAAAAGCTTGTTTGGCCAAACTGAAGTGCGAGGGGGATATAGCGCGGCGCAGTTGAGCGGGTCCTGGCTCGCAAGCCTTATTCTGCTTCCATTGGCTTGTCTAAGTAGGTAAGACTGAGTGGTTGTTGATTCAAGGAGATCACTCTGACCGCTTGTGTTGTTTAGTGCATCATGTTTGTTGTTGCTGCTGCTGTTCCATTAAACGTGTGTGCATCTATATCTGGCTCGAAAAACCCATAAAATGCAGCGTTTCTCAGATGAAAGGGATAATTAAGTGTTACCGTATTGAGCTGATGCAAAAAACATTGAGGACTTGAAAGTGGGATGTTTCTGCTATAAAGTCTTTATTAAGACCTTTGCAGGAAAACCAAACACACACCCACACACACACACCCACACACACCCACACCCACCCACACACCCACGCAGTTCTATTATTACTTATACATCAATATTAATAGAGCAAAGTGTCAATGGCTCATCAGATACTGTCATCTGTTAGCTATTAAAATACGCAATACGCTAATGTGTTTTTATCAGGGCACAGTTTCAAAGTACAAGTTGGAAAAAAAGAAAAGAAAAAAAACCCCAAAAAAAACCAAAAAAAAAAAAACCACACACCTGTCTGTCTTACAAATATATTACAGCACAGTCTAGTGAGAACTAAGCGTTTCAATAACTGCAGTGCTCATTACATCACTCAAGAGTCCTACTACTAAAATTCAGGTCTTTAATGACCGTCTTTCACAATAAATAAACCGCGAGCCAAAACCATCATTTCGGTTCGAGTACTTCTAAAGCATGCAGCCATAATGCTTCTTGGCACTGACTCCAGCTCAGCCCATCAGTCACGCCGGCAACCCCTGACCCCGGTGAGCAAGCAAGCCAGCTTTGGTGGTCAAAGCTGCCACCCGTTGCGGCTACTGCCGAACTACAAACACACTCCTCTCATCACTGCCTACAGGAAAAAGGAGGGGAAAAAACCACAACGAAACAGTGGCATTTGAGAACCTTGCTGTGACACGAAACGAGTTGCCAGAAGTCCCCGAGAAGGAAGCAGCCTCTCAGCTCCTCCTGAGCCGTGCTCTCTGTACTGTAGCCTGGCATCTGGCAGAGCGGAGCAGGTGGACACAGCCAGTGCAGGCCAGCTCCCAAAGCCCCACCAGGAGCGCGCCTAGGATGAAACCGTAAGCCAATTCACTGGTTGGATGAACGGATGAGTGGATAAGTGGAAGGATAGCAGTAATGACGGAACGGTATGAAGGCCTCTTATCAAGGGGCATAGCGAGACAAGCACAAGTGAGACAAAGTGCACAAGTCTATGTGAAATAAAAGAAGTCAAGTTTCAAAAGTTCCTCCCAAGAGAATCAACTCGTCCTCACTACCAGAAGTCTGCTGTCTTTACTGGGTCAGTAAAGACAGCAATGTTTGCTCAGTGAGTAAAAGCACAAAAATAAATGTCTTGCTAATTTGGGGAGGCTGAACTTTGCTATCATGAGGTACAAATACATTTTTGTTCCCCTGATCTCTCTTCCTCTACTACAGCTTACTATATCACACACACACACACACACACACACACACACACACACACACACACACACACACACACACACACACACACACACACACACAGAGAGACAGAGAAACTGACAGCAGCCTTCATATTCTGTCATCATAATACAGTATGAGCCTAATGAAATCAAACTGCCTCTATATGTGTAATCCAGATGTCCTTTGGGGGCGTAATTCAGGCCGCCTGGCTACTGTATGATGCATGCCAAATGGGCTTAAGTGTAGTTTGTGTGAGAGATGCAGATGATAAAGCCAGTGGGACCTCTCAACATTACAGGCAGGAAGACGCGGCCAAACCAGAGTCTCTACATACCCACCCAGCTCCGCAACTCAGCTCGGCGAACCTCTCCTGATTCTGCATGGGAGGTGTAGCCTGCTCAGAGGGCAAGCCCAGAAAACCTGTTGGGTCTCGAACCTCCGGATTCCAAACGCTCTGTGCAACATGGACACTAAGCAACAGACTAATAGGCATCTTGCAGCAGAGTTGATGTCATTAGTCACAGTGGCCTAGCACAGCAGGAACAATGTTCTAACGTATTAGGCTTTTGTGTTATGCAGCACAGAGATGGCTCATGCATGGGGGAGTAAGGGGGGTGGGGGGCTGTGTGCCTGTGTAATCGATGTGGCTCATTGAGCAGAGGCACGTGTCTGTAGGCAGCGTTTCACAGTCGCCGCCCCACGGCACAAATCAGAACGGGGAGCGAAGGGTGTAGCAACAGCTGCAGAGACCGTCACTCCACGAAGAGATGAAAAACACGGCCAAGCCACCTGGCTGACAGCCACGAAGGGGCCAGCAGCCAAACCAGATGCGGGAGTTTGAGGGTGCTGTGCAATACTTTTGCTGCTTTCACTGTTCATAGGATTTCACTCCTCTGGACTGAGATTGACGTCATTCAAGGGATCTGTTGGAGCCATTCCTCCATCTTAGGGGTCACAGACTCAGGTGCCCCCATCCTTACTAGGACAACCTTGGTGTTAACCTTCCACATTCTCTCCATTTCTTCTTGTCCTTGGCACTGTTCCAACTTTTCTTTTTCTTCTTGTGGATGACTCTAACACTTGGGACTGCTACATCTATTACCTTCTGTCTTCTGCAACTTATTTGTCATCACAGTGTCTGGTTGGATCGCCACTACTTGATTATCTGTCTGGACCTGGAGGTCCCATAGGAACTTAGAGAGTGGTGGACAAGGCTGTGATTCCACACATTTTGCACTTAGGGGAGTGCAGCTTATATGCCTTGCATATGTTCCTGCCATTTGCATCTGTCTCTTATGTGTTTCTTATGCTTTGCCTGCCAGTATCCTGCATCCCGCTCCTCGGTGCTGGATTGTTTTTGAGGCTCCTTTGCATAGGCCACATCTTGTCTGGCATGATACACACCTACTTCTATTGACCTTGTGCATAGTGCTTTGTCTAGGACAGCAAAGAGGTATCGATCATAGCAGCATATCAGTCCTACCTTTTTGAGATCGTCAGCCACTTCTGCTATCCGCCGGAGAACATGTATGGATGGGGCTTATGCTGCCAGGATACCTCCTCTGCTTCCATGGTGACCATGTACCCCATCCGTCTGAGGCACCTCCTCATTAGCTCATCCTTGGGGGCCATTGCTTGAATATATTTATTGCCATTTTTAGTCTCACCCTTGACAGGGGTTCTTACACTTTGTAGGCCCCTTACACTGAGCGGCATGCCCGGTGCATTAAGAGTGGTTTCCTGGTCTTAGGACCCAGCTCTTCTTTTAGCCAGCTTATTGTGGCTGCTAAGTGTCTGATGATTGGCTATTATTATCTGATCTCACTTCTCCAACTTGAATGACATGCCTAGATCACTTCCATGGATTTTGGTCAGGCAAAGACTTTAAACAAGGCTGAGTATTTGGAATCAGGTCATATGCTTTCTTGTAGTCAATCCAGGCAACACTTACACTGACCCATCTCATTCAAGATGGTGGATGGTATTCCTGACAGGGTTTTCCATGTTGTGGAGAGACAGGTTGGGGTCCTTCATGATCAGTACTTTCCTATGTTGAGTTAGCCAGCCCAGGTGGAAGGCAGCAGTTAGCATTTGTTCTGCTAGTTAGCTATGCAGAGCTGTTAGTTTCTTTAGCCATATTAGACATAGATCACGCCAGGGTCACGTCAGGGTCATGTCACTTCTTAATGGATGTGACCTGCACTTGGACATCTGCTGCTGTAATGCGGACTGATTCCTGCTCTGGGAAATTGTGGTGCTCTGCTTTGTGATCTTGTAGCCACTGAACACTGGTCTTATGTAATGATTTATACTCCCATGTGTTCTTCCATATACATTGAGGGAGAGAAAGAGAGACAGACAAAATTGTAGTGAAGTACACAAGGTTTCCAGAGAAACAGGACATTTCAGACAGAGGTCCATGTTGTACACACACACACACACACACACACACACACACACACACACACACACACACACACACACACACACACACACACACACAGCCTCCAAGTAGTAATCAGCCCCTGCAGATTTTGCAAATTCAACAAGTTGCAAATTATTTAGAGCCTTCAAACTTTGAACAAGTGTACCATTCATTAACAGATGACTAAATATGCTCAATTAAATTATAATACATTTTAAACATAAAAATTAGGGTCAATTATTATTCAACACCTAGGTTTAATATTTTGTGGAATAACCCATGTTGGCAATTACAGGTATGAATCGTTTTTTATAAGACCTGATCAGGCCGGCACAGGTCTCTGAAGTAATCTTGGCCCGCTCCTCCATGCAGATCTTCTCCAAGTTGTCTAGATTCTTTGGGCATTTCTTGTGGACTTTGATCTTGAGCTCCTTCCACAAGTTTTCAATTGCGTTAAGGTCAGGAGACTGACTAGGCCACTGCAACACTTTGACCTTTTCCCTCTTAAACCAGGCCTTGTTTTCTTGGCCGTGTGCGTGGGGTCGTTGTCCTGTTGGAATATGAAATGACGATATATCTTAAGATCCATGATGGAGGAATGGAGGTTTGTGGCCAGAATCTCCAGGTAGGATGTGCTATCCATCTTCTCGTGGATGTGGACCAGATGGCCAGGCCCCTTGGTTGAGAAGCAGCCCCACAGCATGATGTTGCCACCACCATGCTTGACTGTAGGGACGATATTCTTGGGGTCGTTTGCAGTGCCATCCTCTCGCCATCCTCTCGCCAGACCATTGTAGTGAAGTATGTTACTTATTGCTATTTATTGAAACCAATGTCCTCACCACCATGAGATCTTCCCGGAGATCCCTCCTTGTTGTCCTTGGGTCAGCCTTGACCATTTGGACAAGCCTGGCCTCAGCATGGGAGGAAACGGGGCTGTCCAGGCCGTGGAAGGTTAACAGTAGTTCCATAAACCTTCCACTTTTGGATGATGCTCCCAATGGTGGAGACAGGTAGGTCCAACTCCTTGGAAAGGGTTTTGTACCCCTTGTCAGCCTTGTGACCCTCCACAAGTTTGTCTCGGATGGCCTTGGAATGCTCCTTAGTCTTTCCCATGTTGACCATGTATGAGTGCTGTTTGGGGAGGGGCTTTTATAGTCAGAAAAGGCGGGAAACAGAAAATTATTTCAAGCATGTGAAGCTCATTGTTCTTAATACCTGAATTACTTCTTAATACTTGAGGGAACTAAACAGAATTCTGGTGGTTTGAGGGGTTGAATAATAATTGACCCTCTGGTAAACTTTGTCATTTCTCTGCATATTTGTATTTATTTTTTTTGCATTCCTTTTTGCTGCAGTGCATTTCACATGTCCAGGCCCATCCACAGTCCAAATTTCACGATGCTAAGTTAACTCCAAATGTGTAAACCTGCAAACTCTGCAGGGGGTTGAATACTATTTGGAGGTACTGTACACGTACACACGTGTGTGTATACACACACACACACACACACACACACACACACACACACACAGCGAGAGAGAGAGAGAGGGGAACTGGGTGTGGATTCTTGCTTCTCTGATGCCTGTTCCATATCTATTCTCAGTTTTAAAAAAGTCAAAGGTCTAAAGTTAAACCTACCTTGGGAAACTCAAAAAAAAGACAAAGTAATGGATATCTGTGGAGGTTCACGTGAGCAACAGACTGCCTGAGGGGAAAAAAACCCACAACAGCCAAGGGACAACCTTTATGAAAGTGCTTCAGTGTCCCACATACTTGTAAATCTCTCACTCCTGTAAGAAATGTTAAAAGGTGTCCAGTGGGGAGGCAGATACACCACCACACCCTTCCTTCCTAAAAATAAGTTTACAGGCTGACAACCACCGAAGCCTTCATTAGCGTCAACATCTGATATTTTAATAACAGCGTAATTTCTTCCTCGCCTTCATGTTTATGTTGCAATGAAAGTGCTTCTTTTCTTCTTGACTGTAATTATGCAGCTTTGTTGCCATAATACATCTGAACACAGAATCCACATGGCCTTGTGGTTTCAGCTATGAGGTTAATTTAATTCTTCATTTACGCAGTGAAAATGAACTGAGCACGAAGTCTCATTTGTGGTGGCAGTAGACTTCAGACACACACATAAAACACTGAACAACAGTAACACCCTCTCTCACCCCCTCATTACATCAGCTGTGTTAATCAGCTGAAGCGGTAATTACGCTACCCCCCCCCCACCCAATGTGTAATCTGATTACTGAACACAGTGATGAAATCAGCTCACCAGAGCTGCCTGTATGGAAAGAGGTGGTGAAAGCAGGAATTCAGCTTCAGCAAACAAGCTTTTCTGATTACAAACAAACAGGCGTGACACTGTGGCGATGCAATCAGGTCCCGCAGGCCGGCGCAAGGAGCTGGCCTGCAGACAATTCAAGTGAGCGACCGAGCGAAAAAAAAACAAAACAAGGAGAAGTTCAAAGGGTATGAACGGACCAAGAGAAATCTTGTCAAGTGTGTTGTTCCCGGGACAGGGCGGCCAGCCCTTACCAGCCATGCATGGGATGAACGTGTGTCTTGCAGTGCTCCAACACCACTTGAGGGCAAAAGAGTTCTTCAAACAATTTACCCACGTATGGAGACAGTTCTACTGATTTAGCATTTGGGCTTTTAGAGGCTGGACAGAATCTCAGAGGCTTGCTTTAGGTTTTGTGCTGATCAACACTCATCAGGCTTTGGAAAAACTTCAGTGGAGTGAGATACTGACACTCCAGTCTCTTGACAGATTTCTGGAAAATGGCAGCAAGCCTGTGGTCCAATATTTTCTTTTATTTATTTTTTCCAGTCGAGAAACACAAATTAACTTAAATTGCGTGTCAAAACGGGGTTCAAATTGGTTGGTCGAGAAACTCTGCGTGTGGATGGTAGAGGCAGATCATTAGCATTTAACAGAGCCCAGGAAAGCCACTTCATACAGGCAGGGAGGCACAAAGACCGGCCACAGTTGGTGCAACGGGGCCAGCAACTCCAACCCACAACAAGTCAATGTGACACTTGACTGCTAACAGGTTGAAGCCACTCTGCCTTACTGGGAACCACCCATAGGCCAATATGTGCTGACCACGAGCTGTTCACGCATTGACAAAATGTTACCAAAGGTCTCTGGTCTGAATCTCAAATGGCTTCAATGCACACAGTTGAAATCTTTACACCAGAGTTCACAACCATAAAAAAGTACTAATCAAAAAAAACAAAACAAAGAAAATATAAAAATCTATTACACACCTAGTCTCACATCTCAGCACTATTGAATGGCCTGACTTTCTAAATTAAAAATGCACTTCTGACACGCTGTTTGTTTTAAATTTTCAGGTGCATGGGGCAGACAGCAGAACAGGAGCAGGCAATCAGCAAATGCCCAGGGGACAGCAGCCACACCATAGCCACTGCCAGCTGGAAGCCATCATCTGCTGGGGGCCCACGAGGGCCGCGGCACAGCTGGGCCAGCGGGCCCTGATCACATGGCTCATTCCCCAGCAGCACAGAGCATGAGGCGAGACACAGCTTTCCTGACAAGGCTAACTTCACAAGGTCATGCTGCTGAGCTCACAGGCAAATTTTCCAAATGATTTAGCTTGACTGAAAAGACAAATCTGATTGATCTGATCGGGAATTCTTTAGTTTGAGTCCAATTTTAGAATTCTTGTGTAGGACACTAAGGTGAAAACAGCGTGTTGCTATGGAACACATCCATCAAGTGCAGGCAACATGCAAAGACGCAGAGTGTTTTCTCTGGCTATCCAGATCAGGTACATATTGTGTGTGTGTGTGTGTGTCTGTGTGTGTGTGTCTGTGTGTGTGTGTGTGTGTGTCTGTGTGTGTGTGTGTGTCTGTTTGCCTCTGTGTGTACACACACACCTCAGAAAGTAAGTGTTCAAGTCACTGGGAACATCCACATTAAACAGCTAAGATAAGACTCTGTGCTGAACCCCTTTTCTCTGGTAAAACACCACAGTAACAGACAAAGTCTCGCTATTGCAATGTTGGGTCAGATGAGATAATTGTTATTACAGTCGCCAGCTCGAGGGCCTTTTTCCAAAGCACACAAGGTTTTGATATGAAATGCACAGTATTTGAGAGCCTCTGTTTCCTAAGGTTTCATACATTTGACCAAAAATAGAAAAGAAAAACTGCAAAAGATGGGGGGAAAAAAAACAAACAAAAAAAAAAACAAAGCCACTCTTGGATTTCTAAGGCAGTAATCTAGCATAGAGAGCAAAGTCAAGCAGAGTGTGTGCTGGGTTTTCATCTGGCCTGAAGCCAATGCCTACATCACACGCTATCTGCATAATTGGTGGTATCGACCGGGCGCAGAGGCCAACAGTGCCAGGGGGCGAGCCATGTCAGTGCCAGGGGGCGTGTTCCAGCTCCGCGCTGACCCAAACCTCCGGGACTCCAGCCGCTCTCGGCAGGACGGGACGAGACATATAGGCTGCCATTATCGAAGCACGCGTTCACACACACATGCAGGTGAAGGTTGTTCATCCAAAACAAATGGACACACACATAGGCACCACAAACGAGAGGAGATGAAAGGAAAGGGAACAAAGGGGAAATTTGCTACCATTATCATGTTACTTCATATGGAACTAAAAGAAATGCGGGGGGGGGGGGGCAGAATTTGAATTTGTAAATGTGAACTTCAAATGGTAGTACTTCAAAGACAAATGCCAAGAATGCAACTAGATAAATAACTGATTAAGGAACAATAATGATCTTATATTAACATTCATTTCAAAATTATCGGTCCTGATAGCAAACATCCTCATCTGCCTTTGATATATATTTTTACTTGAATTAGTAAATCACAAAAGTGTTTAAAAATTCACCCATAAATAATTTAAAATGTATGAGTCCCACATTCATAATTTCAAATGATATACATTCTCAGTAAATAAATTAAACGAACAAAATTCATACCCATATTGGCACCAAATATGAATAATTCAAAGTCAAATCTTGAATTAGACATCCTTTTTTTTCGTACTTCCACAGCTAGATTCGGTTTGGGACCGTGTTCTTATCCATGTAGAGACCGCTGCAGGACAGCCCTCGGGTGATTACGTCATTGACTGCAGGAAGTGGCTTGCTCGTCCTCCTGACCCTCCTGCTGCATGTCTCTTTAAGGTCATTAACGTGAACGCTGATTAACAGGAGCAGCTCGCTGAGCGCTCACATCTCAAACGCTTTTACGAGAGCGGGTTAGAAAGGGCCTGCACCCTTTTAGCTCTAGCTGGGAACATCTCACAGAACATATGCATTGGAAAATGACTCAGACTCCAAGGTCAGAGGAGACGAAAGCAATTGTGCAAAAAAAAAGTGAAAATGTGGCAATGGTTTCTCTCTCATTCTCCCTTTCTCCATGTTCCATAAAAATGATGGATGAAGAGTGTTTACGTATTTTGCCGTTCTGACATATACAAAGTGCAGGACCTTCTTAAGATTTACTGCTTTGATCCCTGCATGTGGATTAAAAGTAATATTTTAATTTTGCCACAATTTAAATATTTCTCTATGTAAATGTAGGCCACCTCTGAGGAAAGATACAAGTTCCTTGCTTCAAATGTAATTTAAATCTAATCAAAGAAATCTACATTCCAAGCAGTGAAAAGCATCGCAGTCCTCTTGCATTTGTTTATCAGGTAGTGTTTGTCCCAGAGTGAGGGGGCAGCCAGGCCACCTAAACCACCCTTCCAGTCAGCCCCAGGAAGTCTGAGGCCCAGAGAAGGCCAGAGGCAGGTGCTGCAGAAGACCTGTGGTTTAGTCCTTGTAATGGTGCTCAGAGAGAGAGAGGCAGAGACAGAGAGGCAGAGCAAGAGAGAGAGAGGCAGAGCGAGAGAGAGAGAGGCAGAGAGGCAGACAGAGAGGCAGAGAGAGAGGCAGAGCGAGAGAGAGAAAGACAGAGAGGCAGAGCGAGAGAGCAGATGCAGAGAGAAGATGCAGAGAGGCAGAGAGAGAGAGAGAGAGAGAGAGAGAGAGAGAGAGAGAGCGCGAGAGAGAGAGAGAGAGAGAGAGAGAGAGAGAAGATGCAGAGAGAGACAGAGAGGCAGAGACAGAGTTAAGGATCGTGACTAAGGTTCTATTCAAAGTACTGGGTGCAGCCCAACAACAGTAAGGAAGAAAGAGAAGGACCATTTCTTCCAGTAATGAAAAGCTGTTCAGACGCGGCTTAAACAACATTCCGTTATGTGCCCAGAACCCAGACAGAAGCAAAATCGTTATTTCATATAATGTCTAAGCGGGATTCAAAAACAGATCAAATAGAAACCATGGTCAAGGATGCTTTAACTTCCTGTCATCTGGTTTCTCAACTAGGATATAATAAATTCAATAGGTCTAATATTTCAGTCTACTGGCAAATGAATTCTTTGTGGACTCCAGATATCTAGATCAGTAGTGCAGCTCTGTCTTCAGCCAAATATGCAAAACTTTATTACAGTAACAGAGATTGGAAAAGGTGAGAGACACCAGGAGTTCATGCACCTGATCCAGGTGACAAGCACCTGAAAAAGATGCAGAATACCCATAGCGTCCACACACACACACACAGAGAGAGAGAGAGAGAGAGAGAGAGAGAGAGAGAGACTCTGTGTCTCGCTCCCTGAGACTAGAGAGAGAGGAGCAGGTGCAGTCCCTTGCCCCCTACTGTAGCCAGAAGTCTCACTGCTCCCTTAAAGCCGCCATTTTGCGAGGCTGCCCATTCCTCAGTGCAAACGCCCGTAACAGAGGAGGCCAGTGAGAGAGACGCAGCAGAGATGCAGCTTTTCCCCAGAGTTCCACTGGGGATGCTGCGCAGACATGTCCAGCTCCAGAACCGAGCGCTGCTACAGGTCCCCCTCCACTAGCAGCTCCAGCACAGAGAGCACCTTCTCAGGTAGTCCGGGAGCAGATAAAGGGCTAGATTCCCTCAACAGAAACGGATCTCTTTGAAAGATGCATGTACGATACATCCTAAATAAGCTTGCTGTTCTGGATTTAGATGGAGAGCGAGAAATGAAGAAACCACCCCTCCCCAAGCCCACAACACACACACACACACAAACCTTCTTTCATACAGTCTGCTGTCTGCGGAAACCTGACACAGGGGCTATATTAATAACGCCTTTGTTAAATAAATTAACGCAAGCCTTTAATTCTTAAAAGGTCCAGCTCATATCACTATGAAAAATGAGCGTAATTTTTTATGGCTAATATATAATTGCCATCACAGACCCATCTGTTAGGATGGTGAAGCTTTCTCAGAAAGTTTTCCCTCAATAACAGCAAACAATACAAAGGAATATCAGACATTCACTAAAATCACATTTTCACCCATCCCATGTGTTCTCTGGCACACGTGTGAATTTTTCTTCAGAGGCAGCACACAGACGTGTTCCCGCCTTCCAGTGGGTGCTACTGACAGACATATTACTGCCAGCCAGCGAAAACCCTAAAGAGGAAGCACCATCTTAGCCTGCACACTGACGCTAACAGATTAACAAAACCGTTTTAAAATAAACATACAACAAAACAGTGCCAGACTCAAATGTTTCAGCTGGGAGGCATACAAGACATGTCTGATCTGGTTTACATAATCACTACAGCTTGAATAACATTTCTGCCCTCGTTCACATGATGAATGACCTTCGAAATCACAGCATAGAGTGTTTTCCTTTCAAACGGGCCACCCAGGCCTGGTAAGCAACAGCTTGGCCCAGGCCAGGAACACAGGCGCCAGCCTGCAGGGCATGCAGCACAGGGAGTAGCTCCAGACATGCTCCCAACAAGCCCAGCGGGACAGGAACTCAAACGGTCGGGGAGGGAGGGGCGCGCACCTGCAGAAATTCTGTGGCATAATTGTCTGATGGGATAGTTGTCTGATGGTTTTGTGAGGTGCCACAGGAACACACCTTTAGTTAGTTGCTCTTTGGACACAGGCAATCACAGTCATGGTCCAAAAATTGGCCGTTTTAATGCACTGAGCGGCAAGGAGGAGAGTATGTTTTGAAACCTTTACCAGTGGTCATAACAAATATTGCTACCTCCGGGTAACGTTATATGTGGAGTCTATATGGAACCGCTGCACAGAGCAGAGCACAGAAGGCTTTTAAACTTGTGTTGAGAGTGGACAGTGAAAGCAGTAATGCCCATCAGCTTGCCCAGGGCCCACGAGCCAACGGAGCCCACCCATCTGCTGTGATCAGTGGCACAGCTAACCTGGCTGAGCAGAGAAATGGAGTTCACAGTGCACATCTCCATCGCGCTCTCTCCCTCACATATAAAGTCAAGTATTTATACCTTAGCAGGATGTGGGGGTCACACATATGTCTCAACTATATTATATCTGTTTAATAATAGAATTTCTAAGAATTTTAAGACAAATACTAACCTTAACAGTAATCTCAACATCCAAAAAAATGAATGTTTCTCCCTTTTTATTTAAAAAGCACTTGACTTTGTCTGGATCACATTTCTAGTCCTCAAAAGACAGGTTACCATGGTTTTGCACTGATTTCCTAGACATGTAGGCCTAAAAAAATGCGTGAAACACAGATACACGCGTGCACACACAGTAGTAAACAGCCTCCCATGCAAATCATTTTCTATAATTATCAAAGCAACTGCATATTTTATGACTGCAACATCTCTGTCTGATTTTTTTTAATGAAGTTTTATTATTATTATTATTATTATTATTTAAACCTACAGTTTCATTCAGTGCTCTATTGCACAAGGTCATAAGTGAAGTCTGCAGTTGGTCCGTCCCAGTCTGCTGAAGCCAAAGAAAGCGTGTAGATAGAAACAAGTGCTTGGAAATGGCCTTATTTTCTGCTTCCATGCGCCACAGCAAAGCTAAACTTAATGGCTTAATTTTTCATGTCTGTGCCCTCCTGTGGAAACGGCGATAGCGTCGCTTGGCTGAAAGTGGAATGAAAATACTTGTCTGAGACAGAGAAGACGTGTGCTGTGATGGACATACTCTGCCTCCCAGGTGAGCTCAAGACAGGGCGTGTTCAAGTCTTCTGTCTGACTTAATGCTGCTTCACAGAGGCGGCGGGACTCTGCTCCCCAAGACGCTGGCGAGGGGGAGCCAGAGAGCTAGAGAGGGGGCATCCGGTCACTTGAGCATGACCGAGGTTCAATTAGATTAGCGCAACAGCAGCGCCTCAGCCACAGAGCTGAGAGCTTGCTGCAACCAGCCTTCCCATGTGTTTGCCGCTTTTAAGCTTCATTCTTTTCATCTTCTTATCAACAGGCATTTACTTACTATAAAGTACAATAAGTACACATAAAAAAAAAAAAAGGAGAAAAAAAAGCAGGCAAAGGTGCTTCACCAGTGACCCTTCCAGCCTTTCAGAGTGGGACCCCCGGAGCCCACCAGGCGCCCCTCCTGGAGGGGGTGCACTTGCTCCCTGTTCCACCTCGAGGTCATTTTCACCTCTGCAGCAGTTCTCCTGCAAACCACGGCAACTGCCGTACCCATCACACACACACACACACAGTGTCTTTCCTGAAATACACAGCGCCATTCAGAACCAAAAGGGCACGCGTCCGTTAGCTGGACCCAAATGCCACACTCTGCTCGTGAAATGTGCTTTAATAGTTGTAAAG
This sequence comes from Electrophorus electricus, assembly GCF_041902795.1. Lineage (NCBI taxonomy): Eukaryota > Metazoa > Chordata > Actinopteri > Gymnotiformes > Gymnotidae > Electrophorus > Electrophorus electricus. The sequence goes on from NC_137500.1 coordinate 29,414,299, forward strand.
GGGTCACAGCAGGCCCAAGATCCATCACCCAGAACAGAATGAGGGCCATTTACGCATTCAGCATCAGCCAACAAAATGAGTTACCAGTTGATGAAAATGCAGTGGGCAAAAACAGAACTGAGTGCGCCACACACACACACACACACACACACACACACACACACACACACACACACACACACACACACACACACACACACACACACACACACACACACACACGCGCGTATGTGGATGTCCAATGGCCAGGGAAAAGCGATTTTAACACAAAAGGGTCATGTTAACTGCTGCAAACCTCAAAGAGACTGCTTAGAATTCCGCTCATCCCCAAAAACATCTGGAGATGACAAATAGCTCATCAAGTCAAGACGCCGTTGGTCTCCTGGCTGTGTGATACAGGTCGGAGAGTTAAAGTGATTACCATATCTGTGCAGTAGTAGTGGTGTTGGGGTTTTTTTTGTTGTTGTTTTTGGTTTTTTTTTGCAAAGAGGACAAAATGAAGACACGGCAGGCCTAACGAGTGCTGATCTGGGCTCGCAGGAGTGGTGGAGTCAGCAGGAGAACTGCCTGCAGGCATCTGAGACACTCGGGAACTGAAACAGCACGTCTGCAGCCAGGCCCCCTGGGCCCGCACTGCACAAACATGGCAATGAAAGAGCCAAACGGCATAACCGCCTGCAGCCTGTTATCATGCAAATGAAAAAGGAGGGGAAAAACATCCCCATCCCATTCCAGATCCCAGAGAGCTATAAATTAGGCTTGACCTTCCCAAGGTAACTGGAAAAGTGATTGCAGCATTCCGGAGTAACGCTCTGACCATTCTGGAATCAAGAGCTGGAGTCAAATCAGCCACCCCAACACTTGCTGCCTTTCACGTTGACCTTATTAATATCACCCAAACATGATTTATTATTTATTGCCATTCAATGTCTACAAGCAGCCTGATGGATATTTGTGGGATGAAAGACCATTATTTCCGGAGTGTCATATTGAATTCCGAAGAAGTGTACTCAGTTCCACCCCCATCCACCCCACTGCCGCCCACGGATGTGGCCAGGGAAAGGGGGACAGGGAGGCAGGAGTGTGGGCAATTTTCCCAAGATTCCACTCAGTAAAAATGACATTTTAGCCAGACATATTGTGGAATGTTAGCGTGCCAGTAACGGGTTGGGTTGCTCCCTCACCCCCACCCCCACCCCCACCCCTGGATGAGACGCAGAATCGCTCCGAGAGCGACTGCAGAAGGTCCAAAGTCTTTAAGGAGAACAGTGTCTGCTGCTGTGTGCCTGAGCACACACACTAATGAGGAGGACACTGCTTGATTGGTCAAGGTGATCTCCGATGCACAGGCTGTTGCCCTGGCTGCAGCACACCCAGGTCTGCGCGGGACATTTAATTGGGCACGGGCTTGATTAGAATTCATCCCGCTCGCCGCCACATCATTGATGGGAGACTGAAGCAACAGTTCCGTCACCCGTATTACCATTGATGGAAAGTGCTCACCTGTTAGACAGTAGGGAAGCAATAACACGACAGCGGAGAATGCAGGCCTTAGCCGAGATGACACACTCCATATCCAAAGGAATATCAATCCAATTTAATGAGAAGCCATCATAAAAAAGAGCTGGAGAGATTTAGAGCAAAGAAATGAAGCCTTTCATGAGGGTACACCTCCACCAGGCACTTCAGACCCAGCAGCTGCAGTTCAGCCATTTGGATTCCACTCCGGTTCTGTGGCGGAGACTTTGGGCGGGGGGGGGGGGGGGGTTCCCAAACCAGGAGTTGTTTATTTGAGAAATTAGGAAAGCATAAGGGAGGAGCCTCCAGATGGAGCCTAATTAGCTGATTGGCCATGTGGGTGAAAGCCATGCTGCCGACACACAGCTGCTTGAGCTTGTGTTCCTCAGCTCCTGTTTCAGTAACCCTCGCCCCCAGCCTTACCAGTCACATCAAGCCCCTCCCTCGCAGTCACATCAAGCCCCTCCCTCGCAGTTACCTGAGAAACAGTAGCACATGGGTTGGGTGGTTAAAGAATAAAAGACAAAAAGAAATTCACAAAGACTGTCCATCACTTCCAGGTCACGTCCACACAGCAATGCAGCAGAGAAAGGGATTATCCAGCGTCTCATTCAAAGAGAGCTGCTATTTATTTATTTACTTATTTATTTACTCACAGCGAGCCCAACCGGATTTTATCTGCTAAACGGAGCCGTGTGAACGTAAATAGTGGGGCACAGGCCAGACGGACTGCCGGTGTCAACAAGAAAGAACGAAGCACCGAGGCAGAGGGGCGGGTCTGCACGGCTCCCTTTTGCGTGATAACGTGCAATTATGTTAAGCACTGCACTTGCCATGAACCTGAGCAGAGAGCATAGTCAGCCCGGACCCCCGCTCACGTCAGCCCGCGACACGCTGCTGCAGAGCTGTTCGGTTGTGGAAACCTACAAGCGGCCAAGGCACCTGCCCTATCCCGGCCACGGTGCAGGAGCAGCTGGGGGTCACTCGAGCTTCATCCCGCTTTCGGTTCCTCAGACTCCAGATTCTATTGGCATGCAGGAATACCTCACCTGGGATTAGGCCACTGCCTCAGGGACAATTAAATGGGGTGCATTTTTGTCTCCACTTTCAAACAAACAAAATGTCGGCCATCATAATGAGAGCTTTCTTAAAAGGTGTCAGCCCCGGGCAGATACGTGTCACTTCGGTGGGTGAGGAGCTCTTAGAAAGCTGGTCAGTCAGGCTAAGAAACCATGTTGCATGGTTACTGCCAAAACAACAGCGGTGCATTAAAAGGCACCACACCCAGCTTGCCGCTCAGCAAACCTCGCAAACCCCCTTTCAGCTGCGTGAAGTGTTTGTTTAGTTGAGCCGGTGGGTGTGTTATGTTGGGGTGGGGTGAAAACGCCAAAGTGCAGCACAGGAGTGGAAATGAGCTCCAGGTTGCTCGCGCCGTACTCTCACGTGGCCACTGAGGCCATCGGTGGCCAGGATGAGGGTCTGGGCGGCACACAGCACATTGCAGAGTCATCTGTAGTGCTACCAGATGGGAGAGGTTACCATTAGCAATCTGCAGCTCTGTAAAACCTCTCAGTCAAGGGCCTCCCCAAGGCTGCGCCATGATGATGGACACACCTGGATATTCCTTCCGTCTGGATGAGATGTTCTCAAATACCCACCCGACGTTAGCCAGTGAACTGTAAAGTTTGTATCCAGCAATCTCTGCGCTCTCACCAGCCTTATAAAAAAAAACAACAAAACACCGCATTACAGCGCTGACCTGCTTCCAGTGTCTGCTTTTCAGCAGGATTTGGAGGCAAGTGCAGACTAATAGCACCTACACCGCACCTTTCAAACCAACATAATGTGGAAATTTGACAGGGTCTTGAGCTATAAATGGACTTGCTCCATCTTGAAGCAAGAAGGATCTACTCCCCTATAGTTACCTCATTTAGGATCTCCTTACCTTTTCTTCATTAAATGATCTCCTCACCTAGAGTCTCCTCATGTAGGTTCTGCTCACCTACAGTTCTCTTATTTAGGATCTACTTTCCTATATTGTCCTCATATAGTATCTCCTCACCTATGGCCTACACATTTAAAGATCTTATCTATAATTACCTCACTTAGCATCTCCTCACCTGTGGTCTCCTCATTTAGGATCTTCTCACCTACAGTCTTCACTTGGGCTGCATGCTAGCACCCTTGTGGGATGTTCTTTCACACAGAACTCTCACAATGGTTTGTATCTTCAAACTAAACAAACAAACAAAAAAAAATGCTGTTCGCCACAAAGGTGTGATCAAAACAGATATGATATCTCAAAAAGTCAAACTCAGTCGAGCACCAAGGCTGACACCATTGTACAGGTGCACACAGAAGCCCACACACTCTCGGACGCTGTGTGTCTGAGGCAGAGGGCAGGCCACCCCCTGCTCGCTCCACATGTTCTGGGGATAATCCATTCCCCAGCTGGCCCTGTGGGTGTGTCTCGGACTCAATCCATTACACCACCCTACTGTTGAAACCCTAAGACATCCATTTCATTAGTCTCAAGTGTTACATGAAAGAGAACCACTGACAAAGTTAGGACAAAAGAAAACATGTATAAGCCCAAAATAAGGACTCATACTGAAAGCCACTTCCAAATACGCTGGAGCATTTCTAACAAAACTCAGCACTTTGTAGTTTTTAGAGGAGCTACCCAAAAGGAACTCTTCTCCAGGGTCCTCATATACAGAGCAAGGTGTAGGACAGAGGCAGGATGCAGAGAGGAACGTGTGTAAGATGGTGGACATGGACCACATCTAAAACACATGCCAGCAGACATCCCCAGACTCACCCAACAACACACGGTCAAAACACCATGGCCACGCCCAAGAAAAGAAATCCAGGCCAAGTGTGCAAGAGGGAAGCCGCAACATAGAAAGCCATGCGTGTGCAGTGGGCGTGTGATGAATGAAATGTCCCTACAATCGTGGGAGCAAGGCCAATGAAATAATGCTTCAACACATGGCAAGAAGAGCTACAAGGAACGCAGCATCTTGTGCCATTATCCCCTAATAGAGTCAGTGCTGGACACTTTACAGGAGAGGAAAGGATTCCCAGCACTGCAGGGGCCTGAGGCCTAGGCACAGCATAATTAAGCTTTTCAAAAATCCATTACTGACACCTTGTGTGTGTGTGTGTGTGTGTGTGTGTGTGTGTGTGTGTGTGTGTGTGTGTGTGTGTGCACGCGCGCGTCAGTGAGAGTGAGGGAGTAGGTGCAGAGGACATTCTACAAACAACCTTTGACCAACATGGATGACAGAGCTTCATTTCCTTCATTGACTCAGCAAATGAAAGCATCCCAGGTCATTCTGGATGACTGACAACTTAAGAACTGCATGGCCAATATGGCCCAGCCCTCGGCCCAACTCCAAACCGAACCGAACCGAACCAACAAACATGCCACAGCTGCCGCTCACCCCATGAAACAGCTCCACACTGTATCGATCACAATAAAAAAGACGGAATTAAATATTGACCAGCTGCTCCCTTTCAGCATAGCAGCAAAAATGCAGTGCTATTGCTCTCAGAAACCAGGACACAGCACAAAAGATTTGTTCAAAAGGGTTACCCTTTGCACTTAAAGGATTCTTGATTCACAATGGCTGTTTCAAAGAATAAACATTTATTTCTCTAAATAAGTGCAAACTAAGTCACAGATTGAATCCTTTATCTACTCAAAAAGCTTTGAGAATCTCCATGATGAATAAAAGTGTTTCTAAAAGGCTATAGAACACGAGAGCTGTGGCAGACTCGTATAGAAATAGTGCTTTGAGTGCAAGCATTTTCCAATAGGAGTCAATGTACGCCATGGAACACAATTACTTAGGGCTCCTAGAAACATTTCACCTTTTAATACACAACATAAAGCCTCTCCTCAGGACAAAAATGCTTCAGAAAAGACAAGAGCATGAGAAATACGAATCAGTGAGGAGGGCAGACGGGGAGGAGGGAGGAAGCAGGAAAGTAAGAATCTCCATGCAAATCTAACCTTGCTTGTTTGTCCTCTATTTTTTCTCTCTCTGCTCCTCCCCTTTCTCCTTCTCTCCTCTCCCTCCCTCTCCCCCCGTCTCCCCCTCTCCCCCTCTCTCTCTCTCTCCCCTCTCCTCTCTCTCTCTCCCTCTCTCTCTCTCTCCCCTCCCACTCTCTCTCCCCCCACTCTCTCTCTCTCTCCCCCACTCTCTCTCTCTCTCTCTCTCTCTCTCCCCCTCTCTCTCTCTCTCTCGCTCCCCCCTCACTCTCTCTCTCTCTCTCTCTCCCTGTCTCCCCCACTCTCTCTCTCTCCCCCTCTCCTCTCGCCTCCCTCTCTCTCTCTCGCCTCTCTCTCTCTCTCGCTCCCCCTCTCTCTCTCCTCCACTCTCTCTCGCCCCCCCACTCTCTCTCGCTCCCCCTCTCTCTCCCCTCTCTCTCTCTCTCTCTCTCGCTCCCTTCACTCTCTCTCTCTCTCTCTCTCTCTCTCTCCCTGTCTTCCACTCTCTCTCTCTCTCTCTCCCCCTCTCTCCTCGCCTCCCTCTCTCCTCTGCCCTCTCTCCCTCTCTCTCGCTCCCCCTCTCTCTCTCTCTCTCTCCCCCACCTCTCTCGCCTCCCACTCTCTCTCGCTCCCCCTCTCCCTCTCTCTCTCTCTCTCTCCCCCTCTCTCTCTCTCTCTCTCCCCCCCACTTCTCCCCACTCTCTTCTCTCCCACTCTCTCTCCCCCTCTCTCTCCCTCTCTCTCGGCTCCCCACCTCCTCTCTCTCTCTCTCTCTCCCTGTCTCCCCACTCCCTCTCTCTCTCTCCCTCTCTGCTCCCTCTCTCTCGCCCCCTCTCTCTCGCTCCCCCTCTCTCTCTCTCCCCCACTCTCTCTCGCTCCCCCACCTCTCTCGTCTCTCTCTCTCTCTCTCCCCCTCTCTCTCTCTCTCTCTCTCTCTCTGCTCCCCCCACTCTCTCTCTCTCTCTCTCCCGTCTCCACTCTCTCTCTCTCTCTCTCTCTCTCTCTCTCTCTCTCTCTCTCTCTCTCTCTCTCTCCCTCTCTCCCTCCCTGTCTCTCCCTCTCTCCCCCTCTCTCTCCTCTTTTTAATCTCCTAGAGCTGTCTACATTCCATAAAGGGCTCCCCAGCCCACAGCAAGTATCCATTCATCCACATACATTCATTCATGAGCAGCAGAGAGCTTGCAGTGGGTTATTAGATTACCCTCTGCTGGCTGATAATACACCACAGCCAGTGTACTGCAGCCCCGTCCTGCACCCTGAAATGATCGTAACACCTACAGACTGTGCGAGATATCCCAATTGAACCAAGCACACAGCAATAACTGTGCGAGAGTGAAACGTGCGTTTCGACTGGCTCTGTAGAAGGGAGCACAAACCCACCGCAACTGCTATCAGGAGCTCAGATACATTCTCAACTCTGCATGGCTGCTTACACCAAAGGAATTCTGCTGATAAGCAAATAAAACTTTTTGGCAAGGTGAACTGCGGATCAAAAACGACCTGCCTCCATGCGTGCACACACACTAGCTTCACCTTTCAAACCATTATCTGCTTCTTCATCTCAAGCTGCAGGGCAGGAACTACGAACTAAAGCCTGTCCACATTTGTTTTTGCATTTGACTGATCAAAACTCTACCACATCGCGAGATGGAAAATCTTCCTGTCTATTCTTTGCACACGTTCACTGTCTCCTTCTCTCCCTCTCTCTCTTTTAACTTTTGCTGGAGGAAACACAGAAGACAGATGCCACAGTTCCTACAGTACACTGTGCCAACAATTGTTTCATTGTCTTTCTCGGATTGAAAAGGGAGTGCTGTTTGCATGCATGGCATGCTCCATCTCTGCCAGACAGCTGCCCTTCAGCGGTCTGGTGTGGCGCAGAAGCGGCCAGACTCACACCGAATCCAGAGCGCACTGCATGAACAAAGCCCAGAGTGTAAACGACAAGATAATTAAGACCAATTAATATCAACTGTAAAAAAATTGTGGACAAACCACACAAGCAGGAATTGCACTCCGATTCTGAAGAGCATTCCGATCCTAATCCTGGGGATGGTGGGGTGGGGTGGGGTGGGTAAAACCTCCAAGAATCATCATCATCCTCCTCCTCCTCCATGAGGGCTACTAGGGGCATGACACACTGGCTACTTCATTGGGAAAGCAAAGATTCCTAGCAGTAGGCTATTACTGGTAATATGGATACAATATGGATATAAAACAGATATAAAAGAGTAATATACAAACACTGGCTCCACAGTCAGGGACCTGTGCTTTACCTTGGTTCAGTTCTACTATACCTTGATCGAATAAGCTGCACCTAGTGGGGAGACTGGAGGAGCATGGCTCCCTTGCACTCCCTTTGTACACTGCATGTACAAATGCCCCTCGAATTGCTCCATCACCATTCGCTCAGACAGCCACTTTCTCGCCGACGAGGCTAGTCGAAAAGGGCAAGGATATCACGCAAGGACAACACATTGTTCCTGCCAAATAACTGCTGCAGGCACCTCTAAGGACACAGTACAGGATATTAATCAAGCTTGTCAGCCTCTGTAGAAAAAGAAAGAAAGATATGAAGCAGGAGAGAAGATGGATCAAGTCACAGCAAGTGTTATAGGGGCTTAAAACATATGGAGACCAAAAAAAAAAAAAAAAAAAAAGAACTCACTCTATACTCTAAAGTTACCTCGAGATTAAAAATAGCACCTGGCCCACAGGAAACAGAAGCCTCTCCTGTCTCAATCATTCTCAGCTCCGAAATCAAATAGCACAGTGTCACATCCACTGATGGAGGGTGACAAATCACCACCACCAAACTATCAATCACGGCCCATCGCCACGGCGCTGGCGTGTGACAGCAGCCCGGTGTCTGGGAAGGGAGCACTCAAAACAATCCTCAGCCTCCCGCCTCAGCTCGTTGGCTGGCCAACCAAGCGAGGCCTACTTCATCTCTGACACGTTGACGGTGGAGGGAGACGCGATCGTTCAGCCCGGCAGACAGTCGGGCGCTTCCGGAGCAGTGCTGCACAGCTTAGAGTTCCCCCTGCTCCAACATAACAGTTCATTAAGCCATCCTTGAGATAGGCTCAGTTGTGTTAAAGCAAGAAATATACTAAACTGTATAATGCTGAGACACTCGAGGCCCAATTCCTGCAATGCCACATCATATAAATAAAAATGGTTCATAGCGCTAGGGTCTATCTTTATCTTCTAAACCACTTAATCCAGTTCAGGGTCGCAGATGCAAGAGCCAGTTCCAGCAGAACAAGGCGCAGGGCAACCACACAAACACAAGACACAAACCCATACACACTCAGTCGCACTTGGCCACTTTAGAAACACCAGTGGAGGACATCAGAGTGCCTGAGCAGACCCATGGAGGCAGAGGGGGACCATGCAAACTCCAAACAGGCAGCAGCTGGGCCAGGAATCGAACCCAGGTCACCGTGGCTGTGAAGCAGCAGTGCTACCATGTCGACAAGATCTAGAGACTCATTATCAAAACCATATGGTCTCCAAACTGGGCCAAGAGACAAGAGAAACAACAAAAGACCAAGCACATAAGCTACAATAGATCATCAGAGACCCCTCCATCCCCAAGATTTCTGTGCATCAAGGGTTTGGAGACAATGAACTGCAAATGTTTATTTTAATCACCAGATCCATCCAGATGGCAATCATCGTTATCTTCTAATTCCAATCAGCACATAAAAGAGTCGTGCTTGAGCAGCAAGTAGTGTTTCTTCAAGTATTTATTTATTTTTAGCCCTAAACAATATCCCTTGGCTATTCAATCACGTCCCCTATATATGAAATAAAGAGACATACTTATTTTCTCTCTATTACTGCCATACAGTTCATTTACAGCAGCATCAACATAAGCCGATATGCTACCACAACAAAGCCACTCACCAACCTATCAGTCCTGCCACTTCACTCATATCATACCTCTCGCCAAGTGAAAAGACAGTAGACAAACTGGACAGGACAGACAAGAACATGGAACAAATAAACAGAGTTCCTGCAAATCTCCAGGATGGAATGATCTGTAAGGAGGTTAAATCAAAGCTTTATTGCTTTAGTGTTTGTGTGAGGAGAAAAGGTTCTCGACTTGCAAGACAGAGACAGAGACCGGCCCACCATGCTGCAGCCAGGCACCAGGGCTGACATGCAGGAAAATGTGGGTTTTAATCACTGCATTTACAAGCTTATAACTGTCCAAAGAATTAGAGGCAATCTTCCTCTCTTCCTCTGCTGGTGACATTTATAGTTGCTGAAATGTCTTCTATTTACATCCACAATCCCTCACCTGCTGAAGAGGACCATGGTTAACTCTCTCTAAAAGTGAGTGTGTGCTTTGGGTTTATGGTTGGTGGGTGTGTGTGTGCGCGCGCGCATGTGTGTATTGGGTTTATGGTGTGTGTGTATGTATATTGGATTTATGGGGTGTGTGTGTGTGTGGGTGGGTGGGTGTGTATGGAATTTATGGTGTGTTTGTGTGTGGTGTGTGCAAGATTCAAATAAACAGAGAAAAGAGCAAGGGGATGAGCACCTTGGACAGGGGCCTATCTTCCACTACATGACCCTCACATCAATTATGCAAAGAGAACTGAGGCTTGCAAGACACACACACAGGCACACACAGACAGGCGCACCGCCTGTGCAACTAAAATATAATAGAGAGGCACTCTGAAAGGCAATGGCCTTCTTGAATACCACAAAAGCGATGACTGGGTATAGCAGGGTCCTGCCGTAAGCTTTTTTGCCAAGCAGTACTGGTGGTGCCCTTGATATAAAAAATATAGCAGCACACCGAAGCATTTACGGGCACCAACTTAATATGCCCCTTTATTCCCAGTACAGAGAGATGGCAAAGATTTACTCAGACTGTATAAAAAACCGAATCCAATTACACTAATATTATAATTAAGCAACATTCAGCTAAAGCACAAATTTAAGTCGAATATAATTTTGACATTGAACAGTTACTGCGCATGTACACATCCTTTGTATAGTAGCTTTCGTAATGTTTATTTTCTTATATTAATTCAGCCATTACACACCTAGCAGTTTAAGTCTGTTTAATCCGGTTTAATGGCAAATATTTAAATTAAACCAATATTGATCAGCTAATGTTTAGTCATTAAAGCAAGCTAACTACTGTCATAATTAGAGCTGGGGTTACTCAGTGGTTGAGGTACTTGACTTGCAATCGGAAGGTTGCTGGTTCAAGCCTCACCACTATGTTGCCACTGTTGGGTACATGAACAAGGCAATTAACCCTCAATTGCTCAAGTTGTGTAAACGGTAGCTAATTTTATCTTTAGTTAGCCGATCTTGCTAACTAATTTACAGGGAGTACAGCTAGCTACTTTAGCGCTCCGTAATCTAGCACACTACTACTCACATTATTTAGCAGGTATTTAGATGTTATTTGGCAAGGCTAATTTTCTCGTCATGCCCTGTCAAAACAGCAGCATGCGAGTTTTCCACATCCATGCATCGCTGAACATGCTGGTATTCATGCTTGAAGAATAAAGCAGTAGACTACTCGGGTGGAAGTGTCTTGCCCCATGCGTACTCCTAAATTAATATTACATTCGCTTTTTAAAATAAATGTAAAAAAAATTTTAATGTAAAAAAAGGAGGTGTAAATGCGAGTGTTTTATTCCCACTGTAGAACCCTGAAGAGGAGCACTGATGAGCTGTTCTAAGCGACTGGGAAACTACTAGTCTACTGAGGACAAACTTATCCCCACCGCCATGCCTACGTGCACACACATGCCCACATGCACGCAACACAGGAAAAAGCAGTGCCAGTGATGCAGTTTTGTTTTTGTTTTTTTAAATACCATCTTTGGCTCTGCTTGGCAGGCAGTTTTTGCTTTTCTGCCAGCCCTTTTCATTTGCAGTCACTGCAAAGTGCTAGGTCACATTTGTTATGTTCCAAAACAAAAACAACAGGTTTCTCCCTTCTTCTAGTTCCACATGAGGATTACTAATCAAGATGCACCCTCTTCGTGTGATATATTATACCACCAAGCGAAGAGGCAACACTTAGTTTGATTTGAGTCAGCCTGTCATAAAAAAGGTCTGGAGTCATTCTGTAAGCAGTGATGAAGCCATCTTGAGTGGCAGAATGACGCATTGAGTGACCAGGGGCCCGGAGGGTGCGGCCACCTGCGTCTCCGGGGGAGGAACCCAGCCTGCGAGGCAGAGGGACAGGAGCAGAGCGCAGCCCAACTATGTCCCCACCGCACAGACATTAGCCTGTACCCAACACCCTCGCTGACCTTGACGGGGTTCACCATGCCGCTGCACCCAAAAACAGATGGAAGGACAAACTGAAACAACAAACGACCAATAGATGGAGCAGAGGATGAAGAGATGTTTTAATTTTTGCCGTCATGCAGAGCCAGGCAACGTTCTCACCCCAGGCACGGGGGACTTAGATTCCCACCTTTGATGGTGCATGCAGAGTGATTTAATCAGACCCACTATGCCCAAGTGCCAGGGACGGGAAAGGAGAGGTAGCAAATGACCAGGTATCTGCCTGCTTCCGGAGCTATAGAGGCTGAAATGGTTAGCTGGAATTCAGAGGACTGGCTTTCTAGTGCCAAAGCTTCCTGGAGCAAAAACTCACACTGTTTTGTTTGGACACAAAATAAAAACCACCCAGAGGGCATCTGGCTGACTGTCAGCAACTGGCAGCAGGGAAACAAAGACAGACAGAGAGAAAGGAGAGAAAACAGAGAGAAAAGAATGGAGAATGAAGTTAGAGGTAAACAGAGAGATGGTGAGAGCGACTGATGAAGGATTGGTGACCATGAACACAAGAAGAGCCCCTGAAGCGTTCTTCATCAAGGACCGTGTCATCTCAGGGCAGAAGATCTCAGGGCTCCATAAAGAAACAAGGTTCAAAGCAAATGCATTGCATCAAACCCTTGCTGTGATTTATTTCAGCAGGGAACAGAAAATCCATCTCCTTTCTTCAAATGACCACATAACTAGAAGTTGTGGACAAAAAGATCATACTCATTTGACAGTTCTGAGGCAAGTATGTCGTAAAAATCTCACCACTCTCTGACTTCTGGCAGAGGCACAGTGTTGCCATGGAGAAAAACTCTCGTCTAAGAACTGAAACAGTGTGTATGCCATTAAGCAGAGGGTTCTCTCTGGGCTCCTCATGACACATTTACATACAGACGTTACACATAAAACTTACCTAACCACACAAAGCACAATACAAAGAAGTTCAGTCCCCCATCCAGACATGTACAACGCACTATACCAATAAGACTCCCAACGCTACATTTGCCTACATTTTTAAAAGACTGAAAATGAAAGACACTATGAATAAGAGCATCTGCCAAATGAATAACTTTAATGTAAAGGAACATGTTTACAATAACTTTTGACACCAGTAGTGACCACACACAAAGTAATGCAATATACTGAGGGATAAACCACATTTTGGTTTTATCCTCGAGAAGAAAACCCTGGCTACCAATGTCTCCCATGATCTCTGGCAATTCAAAGGAATGGAGATTTTCCACATAGCTTTTCATTTGTAGATAAATGGGCAGTCTTGGAAAGGTCCATTGGTGCAGGCATAATAACGGCTGTGTGGGTTCAGACGTGCGTGTACATGATGAAAGACCTCCTCATGAAACAAATCGGATAAAAATAACTCGTTTCACCAATATTTTCTTTTAATTAGAATTCCAATTCTTTAGTTAATTCTTTACTTTTGTGAGCAGCATTTAGAGAGAAAAGCTTCTGGGCAGACTGTTTAATTAAACCTATTTTTGGACTAAGAGTAAAAGTAATTACAACACTGAAACACACCGATATTATACGTCCTAAAAATGCTCACAACTACGACATCAATAAATAGTGTGTAAAATATATACTATATGAAGTAGGAATGTAATTATGTGTGTACAATTTAAAAAAACATGCAGCACAGAACGGACACAAGCAGCCTCAGGTGCAGTGTGCATAGGAAGCAACCTTGGTGTGGGTTTGACTGGGAAGATACCAGGGGAGGCCTTACTCCCACATGGACAAACATTATTGGTTAGCTGCACCAAGCTGATTGGGTCCTCCACCTGCCTGTCGTAAATAAAGAGGCAGAAACACCAGCAGCAGGTGGCCCGTTCCCTCCATTCAGACCCAGTCACTGTGATCTTTTCAAACAGTGAAATTGTCATTGATTTGTTTGTAAGCAGGACTGCGGAGTCCACTGACTCACACAGCAGGGCTGGTAACTATCTCAGAGAGAGAGAGAGAGAGAGACACAGAGAGAGAGCACACAAGAGGAGAGAGCGGGACACACACACACACACACACACACACACACACACACACACACACACACACACACACACACACACACACTAGCCCAGCTCTCTCCCTCTCCTTCCCCCTCTCTCTCACACACACACACACACACACACACACACACTTTTGAGCAGAGTATTTTATATTACTCCAAATGTTTTTTAGTCCAAAATGAGAAGGGGACAGAGCAAATTTAAAAAAAAAAAAAGAATGAAATGACTGAATAATAAATGTATAAGAGAAAAATAATCTGGAAACAAGAATGCTGGGCTCTGATCTGCCTGGGAGGATAAAGGACTGAGCAGAGGACTCTGGCTGTCTCAGGCCTGGATTAAGAACACAAAGCTCTATTGCCTTGCACAGCTAAAGAACACGCATGTCAGGAGCACAAAAGAGGAAGGAGCTTAGCACGGGGCTAAATCCTGTCCCCCTGGGCCGACCTGCGACCCTCCCAGCCAGACACTGCGAGTGGGATCCAGTGTGCGGGTCATTTAAGGAGGACCACATGGTCTGAGGGAACAGCAAGCACGTCATTTTCATTTAGTCTTTGGATTAATGCGTGACTATGTACAGTGTATATGCATAATACAGAAATATATATATATATATATATATATATATATATATATATATATATATATATATATATATATATATATATATTATATTATATTATACACACACACACACACACACACAACTTCTCTTTATCCAGTTATCAACCACAGCAATATTAACCTGCCTTCAGTGCCTTTCATTGTTTCCATGCTAACACATGCATGGTCAGCCCAGCACATAGTAGGTGAGCTCCAGCTCCAGCGCCTATGAGCCCAGCTCCAGCGCCAGCGCCTGCGAGCCCAGCTCCAGCGCCAGCGCCTGCGAGCCCAGCGCCAGCGCCTGCGCCTGCGAGCCCAGCGCCAGCGCCTGCGAGCCCAGCGCCAGCGCCTGCGAGCCCAGCGCCTGCGCCTGCGAGCCCAGCTCCAGCGCCTGCGCCTGCGAGCCCAGCTCCAGCGCCTGCGCCTGCGAGCCCAGCTCCAGCGCCTGCGCCTGCGAGCCCAGCTCCAGCGCCTGCGCCTGCGAGCCCAGCTCCAGCGCCTGCGCCTGCGAGCCCAGCTCCAGCGCCTGCGCCTGCGAGCCCAGCTCCAGCGCCTGCGCCTGCGAGCCCAGCTCCAGCGCCTGCGCCTGCGAGCCCAGCTCCAGCGCCTGCGAGCCCAGCTCCAGTTCCAGTGCATATGAGCCCAGCTCCAGCTCCAGTGCATATGAGCCCAGTTCCAGCTCCAGCTCCAGTGCATATGAGCCCAGCTCCAGCTCCAGCTCCAGTGCATATGAGCCCAGCTCCAGCTCCAGCTCCAGTGCATATGAGCCCAGCTCCAGCTCCAGCTCCAGCTCCAGTGCATATGAGCCCAGCTCCAGCTCCAGCTCCAGTGCATATGAGCCCAGCTCCAGCTCCAGCTCCAGTGCATATGAGCCCAGCTCCAGCTCCAGCTCCAGTGCATATGAGCCCAGCTCCAGCTCCAGCTCCAGTGCATATGAGCCCAGCTCCAGCTCCAGCTCCAGTGCATATGAGCCCAGCTCCAGCTCAGCCTTTCCTCCAATCCCTTCAGACAGCAGCAGATCCTTCCATGCCTTTCGCAGGCCTCCATCACCTCCTCCTCTGCTCTCGCCTGCTCTGGCTAGTGCAGCAACAGCTCACCCACCAGGCCACGCAACACCCACCCCGCCCCCCCCCCAGGACTCACCGCACAGGTTCAAGCCTCTACACAATCAATTGGTGTATTTATGCTCTCCAGCACTGAATTACTACTCACTGCAGCAGTGATCGCATGCAGGGGCCAGTGCAGGGCAAAGTAAGGTTCGCCCAGGGCCATGGCTCCCCAGGGCCTGGGCCGGGACACATCTCTCAAGGGCCAGGGGCCCAGGTCTGTGCGTGTGGATAGTGCGATCACTCCACATCTATCCTCGAGATCAAAGAGCTGTGTCTTTCACACAGCAGGTCCTCCGAGCTTCCATCACACAGGCATGTAGGATCAGCTGGAAACTGACCCAAAGAGAGGCCTCGAGAGAATATAAAAAACGTTACATAAAAATGCTGGAGATTCCACAGCACATCGGCTGAGGGAGGAAGAGGAATTTGTATTGCATGTTTTTTAGTAAATGACTTCATTCAGTAGCTGCTTTTTAGCCAAAAGAACTAAAAAAAGCAGAACCATAAAAGCAGAACTGTCCAGTCTGAATAAATGAATATGTATGATCCAAGTGAAGGTGTTTTGAGGCAGTGATATTGAAACTATAGCTTCAGGACATCCATCTCAAATGTAAACCGCCTTCTGTTTCATTCCAGCGAACCGCGAGTCATTCAGTGAAAGATCTACAATGACTCTGGACACTTCATTCACAAGCTCAGCTCCCATATGGCACTGCTTGGCTGGCTGATTAATCAGTGGCAGGATCATGCTGGGTGACCTTTATAACAAAGACGGTTTGCCCTCATTCCAAGACCTTATGTGAACTTCTCTCTCCGTCTCTCTCCTTATGTGTAGATTCTTGTGCCTGACAAGGTAAAAATGCCCTGGGATTCATAAAAAAATGTTATGCCCTTTGTAGTATGCATGAATGGGTTAAAATAAAGTTATGCAAACATCAGAAATGCTTCTTATTTATATATGACTGGTGTCTTCTTTCCTCTCGTCCATCCAGTGAGAAGTTGTGGACAGCCTCCAGTCTCTCATAAACAAGGAGGCTTTGTGTTGCTACAGGCTTGCACATTCAGTATACCAATTAAAGCATCATCATTGAGCCTATATTTCCCCATAATTGACAGTTCCAAAACAAGGGAATGTAACACAGGGTCACAGTGTTCCTCATTCCTGCCCACACACTGCTAATTCAGGACACTTTATGCTTAACGAGGTCCAGACAAAACCAAATTAAAGGCTTTGAAAGAGCAGAGCTCCTGCCTGGCTCCTGTCTGGGCATCATTAGGAGAGTCTGAGTGAGCAACGCCTTTAACCTCGCGGGCGAGGGGCCTACGGGAGCACCTAAGGCTACCCTTCAGATAGGCCCCATACTCCTTCTCCAATGCAGTGGTAGGTGTCAGGAGGTGTCCGAACAACCATCCCCACACTCCAGGCCGAGAGACCGGCACTGAAGGACTGACGCAATCCTGGAAAAAATCTGTGCCGAGAGATACAGCGAGAAACAGGAGTTTTTACATCAGTCCTGAAAATGTGGCTTATACAGACATGAGTTATGCTGAGGCCCTGACTGAAATGAAATTTTAACAGATTCTTCAGGCGTGAGCTTATCAGCTCTGCGCTAGGAACGTGTTTAGCATTAACAGAGTCTCGCTGGAAGAAGAGCACACGACCGAGCGCCTGAGGACACGACGACACACAACTCGGGACTGATCAGTTTCTGTTAGACTGCTGCTGGCATCGTCATCGAGGTCAAGCCCACACCAAGCTCCACTTCAAGCCAGCAAGGGCTTTTGGACAATCAGCCCAGGCAACAGGGAGGACGGCGAGCATGACAAGGTCCCTGACATGATACAGCAGAGGGCAGGCAGGCTGGCCACTGCACCTCGCCCAGGATAGAGTTAAGTGGGTGAGAGCCCTGCCACCAAGCCTGCGCAAGCCATCTCCTCTCCACTCTGGAATATCAGGGAACATCTGCAGATGCCAGGCATGAGAGGAGCTGCCCTGTTTACATTTCAGTCGGCAGGCCCTACCCCACATCCAGATGCTGTTAAGATAATGAACAAGTCCTCTTTGTCTCCAAAAGGTCAAAGAGATAAAAACCCAGTGTGGCAGCACTGGGGGGGGGGAACGACACCACAAAAAAAAACAAAAAAAAAAACACATAACTGTGCACACATATGTATGCACAAAAAAAACAAAAAAAGGCAGAGCCACACCCACAAGCAAGTTTATGCACATAACCACCAACACACCCACACAGAGTCCCGCCGTCATGCTTTACCCTTTGATGTTCGGGAGCTGTGAAGGTGATCCTTTTTTTTTTTACTAATTCAACCTCTACATCAGATAGTGAAAACTCAATCCTGAACAATGCGTGGGAGGGTCCTGCCTGAGCTCAGAGTGAGCACGGAGAGAGGGGTACATGTGTGACGTGGTGTCGCCACTCCTTCTCTGTGTTTCTGTGGAGGCGCGCTACTGCTGCTGTCAGAGACCAGTCACATGTCCACAGAGACGCACTGCATTAGAAACACCGTAAGCAGTGTGATGGATTGCAGAGTGTGTGAGAGTGTGATGGACTGAAGGTGTAAACTGGGACAGCGTTGACCATAATGCCATAAATGGAGGGCGCACGTACATCCACGCGCCCTAGAGTACTGTCCAATCGAGCGCTGCACGGGCTGAAAGGCTATGCTCCAGCTCTCTAACTCCTGAATTTGATGATTATGCTCCTTCTTTGTTAAGGAAATCAGGTTGGTGGTTTATGAGGAGCAAACTCCTGCAGAGAACTCTTGGTCCTTTCATAGAGCAGAAAGAAGAGGAGGAGCCCAAAGGAGATGGTGTGGGGGTTAGCCACACCTCCAGAGCCATCAAAGATACCTGCACATGGACACGCCTCCATAACGAATAAGTACTTGAAAACAAAGTGATGGATTATGACTGAAAAAAGAAAACTAAAAAACATATTTAAATGATCCTAATAATTGACCAGCAGTTAACAAAAACTGAACATGAAGAGAACAGATGTTTGCACACACATAGTGATACACACACAAAAACTACTCACACTTCAATATCCAATAACAAATAAATATAAATCTCTAAAAAATAAATAAATAAATAAATAAATAAATAAAAAATTACCACTCAATGTGCAACAGGATCATATTTTGCAAAACAGTTTAGCAAGTCTGGTGTTTATATATAAACACACTCACACTCATCCTTTCACTCTCCCTCTTGCTCTCAAACACACACACACACACAAAAATACAGAGTGCCCATTGTTGTGGATATACTCCTAGTTTAAAGGCTAAACCCAGATGCTATGCTGCTTTGTTCAGCTTTGAGAATAAGCCTCAGTCAGGTGTCTGGGTGAGCAGCATTTGCTGATCCAGGCCAATGCCATGAAACACACCATAAACCCAATACACACGTGCGCGCACACAAACCCCTAGAGGCTTCCAGCGCAGGCAAGCCTCAGCACAACTCTACATCCTCACTTCCTAATCCCCAACACAACAGGCAACCCTTAAACAGAACACGAGACTCCAGGTGGGTGTCAAGAACCAGCTGGCCTCCGAACAGCAGTACCAAGCACCACCTGGATTTGACCCTGACGCCAAGCAAGACTCATTTGCCAAATCAGATTTCACTTCTGAGTGCACCAAGAGGGCAGGGGCAGCGCAGGTCCGTTAGGTGAAGGTTACGATGGTGGCACCATGTCCTCAGCCCCCTGTCCGCCGATCTGTCTGCTGCATGCTGCTTCACACAGTCCAGGGGTTCATCCAGGGGGTGTAGCTACCCGAGCGTCACTGAAACATCACAGCATGAGTCGAGAGGCCCGAGCTCACCTTCGCATATAGAGAGCAAGCAAAGAACTAGCACATCAGAATAAGGCGGGCCGTGTGACGTCTGGGAACAGCGGTTTGATCCGGGCCACAGCTATCCTGGGCCTCTGCGATAAACTGCGATAAAGAAATACAAAAGCAAACCTTTTTAAATAAGAAACTTCTCTCACAGCCCAGTTCTTCAGCTTATATAAGGAGGAGTTTTTATAGGAAGGAGAACCGTGGATGGTTACGGGCCACAGTAAAGAATTGGAGCATCAGTGGTGACAGACGAGGAAGGGCAGACAGGAGAGAATAAATAAACGCCAGCCCACGTCGGCCGGAAGCCTCTAATGAAATACAGATTGCAGCAGCACAGGGTAAGCAGTGCACAGGGGCGTGAGAAGTCACAAGGCTCTCGCCATCCGTCAGGGTCACTTCAGACGCAGGCTTTGGCCAGGTTGCCGTGAGACGTGAAAGCTTCGTGGGGTGTCTGGGAGGGGACCCCGGTGGTGGCATTGGTGCTAACGAAGCTGAGCCCACGGGAGTGCTCTCCAGGGCCCCAGCCAGGTCAGCGAGCAACATCACCCAGCCGAGACAGAGAGATCGTGCCAGGCAGGAGAAGAGTGGCCTGACTGTGGTGCAGCGGGGGCCATGCAGCTTTCATATGCGTTTGACAGTTAGTGCCTGCAAATACAATTTGCAATTCTTTCTACTTTCATTCAAAAATACAAACAGACTGCCAGTGGGCTGCTGATAAAACTGCATGACTGATACTGCCATGATTTTCTCGCTAATTATACCTTAAAAAAATATACGTTTTATAAATTTAGACTTAAGAAACGTATGTTTAAAATATAGATTTCTGTACAAACTGTGCACATATAAAAGTAATATTACACGTGGTAGAATATGCAATGCAGTAAAATAAATTAACTACCAAAAACATGCTGCAACTGACAACCTAGAGAACATTAGGGCATTATATCCTGCCTGCAGAGTACAGAGACAGACAGAGAGAGCGAGAGCAAGAGAGAGAGGAAGAAATATGCAGACAAAACCAAAAGCAGGGGGAAAAACAAACAAAAAAAAAAAAAAACACTGAAGTCATCGACAGGCTGAAAATACATCAACAATCTCCAGGGTCAGCAAGGCAGGTGCCGACACATTAGCAGAGACCTGCTTGTCCACAACACGCCTCATTTTAACTGACAGGCTTTATTATACATCAGTGTACATTACATTATAAGGGAGCACTCCAAAGCTGAAGACTTTCCCTGCAATATGAGAAGGATGAGTGCAAGAGATAGAGAACACTGCCAAACCCTGACAAAGCTACTGAGCACCGGCGAATGAATGAATGGCTGTCAGCAAAAAAATAAAAAATTATGGCTTCTGATTGGAAGGTGTGCTAGAAAGTCAAACATTCTGAAGAGGGAAGAGATGTCTCCTCATCTGAAGGAGAATGTCATATACAGTAACAGAACATGACATGTATGGTGAGAAGGGAGAGGGACACGTGTTCAGATCCGTTACGTAACGCGTCCACAGAAAGTCTCCGGCTCACCTTAACATCAGGAAGCAACAGCCGCAGACAGGTTAAAGAAAGCCGCCGTTCAGCCGCCACTCGCGGACTCCAACCAGCAAGAGCTCAACTAAATGTCAACGGCATTTAGCTTCCGCTCGGATTTAACGCGGCCCTACATACTGCAGGCTGTGAAAACAGTAGAAACACTGTGTGCCGACAAAAGGCTCGACATGGCCTGAAATGAGCGCTCAGGCAAACCAGTCAGCCCTACCCGGAAAAAAAAAGAAAATGAAAGAGAGAGATCAAATTAAAATGTTCCCACTGACTGAACAAAGAGCACGTGTATGCCCCCAAAAAACAGCTTGCACCTGCCAGATTGCAAAGTTAGCACCCTTTTTTCCTGATGTTTTAAGGGTTATTTTTCCTGTTTTTTTTTTTTTTTTAATCCACAGGCTCCAGGTGCACATTACTTGTAGATCTCGTAGCATTATTAATGGGTGTTGGAAAAGAGAGGAGCTCCATGCCATGTGCCCACGCAGGAATGCCAGCAACCCTCCCCCCAGATGGGCCGGCAGGGGGAATCGCGCAACGTCGGGCAACGTATCTGGACCCGGTGCGTTTACAGAGGTGTCACAACACAGATCTTGTCAGTAAAAAAAAAAAAAAAAAACCTCGCTGCTTTAACCATTCAGGCAGACTCTCTCCCCTCCTCTGTCCTACAGGAGGAGTGAAGCATTTAGAGGAAAAAGGTCTCCAATCATCTATCAAATACCAGCCAAAGGAGGACGGGGGAAGGACGAGGCAGTTGGCAGTTGCTGTGGTCAAGGTGGATGGCTCTGCTCTTTAAAGAGCCACAAGAGAATGAAGTAAGAAACATACAGAAGTTATAAAAAAGAAGAAAAAAAAAAAAGATTAAAAACATTATGTATCCGCCTTCATCTTCTTTCGACATCCTCCATATATCAGAAACATGCAAACACATCATATGAAACAGATCCT
Organism: Electrophorus electricus; assembly: GCF_041902795.1. Lineage (NCBI taxonomy): Eukaryota > Metazoa > Chordata > Actinopteri > Gymnotiformes > Gymnotidae > Electrophorus > Electrophorus electricus. Next base: position 29,436,208 of record NC_137500.1, read on the forward strand.
GCAACTCAATTCCCTATCTGAGCACGTCCTCTACCATACCATAGAAAGCCTGAGGTGATCAGATCTGCATGGGATACAATAATCAATCATCCATTACAATCATTCCTCCGAGCCTAGGGTGAGCCATGTATCTAGAATTGACAATAATTAGGATTTTCATCTATATAGCAACAGAGGGCAACCTACACTGAAACTCATGTTCTGTGATTCTGCTTGATGGTCCAAGGCTCAAATAAACAAACAACTAAACAAACAAGCAGTAAATATTTGCTCACAACCAGAGAATGAGATCAAAAACCAGCATGCTATGCATCTGCTGTACATAACACATCACCCATCCTCTCTGCAAACAGCCCTGTCTACACAGTACACGCATTCCATGACTCACGACAGTCTTCGTCTCAAAAAACCTCAAGCGTGTGCGTGTCTGTGACAAATTCTATGACCTCTCCGTTCAGGCGTGACACAGTGGACCTGCGCCGACCTGTCCACCACGGGGTTAGGGAGCATGACACATCGAACATCCTGATGCCAGACACCCAGGCCTAGAGCTCCGCCTGCAGGCAGCCAGCAGGGGCTGCTCGACGCCACCAAGGGAGAGAGAGGCGTGGCCAGAGAGACGCGGCCTGCTCAGAGCCGCCACCCGGGCTGGCCCACAGCCCCAGAGAGTCAGAGCGTGCCGGAAAACCCACAAACAAGGCAATAGCAGATGGCTGCACTGTCTCCCGCAGATCAGTGGCTGCCAGGAGCCCCTCCACAGGCTGATCGCAGGATGGGAGAAAAAACACACAGATGCTCTTTTCTGCATCCACAATTACTGAAGGACACTAGAGGGAATGAGCAAAGCTGGCAGGCAGCGGGTCAGCACAGTTATTCTTAATCAGCACCGAACCACAGCAGAGTAAACAAACAAAGGGGTCAAAGTACATTATCTAAGAAGGCAATCGAGCACTCGTCACAGGGAACACGGCTGAGCAGAGAGCTAGGGCAGCAGCCTCGGAGTACCAGTCAGGATCTGGGCTTATTACGAAACTAAACAGCAGCGGGGAACTTCTTTAGCCTGCTTTCCTTTACAATCTGCTTTACTTCTGCCTGGGTAAAAAAAAAAAAACAAAAAAAAAAAACAACGTTAACAGACTTCAGCTCAGCTGGACTTACATAACTCTGTCTTCTGAATCTAAAGTATTCCACGAACCATGACATCAGAGCAGATGCTCTTTTCTGTGGCTAGATGAATACTACAGGGGGAAAAAAATTAATCAAGACAAAGTGACATTTATGCAGGAATTGAAAAAAGCCAGGTATTGTAACTTGCATGAGGCTGTGCTGCCCATCAGGAACATCATGTTCTGCTGTGCCATTAACACCAGAGTCTATTAGAAGGACAGCAGAGCTACTGAATGTAAACAGCATGTCTTCAGAACTCCCCGATTATACTTGTATTATGCATGTGTCCTTGCCAAATCAAGTCAATTTGGGCACCAGAGTAAATATACACTCTCTCACACACACACACACACACACACACAAAACTGGATTCCTGTCCCACTCAGTTATCTTAGATACCTAGGGGAACCCAGTGCAATGTGCAGCCCAGGGCTTGAGGAAAGAATGGAGGTGACACTGAGCAAAAGCTTGCACCAGCCGTGCTTAGAGTCACACAACGCGCTTGCATGAGTTGTTATGAATGTGTCTGAACCAGTGACAGATACATTACCCTGACTGAAATAACCCACTTGTTACCAAGTAAAATGTGCATGGGTGTGCACAGATCCCAAAAATGCAGTTTACCTATAAGAAAGGTGTGAGTAGAAGCCAACCATCTGAGGCAGGTGAACCTCAGCTCCTGGTAGTGACTCAGCACCAGGGTCTATCAAGGAGACTGCGAAAAAAACAGTGCAAAGGAAGTGGGTGGGGGGGGGGGGTACCATGAGCTTGCCTGCAGCATCATGGATCAAGCTGTCCATTACGGGACCATGTAATGCTACATTAGGAGGACAAACAGTGCTGCTCAGACCTCGGAGATGGTCCATCTGCAGGTTTATCCATACTCCATACCACCTCCACCCGACCCCACCAACCGCCCCCATCACCACAGAACCAGCGGGCACCGCATGGGTCTCCACTACCTTCTGTTAACTTGTGCCATATAACAAGCCGACATGTCACCCAGTAAGTCTTGGCGCTGGGTAATTATTCGGCGCCGTACACAAGTGCATAGAGAGACAAGGACCTGGTTCTCAAGGACACGCACTGTGCTAAGGACGTGGTCACGCGAGCATCACAGGCATGGGCCCTCATCACAGCTGCTTTGGCAACAAGTCCCGTAACGCACATATATAAGCCCGTTAAGGAATGTCGATGAGGATGGCACACGCGGGTACCGCCGCCAAGTCTAAATGCTGTGGCACTGAGTATGCAATCCCTGAGCACAGACTGCAGGCAAGGAGAGAGGTGGTGTCCACATTCACGGCTGTGCGCAGCTTTCAAAGCTGTTTGGAAGCTTAATAAAGCATGCAGTCCCTGCAAGGTGCAAGATGAGATACATGCCCAGACTTATCCCAGAAGAGGCCAGAGGACAACGACCTCAGCAGTCAAATAGTGAGCAAAGGCAAAGCGAAGCTGACAAATCCCAGATGATCAATACCCAAGGCAACGCTGCTCGCTCAGAGTGAGCAAATTTCCCAACTTCATGACTTCTAATAAATGTGATTTGTAAATTATCCCGTAAAAGCACATGGGAGCAGGACATGGCACAGTTTTTGGTAACATTAAAAAGAAATGAACAAAAAGATTTTTTCAGGGAAACTGCATGAAAATGACAGCAATTATTTATATACCAATAGCCTTAATGGGGAGATTCATGAATATTTAACATGAAATGAGGACCACCAATGCCCGAGGCTCAAACCTGCACAGAAACAGCATCACTGGTCATATTGGGACCCTCCATCCAGTGCAAATAAACTGAGAGGTTACCACCAGTGCTTGATGGATACAGACTGTGTCGAGTGTGTCAAGTGCGTTAAGTGCGTTAGCCCTTTTCTCAGTCCACCAAGGGTTCATCCCTTCCATTACAAAGGTTATGAAACATCTTACAAAATGCAGTTCAGCAGTGCCCTGTCCCACACAGACCACCAGCTGATTGCATCTGCTATGAAATCAACATAAACAAACAAACAAACAAACAAACGGTCTGGGCATGAGAAACAGCCATGACCTGCAGAAGGCAACTCTCTGGGGAGGAAACGAGGCAGCGGTGACGTGTCCTGGCATCGCAGAACAGTCCTGGCATGAGTCGCAGAGGTTTCGTCACTAGGGGAACTGCAGATCCTATTAGCCCCAACACACCCCCCCAGCCTGAAGCTCCACCTTCCTCAGCCATGCTGCAGCACTCAGCCCAAGCAACCACCAGGCCCCTAGCTCCGGCCCCCTCCAGAAACCCACCACAATGCTTCCAGTCCAATAGACCTGCTCTTAAAACCTGCCCACCATTGTTAATTGGGGTTTGAGTCACACTTTCCAAATGTTAACATGGTGCACCACAAAAAGAAAGGTGACGCATGAGAGAGCAAATTCAGTCGCTAGGGCTGAGTTTTACACAGGCCAGAGGAACACTGCCGTGGGGGCCAGACTTCACTTCTACTAATTGCACTGCAATTCATTTAGTGTGAATGGGCAATATCCTATTAATTACAAAAGGCCAGCTCAGCAGAAACGAAAATGTACCGTGTAGTTGCTTCAGTCTTTATTCTTTACCCTTTCTTTAGTTTGTACTCTTAAGTGCTTTAAAATAAAAGACATGCAGCTTAATTCCACTTCTACCATTAGAAAACAATGTTGTCACCACAAGCTGTGCCTTGCTTTTGGACACTAATCATTTGCTACATTATCCAACAAAGCTCTTTCAATCCTAATAAAGCACGGAAATCATAATCAAAGCGCCACCAAGGGTCACTTTACCAACAATTATAGGCCCCATTTCATCAAGCAAATTAGTCATGTTCATAAGTATTTAGCACTTCCTTAGTGCGTCACAGAGAATCATGCGTGATTATGAACATACTCCAAACCTACAGCCCTCTCACTCAGCATCAACATCGCATCTTCAGAGGCCTCCGTTTTCACTGCACCCTGTCCCCTAAGCTCAGCCTGTCAGACTGGAGGCTAATATCTGCAGCAGATTGTTATGGGGAGAGTAAAGCTCATAAGGAAAGGTAGACATGTTCTAATCTGCTGCTTGAATACAGTGCCAAAACTCACAACCCACTTCTATGTGTGTTATTTCTGTGCATCGTACCATAACAACCTATCGTATTTACTGCTGCTACTCATAATTCAGTGGTCCCTGGAGACTTAATGTAGTAATATTAGTGCTTGTAGCTTTCACTGCCTTTGTCAGATATTTACTAAGTTCCTGTTAACCATGAATTTATAAGACAAAATAAGGCTCCCATGCCCTGATACTGAAAATCAGCTAAACAAACAAAAACAAACAAACAAACAAACAAGGACAACGGTAACAGTAACATATGTACTTATAGTGTAAGGAGTATGTATGCTACTTTGGCCACAATTTAAAAGCAGCACAGTCACACAGATACGGGTCAATACTGATGCCTCTAAAAACACATCACTGTTGCTTCAGCCTCTTGCACCATATAGTGGCACCTGTGAATGGCACAAATGGAAAACGCACTGTCAGGGATCAAATCTAATTTGACAGGTTTGGCACAAGCATGCGCTGGCAGGAATGGGCCTAGCTCGGGCTGGACCATTAGCTCCGCCTCTAATGAATAACCCAGCACTCGGAGTGGCGTTGGGAGCATTCAGGCGACGCTGACTGAGCACTGTTATACCCCCACGTCAGCTGGTCACAACTGATTAACCAATAAGCTGTATGTACACACAGGGCTCCAGCCGAAACAAGCCGCTAACAAGCTGTGTGAGATAACTGTCTGCTAGGCCCAAGGCTATGAAGCCATGACAGGCCCTCTAGGGGACCCACGACAAGAGATGAGCCATACCTACACATGTAAACACAATATGGAAAAGTCTGGCTAATGAAAACACCAGCACACAAAACCAGAACCTTACCCAAACAGAAAGTAAGGTTTTAACTGAAGAAGACAATAGCCAGAGTCCAGACAATAAACGCGTTCCATAATCTGGTGTGCACTGCTACAGTCAAATCTGCTTATTCATAATGACAGCTCTCCAATGATGTGCACAGCAGTGGGTTTATGGGAAACTAATATGAACTCACGATGCTTAGCACATGTGTGAATAAGCCTGTGTTTGAAGGCACGAAGTGCAGCTCTGACCGAGATGAACGCGCAGCCTGTCAGCTACCAGTCCCTGGAACCTTAACATGGGGCCTGTGTTATCTCCAGCAATGAGGGAGCACAGGTCTGCCACAGATGTAGGCTGAATGCGCAACTGGAAGGCTGTCTTACTCTTAACAGACAGGTTGGTGAACCTTTGCAGCCCAGCCTCAGAGATGAAATGAATATACTGTGGAAAACGAATAAAGACTGCCGAGATAATAAGCTCTCGGATCAAGGGAAATGGTCACCAGCGATTACAAGGACAAACAGAAATGTCTTTTTAAAAAAGAAATAAAACAATTTAAGTTGATATCAGTTGTATTGCGATTTTAACCCGCTTTAAAAACGACATTCCCTTTAATCTGAGATGGTAGATTAATCGAATAAAATATTACCTGGCAGGAATAAATACAGCAGCATCTACAAAATAAGATGCGTCAAGTGACACGTTTTGACGTTACAAATGTTAAATGGTAGTTTACACACCTCACCAAAAAGCTGGCGTGCGCATGAGGAGAATGTCAACAAAGCGTACGTGGAACAGGTGTAGAACTCCTCATTCTACTGCCTCCACATTCCGACGCTACTGCACAAGAGAGCCCGTCCTCTCCCGAACCGGAGACTTTTCGTCCGTCGATTTCGCCAACTTTCTCGACTCGTCCTAGGATTTAGGAGCGGTTGAACGCTACCGTGTGCAGCACCATGAGCACCGAGCCGTATACATGCCCGACGACAGACCTGAACAGTGATGGTTTTTTAGCATAGCAGAGTTGTACACACGCTAAGCTCCCAGACCCTCGCGCCCGGTGGAACTGCATTATGACAGCCTCGCGCGCCCAGCACAGCGGCAACAATGTATCGCTTTCGTTCGAACGCGCGTGCAAACACTCAGACCTCTAGCGCAGCGCAACGATTCGCAGCAGCTTTCAAAGCAGAAAAGAAGTTACAGGCTACTTGATTCGATGACATGTAAATCGACCGACGTAAACAAGTAGCGCGGTCGAGAAGCTGCGTGTTTAGATTTCTCGAAGGCATTGTGGGATTTGATGAAATATTATATAAAAACAACCGGAACACAAGCAAAATAACCCGACAATGCACGCTACGCAAACGTGAAAATACGTCAGTACTTACTGTTTTGAGGTTGTGCAACACTAAACGACAGGGCTCAAGACGAATATAAGACTCTGTCGTCCTCCATTGAGATAACTTCAAAGAACGCTTCTATCTGCGTCTCGGAGCTCGGTGTTCTGATGTAGGAGAAGCAGTTCAACGTAGACCACAAACCGCATTTGATCAGACAGCGGCCTAAGATACTCTCGCGGGGTCGCTCGTCGAGAGCGAGCAACGTGGTTGGAGAGGCAGATTCTCATTGGCATGACGCAGAAACGGGAACACCCACAACCAGAAAGCCAAAGGGGGCTGAGGATAGGAGGCTGAACTAGTGGGAAACAACACGATTGGCCAAAAACAAAGAGTGAAAAGATTATATACAAACAGCGTAGATGATAATCTTTGCTCACAGTTATATTTATAAACTGCTGAGAAAACACCCTCAGACTTGCATGTTATGTTTATTACATGTGTGTAGTTATGTATTAGTGTAAGAGCGTGCCAAAGGTTTGCCAACTGTGTAACTGTAGAATATCAGATCAGTAACAAACCACACTATTAGATATTAGCTAAAAATAAATCATATTTAAAATTGCCTACTTGTGAATTATACTAGTATAGGCTCTTTCACAATTTGTCTGCACATGAGCCATAAGTATAGGTTGACTTATCAGCCTACAGTATATAGAAAAAGTAACATGCTACCTCTGCCAACAGCTCATGAGGCAAAAAAGAATATACAAACATGACTCATCAAGTAAAGTTCTCTCACTCAAAGATTTTAACATCTGTTTCTTACTGTTATAACCCAGGCCTGTATCTTTTATTGTTTGCTGTCGAGTGGGGAATCCTCTGCCAAACACTAGGGTGGCTGTATACACACACACACACACACACACACACACACACACACACACACACACACACACACACACACACACACACACACACACACACACACACACAAGTGTACATGTGCATGTGTAATAGATAAAGAAAGGTTTTATTTATTGCTTAAGATGAAATGATCAGAAACAGATTCTGTACTTCTCTTTTTCAAGTATCTATAAAAGTACCTTGAAAAAGAGCGAAGTGGCTAAAGAGAACTATAGTCATTAAGTAATTATGTCCAGCATCAACACATTTAATTCCATATAAGATATATGAAAATGGTCCACCGACAGTAAATGGTTCATCTGCTGCTTTTATATACTCACAAGGCTAAACAGAAAAATAACAACAACACAACAAGGCTTTCGGTTTCCCCATTTTTCTTTCTGGCAGCTCTTTACATTTCTTCATTTGTTTTAAACCAAATGAATGAATGAATGCATCAATGATCCCTTCTCACTAGCGGTACTGAAAACGTTATGTGTTCTAACTGTAATTAGACCAATCCATTGAACATTAAGCTCAGATCAATTTGAAAAATGGGAAGGAGAAATCATAAATTCATATATTTTTTTAGAGGAGTAACATTAGTAATCGTTGATTGGGCCGTGCTGATGAATCAGAAGCAGTGATTAAGAACTTGTAAGTGTCAAAGATCAGGTGAAGTGTGAAAAAGCTCTTTCACTTTCTCTCACCTTAAGGATCTGTAGATATTTGGTATACTAAGCTCTTGCTGTCTCGCTGTCACAATCACATTCACTCTTTGCCTCGTCACAGTTCATGTGTCATTCAATTTAAAATGAATATTGTAGTCCAGGCAGAGGCTGCTTTCTTATACCTGTTTTTAGTCATAATATGCTATTGCTCATCAAGGGAAAAAGTGAAAAATTGGCCTCAGATCTGTTCGGTCATCCAGTCACAATAATTCTGCCCCAGCTGTCATGGTTTACAATCACAGCAAAAGAAGACTGGTCAGTCTGGGCAGCAAGATGTAAGAGTGTAGTTTCATAGGAGAAGTGAAAAACAAAGTCAGATAGATGATGGTCCAAAATAAATGGTACTGTTGGAGTACAGTGAGAATTGCAATCATGCAGATGATTCTGAGCACTGGAAAAAGAAGCCAGAGAAGGAGTGATTGGATGATAACAATTCAATGCACTCTGGAGTTCTAGAGCTGTGCAAATTTTAGCATGCCTTTCCGTTCCAGTACCAAAGCAACCAAAGGAAGTGGAAAGAGTTTTTCACTCCCCACTTTACCAGGGAAAGCAGTTGCAGTGTAAACATTTAGCACTGTGGCAGAAACTGTGAGTTTAATAGCATAGGGTTGTTGTTTTTTTTTCAAATAGTTGTAATTGCTCATTATATTGTTTAAAAATCTATGTTTAGTTGACCACATTAGGACTTGCAATGGAGGTGAAAAGAAAAGTTTGTGCAACACAGGACTTTGAGCTAACAGTCCAGACAATTAGTTGTTCAGGATGTTTAGTTGGTGTATAAGACCTTCAGTAAGCTTAAACGCTTGTGTGTTGAGAGAGACATCTCCATTGGCCAGGGTAGATCGTCCAGTCCATCAATACAAAGAAGAGATTGAAAGAGAATAAGGGCTTTGTCTTGTGCTTCATTGAGAAATTTCCTTGTTGCTCCATAGACCCACAGGAGATGCAGAAGTGCAGTGATCTGATTTCTAGGACTGATTCAACTTGTAACACAAAGGGCTTTGGCTTTTTTTCTTCAAATGTATTATTGACTTATGATGGTGAAACAGTGGGCCAAACAGAATAGGATCTTATCAGATGGGAGTGGGCCCACATTTCCTCTCAGTTCCTATTTTAATGAACTGTGTAATCGTTATGAGAACCTGTGTCATGAAGGCTCTGGGCTGCCAAAGGCTCCCCTCTAGGTTTTACTAATCTGGGTCACCTGCTGTCACCCTGGTACCTCCCAATTACCTGCAGTTAATTAATAATTCAATAGGGCACTATATATACTCTCCTTTCACCCATTGTGCTACAAAGCCTTGACCTTCTTAGGTATATTATTAACCTGTTTGTTTGTGTTATTCTAGCCCCTTGTGTGTGTTTGGTTTTTTGATTATTAAATTGCCCAAGGTTACCCTGCTGGTCTCTTTTTGACCCCTCTGCCTGTTTTCATGATGCCCCATCGATTAGTTCAAACAAGTTCTCTCCATGCATGCAGCCTGTTGACTATGCTTCCACTATTCCAACCAATTTAATCCCATTCTGAAAGGTGTAATAAGCATAGACTCATTCCCACCACAGTTTACTGCAGGCATTTAAATGGGATTGCACAGTCAGCAGCTGTGCTTTTTTTAATTTAATTTTTTTTTACAGAAAGTCCAAGTTTCAGCAAGTCCTCTTTCGCACACTGCTTTGACCATCTCCAGGGTATGGTCCTTCGGATGAGACATATATTACACATTTTGATTCTGAAGTAGCCTGCGTGATACATTATGGGAAGAAAATTGGAGGAAGAAATCCTTGTATTGTATCATAGCAATCCAGGAGAGCTAGTTTTAACGGGGTGTTGAGTGATGCAGGTGTTGACAGCTCCTGATAAGACGGGAGTGGTGACAGTAAAAGGTGTCTCTGGAGAGGCGGTAGGTGTTGACAACTGTTGTGAATGTTGGCTGGATAGCTCCCAGGTTGGCCAGTTATATCTCTCACCGCTTGAGCAACTGGTTCTGGGTGGTGACATCTTAGCATAGATATCCATACAGCATCCAGCATGTCCAAGTCTTCTGTAATGATTGCAAGAGGCACCAAGATATAAGTGCTAGAAGACTACTTCAGTTCCAAAAGGCAAAGGCACAATTAGGCAGAGGTCATACAATAGCAACCAACTGGTCATAAAAAGGGTAAGCGCTCACTATGACTCTGAGACGTCCATGTACAAGCAGACTGCAACAATCAGTGATTGATGTTGGTCAGGTGCTAGAAGCTGAAAGCCAGAAAAAACGACAGCTTGATATATTTAAGCTAGATGAGGGAGTTGGTGAAGATGTGAGCACAGTGTGATTTGTTTATTTGAATTTTGGGGTTCACTCTGGGGTTCTTTTGGTGGGTGGGTGGAGGACTCTGTAACCTCAGTAATTTACTTACACCAAAGTTGTTGGTTTTTTGAGGGGGTAAACTATTCCTACACTTTGTCTTTAAATTACTTGGTCACAAATACAGATATAACTTTGAAGATGAATTTTGAAGATTGAAGATTGAAGATGAACAAAGCTTTGACTGAAAATGTCATGATTCTTAAAGTATTAAGAACTTCTGGTCCATAAAAATGTTTCATTGTCAAGGCTACATTTTATTCAAGGCCTGGCAGAGCAAGCCAAAGAGCTGTCTGTGTCACTGTGACAGTCAGGTGGAGATGCCAACTTATAATGCAGAGGTCTACAGTCATTAACCTGGATACATGTACCACACTGGATGGAACACTGTTGCTTTGCAACAATCCATTTAACAAAAAATTTATTGGCTGATAATAAAGCATATATTAATTATTTCTTAATGCGCTTGTTTTTATAGACACTACCAAACAACAATGAGATGCACTTTAAATGGGTGAAAACATCTGGCTGCCTACAGTAAATGCAACATCATGCCTCATAAAGAACCTAATTTAAAACATGTGTACATAATGTAATGTGGTTCAACAAGTACCTCTGCATAAAAATGGATTGTGAATTTTACACTTCAGTGTGAATAAGTTTTGAAGAATTTTCATTCCTGTTTGGATGACTTTTGTCAAGTTTATACTCATTTTTCCATCAGTCAAATAGGCTGGAAATTCCTAATGTTTGCAAGAAACAGATTTCAGAAAGACACTTTATTGTTTAGACATCATATCTGTGAATACTCCTTAAACATGGAATGTCATAAAATCACTTTCTCTGAATAAATATAAAAAGGTATTTTCATGCTCTCCTCTGAACTCCTAAATATAAATGCTGGAGGTTTCTGAGGCTGAAGGTGAAGGTGTGTAAAACATGGAAATGTTTTTGGAAAGAATGCCACCCTATTGCATCATAGATGGAGGACAATGAAGAGGACAGATGCATTTTGCGGTCCCTAGGGAGTGGAAAATAAAAGGACTGTTTAAATGTTCTGATCCCGAGAGCATTCCCCTATACTGGAATTAAACGTTGGCACATGCCCTTGAAAGAACTTACATATTATCCCATCTATTCAACTGCATCAACATGTCATGCCCCCTTTCATCTGTGTTCCGTGTCTTTTTGCTCTTTTGTTATTTATGTTTTCTACAAATACATCCACAAGTTATTTAACACAAAATTAAATAATTTATCATGCTTAAATACAGACAGAATAATCTTCTGCAAATCTAATGTAATCTTCCGAAACAATAACAATTTGGCAGTAATGGAATCCTATCAACAAAAGTCTGGAAATGGGCCATCACCTGAATGCACTAGCCAGCCTAAGGTGTGACAGAGGCAGTGTGCATCCAGCTGGAATAGTGGAACAGTCAAAAAGGAGCAGTCAACACAATAGTTTAAAAACTAACCTTTCTGGCTCAGCACCGCTGACACTTCTGACTTGAGACTGCTCCTCTGGCACTGACATGGACTTAAAAAAGACACACAACAAAAGATAGTAACGGCTGTATCCTAATGTTTACGGCTGTATCCAAATGCTTCAGGAACCAGGTGCCATTCCTGTCACCAATGATGTGAGAAAGGATCTCTGATGAGTCAGTTTCCACAGAGCTGCTGGGTCCCATAGCATTCCTAATGGTGATCTTAATGTGTCTGCCTAGAAGTTGTCCTTTCTTCATCCCAGTCTGCTGGATACCACAAGGGTACCATTACTGCTGCCTTAGAAATTATTGACCACCACTCTGAATTGCCTTCTGCACTTATTATAGAGTGCCTCAAGCAATTTGACATGGTTCACATCAAGTTCAGCTTCCCACTTAGCTTCCATTTAACTTTCAATTAGCTTTGAAGAAGACGACAACCATCTTTCACCACAGTCATATCACGTCATCGTCACTAAACTCAGTGCACCTGTGTTCAGAATGGCACTTGGATGCTAGACTTCTTGATTAGCTGAACTCAGAACTTTCATCCCCAAGTACATCCCCACCAAGCCTGAGCCCCTCAACTCTGTGTGCTCAACCCATCTCCTCTATTGCCTTTCATCAAAAGCTGTACAGTTCTGCATATCAGCTTTGTTTGGGAGAGGGTGTTTTGTTTTGGGGTTTTGTGCCCTCCATTAACTCACCTCTGTGGAGGACCAATAAAACCAATATGTTAGTTTTAATACTGTATATGGCTTATGAATCCATGAGGTGTACTATGAACTATGAATCCCTTAGATGTACTAATACGAAAATCAACAATGACAATAATGAAGGATAAAAAGAAGATATTAATATCAACAATGACAATAATGAAGGATAAAAAGAAGATAAAAGAAAATATTAAAAATAATGATAGTTATAAATCAATAACTGAGTGATAATAAAAGACAAAAACAAAACAAAGGTTTGTTGTTGACACTGCTGCTGAGGAGCTGATATACAGATGAATCAGTGTACAGGGAAGAAACTCTTGCGTGCTGCTATGTGTGCAGTAAACAGATTCTCCCTTAGTGATTCAAAACCAAACAACTGGTTGTTAGTTTAGAAGAAAGCAGACAGACAATGCCACCCTTTACTATGACACATCTTACATTACCAGTTAATCTGCTTCAGGTGCCTATGAACTTGAATCTCAGAGGACTTCACATGGCTCACACACAAAACATCTCCAGTGCAACAACACATCCAGCACAAAAATATTCGACTAACTCATATAAACAGTTTTTTATGCTAAATAAAACAAACACTGAGGGGAACATGACCCCCCCCCCCCCCAACCTGCACCTGGAGTATGTTCACAGGTGCGCCCTCAGTTTCAGAATTCTTTCAGAGCTTATACAGATGTGCTGTAGAAAGCATCTGCTGCAGTGTTAGGGCACTAAACTGGGCATCTCAGACGGCAGCCCTCCAGAGTTCTGGCACTCTCTTGCATCACCTGGCCACCACTCCCAATCATTTCTGACATCTATTAGAAATGGCACAAGAAGAAAGAGGAGAATGTCAATAGGGACCCCACACACCCAGCCCAGACCTCCTCACGCTGCTGCCATCTGGCAGCTGATCCCAGAGCAGTCCAGTACTGCAGAATATGGTCGTGAACTCATAATTAACTGCCCCCTGCAGTGTCACTTCAAAGACATTTTGAACTATCTTCATTGCTTCAACTTGGACCTCAACAAACCTTTTCTTACCTATTGTCAAATCAATTTTAATGTATAGCATGTGTTTGCACTGTTAATGTTTGTCACCTTCAAAATGTTTTTTGCCATTCCATATTGTCTGTTACTACACATGGGCACTGCTGTTGTACACATGTGTAGTTGATATGACAATATCCACATCCACGTGTATTGGTTACGGCAGAGGACGCTACCGTGCTTCCACCTGCAGAGAGGCAATTTCATCACTTCTCCACTGAGTTCTTGTTGTACTTTTTTAATATATAGAAACTGCATGTTTGACCTCATTTTGAGTCAATGAGTCAATAAAGCCTTGAGATGCTTGGTGATACCACTGTGTGTCTAAACAATGAAGCAGTCTGCCTTACAGGAGATGATTTGCATGGATGGGTTGACCATAGAGTCTCTTTATATATCAGAGAACCAGCAGGTCTGGTCTTATGGTCCCTGTTTATTCTCCGGCACTTAAGTACAGCATTTGCTATAGAGAAAGCACACACTCCAGCAGAGCCTCTTAGCTAAGCAATGGTGTCAGGCAGCATAACTGGATGAATGACAAAGACTGAAGAACACCGAGCTTGGTGGCACTTGTAATTGATTCATAATGGATTAGCGCCACAGCAGAGGAGCTCAGATGGGAAATTTTCTCAGAGGGTGTGAGGAGATAGTGAGGACTGTGATGTGACTTAAGAACGAGTACTCCTTCACCAGGTAAACGACCTGAGGCCAGTGGGGCTTTCACTTCTGGGGCTTTTTGTCTGATAGATGTCATCAGAAATCCAGGTGCTTCCTGGAAACTTGGCCAAGGTCGCATGAGGTAAAGGGAGATCAGAACTGATTGTTGCTTTTTAATCAGGCAGAAGAGATGAATATGCCCAGAAACTGTCCTTCTTGTTTTATTTAGATGGAAATGCAGAGATTAATTTCAGAAGTTAAAACAAACATTAAGCTTCATTGTGACTTCAAGCTCAACATACTTTTTATTATGTTGAGTATTAGTATTGACTGTCGAGAGGAGCCCAAGTGTGCTTTGGGATAAAATACTGAATCTCAATAATTAGGACATTGTGGCCTTTAGTTTATCAAATATCTTAATGTGAATGCTGTTCATATCAGATTCCGCTAAGAGTGAAGAGGAAATGACTATTTCCAGATATTTTGCTCTGATATGTCTCATAAATATACACCAGTCAGTCAAGATGAATCTGTGATTGACCCAAACTTATTCTGTAATCCTCTTCATATAGATGAACACTGATCCGAAATCAGGGCGAACATGCGTGCAGCTTTTATAAAACGTATCTCACCTGCTCTTAAGGAAACAGACTGGTACATTAAACAAATCACTCAACATGCAGTACATTAGCTGTAGTATTGAGGTTGATCTCAACACCACATATTAATTATCTCTGTCTTGTGATGCACTCAGGTGAGGTCTCACTCAGCAATGATTCAGTCTTGAATGTGGGAGACTTATAAATGCATCCAAGAATACATACATATAATTTGCAGATGTAGTAATTCATCTGTAATGTGGTAAAATATTATAATGCAGGACCACCTATAAGGTGTCGATTCATGCACATATGTTTGAAACGAGTAACGAGTATCATTGATGTTCATAATTCAACCAATGCATGGCAAAAGAAGCCTTACTCATAAATCCTAGTTCATTAGAAAAAAATGGATAAATCACATGGTTTTATTTTGCCTTCTGTTCTCCCAAGGACCCAGTCAGTCTCACTGGCACTCTCAGATAAATAATGACCATTTAAAAGTCTGTTTAGCCTTAGCAAATGAAAGGGAGTGTCACTTAGACTACATACTGATCCAACTGTCTGAGATAAATAATTCAATAAATAAGTGAATAAACTTTGCCTGTATGGAAGCTTGACAAGCCTACTAAACCTATTGAATTAAGTTTCTTACTGTAACAAATTTAAACACACAAGCTCTTTTAGGTTTTCACTTTGCAATTTCAAGTTTGTCATATTTACCTTGAGAGTCATAAACCACTGCCAGTGCACTCTACCTCCTTTGTGTCCTCCTGTCCCAGGTGACCAGTAAAACATGGCAGGCCTCTTCAGTGACTCTTCACGAGGATGGATTAGTTCTGTTTGTGGAGTCCTGGGGCTTTGCCCACTGTGTAATCGCAGAGAGATGACCACTGCTGTCCTATAAATGAGTTACTCCCTATTCATCAACCCACAGTGCCTCTATATATCAGGTCATGAGTGAATGTTTGTGTGTGTGTGTGTGTGTGTGTGTGTGTGTGTGTGTGTGTGTGTGTGTGTGTGTGTGTGTGTGTGCGTGCACGTGTGTGCAAACGGAGTGCCAGCTATTGTGCAGTTTTCCCTGCTTGCCAGTAGTTACAAGCTGATCGCATTACGAGCTGATCACGTAAGCTGCCACTGCAGGTTATGTGATCAGTTTGTAGCACTGTGCATTAATATTGACAAATAGCCAGATAGATGTTCATATAGCATATTTACTGGGATCCTACAAGACTTACACTGGCTGGTGTACAGGCAAGTGCATAAGTATGCTATTGTGAGCGTGTTTGCCAGAGTCTGTTTCTCTGCGTGTGCATCC
Organism: Electrophorus electricus; assembly: GCF_041902795.1. Lineage (NCBI taxonomy): Eukaryota > Metazoa > Chordata > Actinopteri > Gymnotiformes > Gymnotidae > Electrophorus > Electrophorus electricus. The sequence continues at coordinate 29,452,433 of NC_137500.1, forward strand.
GATGACTCACTCTCTTTGTCCCAAGGCATGAGGTGATAAAGAAGACCTGGCAGCTAACAGTTGCTCATAGTTACTAACCAGACCCACTAGAGGGTTGGCATAAGGTGAGAGGATGTGGGAGAACAAAAGGGCCTGCCTGCCCTTCAATTTCATTTGCCTCCCTGGGTTCAAACCTGGTACACACTGTTAGCAGAGAACAACAAATCACCATGCCTTAAACACTTCCTTTAAGCGGGTAAACAAATTGAATGGCTTACATTTGCATAGGAGCTCAGACACACTGTGTTTTGATCGCATCCGCCATGATGCCAAGGAAAAGCGCTAGTAGATGGAACACCACAGAGGGCTTTAGGGAGAGCCAGGCTGAAGAGACAGATGGATGATGGGGCTTTTGGAGCATGGCCCTACGGGACTGTGTCCACCATGGCAGCAAGCGGAGCGCCCCAGCCTGCTTTGGCCAAACACGCCCACAACAACCGAAGTGAAGCCCAAGCGCCATACTTCATGCGATAATTTCATACGAATTTTCCATCCTCTTGAACATACTGTCGCAAGTATCGTGTTAACAAGACAGCTGTAGCAGAAGGGGTGTTTTCAAAGACCAAAGATCATACAAAGATCAAAACAACAGTCAGGCAATGTAATGCTGATTTAGGATTAATTTACGAAGGGTAATGGTGGACTGCAATTTCTCTTTTCGTGGGCAAATCAAAATTAATATGATGGTATTTTCATTTTGAAGAAGTGAGCTCGTAGAAACAAGATGCATGAATGCACTTAGCACAAGGCTGTTTGGATGAACTCTACATACAGATGAACACTGTGTTCTGTTGAGAATTACATTCACTTACACAGGGGCAAATGTGCAGACAAGTGTTTTGTGTAGCTGGGCAATTCACCTATATCTAGCAGCATAAATCACACTTTATGTGAGAACAGCATACTAACTATCGATGTATTAAATATAGACCTATAAATTTAATCACAGAATTCTGAAAAGCTTTGCTGAACAAGCTCAACCAGACCATTATCTGCCTTCTATCAAATTCATTTGTCCGTGATGATGTAAATCATCTTCAGTCAGATCAACTGTGAGTGTGTAGTTATTTTCTACAGCTCAAACCATCCCCTGGGTCTTTTCTTAATTAGATTCCTTGTAGAGGGTTTCTCAAAAAAGTTACAAATCGAAGGCTTTTTTTTTTTTTTTTTTACTTTGAGGAAACCTGCCAGAAGCTGTGTGAACAAATCGTTAACTCCATATGATCTCTGACCAAGGATAATGACAAGGTCGATTATCCTCTGATGCTGTAAGATTGATAAACCGATTTCAAACACATTGCTGCTATTCAGTGCTGTGGCTATTCAGCATTCAGTGCTGGTGGCTAATTGGTACCATCTCCCTGCAACAGCATTACAATAGCATGGAGGGGAGCACAGTGATTTAATCAAAAGCATTCCACTGTACTCTCTCTTGGCCTGGTCCTTCACCCCCCCCAACTTTTGAGAGCTTGCAGATGGTTTTGAATAAACCAGCAAATATGAGTCTGTGTGTTTATGTGTGTGTGTGTGTGTGTGTGTGTGTGTGTGTGTGTGTGTGTGTGTGTGTGTGTGTGTGTGTGTGTGTGTGTGATATAGCTAAGTTTGGAAACACCACTCCATATAGTTCAGGGTTCTCTTTGAATGTGGATTAATACCACAGATGAAATGTGTTGTTTGTTTGTTTGTGATTTTACCTCCGTTAAAGAGTCAGTGTGGATGTTTTTGTTTTACTTTTATGTAGGTGTCGATTCACTAACTAACCCACTACACTCTGTTTATGCAGGCACAGTGTGGCATTGTAAACTCTCCTTTGCAGTGCACTCAGTAATATAGCTATTCGTTTACTGAAGAAAGCAGTAACTTTGGGGGTGTTTGCGTAGTTTTGCCAGATGGAGTTACAAACAGGCTTAACCACTATAGAAGTGGCATGGGAGAGACTATTAGCATCTAAATTCAAGTGTGAACACTAAGTTACTAGATTTTTTGTTTCAGTATCAGTGGTGTCACAGAGACACCTGAGCCTTATCAAAGGATTAAGGAAGAGCAGCTGAACTCAAACGCTTGTGTCTTGGCCTAGCGCTGCTGTGCATTGCTAATTCACCTTTGCTACAATCCTTCTGAATAGCCTGTGTAGAAAGGCTAATATCGGTGTTGTTGCACTGTGGGCTCAGCCACGTGGCCTTATAAGGTCTCTTGTGCTTAACAGCTTACACAACACATCAGACTAGAAGGACCCCACCAGCAGACATGCCTTTCTGCAGGCAAAACTCAGCTAATGGCCGTTCTTGGAAGTCACTTTCTGGGTTTATTTTCTCGGCACAAAAAGGCTGAGACCTCCGTAGAATTTTCATCAGCATTCACTTTAACGCCGCAATGGACACATATAAGAGAGGAGATGCTATCATTACCAGCCCCATGAGCAATTTCACAGTTCATTTAAAGTGTGCTCATACATCTTCCAATTTGTTTGTTCAGTGTGCTGCATCTGTCTTGGTTCCATCATGTAGGAGTATGGGGGAGGAGTGAAGACGTCGTCGGGCTGCAGTATGCTTTAGTGCTTCAGTGATCCTCAAGAAACTGACCTCTGCACTCAGTCAGGGTTTCTATCAGTGGCTACCACAAGTTCTGCGCTAAGAGGCTGGTGAGAGGATGCCTGTGTCATCTGTCAATCATACATCCCACGCAAACTTGCCGGATTTGCATCCTCACTGAAAAAGTCCCAGTTGAGCTGAAAAAGTCAGCGCATCGTTACACAGAAACAGCCCACCGTCTCCAGGGTCTTATCGTTTACACTGAAACATACAGACCAAAATGAACACTTATGCCTGCAAAATTTACAACCCTTACCACACTCATTCCTACACACACACACACACACACACACACACACACACACACACACACACACACACATACACACACACACATACACATACACATACACACACACATACAGACATACAGACACACACACACACACACACACACACACACACATACACACACACACACACACACATACACACACACAGACACACACTCTCAGGTGCGGAAACCATATTCAGGCCTGGCACACATCTTGTGTGGGTTTGGAAATAAGCCCACATTAAAGGTTAACCTCAGGAATGAGAAACATCGTCAAATGAATCCATAACATTGTTGTGTCAATTACTCACTCTTCTGTTCTCGGGAACTAATTACAAAGCAAAATCTTTCTAGAAGTTTCTGTTGAAAATATTCCAAAAGAAATGCAAGCCTCAGACTTGTCGGCATATGACTGCAGGTTGTGTTTGATTGGGGAAATTATCATTATCTCACGCCCTTTATAGGGACAAAGGGGGAAAAGCTCTTTGATCTTTCCAACAGCTATGCATGCAGTCAGTTAAGAGGAATAAAAAAGAAAAACAGAGAAACGTAGACACTGATTTTATGCTTAGAGGTTGGTAGCGTGTCGTATGTAGTATGGTGTCATGATGGTGTTTCCTGGGACACAGATGTAAACTCTTGGAGTGGGGCTTTCCTCACTGTATAGTTGTAGAGAGATGACCACTTCTGTCATATAAATTAGTTTAGTCCTTATTCATCAACCCACAGTGCCACTATACATCAGCTCATGAGTAAATGTGTGTGTGTGTGTGTGTATAAAGGGTTCACGTGAGAAGTGAAATTCACAAACAGAAATACACAGAAAGTATACATAACAAGAAGTGCAAGAAGTAGCAAAAATGATTGAGTGTGTGTGAGATTGTCCAAACCTCATCATCTATTATTCAGTTCTATCTTCGACCACACACAGTTCAATTAAACATGAGAACTGACCAATTAAACATCAGAATTCAGCACATAAGCAATAAGTGACAAAGACATAATACAGGAGTCTTGTGCTTTCTACAAGAACTCATACACTAGTGACTTTATGGCTTTTTTTGGAAACAGTGAACTTGCACACACAGTGGAGATTTACATTATCCAGACAGCATTTGTTTTCATGCCATCCGTTTCCCTAGAGAGGGGAGCAATATCCACTCTGTCAGTGTCAACTACCACTGTTCCAAAGAAAGACTAGAGCAACATGAAGACCTGTAACTGCAACTGCTGGTCTTCCAGAAATCTCCCACAAGAAACAAAATCTAGAAACAGAGAAGTCACAGAAGATAAAACCAGAACCTGATATTGCTTCAGGTGCATCACATATTAACCCTACTCCTGGAGGACGTTTCCGTGGTGGTTTTCATTGAAACTAGGGTTAACTTGAATAAAGAAAATCAACAAACTGTAAAACCTGATGAATTAATTTAATAGAACTGAACCATTTTACCTTAATAAATAAAATTATTTTCACATAAATTATTCCCTGAGCTGAGCATGAGCAACACATGTATGGACTTTTACTGTAAACCTCAGACAATTAAGAGAACTGTACTAATCATCGTGTTAACTAACTCATTACTAAGTATTAAATCACTTTTACTTTTTACAATTAAGGGCATGTTAATCTCAGATATTGTCCAGGGAGGAATCCAGCGCTTAGGCTCCTTGACTAATAGAATGAAGTGAAAGTTTTAAAAATGAAACAAAATCAGAAAAAGATCGCATTTATATTATTTGGCTGATGCTTTTATCCAAAGTGACTTACAATTATGAATGAATAATACTTGAGCAACTGACGGTTAAGAACCTTGCTCAGGGGCTCAACTGTAGCAATCTGGCATAGGTGGGGTTTGAACTGGCAACCTTCTGAGTACTAGTCAAGTACCTTAAAAATCATGAAATGGCCAACAGATTGGTGCCTCAGAGGAGAGGAGAAACTTTCCCCAATCCACCCAATTCCACCCCCATATTCCGCCTCTAGCACCTCCTCTTTTCTTCAATGTGCACATCCATGGCAAGAAATGGTGCATGTCCACTGCACTCTTGCATGCACACTCTCAGCAGAGCTGCCCTGAGATGGGCTGGTTTTGGCAACATGCTCGCGAAGACATGTGCAGGCTTAGTGGAGGGGCTTCAGCAATGAAGGCAAATGCCACATTTTTCCTTGGCCTACAAATCCACCCGTGACATGTGATGTTAGCCTCTTCCAGCAGACTTTCTCCCATATTCCTAATCCTGTTTGCAGCTGCTATCATGAATGCACAGACTCGCCCCCACCACCACCTTAGCACAAGTAACCGGCCAACGCAATGTACAGTACGTGATGGGTGTCATATTTACAGCATTTGTATAGTCAGGTGGACAGATGAACTGTCAATTAAAGGTGAAATCAGAACTGATCTGATTTGTGGATGAAAAGGACAGACATTACACTGTCCACTGTCGTTATTAATATGTTAGTGCAACCCAGCATGGCACAGATTTCAGCATACAGCTGAGATTTCAGATTTACACTCTCTGTATCGTGTTTAATTTGGACATAGTTGAATGGCCACAGTTGAATGGCTGTGTAAAATCTCTTGCTCTCCTTCATTATGTTAGGTGACGGCCTGTCTTCAAAAAAACGTGATAGAGCAACACACTTGATTTTTAATTTTTTTTTAAAAATAGGAGAACAAGAATTAATTTCTGGTCCATAGTGCAATGCCGAACAAATTCATATGTTTACCACCAAACAAAATGCTATTTACTCTTTCAGCTTCAAGTCAAGTTAAAACTAAGCTTTAAGCTTTAACACTAGTGTTTGATTTGGTGTACAGTAAGCAATGAAATATTCCAATTTCTGACATCAGCCAGCAGAGAGGAGCGAGGGATGTGGCGGTGTGCATACAACTGCAAGCAAAATTGTGTTTGTAAAGTGATATGGAAGCTCAGAAGGCTTCTCCTGTTTCCTCTAACAACCAGAGGCCGGCTTTGCCAGACCAGGAGGATTTAGAAACACATAAGACCATTATTGATTAAACTTGCTGCTCGGATGCCCTGGGGATGGTGGCTAAATCTTCCTATCAGTGCTGGAGTGTCAGAGGGGCTATAGTTGCCTGGAGGAGACAGGCCTTTGAAATTGGGGCCAGAATGAGCAGTACTAATCTCCACCTGGCACACCAGACCCCTACAGCACTAGAGCACATCCGGAAGGCATGCCATCTTCACACACACACACACACACACACACACACACACACACACACACACACACACACACATGCAGACACACACACACAGAGACACACACACACACAGACACACAAGAAACCCAAGTATGTGAAAATTGTCCAGTGGCACCATAGTAACCCTGATTACATGTAAGTGAAAAGTACTGAAAAGCCCAGCACAACAAAAAACTGGGAATAGAAGTGTATGATAACAGTAATCTGAAATAAGCAGAAATAAGATGTAAACATCCTGTTCTAACCACTATAACACTTTTTTTTCTTATTGTATGAAATGAATGCATACCATAAATTCTGCTCCTATGCTTCTATGTACTGGAGGTTCTCTTAAATTGGTGCACAAAGTGTGTATGATTGTGTGTTGGTATATGTATGCATGTTGCATGTGTGTGTGTGTGTGTGTGTGTGTGTGTGTGTGTGTGTGTGTGTGTGTGTGTGTGTGTGTGTGTGTGTGTGTGTGACAGAGAGAGAGAGAGAGAGAGAGAGAGAGAGAGAGAGACAGTTAGAACAGGCAGAGACCTTGGCGTAATTGTATAGAATAGAAATGTTGCTTATTACAGGTCAGCTGTGGTATATCATAAAACACATGCATCGAAGTGTAGCTAAATTTGCATCAAAGCACAAAAGCAATACATATTCAGCCAGTCAAATAAAGCAGAACAGTAGTGTAACCTCTGTGACCTTCAGCTGTTCGGTGGTGAGGTGAGCATCAAAGAACTCCGAGGACCATATTCCATATGTCTGGAAATCATTCACTACTCTCCAATTCACCGCTCTCACTGTATCTTTCTAGCTATCTCCCTTTCACACTCACACACCACAAGCAAACACTATCTCACGTCTTTCACACACACTATCTGGCAGCACTCTTCTGTTCTGTCTGACAAACAGGAGTTCTGCAAGATTTATTTTGCTTGTCTCTAGTGTGTTCTTCACACAAACATACACACACATACACACACACACACAGACACACGCACACCCTCTCATGTTTTGTGTGAGTTAGCACAAGACAGCAGTGCAGACATGTTGTACTAAACAGAGGGAGCCAGGCATGCCTGGGTCTCCGCCTCAGGCAGAGGCAGCGGTGCTGCTCCTGGGCTGGGCCACTGCTGGAGCCATCGCTGCAGATCCAGCCCACTCAAGCTTCCATGAGACCAAAATGTAGGATAAAATAATCTTGATTGTAAACAAATGTGTGTGGCTTCTATTGTGAATTCAGGATGCTCCTTTGCATCCTTGGTACTGGCAGTACCTTGTGAACCCACAGGCGACTACCATTATGCATATTTGCACTTGCATATATTATTGATGAGACGTAATGGACTGAAACATATTGTGTGCCCTCCCCTCTGTCAATTCAATTTGGTTTCCTCAAAAAATAATTAGCATATTTTGTGGTGAAGTTTGCAGCAAGCTGTTATAGACAAAGGCTGGGGTGCACACACACACATACGGAAGCATATAGAATCACACACTTCTTCGTTTGCTGGTTGCTGCTGAAAGCTACATCCCTCAGGTCACTCTCAGTGGTTGACATGCCATTACAGCTGGGCCTGCACTAATTAAGTGCGTCATTTAAAGAGCACAGACACTCCTGCTACCTCCCCCCTTCTCTCTGCTGCCAGCTAGCCCAGCTGTTTACTCGTTATGTCTCCCTGGAAACTGGGAGAAATTTAAGTTCATTCAGAGTAGCCGCGGCGGGAGGCGAACAAGCCTGTCTTTTTACAGCCAGAAGAAATATTTGTTGAAGTCACCTGAATTGGTTACTGAATGTTTCTAACGATTTCATTGCTTTTCAATAATTTGTATGGCAATCAACTTCTGACTGTCATTGGTCTCTAATATTGTCATGCAGTAGAAAGCCTGGTCTGGAAGAAGGCAGGACTGCGTGTGCTTCCTCGTAGCCAGGAGAGCGGTGTTCTCACCCCACCACACTGCCCAGGGTCTCAGACTGCCTGGGAGAGTGGGCTACACCAGCCATGCCAGGCATACATTCAGCATTTAGAAATGTAACAAGTGATAATTATCATCAAATGATGATATTGATTCAAAGCAAAAAAAAAAAAACAAATCTAAAGGGCAAGGCCAACACAGTTGCCCAGACACACTGGAGAAGAGCCAAGGAAAAAATACCTAGAGAAGTCCAGCGAATAGCCCATGCTGGCCCAGGAATAGCAGCCAAGCACTAAGTCAAGCCATTAACTTTGCTGGCAGTAATTAATGGAGTGGGTAGTGTATAGGGCCACTGGAAATATCACAACAGCGTATGTTCTGAAAGCTACAAAGCTACAAAAGGCACATGCTCACAGGCAATAATAAGGCACTCCATGGAATCAGGATGGCCTAAGTGAAGTGCAACTTGCTGCAAATAAGGTACAAAGGTTCAAACCTACAGAGGACAAACAAGCATAACCAACCTAAATCAATTTAGAACAAGTTTGAAACTGGGGGGTGAAGACAGCATACCTAACAGCTGAGAAGGGTGGTGGGGGGCTGCTCTATGGAGCCAAGCAATTCCCTGCACTCGCAATCCTTGTTACATGGTACTTGATACATTTGATCCAAACCTTAAGACAAATGCTAGGGAGTGTTTTTACCAGGAAACATTCACCAGAGCAGTGGGGCTGCACTGTAATCGTGACGTGTTCACCTGATCTAGCCATGTTTGTTTAGAGCTGCTAATCTACAGTTTGTCTTGGAGGGCAAGATTCTTAATGGAGAAGCTGAAATGAACTCTCTCTCTCTCAAAAGCCTTTCAAATAAACTGCAATTAGAAAATGTTCAAAGGAGGATGATACTTGTTTTCTCATTCAGTTATAAAAGCCATCACTCAATACAAACTTCTTTGCTTCAGGGAATCTGCAATAATTACGTGGTACTAAGATACGGTGGCGTCTGCTAACAGGCTTAGGATGAAAAATGAGTATGCCCATAATTTTCTGTTTTTGTTATATACTAAGTGAAATTTTTAATTTTAGTTTTTAGTTGTTTCCAGAAGTAATTATTTTTCATTTGCATATTCAGTAATGAAGTGTCTGGTTAATATATGGCATTTAAACACAAGTTTCATGTTAATGTAATATAGTTTAGACACTCCCACAGAATATGGGGCCTAGATACTGCAGAGCAATTAGTCAAGTTGATGATTATGTAGTTTTGGGGCATGAGCTTAAAATACATTTTAAAAAATTCTATCCACCATCTCTCTGTTATAATAATAAGGAGATCAATGAAGAGATATACTGTTTATCAGTAGAACAGAGATACAGCTCCCATAAGAAATCTTTAGCTTTACAGAGGTTTACTGACATTTTCTCTAACTAGTGTGTCAAAGGCTTTGCCCAGTCTATTTATCCATACTGGATAATCCATCATCTTTCTGGATGCTGATGGACAGTGCGTTTTCTTGTGCTTTATGGACATTTGTATTCCATTTATGAGCCATCATTGAAGAGTAATTCTGGAGCAGCCTCAGCGTTATCATCCTTAGTTACGTTGTGAAGGAAAGAAGGACCAGGTAGCAGTACCAGGCCTACACCACCCACATGGAGGAGTGAAAAGGGACGCTTCCCATCCATACAGAAGAATAATGGGAGGGGGGGACACTTCAGTGTTTGCATGTTGAAACCAAATTAATCTCCCCCTGACCTCTGTGCCTTTTATTTTGTGGGGTTGTATGTTTTTTGTTCTCTCCTCCCGCTGGGCTGCCTGTCTGTCAGGTGCATGCTCCTCTACCGGCAAGGTGAGCCCAGCGCACTGTGCGGCACAAGGGTCTGCTCACGGCAGCGTGACGTGCCTGCTAATGAAACCCTCCGATCTCAGAGCAGTGCCTCACTGACTACAGAGACTGTCAGCATCACAACTTCTTAAACTAGGTATGTTCTTTTTTTAACATTCTTAAGAGTATTATTTGGCAGACAGCGGAACAGATCCTTGATCAGTATTTTTTGCCTGAGGTGTTTAGTATATATAGCCCAGTCCACCCCACCCTAGGGCTGGATCCTGTGGGCTGATGGGCAGGTGTCAGTCAGCTCACTCTCTCTCTCTCTCTCTCTCTCTCTCTCAAATTCTATATCTTCAGGAAATTCTGATGGAGGGAGAAAAGGAACAAATTTTCTCTCTTGTATCTTTAAATATAATATTTGCAAAACAAATGATGGAAAATATGTAAATTCTGACAACCCAGCCCTCTCCATCTTATTGTCTCCAGCAAGTTCTAATGTTCCTTTACCTTCTTCAGAAAGAGGTCTCAACATGTAAATAACAGCAAACACTTACTGTGAGATTATTCATGAGGCTTTGAAACAAAGGGGAAAGTGAGACATGTGGGAACCGTGTCAGATGGTGGATAAAAGGGGACGCGTTTGCACTGGCTGAGCTTTGCAGAGGAGGTAGAAGGGGGTCTGGGGAGGGGCGGTCCCCTACAACAGAGTCTTTCTTCTGGGTCAGATGCTTACCATAATAAACACCAGCCCACAAAACAAGTGCGCCGCCTCTGCCAAAGGTCATCTCAGCCCTCTCACGCTGTCATAACACAGCCCCGCCTTCAGTGAGGGGAGAGAGTGTTGACCCATGTTCCCCTGAGGCAGAGTTCAATCACACCACACTGAAAGGTTCTGCAGGGGCTAAGGAGCCATGCTTGCACTATAGAAGCATAAAAAAACAGGTCAGGGAACATGTGGATCTGTGGCAACAACTACTTATTCCATAGGAGCAAACACAAAAGAAAGGTAACCAATAATCTATGTTCAATATGGTAAAAGAACGAAACAAGACATGTTTGCAGTTGCCGTGCCATTTCTTCCTGTGCCAAGAGTTTATGGCTTATGCCAGTTTTAACAAAGAATTATTTATTATTTATTTATTTATTTATTATTTATTACCAGCAGAACAATAAATTCAATAAATTCAATTTCAACAAATTTCAAAATTTGTTCAATTTCAGATAACAAAACATTTCATGCTGTAGTGATTAAGTTAGAGCCTTAATAACACAACGGTGAGGCACAGTATAAGCATAAACAGATAAACTACAATGAACTCTGGGATTTATAGTTCCCTAATCAGAATAGGTATATTCTCAGTATCACAGTTCTATATGATTAGTTACAAAATCTTTTGCATCCATCCATAGGTCTGGACACAATGCGCTTATCTTTCCAGCAAAGGGAAATTTTTTACTTTTTTTTTTTTTTTTACAAATTTTTTACATTTTTTATAGCATCACTGACTTATGAATGAGGCAAGATGGATCAGGTAGTATTCTGAAACACAGCTCACCTCCTTTACACTAGCAAAGATTCAAAAGACAAGAATTTCCCTGAGCTTAAGGGACTTTCTGCAGGCGCTTTTGTTTGCAGTCTGCTTCCAGAACATTCCCTCTCAAATCGTGCATTTCATGCAAGACCAGCAGGGATTCTTGGTACTGAAACGTGCCACAGTCATATCAACATTTCACAGTGACCATTAAATTTTACTATCATATACACAGCGCTGTGCTTTATCCAGACTGAGAATTCCCAGCAGGGAGAGGAATGAAAAACAGGAGATGTGGCTAAGCAGTAATCACCTCCGAGTCTGCACTAAAAATCACACGGAGTGATTCCTTCACTCACGTTCATGTCTTAGACTAGATTATTGGAAGTGTCCTCAGTGGTTAGACTTTGAGAGGTGAAGGCAGGCGAGACATTTCCTAACTACATAATGAGTGTTGGACGGAAGCCTTCAGAATAGATAATCTCCTATAAACAGTTCCGGGAGCTCAGCTGACTGGGTTGTATACCTGGCAGTATCCCAGTATGGGTATCATGTCTGAACACTTCTATCCAGGTGAGTGGCAGAGTTGTACCTTATCTTGTGCCTGTCTTGGCAGATGAGACCGCACAGGTTTAGGGACACAAGAGAAAATGCTCATGAGGCAAACATTAAAAAAAGCGGAGCTTTGGCTCGAAGTTAAAAGTTCTGGGACAAAGGGCTTTGTGAAACCTCTGGGTTTACTTAAGATATGAGAATGCATTCATATTCATGACAAAGAACAATAAAGTCTCCTTTCTCCTATCTCTGTCTCCACAAAGAGGTTGAAATACAATATTATAAAATAGTGATGGATTGAATAAGAGTACTGGGTGGTAATTGACCAAACTAAGTTTATTTATTATAACATTAAAACACAATTCAGAAGTCTAAAGGTATTTTGAATAGATGCATTATAATGGACTTTTACATTCAACTACCTTATATAATAAGCACATCCTTACCTATAGTGTTTTAAATATAAAATGTATAAATTTTGTAATATAAAATGTATTACTTATTTATAAATATGTATTTATAAATTTTTATTAACTATAAAACTTTATTACAAATATAAATATTTAAATGTCTGATTAGATGTTACATTGAAGCACATTTAAGTCAAGAAAACCTATGTCTATGTACATGGCTGGACAATGGCATGTAGACCATACATGCAGAAAAACATTCCAGCGTATAATAAGAACAGAGAATATCTGTTCCCTTACTGCAAGGCACTTCAGCTGCTCTTGGATATCTTGCGGTGTTTAATCATTCTGCTTTGTGCTCGTGTATCCCATCACTTTGATGAGACTTAACGTGAGACAGAACAGTCATCTCACTGAGACCATCTGATTGAGGGAAGCACTGACAAAGACAGGCATAAGGTTCAAAGCCCAATTATCTGCCGAGGAGAGATCAGGCATGTTTGAGGATGACAATTATCACAGGTTTTTGGTTGTACTGCATTCCTGTGGTAATCTCAGTGCTCATGGATGGGGCCGAGTCCTGCTGGAGCTGACGGGGCACATGCGAGGGCTTCTCTATTGGCTTTCACACCCATCTCTGCCTTACATGACAAACAGCTTTGCCTTTCAGCCATTTCCTCCAGACACATCATCACCTCAAGCAGGCACTCGGGTGAAGAAGAGTCTCAGCATGCCAAGCAGAAGGGAAAAAAAACACCAAAAGAATGACAGAGCGCAAGCACACCATACCACATATCTTCCTGGAAATCAATCAAACACTTGAAATTTTGGAGATGTTACCTTTCTAAACTGAAGAAAAAGCATTATGCCCTGAAAATGGAGCTGTTTATCCAATAAGGTCTTTAAATTGAGACCAGTATGTTTTCCACACTGAAACTCACTTGATTGCCATTATGCCATAGGGGCATATCAACTATGACACTCCATATTTTTCAGTGAGGAATTTGTATGTATTATTTTACTGTAGTGATGAATGCATCTTTTTCTCACACATATCATGCTGTTTTGACTGGCTTGGTAGGTCTAAATGCAATGTATAAAACATATGTTGTGATACCTTTTCCTCTTCACAGGCTTCGCAGGCACACTGAAACAGATTTCTCCATGCCATCTGTTTATTCATTTGCCCTGGACCACAAGTGCCTACAATAGCATTCCCTCCTTCTTCCAAAGCTATTCCAGGTTCTTCTCTTGTATTATGTTTGGATCCAATCTTTCAGCGCGCCTTATAATGGAACGTGTCAGTAGTTGTCATGTCAGCCAAGGCCTGGACAGTTGTTTTTCACACCTCAGTTGTTTTCTTACTGATAATTTGATCAAAAATCAAGATGAAAGACCATTAGGATTTGTGGTGTGATTGGGGGGGGGGGGGGCAAAGGGAAGACCAATGCCCTGAAACTGCCACAGTGCATCCTCACTTGATGGATTGCAGCTTTTGTGGAGACACTCACTGGACCAATCACAAGCCACAGAGAGGTGGGGAGAGGGGACAAGCCATGTAATTTACCAGCCTGGGGAAAAACATCAGAAACCTAAAAAGGGGGTCAGAGCTGAGTGTTAAATGGTTAAACGCTTTATGCTACAACCCGAATAACCTTTGGTAAGTGAGGTATGCATGGGCATTTAGGAATTCAATTAGGAAGGCTTTCTGCAGTTTGGGCTGAGGGTAATTACCTGTGAAGTGGAGGTGTAAGGCTTGCTTATGCAGCACCTTGGTGGATGGTTTCACGCCTGGATGAAATAGAGCCTCAGCAGGCAAAGAGCATTTTCACTCTTATCAGAGCATCCGAGCCTACAAACGCCCCATGAGACACACACACATACAGGTTGTGATGGACATGTTGAGAGAACATGAAGAACATACACACCATGCAAGCACTTGTAGTAACCCAAAGAAGTCCAATAGAAACATTGTCTTGACAAGGGCAATCTTTGTTCATGCCTGTGATTAACGCTGAAGCGTGGTAAACCAGCGCATCTCTATCCTGAAGTCAAGTTAGGCACAGCACTGACATGACGATCTTACACCCACAAATAGTCAGGCTGTTTGTATTAGAAACAAAATATTGTATATTCAAGATGATATCCTCATAATAATTTGCAATAAGTGTTGCTCCAGGAAATATTCAAATGTTTTTAAGTTCATTTCTGTGGTTTTAAGTTCAGGTCAACTACAGGTCAGGCGCAGTAGTATCGAGCAGGAGTGAGACTGTTTGTCAGCAGCACGGCATGCTTCAGACTGAGGAAAAGCCGCGTGGTGCCAGCGTGAGGGGAGTCGTGGAGGTGCAGCGGAGCGGCACCGTGGCCTGAAGCCCACGGTGATTTACTGTGCTGCATACCGCATCACCAGGGCCAGCACATGCAACCTGATTTTTACGGTTTTATGGCTTTGTTACACCTCTCCCTCTCCCTCTCTCTCCCTCCTCCTCTCCCAGTCTCCCATTTTCTATCCCTCTCTCCCTTTGTCATCACCTCTCATCAGCCTGGTATTTCCCACTCCGCTTTCCCATCATCTCCCGTCACATGGCCTTTATCACACGTGTACACTCCTCGGCCGTTCTTTAGCAGCTGGATTACAGCACGGTGCACTGGACGGGAAATGTGTCGCAGCTGTAGTCTGCACCAGGGCAGCAGGGCTTCAGGACAGACGACCCCTAACTGCATCTCACTGCCCAGTTTCTGTCGCACTTCTTTAATCATCTCACGCCCCCAGCTCAACCAATGAATGGACCATTCACCCCAGATCTGGCCTACTGAATAATCAGTGCTTTATCATACGTAGTTACATATTCACACTCACGCGTACACACTGAGCACTAAGACATTAAACAGACACAAAAAGAACACACTGTGTGTAGACATCAGAAGGTGGTGACTATTAGAACCTCCAGATCTGTGCCATTTACTTTACTGTATTTCCTGGGATGCTGAGAGAACTGAAATGGAAGGTGGTGGTTGTAGACAGAAGCTTTACTACAGTACCACCACAACATATCACAACAGTAGTGATTAAAGGGGATTTATGAAAATGGAGTCTCTCCAGTGCTTTGGACTAAAAAATAAGTAAAGGTGAACTCTGTGAAATCTGTACTTATTATGATGTCTTGATTAAAGTCATGACAAGATCCCTCCCTGTTTTTACATGAAAATTCAGGCTTTTTCAAAAAATAAATTTTGACTTACCTGACAATTTTATCCAAAGCAACTTACAATTATGACTGAGTACAACTTCGGCAATTGAGAGTCAAGTGGCCTGCTAAGTGGCAACTTGGCAGTGGTGGGGCTTGACCCAGCAACCTTCTGATTACAAGTGAAGTACCTTAACCCCTGAACTACCATGGCATTGCATCATATGATAACGATACAATGCATTACATTAGTTGTACCCTGTTACCCTACTGTAATAGCCTCATGGTCTCAGTCTGCATGCAAGTGCAAAACAAGTGAAGTTAAGACAGTTTTGTAGCAACCTAATGCTAGCTGCGCAAGCTGCTACATACACTTTTAAAACTGCATACTACAGTAATTGTAGTTGATTTGGTTTTATTAAATAATGATTGATTTGGTTTTATGAAATAACTTGTCATATTTGGGATAGAAAGAAGTTAAAAACACTTACTTTAAAGAAGAGTGCTTGTATTAGCATGACTCATGCTTCTGAAGTGTGCTGTTAACTAGCTGTCAGAACCATGGCTCCACCTCTGACCTCCCGCCCACGTTCCAGCTCACGGGCCTTCTAACCTGTAACTTTCCATTCCCCGCCTACCACACCTGCAGTCTATCATCACCCTTTTAAAAGGATTCAGTGCCTCCACTGAAATTGCTGATTCTCTGTGGTTTTCCCTACTTGTAATACCGTCATTCATCACTTGTTTTTTTTCCCCCTTTAGACTTCCCCATTTTTTGATCCCTGGACCATTTACCGTTTTTTGTTGTTTATTACTGTTGCCTATATTGTTCTGTTTTCTTGAGATTGGACCTTTTTTCCCTGCTTACTGTTTTCTGATGTTGGATTGCTGTTATTGTTCTGTTTGCCATGTTTTTGACCTTGGACTGTTTGAGTTCGATATGTGCAATAAAACCTCTCTACTTTTGCATCCTGCCTCAGTGTGAGACATGACACTACTTAATTTACCAAAGTCGATGTTACCCCACTGACTCCTAACTCATACAGCCAAGTTTACTATTACTGTTGATAAACTGTAATATAAATGGTATCAGTTTACAAATATGATTCTTTATGTGACCAATTGGAAGCATATAATCACAGCCACACAGTCAGATATGCCCAGTTATCCAGAACAGATGTCACAATATTCATTTCCCAGGGCTACTTCTGGCAAAGGAGGCAGAGACATGACTTTCAAAGTATGAAAGATTTATTTAACATTTAAATCAATAAAAAAACACCATTACCACAAACTACTTTATTATAGTGTTTCTTGTAAAAAAAATTAAAAGTTATATATATATAAATATAAATATAAATATATATATATATATATATATATATATATATATATATATATATATATATATATATATATATATATGCTAACTGCTTTTAAAAAGGACCTTCAGTGGAACCTGCCAAATGTTCATGGTTTTTACTGCTACTCAGTGGGTTAAAGCCAAGGGGTCTGAAGAGAAGGAACAAAAGGGAGTGAGAAGCCTACACCAAAGCCAAGCCTTTCTATATTACACTTCTCAGTATCACCTATGTGTAATCACTAGATCCTCAAACCACATAGCATTGTTCTAAAAAGCACATGTTAGATTGAAGTTCCGCACTACTTTTGCAAATCTGCCAGGCACCACTGGAGCAATATTTGCTTTTACCACAGTACCAGAAGGTTGCTATGACAAGCCGATATCAGCCAAAATATACAAAATTCAGTAACCAGAATACCAACCAGACACAAGATGAAACCAAAGCAAACGATTCTTAAACCACTCTAAAGAAAACAAGAACTTAAACTCTAAGCAAACTAACCAAATTAATCAAGCACCTATTATTTAATGCCTATTAGACCAAATTATCTAAAACAAACATACTATGCAAAGAATGACACAAAAACAGACACAAGTAAGGCAAAAATAGCTAAAAATAGACACACCTAAAATAAAAGTTCATTAAGTCATTAAGTTATTACATTCTCTCATTACAATGACCTCAAGGTATTTAAGCACTCCAACCACACAGGCATTAAAACTCAGCTTTAATGGAGAGTACAATTGTACCTTCCCCAACACACAATGACTTGTTGTTAGAAATATCCAGTGCGTGGACCACAGAGGAAGTCTTCCCAAACTGGAGGATCAGCAAACTCTTAATACAATAAATAAACTAAAAACATTTTTGAAATATGCAAAAATGAGCTACTTACTCAAAATGCAAACATTACCTCAGGTATCAGTGTGTTTGAACAACTCTTCAGGAGTTACTCCAACCAGAATATTTCAGACAGTCACTCAGAGGGTAATCCAAACTCACATAACAAAGGCAGACATTTCCCTTTTACAGAAAGAGCCTCCTAATTATCCGCCCCAGAGACGAAAGGAAAGTGGAAATAACCATTTTCTAAAACTGCAAAAATGTAAGGGGGGGGGGGGGGGGGCACTGAGGGAAAACACTCCAAGAAAAAAACAAAGATAAAAAAACCTCTCAGTTTCTCAATCTACCACAATCAGAAAAAAAAAATTGTTTCTCTGTCTGCCAGTCTTAGTAACCTAATAACTACAAAAGGACAAAGTATGAACAAATACAGCAACTGTATGATTAGGCTAACTAAAATGAATGCTAACGTAGAAATCCTAATTACATGATGGTAGGTTACTGATTTGAAGTAAAGCAGGGTATAGATATGGGTGAAATAACAACTCCAAATTGTAAAAGCTATAGCTTCCACTCTGGTGTCTGAAAGAAGATTTGACTTCCACATTTATGCAGAGGCCTGTTAATTTACAGTAAATGAAAACCAACAATGGTTGCCAGTTCATCAGATATAAATCCCAACCAATCTATAATTCCCTATCCATTATCTGTTTATGTGCAACACAGCTTTTTGTCATCTAGAAGGCAACTCAGTACAAAGAACCTAACCTTTGGTTATTTGGTGTGTTTTAACGAGTTGGTTTGCTGTCTGCATGTAAATGAGCATGTTAAGTGTTTGAGAAGAAGCTGGTGTCCCTCATAGGAGCTAATCATACCATCCAATGCATGACAAAACATGAGCGCTGTGCTAATAGTAGCCTAATAAAAGTGTAAAGCCTGCATCCCTTACCTTTGTTAGAGGCAATGCACTTCTGTTAGAGGACTTTATTCCATGGGTACTCTGTTTT
This sequence comes from Electrophorus electricus, assembly GCF_041902795.1. Lineage (NCBI taxonomy): Eukaryota > Metazoa > Chordata > Actinopteri > Gymnotiformes > Gymnotidae > Electrophorus > Electrophorus electricus. Next base: position 29,471,199 of record NC_137500.1, read on the forward strand.
CTAGCAACATAGGGGACAGACAACATAGAAGGTCTGCTGGTTAAAAACATGTACCCCACTCCATAAGTCAGAGTGAAATGTTTACAGCAAAGTTCATAAAGGCTCATAAGTCTTTCATGAACACAGAGGAATGCTAATAGTATGCATAGTCTGTACATATATATGGTTCATAAATTAGGAGCCAGAACTAGCATTTTCCAATTTTGACTGTTCCATTTTTTTTTCCTCCAGCAGTGGTCGTGCTTGGCTCCCCCAGTCTGCAGAAGACAAATCATTCCACAGTAGATGTGTCACGAAGCAAAGACTAAACAGATGCTCCAAAAAAAAAGGGAGATGTTGTGAGCAGACAGAGGAGGAAATCTGAAGCAAATGAACAGTAAATATACAAGCAACAAAAAGACCAAACACACTCATAATGAGGACTACAGTGGGCATGCAGAGGAACTGTTCTCAGGCAAAGAGATGGTTTATGCTGAGGAAAGTGTTACTTTGTTAGCTTCTGATCTCAGGTACTGTTGAAGGGAATGTGAAGAGGGCATATCCTAGAAACACTGAATTAGAAAGCTGAGTGCAATTCTTGTTTCTAGCTCTTCCAGACAGTAAATGTGAAGTCCTGGCTTTTGGTTACAGAGACATTATCCAAAATGTTAACGTTGTTGTTTAAAAAAATAAAGGTAGTAAACAGTTCAGATTATGCCATTAAGATTATACTAACCTTCATTATTAGTTAACACATTAGAATTTGTGGATGAGGTAATGCTCTTTTTGTGCCTACTGTTCAGCAATTTTGTGTCAGTATTTCATATAAAATAAAAACAGGAAATCTGGGAGCTGGACAGCTGCATCCCACTAATGGGCGCGTTAGGGGAGATGTGTTTTATGGAGTTTCAGCTAGAAGAGCAGTCCCACTCTGAAACTTGAGACATGGGCCACTTTGCCAATTTGCTACTGTACTCGATAAGTACATCTGAGTGGAATTTCCATTAAAATGCTATAAAATCTTATGAAAAATTGTTGATTTATTTAATAATAATTAATCATTAATAAATGATTATTGTTTCACAGCAAGGGGGTGATTGCGGTGATTGCAGGCTGTTCTGAGTGTGTTACAAGCATTGTTGTTAGTCATTTGGCCATCAGTGAGTGAGAAGTCAGGAATTTATGACTTCTAAGCATAGTACCTATATGACACTGATTAAACGCAATGATGAAAGCCAAGGAGAAGTACTGAGACCAGATGGCAGTGGTGTGGGGAAGCACAGAACAGGTGCAGTCGGGGGGTATAAACATATCAACCCAAAGGCTAAATTGCAGTCTGATGTCCGGGAAGAGGAGGTTCTCTGGACTGCATGGCCACTTTTTGTAAACAATGCACTTATCATAATATGAACACCAAATTATTTCTATGAAAATGCACAAAATACTTGAAATCTGAATTGCATAAAATCGATTTATTTATTTATTTGTTGTTGTTGGGTTTTTTTTTTTTTATACTACCAGCTGAAGGTTTGCCACTGAAGAGAGATCTCTTCTCTCTCAGAAAGGCAGCACAATACCTTTTCTCACAAAAATTCAAAAGAGTGTCTTTAATTCATTATTGCGTTTTGTTTCTGGTGAGCCCTGAGACAATGCGTCATAGCACAGACTGTGTCCAGCAAGGAGGACTTCTGCACTGCTCAGCTACAACAGCGTTTACGCAAACACAGTCTATTATCTTTCACTCCACTCTGCCCCCAGTGGCCATTGAAGAAGATTGCAAGCCACTACTTAGCCATACCAGTGGGACATAGAACTATTTTGATAGTTTTGGTTCCAATTTAACAAAAATTTTCTTCAGTTTCCAAAATGATATCTCTTTTGGCAAAGCCTGAGACAATATACAAACAAATGTTAGCGACAAATTGTTTCTCTAAGTGCTTTTCATCTGAGGCTAACCAAACTATTAGACTTTAGAAAAGAGTCTGAAAAGAGTGTTAAAAGTCTGATGTCTGACAACCTCTCACATCTAAAGGCATTGTAGTCACAGGCTATGATTTTTCAGACTGGGGATCTTGTAGGGTCAATATTTGTAAGACTGCAACTAGATTACATGGGAGATTATTTCCCCTCCTGTTATAAATTTACCAGAGAAACTGTTGGAACAGAAACAGAAAAAGCTTTTGAACAATGAACAGAAAGAGAAGCAGCATTTGGCCACAGCTGCTACTGTGTGTGCAGTAGTTTGTTCTGTACAGCAAAAACAAAAAGGCAAGTGGCTTCTGAGGCTTCCCCAGAGTCTCCTCCATGTCTCATATCTCATCTCATCCACCAGAGATGTCCCTGTATCCACTTTGCTGCTTCCTGTTCAGTGCTAGAGGGAGCTCGCCTTGTTAATACATTACTATTTTTACCTAAGACTACACACTCATGATAACATTAAACATGGTTGATGTTATTAGAATGTGAAGATGTGAAAAGGACAGACTTAAGACAGCTATCGTGGACACGTTATGCCATCTGATCAGGATGATGGGATGGTGCAACAACTCTTGCAACTCAAGATTTTAATCCAACACTGGAAATTTGTCTGGGATAGCGAAAACATTGAAAAGTCATTTGCTGTAAGGCCAGCATTACTTAACCTTATCGTGTCATTAAAATGCTTTGATGTTCCAAACACAGAATTCTAGTTACTAAATTCCAGTTATTACAAATAATACATGAAAAACACAACACATTTAATCAACCAATTAGAAAAAAAAAAACAATGCAATTTAAATCCATAGAAATTTAAACCTGAAGGAAATAGATGAAAAATGAAAAAAGAGGCATAACATGTGCTGATGATTCCAGAGAGGTATGCTGTATGATACAGCCAAAATAGTCGTATATATAGTATGAAGACTACATGTAGGGAGAAGAGAATTAAGAGAATTAATTTACCACTTGAGAGGATTGCATGTTGTGGGTTTGCCTGTCACCTTAGAGGAAAGCATCACTGTAAATAAATACAAAGTTAATCTGAATTTAAGATTTATCCTATGATGCCATTTATTTCCAGATTTATATCCTAGGAGTGATCTCTCCAAGCTAACCATACTACCATCCATAAAGCACAAGTGATCAATGGTTTGATGGTGTGAAAATTACCAAATATGAATCCAGTTGAACATCTACAGAAGATTTTGGATTGACAGTTCTAGAGTCTTGACTAGAATCAATGTCAAGGTACACTGAAGATCTTTCTGGATGCTCACGGTGCCCCAACACTTTAACTAGGACACTTTATGTTGGTTTTTACTTTGTCAGCCATGCCAGGTGAGCTCCTTGGTGTCTTTGTTAAAACAGAAGACAACAGTCAAGCATCTGTGTAATTGAGGAAACTGCACCATAGTGCCTCCAAAGATTATTTGTGGTCTTTGGGATTGAGAGCATAGAGCACTGCCAGAGCATCCTGTTTACATTCTCATTTGAGACAACATCAGTTTTCATCACTGTATTCAGATCCATGAATAGTTCAATGACAATTCACACTTAAATGTGCTCCTTTCCCTTATTGGCAAGTTTTACACTGACCTGAAGATTAAAAAATCTTGCCATAATGACTGGATGTACAAAGTCAAACATAAAATAGCAAATAGATTATAAGAAACTCAAAGGTTATCAGTGTCTGCATATCATGCACAGGGAAGAGCATGAAGTTTGTTTGTTTTTTAAACTCTGTTAAAAACCCCTCCTTGAAAAACACTTTGTCAGCCATACTGATTTCTTCTTTTAATATATGAGTACACAAAGAAGTCCATGGAGGAATAAGGTCCTACAGATGGTTTCAGACTGCTAATAAGTCACAGGTTTGTACGTGTTGTATGGCTTAAGGATTTTCATCATAAACCACTTATGTGCCAAGATGGAAAATGTTGAAAGCATAAATACATATAATTCTCTCACACATGGACCATGCTACTTTCCAGCACTCTCCCAGGATCTTGTCTAGGTGATTTTGCTAAGATGTTTGACATTACTCTGAATTTCATTCAACAAATCCATATATCCTTTCTAGGACTAGAAAGGGATTATTTTTTTCCACAAGAGAGCACCATAATAGTATACTATTACCTTGCTTCTCTTTATTTGCATTTAGATATTGTGACAAAAACTTCAACATCTATACAAAAAGGTTATATAAATATAGAAAGGCTGTGGAAGGGAAAAAGTTTTTCAAAAAAAACACGGAAAAGAGTTCATCTTCTTTCCGAAAGATGACAAGAATCAGGGTATGTATAATATGAAATGATGCATATAAGGTTTTCAGCAGAATCTGAGACATTGCAAAGCAACAGGGAAAACATCATACAAAGGCTGTTCTGAGTCAGGGGTCAACAAAAACATGAATAAAAAACACTGAGGAAGACAAAAAATAAAAAAGGCACATCAATAGAAACATGAAAGGGGGCTTTCATGTTACACTCAGCATGGGACCAGACCTGGGCATCACTTCACTACCCTTATGCCACACAGTCAACAGGCATGTGAAGCGCCAGTGCTCATCTTAAACGGCTGGATTTTCTGTTTCTGTTGTCTTTGAATTTCAAACCCAGGACTGGTGTATCTTGTTGTCATTATCAGTTGAAATACTGTCACAGTTCCCCCTATGGTGTTCCGGTTACCATGGCAATGTGCGCCATGTGGTTTTGTTTTTGCTTCCGTCTTTGGCCTCATATTGTGTCTTTTGTTTCTCCACCCTTTATTGGTCGCAGGTGTTTCTAGTTTCTGATTGTTTCTCCTTTGCATTTACACCTTGTATTTTCCTATTTGTCAATCTTTGTAACCACCTGTGTGTTTTGTAACACTCTGTGCTTCGTAACTACCTCCTTGTTTGTCTTTGTCCCATGCTTTTCTTTTTATTTTGAATCATGCATTTTGGTTTTGCTTTGATTTGTTCTGGTTTTCTGACCTGGGATTGTGTTAAAGATTATGAGAATGAATTTGCCCACAATAAACATCGTTCTTCTCTGCAAATGTGCCCTCTCTAGCCGTGCTCATATCACAAATGCCTCCATTTCAGAGTGCTGATTGCTGTCCAGCTGAAATGGGGCTGGTGGTCTACCAAAAAAGTACAAAGAGATAAACAAAGAAACGCATGTTCCAGGATGGTTGTATGACACGTCAGGCGGTGTCTCTTCACATTTAAGTGATTAAAAAAGTTAGGGTTAGCATGAACCCTAAAGAATACTGATTCAAGATCAGGCATTAAACACTCAAACAGTCAAAACATGTTCACAAAACAGTCTTATGGTCAATTTCACACAAGCCTAGTGTCACTGACTCATTATGCTTTCAGATATTTTCTGTTACACACATTCATGTCTGCATTTTTTTTTCAGAATGTGAGAAAGAATGAAAGAAAAACACTTCAAAATGTCATTCTGATGTAAGTAAAAGTAACTTATTGTCTCTTTTGCGGACGTATAATATGTTCGCATGATGTTGGAAAGGAAGAAGAGAGGTCACGATAACATAAACGCTAGACTTTGGTCAATGGTCTCAGTTTACAGTAACCTGGCAATAAGGCTACAGTATAACACTTCACATCCCAATAAACACAGACCATTAGAAAACCAGAACAGGGATTTGAAAAGCTAATATACAATTGAAATCTAAATCAATGAGAAGAAGACCTGGGACTAAGCATATGCAGTGTGAAGCTCTCTGTTTGTGTAGAGGGACAAATCAAAATGATGCTCCAGAACTTTAAGGAATTTGTAAAACGAAGTGTCATGACTGTTCAGGTCTATTTTTGAAGTGATGGCATTACTTTTGTAATAAGCGATATGCAAGTCCATGTAAGTGGATAAGTGAGTGGATGGGTGGACTGGTTTACATTTACATTTATGGCATTTAGCAGATGCTCTTATCCAGAGCGACTTACAAAAGTGCTTTGTCATTTACTCATAGAATACATCCTAGCCAGTACAGTAGGTTAGAGTCCAAGATACCAATGAACTAGAATACTGTTGAAATACAGGGATCAATGCTGATGCCTAGAAGTGCAAAATACATAAGCTCTATCAGTGCAATAAACAATAAGTACTAGAGTTTATTAGTCAACAAAGGAGCAGTCAACATCAGTGCAATAAACAATACCCTACAATAACTATTAGTTTCAGTTAGTTAACAAGGAGCAGGGTCAGTGGTCATTTAAATATTGCATAAATAAATGGGTCTTCAGCCTGCATGGGACTCTGCTGTCTGGACAGCAAGCAGAAGATACAGGAGCCAGGACAGAGAACGATGCTTGTCTTCCATGAGACTTGAAGTATGGTATTTCAAGGAAACTGTGAGGTCGCGGTAAGGGCTGGGGTTGAGCTTCAAGCAGTCGCCTGTCATCCATGACGCAATGTCAGTCAAGCATGCTGAAATACATCTAGAGACCTGTGTATCGGAGGGTGGGAAAGAAAGACATAATTGGGTGTCATCAGCATAGCAGTGGTAGGTGAAACCATTAGAAGATATTACATCACCAAGAGAACGAGTATACAAAGAAAAGGCAAGAGGGCCTAATACTGAGCCCTGGGGGACACCAGTGGAGAGTCTACATCGATTGGATGTGGATCCTCTCCATGTTACCTGATAGGAACGTCCCTCCAGATAGGACTGAAACCATTTCCATGCAGAGCCAGTCACACCTAGGCTGGAGAGAACAGAGAGGAGAACATGCTTTACGGTGTTAAAGGCTGCTGAAAGGTCTGGAAGAATCCAGACAGATGACAGATTGGCAGCTTTAGCAGGATATTAGTATTGGTTGAAGGATGGTAGTATTACATCTATGCCAGAGGCATCCCTTAGTTTCTACGAAATTACATTCATCAGTCAACAGCAAAAAGAAGCATCTTTTACACTGATATTCAGAATAAGGTCTTAGTGAGGGTCGCATTATCAGTCCCCTTCACACAGTGAGTGGTGGGTGTTTTCCTGACCGGACCAGAAACTCAGTGTATGTATGATAGAATGAGGGGCAAGACTTTTTCAATACACTTTCATAGGTGCTGTTACTCTTGGCCATTACCCTGATTTATGGCCTTCAAAATGGATGGCCTCCATACCCCCACACCCATTGTCTACTAAAGAGATTAAATCCAATAAATTCATGAACGCTCTCCCCAAGGTCAGAACATATTATTCTTCTATATCCAGTGAGATGATCCAACTAACATTCCATGTCTGTCGTGGATGTAAGAAATGTTTAACTGAGGTAAATCTACTTTTTCGACTCATTCAGACTTGATTCATTTAAGCAGCTTGGGCATGTTTTTCTTGAAGTGTTTAGCATTTGGGAGCAAGGAAGTGCTAACTGTGCACCAGTGATGTAAGGCTCAGTGAACATGCTTGATTTCAAAGCTCTAGAGGTACAAACAAGCTACCAGAGAGGACACAGTAAAATTACTAGTTTTAAATTATAGGGTTTTTTTAGCTGCTTGAACATTTTTCTTTGAATAACCCTCAGCTTTTCAAAATTCTATATATACACTTCTAAATTGTTTGTTTTAACACACAAATCAAATGAACAGAAACACTGTCCAGCAGTATTGTGGTGCTCTACCAAAATCCTTTTTATGTCAAATGGCAAAGTGATTGAATGAAATGACCCAGATGAACACTCTTACAGACAGGATATACATGGCCAAACTGTCAAACTAGTATTTAATATAAGATCAAATGTGTCACTATATTAACTAGGCTATTAGGTTAGGCTATAATGGATGAGTAAAAAGAATATTTATAGTCATTGAAACATGAGGTCTGATAGTAAACCTAATCTTTTTGATTGACTGTGCTTAAAATGTGAAAATGTATATTTTAAAAAATTCACATTAACTTATACCTCAGTAACAGTTATATATTTCCATATGTCACAGAGGAAGCTCTCTGTATTGTTATTACTTAATAGTGGGTTTTCATACAAAGGTAAAATCCCAAAGTCAAATGTACAGTATTTACTGCTATAGTTCCTCAGTACAATATCCATTAAATATCTTACAGAAGTGAATGTAAACTCTGTAATGTAAGTAAATAAGAAGTACAGTACATTTTATAAGACTGAAGCCCAAACCACAGCATATTTGTAAAATCAAAGGCTCAGACTCCCACTGGACAAACAAGGGTTTGCATATATTAAATACAGTAATCATCATTTATTTATACTGAATACATTATTCATCGTTTATGTGCTTTTTTAAATATTCCTTTCTGATTGCTATTTTCACTCTCCTTATTTAGGTAGAGTGAGATGAGATACTAATTTTCCACCCTGACAAAATATATGTTATTTAGCAATACAGTCATATGAGTGTCATCTGATGTGTGACTAATATGTCCTAACAGAGGCAAATAGAAAACAAATTACAGTTACAAACTGATATTAAACTGAACTGGAATTCTATTTGGAGATGTTGTTACCTAACAAGGACAAACCAAACAGCAAAGGCCTCCAGAAAGCTGTTCACTGGATATTGTAAAATCATAAGTAGAATTACCCAAATCAATTTCAAGCTTCAGGAAAATAAAATGTCAAAGGTACTGAAAATTTTTCTTAAATAAAGTGCAATGAAATATTAAAACCTGACATATTTGACTAAATCTACTTTTTCATAAAAATATTTGTGTGCTCTACTTCATCTTAGCATGAAGCTGGAACATGCCAGGTAGTGTATAATATCTGCTTTACATTTACACAGGGTGCATTTTATTGCTTTAGACTAACAGATCGTGTTCTTGTGCCAAGTAGTGTTTCGCCTGCTTTAAACTTTTCGTCTGCTGTTCAGTCAGATAAAGTGCTCACTTGTGCACCATATGAGTTAGCCAGTGCCAAAATTCCTCCATATTCTCAGATGACCACGAGACAAAATGTTTCATCCTCCCTCAGTGACGCGCATGTTTGGGTAGGGATCATACTCAACTATAGCAAAAACACCTCTAGGCCTGAAGTGTTCTCTGCATGATGGCCCGAAATAAACTGGCTTAGATCAAATCTGTCCCAATCTAAGACCATTTCATGAGGTGTTTTATTGAAGCACCACCCTGCAGGCATTTTAAAACACATCGCTGTCCAGTTAATGTTCCCATGCCTCTGTCTGCCATGTAGAAAACATGTATCAGGTTGGTGTTACTCATAAAACAGTGGCTCAGGCTTGCAGTACGGTATAATTCTTGGTCCAAAGAAGTGGGGCAGCAGGTATGGTGGCACTAAAGTGCAGAATAGGAGACAGGGGCTTCTAAAAACAATCACTGCACTATTATAGCAAACACAATCACCAGATGGGCTGTGAAATTGATGTCTGACTAAAAATGTTCATGAACAAAAACAATTTTTTCCCCATTAACTTAATGTTCAACAACAGAATTTCCTGATAGTGCCTGCCACAGCCATAATCCACTTTTAACGAGAGAAACAAATCTGATACTAACAATGCAGTAAAAATCAATCAGTCAATAAATAAGTAACAACTTTTTTAAACATTCTGAATCCATGAGGCATATGGAACATTTAGGATGTGCACTGAAGTCACTTAATGTGTTTAATGTTCAAAATAAACAGATAATTTTACCGTGTTTCACTAAATCCCCATTTGTTCATTTGAATTTTAGGTATTTGTCTGAGTTTGTGCATTTCAGTGAAGTAACACTGAATGAATGCACTATTGTATTACACACTGAGCATTTATTTTTGATAAATAGAACATTCCAAAATATGGACAATTTGTCCACAGAGGTCCAGCCAACCATAGAACTAAGTATTTTGTAATAGCATCTAAGTGACAATTTTATATTAAATAAAATTCAATAAATCCAAAGCAATCACAAGCAACCTGCTTACATGGATGGCTAAATGCAAGGCTACAAAACAAAATGATATTGTTTTAAGCAATTTTCCATACATTTATGTAATGCAAAGATGATCACTGAGAAAAGGTCATTTTACAAAATATCAGAAAGAGACACGAACAGACAGTAAACAAATAGTCGCTGGCGAAAAAAGTCTCACACAGTGGCAAGTAAAATTATAGTGTCTATGTAACACTGAGATTGAACCTTGACTATGAGAACACTGTAACTGTCATAGGCATGAAACAGCAATGCTGACACTTGAGCTGTAGTCCTAATTTAGTGTGGTTTAAATGTACTTATGTTTCAGAAAGAGGCACACAATCAAATGTGGCTGAGGAAAATCACTTGCCTGAACTGAACAGCAAATTCTTTCAAGCACAAAATCCACAGAGATATTCTAAAAACCAACTTTCCAAAATTACTTGAAATACAGCCTATAACAGATAACGTTAGACTTATCAAAGGTTTCTGAATACCTTTCAAAATATGGTAAGTCCCACTGGCCATTTTCCTAAACTAATATCAAATGTTGAAGCAAATAATACTCTTTTTGTGCATCTTGGACATACTTTGAGAAAATCTGCTGTTTATTTGGGTTTTGGTCTGAGTTAGTTCTCTCTCTCAAAAGCATATCATTATAGTCAGTCAGAATGGGACCATTTCTAGTCCAAACCCTTTCAGGCAGAGCAGGAGCCCACAGAGGCTGTGGAGAACAGAGAAGCTTTAAATTATCGTATATTGGTGAACCACAGTGGTGAGGCAAATTCATGCTGTAGTTGTTTACTGTTTTGGAAAAGCATTCATTGATCATATCACTTGCCACTCATGAAGAGACAGTGGTTCTCTCTATTTCCAGTAAAATATGGAAAAGTTTTTTTTCTTAGATAAAACACATGTATGAATTATAATGCAAAAAAATAAATGAATCAGTGAATGAATCGGATATAAAAAAACGTGATATGAGAGACCATTATAAACCTGAACTCTTTTTTACTGGGGGCGTCTCTTGTATTACAATACCAAATGCATGTGTCTTCTTCCAAACAGTCATTTCTTGGTGTATCTGCAAATGAAAATAAATGGTCTAACTAAATTTAGCAGCAACACTGGTGCCAAATAAGAGTCAGTCAAGCACAGACCTGTTTTTAGACTCTCACTGCACAGTCACTGTATGTGGGTTATATAACAGGATGTCAGCTCTTTCAGAAATAGCCTGCTTTTGCCCACGCTTTCTTCCCACAAAGCACAGAGGAGGATGAGAGCCTTTTCATTCTTGGCCCAACGCGATTTTGCCACCTGCTCCCTGAACCGCAGAAACACTGGCAATGTGAAATGAGCAACTGGGATCTTTAAATCCCTTTAACCTGTGAGATTTACTCTCAGGTCCTTAAGTAACTACTGATACTCTGACTTTCCTCTGCCTGAAGACTTCTCTGCAGTCCCTACAATCTTGCACTCATCTCCTCAAGGTGCGTTTTGCCAGCCACTGCTGGAGGATGGCGGGTGGGTGATAATAGGACAGAGGATGAGGGACTGCTTCCAAAGACAGCAGAAAATACAGAGCACCACATGATGGAATAGATTCATTTAGCTTCTAGATGAGGAAATGCTTCATTATGTAGGAGGGATATTATTTTAACCTTTTGCACCATTTAGTGGTTATAGTTATACATTGTTATACTATAGTGATCCTTGGTGGGGGGGGGGGGTGGGATAGGTTGGATAGGAGAGTAGGGTTGCAGCAAGTCTGGAAAACAGCATCCAGGGCCATATGGGGATGACTCGTGGAGAGGTGGAGAGGGAGCCTAACATAGGACACCATCTGACCTTGCCATCTGTCACCTGATCACGCTTCACAGGCCAGGCAGATGCCACAGGTGAGCTGGACAAGTCCCAACCATGACCAACTGGCACAAAATACAAACAAGCGGGGTCTCTAACAGCAGTGGCATCAGCACTTTGGTGGGGCTCTAAATAAGGATGTGGTAGGATTACAAACGTTAGACATTAAAGCAAAGACTGTGCCACTATAATTACAGACACAAAATTCAGTGGTCTTACAATGGGATAGAATGAGTAGTTGACATGTACTACTTAATGGCGTAGACAGTGATCAGACGTAATACACAGTGGTATATAAAGGTAAATAAGGGCTTTCAGGGAGATATTGTGGTGGACCCTCCTAAAAAGTTTGTGCATACCAGGTGCAAGTTTCAAAGTGCTCCCACAGGCCTATTCAGATGGTGGGCAAACTATCAGAGCACTGCAGCAGCTTTCTATTGCCAGCTCTCATTACAGCCTTAGATGAAACAGCCTGGTAATTAGAGTAGCAAATGCATTCCAATTCATTTCTCATTTTTAATTACAGCCCCTGCTGCTTCCTGAGGGTGTCTGCGTTGTTTTTTTAATCCCACACAGCTCTCCCCTTTGTTCGTCATTTTATTTATCCACCAAGTTGCATCTCCTTTCTTTTTCTTTTTCTTGTCTAATTTTTATTTTTTATTTTTTGGTCTGCAGTCTTTTAATTGCCTGGAGCTGGTGTGTCATAAGCCAGGGTGCTTTGATTTATGGAGTGGGTTATGATAGTGCCCTTGGTCCAGGGAACACATCTGTGTGGGTAGGTGAAGCTGCAGCGTACACGGCATTATGAGGGCACAGAACCGGAGCGTCGCTTCCGTCGCAACCTCGGCAGCCCGAAAATGAGATTCTCAGACGATGGATGTGTCAAAGTCACACTCTCACCTCTGGCAAAGTGCACCTCCTGTATGTGCCTTCCCTATGTCACAGCTGCTATAACAGGCTCGAAATATACATGCAGCATGTATGTCACTGCCGTCAGGGTGTTGATGCCAATTTAAGGAGATGGTGTGATACGTACAGTTGTTCTACACTGAACCCTACACTGTTCATGGAGAGAGATGATCTTCAGCTATCAGATAGTGTTGCCATGCACACACACTGGAACAATGAACAGTTATAAGTATTTTTCATGAACTTAACCAAACAGTAGCAGGATCCTGTAATGTAATTTTTGGCATGGCATAAAACTGGGACATTCCATTTTTGATCACTGCCACTTTTACCTGCCACTTGCTTGACAACAAGTCCTTGATTGAACAAATGACAAATTCCTTACTTCCTTGCTTTTGACATATTGTAAATAGAAGAGTCTTTATTCTCTATTAATCAGGTTTCATGACTCTAGCTACTTTATTATAGTTTTTACCTGGCAGACAAATGTAACAGGTTTATGGCAGCAGTTTTACTGGATTCATACTGCACAGAGATGAATCTCTTTCCCTTTCCCTCTTATTGTTTTCTTATGTATCAGTGTAGCTCTGCATCCAGATCTGCAAAATATGTGGTATATGAGTGTAGGTATTCTACATAACTAATACCATAAAAGTGTCTAATACCAAATGACTGTGTCTTAACCACACAGCATGAAAAACTAAATACAAATGACTAAATGAAAACGAAGAGGAACACTGCCTAAACAGTTTCTAGAACAAATGTAGCATCAGAAAAGCTCTTTGGCCAACACTTAAAGCTCCATCAGTGAGTGTTGTAATGCCTCAGAAATATCACCATGCAGAAGCTTGATGAATGGGTGCACCATAGGGTGAAAAGGAAAAGATGTGTTGACTGAAGGATGATGAACTAGTTCCTGTAAATGAGCCAAGAAACAAAATGAGGATGATAACCCACATGCATGATGCTGTTAAGAGACAAGGTGACAAAGGAAGAATAAACTACAAATGAGGAAGAAACTAGAAAAGCACACTCTTGCGGGACATGTGAAAGGAATGTGATGGTTTGTTTACACAGAGAGGAACTAGGCCACTGGTTGTCCAGGGCTTTGTCAACTTGACTAAAACCAAGGGGTCATAGGTCTGATGCCAACTGATAATGTCCATCCAGTGCCATTCCTCTCTTGTGTAAGTAATTTAACAGTAACCCTAAGATGCCCCTAAAGGATTATATCTGACACAAGCTGACATATGTGCCGTTCACAACAAAAAATAATGTATTGGTCCAATCAGTACCCTTTAAAACTATACATCTCTCGCAACTCTGTTTGTAAGAGAAACTTCCCACTCCCATGACAGCTCTGCTGATTTAGGTATAGGTCTGATTTAGGTATAGGTCTGATTTAGGTATAGGTCTGATTTAGGTATAGGTCTCAGTGTCCAAAACCATCACCTGAAATATATTACAGTAACCCAGTTTTATTTATACTGTGTGTTCCCCAAGCTTTAACTCATGGGGCTTTAATTATGTGGCTGTGATTGGGCATTATACCCACATTTTACTAATTTCATATGGTGCATGTGCATTTACTGCCATTTGTAAATTTGGTGGACAGAAATAAATGCACCTCCTCCCTAGTGGGTGGACCGGCATGACATTTAAAACGGCATGACATTTAAAACGTTACCAGCTGCAACGTTTTAACCCATTTTGTCTTACTACCTCCTCGGACCTGCTCTTAGCGTATTTTCCGCACAGGCACATAAAGCAGGCACAAAAAGATGTGTCCAGCATCTCACAATGCGATGATCTTGACTACGAGCATCTCCTAATAAAAACTAAATACAACTGATTTAATTATAATTTCTTTCGTAAGGAAACTATTGAAAGTGAATCAGACGTGTTATTACGCATGGAAAATTATATAATTAAACTAACTTAAATAGTCATATCACAAGTTTAAATATGACTTTTATTCTAATCATAGTGAACAACATTAATGAAAACATAATAATTAATAGTAACATGTATTATCATTGAGTGCCATGGCGTGGCAATTTTTAATTTTTTGGCACTACTTTTCCTGCATACTTGCTGCCTGTGCACTGTGTCACTGGCTCATATATACTAATATATACTGATACGCACACCTGTTGATCATGTATTCCGTCTAACCCTACCTGTAATTGCGCCGCTCTGTGGCGGATTACTCTCAACTACAGGTTATGTGAGTAACAAACATTTCTACCACGCCCACTCATGCTTGCGACGCAGTCTTATTTCTGCGCTCGGGCTGGGTGTCCAAAAACAGAAACTCCGTCTAAACTCCACAGTAAAACTGAGAAAAAAATATGAGCATCTTGCACAGTATTTCCGACGTCCTTTAAATGGCTTAGATCACGTGCCTTGATCTTGGCCAGCCCTGTAGTGCCGAGTGTGTAGCCCTTCTCCGCTTCAGGGCTCGAGCAATCACGCCTTTAGATCTGTGGAAACGAGCATAATAAATGAACCCATATGACTTCCCTCTTATTCACGTCCCTTTCCGTTCTCAGATGGCGGGGCGTTTTCCTGAGAGATCTCAGCGTCTCATGCTTCCCTTGCCGCTCACAACGCACGCGAATTAAAGCGGCAGTTCGAATTTGGACCCCTTGCTCTGCTCACCCTTCTGAGCACCAGTAATTACTGACTGACAGTCGCAGTAGCAGTCCCACTGAAGTTTCCCAGCTTAGCCAGTATCCGAAACATCAGGAAAAAAAAAACAACTTTCGTTTAACAAATTAAAAAAGGGGTAAATTAAGAAAGCGGTAAGGGAATGACCACTAACAAAATGCAGTGCGCTTTAGTCTGCGTGAAACAATCGGCAAATTGGCTTTTTAGTTTGATCGAAGTTTTTCTGCATTATTTAAACAATAACAGATAAGGAGGCAGTAAAGTACAAGAGGAAAATGGGAAAAAAAAAAGAAAAAATTTTAAAGCCCACAATATCTTGACATTAATGGACACAAGCTGAGAAAGAAATCAAACAGGGTTTAATGGCATGAAATAACTCCTCAAAACATAGACATTTTGCTCTAGGCTATTACTAATTTTTTTTGGAGCTCTCCAGTCTGGTTTCTCTAAGTATCAAGTACTGAAACTACTTTGTTTAAGGTCACTAATAACCTCACATCTGCAGATGTTGGAGCCTTTAGTATTCTTATTGTATTAGATCTGCTTTCAGCACGGCGTGTCATTCTTTCAACTTTCAATAAAAACAGCTCTATTAGTCTTTCACTGGAGAATACAGTAGTCTCCCCTTCCTCCCAAGATAGAAGTCTGGGTGTCATCCTTGACTAAGCTCTCTAATTCCACATCAGTTCTATTGCTAAAACCTCTTTCTTTCATCTCCATAATATAGCCAAAACACCCTTTCACACCATCCCTGCTGCTGTATCTCTCATGTATACCCTGTATTTTTAGTCGCTTGCACTACTGTCATTCTCTTCTTGGAGGTATTAGTTCTTCGTCACGCCACAGGCTCCAGATGGTCCAGAATGCTGCTGCACCTTCGCCCTCACACTCACTATAACAGCCACATTACACCTGTTCTCCGAGATCTCCACTGGCTTCCTGTAAAAGGTTGCGTTCCATTCAAAATCCTTCTGCTCACAAAGCTCTTAATAACCTCACTCCTTCCTGTCTGACCTTCTTATTTACCGCCCCCATCCCCTCCCCCGCACTCTCCACTCATCTTCAGCTGGTCTGCTAACTGCTCCTCCTTCTGACCTTCATAGTTTTGGTGACTGAGCATTCTGCAGATTAGCTTCCCTTCTCCGGAATTCTGTTTCTCCACATGTCCGTCAGACCGATTCTCTTCCCACATTTGAAACAAATGTCAAAACCCATCTTTTTCTCTATCTTATAACTTAACCCCACCTTAATTTTACCCTCTCAGTATAACCCTGTTTCTGTTGTCTCTTTGTGTTTTTTCATTTGTCCTTAAGTGTTCCTTATTCTAGTATTAATATAGCATCTTTGGGAACTCAAAAAGAGTTTAACGTATTATTATTATTATTATTATTATTATTATTATTATTATTATTTGTAAGCTTAGTTTATTGTTTGTTGGCTTAACATGTTAACCAGTGCATCATATACAGTGTTGTTTTCCAAATATATGAAAAATGAATTCTCTCTTTGGTTAATTTTAACATAAATCATTAAATCTTAAAAGAATCTCCTACAAAAATTAGACTATATTTTGCAATATAATTTTGGCATGTTCTAAGGTTTCGGGTTCAATAGTGCATCATCCTAGCTAATGACTCACAGAGATTACCTTCTCTGGTCATTGGAACTAAAATAGAATTATCTGTGAAAGTCCAGTAGATAGCAAGCATAATTGTGTCAAGGGGATCTTGTGGGAGGAAAGACAGAGACAGATAAAGAAATAAAACTCAGAGAGGCAGGCACAAAGAAAGGACCAAAAGAGAGAGCCTGCTATCTGGTGCATAGTTAAATAGCTGCCATTTGCCATTTGGCTGTCTTTAGAGCTGGAATGGGAGAATAACCTCTCCTCCTGCAGGCTGGCGACGTGGGAAACCATGAGTCACATTTGAGGATTCTCAAAGCATTTGCATTCCTTTCTCTTTCCCTTTCAGCAGGATCTGCACTGCACAACCAGGCAGAACCTCCACCGCCCCTGTGTTTCACACTTGCTGGAAGACACAAGCAAAAACACCCTCATCGAAACCTCAGTGACAAACTGTCGCCATTTTGGGCCGACAGAGTGGAGCTGCCTAGGTGGGGGTAGACCTGTTTCTTTGGAAACAATATTATCCAGGTGAAGCAAGACAAGTGTGAAGCTCCTCAGACTCATGAAAATACAACTGCTTTTTCCTTCTTCCCATTTAAGTGACAACTCATTCCCTCAAAGATCACTTGTAGTCCTAGTACAAACAAAACAAGGATCATGATGCTCGTATTTATTCACAGATACCTGTACATATATAAAATAAAATATCTTTATCTTTATTTTGGCAGTGAAAATATTTTCAAACTAATGTTGAGGAGGATATTAATAATATGTGAAAACAAGATATTTTCACTGCACAACAGGTATTCCATGAAAATCTGATACTGTCACAGCAGGTCCACTCCAAAAGCCATCTGACACACTTCTTTGAACTGATTCTGCACAAGGACATTGCTGTCTCCCCGTGGAACATGCGCTGGAAACAGACTGAGGTCTAGAGGCACAAAGTGTGTGCTCTTTGGCATACCAAGCCTGTGGACTGTGCTCTCCTTTCCGACCATTTGCAACCTAATTAGACCTTTGAGATGTGCAGACGCTGGACGAAAGTCATTATCTTTCAATGGCCCTGCATACATCTCTTTTATATTATGCCAGCACTGGCTGACATAGCAGCATATGCTAATCAATTATCAAGTATAGAATTTGGACACAGTGTGTCCTTTGAGGGGGTTCATGTTATGAACTACGTGTTGAGGAAATTCTGACAGGAAAAGTGACTTATCACAGTTGGTGTTGATTTCATCAGCCTCTCTGAAATAAAGTGTGTTCTTTTCTGTATCTAGAGTGTTCTGTTGAGAGTGAAAAAATGTCTGAAATACAGAGTAGAACATAAGGTCTTAAACTGAAATAAAATGTGCAGCTTACATGTGGAGTTGCTTTATAACTATCCCTACAAAAGAATATTTCAATCTCACTGGTGAATTCAGGAGAAATGAAATTCATTTCAGTGGTTATTCACCAAGATAGCATAATATTTAGCTGAAGCACAGGTTAAAAGTGAAGGTCTATATAAAACACATTTTCCATTCGAAAGGAACAATGAACCATTATAACCATTATAATAGCAGTTCTTAAAACAGAAATATTCAGTGGTGCTCTTGGCACCATCATAACAGCAGTGAGATGTTACTCCTATGACTGGATCGCCAGCCTACTAACCACAGCACCTGTTTGGATCTGCTATTCCATAAATACATGCTGTATAGTCTATGGTGTGATTGTGATAAAGATTTTCACAGAGACAGACAAAGAGATAATAATAAACATTTTTAAAACTTAACCATTTAATCAGTGACTCTTGTCAGTCTGCCATGCTTTCAGGGGTTATCAGTCTGGGCACAATGTTTTTATCTTGAGAAGTGTTGGCTTCTCCTGCCACACCCCATAACAGTATCTTGAAAAGGTCAGTTAGCCAGTGCCATCTTAGCCTTAATCCTAGTTCAGAGACACCTTTGTGCACCAGGCCCCAGCTTGAACAAAATGCTTTCCAACACCAGGTGCTTCATGAGCTACTGATTCAGATGCAATTTAAAGCAATAAATTGTGTTGCCCCATGGTAATTGGAACAAATAAAGCCAAGCTGACATGACAGTTTGCACAGTTTAGCTGCTTCCGTTAATGAGACACTGTAGGTCATTGGAAGCAGGTCAGCAGGTCAGAGTGATATACAGCCTTTTTACACACACACACACACACACACACACACACACACACACACACACACACACACAATATACATATATATATATATATATATATATATATATATATATATATATATATAGATAGATAGATAGATAGATAGATAGATAGATAGATAGATAGATAGATAGATAGATAGATAGATAGATAGATATACACACACACACACACAATATATATGCACACACACACACACACACACACACACAATATACATATATATATATATATATATATATATATAGATAGATAGATATACACACACACACACACACACAATATATGCACACACACACACACACACACACACACACACACACACACCGATAAGCAAAATTAAAACAGCTCTGACCCCATCAAATCACAGACTTCACATGACTTTGAAAGTGAAGATCTGACTTATTTTTCCAGCACACCCCACAGATACCCAATTGGACTGAAATCTGAAGAATTTGGAGGTCAAGTTAAAACTCTTTGTCATGTTCCTTAAAACATTCTAACTCATAAGAAATACCATTGCCATGATGGGGTGTACTGAGGGTGCAGCAGTGTTTAGGTAGGTGGTACATGTCAAAGTAACAGCCACATGAATACCAGGACTCAAGGTTTCTCAGAAGAACATTTCCCAGAGCATCTCACTGCTTCCAGCCCCTTGCCTTCTTGTCTTCACAGTGCATCCTGATTCCATCTCTTCCCCAGGTAAATGATGCACATACACCTGGCCATCCACCTAATGTAAATTGCGATTCATCAGACCAGGCCACCTTCTTCCACTGATCCATGGTGCAGTTCTGATGCTCATGAGTACTCTGACTGCTCTTCAAGCGTCAAGCTGCAATGCACTGTGTTCTGATACATTGCTATCATGGTCAGAATGACCCTTTTCAGCAATTTGTGCTACAGTAGCTCATCTGTGTGAACATACCAGATGAACCAATCTTCATTCCCCACAGGCATTAATAAGCCTTGGGAGCCCATCAGTCTGTCACCAGTTCACTGGTTGTCTTTCCTTGGACCATTGCATACTGGGAACACTCTACAAAACCTGCCATTTAGAAGATGCTCTGAACCAGTCATCTAGCCATCACAGTTGGATTCAAATGCTTTACACTTGCACATTTTTCCTGTTTCCAACACATCAACATCAAGAAATGACTGTTCACTTGCCGCCTAATATATCCTATCCCTTGACAGGTACGATTGTTATGAAATAATCTATCTATCTATCTATCTATCTATCTATCTATCTATCTATCTATCTATCTATCTATCTATCTATCTATCTATCTATCTATCTATCTATCTATCTATCTATCTATCTATCTATCTATCTATCTATCTATCTCACTCTCTGTATATATATATATATAGAGAGAGAGAGAGAGAGAGTGAGATAGATAGATAGATAGATAGATAGATAGATAGATAGATAGATAGATAGATAGATAGATAGATAGATAGATAGATAGATAGATAGATAGATAGATAGATAGATAGATAGAAATGAATAAACAATACATTGTGAATCACTAGCACTCTTGTAGAATAGAACCACAGGGAGTCTAGGCCACACAACCAGCAATAATGTCTCTGCATTCCATCATTATAATGCTTGATGGTAAAATTGGACGGTGCTGTGTAATACATCACAGCTCATTTATCCCAGTCAGTCAAAATTCCAAAAGACTAATGAGAACTGGGTAGATTGCTCATTGAGGACTGCTTAGCACTGCATTGTGTCTGTAACTCTGTTTTGTCTACACCCCTTGTAAAAAATCAACACTTTTAATGCTGTTTTTGGATGAAACTCAAAAGCTCATATTAAAAGATCATCTGGATGTTTTAATTACATAGAATCCAATGTCCTCTAATGTTCGAAGTGAATTGCAACCAGCGCACTGCATGAGATCATTTGAATCTGAATCTTTGAAGATTCCGATAGATTTTGCGAAAATTATAGTTCTGCTACCCTAGATGTACATAAAAAGAAATGCCCTCAACTTTTTCACTGTTTCCTCAGAGGTGTTTCTGATAGGATTACTCATGCCAGTGCTTTTTGACCAACTTCAATAATAATCACAAGCCAGTGATGTCACTTGTGTATGAATACTGTGTAGTTTGAGTGACTCGTTAGATGTCTCTCTGTGATGTATATGGCCATACAAGGTAACCTGATATTTCTAAGCATGACATCTACAACCTGATGAAGTCACACATTTTGCTGCACTGCACACTTTCAAGGCCATACAAGGTCTGTGTTCTTGGAGTCTTAGCAGAAACTATGACAGACATACAGCAAGCATGGCACATGTCCACCACTGTGGAGGTGACACATCTACATGTTTTCCATGGAATTCTGGGTTTTGGCAAAACCCTTTGATCCAGAATTACTATCATGTCTTTCCCTGAGTTAACCAAAAATATAAACTTTGAACTATGCCCTCCACTCTGAATAAACTAATGAATAAATATATAAATTAGAACAAAAAACACACAATTAATTGGAATACAACAAACATAAGTTTGCTGGGGGTTTCCTAATTCTACATGGTCTACTGAAAACAACAAACATTGTTTTTGTTTTTGTTTGTTTGGTTGGTTGGTGTTTGTTTTATGTCCTAGATGTTTGTCATAATGCTTAAGAAGAACACTAAAGAAACATGAAGTGAAACACACCAAAATAACATTAAATGTTAAGCATTGGTTAAATGATTTGTGCCTTCTGAGTCAAGTCTTATGTACTCCTAGAAAACATCAATGTTTCATAATTGCTTTATCAGTGAGGAAGACCTTCTGGCTTGTGGGCCTGCTAAGATGACCTAATTTTGGTTCAGAGTGTGTGTAGAGAATTCAGTGCACATCCCTATGCATCAGGGACCTGATAGCTGACAGCTCATTTGGGAACAAAGCGCTATACAGACTACTTACTGCTTTCTAGCTGGTGTGGGTTCTCTAGTTTCCAAGTCTTTTCGACAGTAACACTCTTGATCTGCAAATGTTTTATGAGAGGAAGATATATCAAGACACAAGCACACAAGGACTGAGAAAGATAGAGGTGACATATACACCAGACACACAGTACAGTAGATCACCAGAAGGTGTTAGTCAACAGCAATTCCCTCAAGTGAGACAGAAAAACAATTAATGCACATAATAATACAAACTAAAAAAACCCTGTCATGATTAGAAATTATATCAAACAATACCCAAAGACCAAAAGTCAAAAATGCAGAACTTAAAAATATGTATATAAAGCAAATATAGAGTATACTGTAACTAAAGCTTCAGAGCATCCAAATAACTATCTCCATTCCATTCTTTATTATGAGGTTTACAGCTGTAGACATCCTAGGGAAACTGAAGAAGAAATAATATTACACTACAGCTTGATAAAGGTCATATACTGCATCTTGATGGTAGGTAAGACTATTGCACAATCCTAGGAGGGTAGACCATGTCTGAGGTTATGCAAATAAACTGACTACATATTTAAATATGTACATATTGAAATTCATCTACACTAAGAACACAGATCAATGTCAAAGGTTGACAAATATTTCCTTAATGTTTTAGGAGTCATGACTCTGCAAGTAAAGCTTTTTTCCATTTTTCATGATGAACAACACTAAAAACATCCACTCTTTTTGGTTTCACTATTGGAACCAGATGTCTTTCCAGAACCAGGACCAAAGCATTTAAAACTATGCAGCACATAGCTTAGAACACATTTTCTACTAATTTATGTTGTAGTTAGGTGCTTAAAATGTAAAATATTTCCCAATCCTATATTTTCCATTTCCCTCAACAGAAATCAATCATGTCATATTATCCCATTAAAGCCATAATCAGGAGTTATTACACCTGGCAGGCCACCTGGGAGACAGCAACATTAGAGTACAGCAATATTAGAGTAACATCACTACTGCTGTCAGCACTGCACCCCGAGAGGGGCTTCATTCATCCTGCTGATGGGCATACTTAAGTGATTAATAGACACCAAGCATTGCTCTCTCTCCTAGTAAACTCATGGATAACCATAAGACAGCCATAGCACTGTTTTAGCTTTACCCTCATGATTGCGCATACAGCAATCCTCATTTCAAAGAGTGATTCATGCCGAAATGTTATTGTTGCTAATCATCAGAATGCATTAGTGAGCAGGATTCATTTAGAGTGCTAAGAGGTCCAAAAAGTGATTCTCTTCTACTCTGATTGCCCAAAGTCCTGCAGTCATTGCTTTCTCACCTAAAGTATGATGCACACGGGGTCAATACAAAAAGAATGCATGTAGTTTACAAAATGACAACTAACTGCACTTTTAACTACCACAGTAATCCAAATGGAACCTGTGCAGAATGGTCAATAAATTATAACAAACGGAAATACTTAATTGCACAAAATATAATCAGTGGGCCTAGTGGTGAACTGAACAAAATAGGTAATTGCAATTGCTTATCAAATACTAGTCACTAGTCATTGCAACACCTGAAAAACAAGGACAAATAACAGATCCGTAACGCATTTATGTGATGCCTTTTATCTGGCTGTTATATCCTCGAGATCCTTAATCACCGTTATTTCTCAAACACACTCAAATTGGGTGAAAAGCATTTTTGATGTTGTGAAACCAGCTTTCCTGTGTGTTATACGTGTGCACAACTTACCCAGAGCCCACAATGACTCCCTAAGGAGCCATCCGAGAGCTCTGAAAAGCACACCAACCTGGGCAGGCTCAGATGACACCACTAGAGACAAGAAGCACATTATGCCATCAGCAGTATATCGGTGGAGTGCTCACTGAGTTATGTAAAACACTCATGTTAACTGATACCCACTGTTACATTTCACTCCAATAAGAGGTTACTTTCAAGTGTGCAGAGAAAACGGATGAAACTATGATGAAACAGATGAAACTATGAATGGCGGGATGGTACATTTATACAAAAGCACATACATGCCAATAAGATAGTGATAGGCCATGATTACAGATACATTTAACAACTCTGAGAGACAATGTGCAGTACATCAGACAATGTGATAAGCATCCTAAAGCCCTAAAACTCATAGGTGTTCCACCAACATTGTGTACATATTTCAAGCCGCTAGTAAGCCCACACTTTAACACATCTGCAAATGGATCTACACACTGTCATAATAGTGTAAAACTGTAAAAATATTTTATTGGAAATAACACTGAAAAAATTTCTATTTTGTTCATATACTTATTTGACTGGGGAAGAATTTAGGTCACAGGTAGTGACAGGATATATGAATTTAAGGGCTACAGGTCCTGCAGTTGAAAAGACATATTTTAATATGAACAGTTTATATGTAGCTGTTCCATTGTTTAGGCAGGTCAGGTGGACTGTGATGTGCATGTCCACCTTGCATAAAGACCAGAGGTTGGTAGTAACACTACATTTACTCTGTTACACTTACTCAAATACCTTTTTGAACAAATTGTATTTTTAAGAGTTTTTTAAAGATCTTTTTCAGTTACTTTCTTACTTTTACTTAAGTGTTAATTTAAATAACTACTTTTATTTCTATTTAAGTAATTTTAAGTAACAGCACTTTTAACTGGTTACAGTTTTTGGCTCTGATAAAGACCAAATACACTGAACCAGTTTGCTTGCTTTGCTGTTGCACTCAGAGCGAGCGCTGTTTGGCACAAGCAGGCATGTTTTATATTTTATTCAGTAGTTTAGCCCAAAAACGGTGCATATTTGATCTTTCAGGCGGGAATGCCTTAGAATCATTCTGCAGTAAAACACTAGTCTCCTTTCTTGTCATCTGATTACACTGGAATTTTTGTTAGTTTTTTTTAATCCTTGTATTTTAAACATAAAGGACTCATTTTTTCCTTATCATACTGTCATGAATGATCTTACTTTTCTTGATTTGATAAAGCAAGAACACAATCCCCTATCAAAACCAACCTCAAAACTCACTGGACTATTTATGTAACAGAGAGAAAATGGGTGCCTCCGTTTGCCAGTAGCTCATTTCACTCTGCAGAGATCAAAGCTCAATGTGATAGCAATGGCAAGCAACGGAAGGCAGGTGCAGCCATGCACACATCACATTCCTGTTTCACAGCAGCTGAATGGTAAATCAGTTTCCCCAACAAGAAGATGGGTGTTCTCTTTCCCTTGGAGAGACAACACCCAAAGAAGGAAATTACAGTGTATACCCCTACTGATTTTCCCATTTAAGGGTGCATTCATATCGGGTAGTTCAGTTCCTAGTGACTTAGCTCAAAGCTATTTCATTTTTTACTCCCTAGTATCTATTTTAGTTCACTTTGTCCTTTCTGAAATCCTTTTTTGTCCTTTCTGGAAGTAATGTACCACGAGTGACAAACTACAACAGCATATGCTTATGGAAAAATCACTCATTACCCATTTCATTTTATTTTTAATGTAGTTTGCCAATAAAAGGTACATTATTGGTTTGTGATTTTCATATGTTTGTAATACATATATGATTATATATTTGAAATTGCAAATCACAAAATCCAAGGCCATCCAAATTTTAAGTATCAGACTTAAAATCAGTTGTATCCTATAATCCTATTGAAGATTAATTACCAATTTTAATTAATTACCAATTTTATTTTAAAAAATGTATTCACTAAAAAATCAGGCTCTTACATTTATAAGATTTTCCTTATTCATAGTACTGACTAATGTGAACCAACGTTAACTTTAAGAGAGTGCCATAAGTATCTATTATTATATTCAGGGTTATTGCAATCAGTAACTGGGTCTGTTAAAGAGTAACAGGGGGAGAGGGGGGAGGGTAGAGAGAGAGAGAGAGAGAGATTTGCATTTATCAATTTCTGTATGTCAGTAAGGCACTCATCTTTGCAACTTCACATTAAGGCTTTAAAATATTTGTGTTTTGGTTTTTTTTACTATGAGAGCCAAAAGTGTGGTAATGTTTTACTATTTAAAATCAAAGGACTGTCATTACACTTTTTTACACATTAATGTTACAAATTAATGTTTTTAGTTAAAAATGAATAACAGTGAAATAATTTAATCTTTCCAAACAAGGATCAGTGTACATCAAAAACAAACCTGAGAGTGAGCTGGTGAACTTTCCTGCATATCACCTCCAGAATATCTGCATTTCACTCATGTGTGTGTTCAGCCTCTCAGTGCTTATACATTAGGCTGGTGAATAATAACTACTGAAGCTAAATAGGACATCAAACAACAAAAACATAATACAATGAAGACTACTGCCTTCTTTTTATCTGTGATGCTCAGATATTATTAAACCTTATTCCAAGTCTTTTCAGAACACCTAGTTCATCAATACATCAAGCTGTATGGAGTTTGTGTGCACCTAGCCACTGTGGAACAAGAATTCAATCAGTGCCTGGACAGGCACTTATTGCTCTTCAGGGGACTAAAGGAGATGGTTAAGCACAGGGATTGGGAAGAACTGACTTATGTCGACAGATTTCAATAAAGCTAACTTAAATCCCTCGCGGTGGTCTTTGGAATTAGTACGCCGGGTGAGAAGTCAGAGCAATCCTTCTCCCAGAGTTGTCAGTGGAATGCCTCCTGTGTCTGAATAATGGATGTGCGGCATGGCGTGGCAGAGGGTCATGCAGGCCGTGGTGTGGGAAAAGGAGCACGGCGAGGCCTCGCCCTGCTGCTCGAGTGCTGGCACAGCAGACGTGGGCACGTGGGAGCTTGGCATCCCCTCCAGCCACTTCATGCTGACTGTAGTAATCTCTGAGGGCATGAAATTACCACCCATACAAACAGCAGGTTGATGTAATGTGAATGCTGAGTTTCACTAAGTTCTGAGAGATAGACTGGATAGGGGGAAAGGATCCAAAAGCACTATATTTGTTCTAATAGGATTTGAAATACTTCTGCCCTGGTCTATTCTTTGTTTAAACTATGAGGAAGGCTCCCTGCTACACCAGACTTTTTATACTGCAGTTATCTCATTTTGGTTTTGTGAGTAGTTATCAGATTTTAACATAATCATGACCTTCAGATGGCTTACATGTCCTAGTACATCATCAGCAAATGCTGAGAGCTGTTTAACAGGTGTAGTGGCTAAGCCAGGCCATGCCCTATGACCTTTCAGAGTTCAGAAGTCCTAGATGCAGCCATTCTGTATCAACAACCACCATGCAAACAACACATGTACCAGGGTTTTTCTGCCCTGATCAGACATCCTCTCCACACCCCAATAAGAACTATAGTCAGTGGCCACCCCAGAGAACAGCAGAGATAGCTATAGCCCCCTGTTTTTCTTTCCCTTCCTGGAGCTATTGACAGTGTCTCCCTCATTTTTCATCCCTGTCTTTGATAGGATGTTACACAGAAGTGGCCAACTAACCCCTCCCCCCTCCTACAGAGGGAAAGGTTAAATAGAGGCTTGACTGGGGGTCAAGAGAAGGTATCGTATATATATATCCTCCATCAGCATGCTCTCTAATCAAAGAGGTCATGTATTATAGAAGACATCTATCTGTGAAAATTGACATATAGCTGTCTGCAGCAGCCACACAGTACCTAAATCACAGAGCCTAAAAATAAAGAGAACTGGCCAAACATTTAGGCAGATGCAAGCAACACATGTGTGATGCCAGCGAGGTTTACAAATACTAAACTGATGTTCATGGTAGCAGAAAGATTTCCAAGATGATTAAGAATTTAGTATAGTAAATTCCAAATGGCTGAGTAAAGTGTAGAGTTCCCCAAATACAAAGGTCTCGGTTTCAAGGCCTGTTTGTGGAATGAAAGTCTTCTCTATTATTGTCTACAGGATCAATTTTATTTTGCCCTATACTAACATTAAAATGCAGGGATAGCTCATTTGAGACTATTGGAGTTAAGTGCATTGCTCAAATACATCCTTAGCTCAAAGCTAAGTTCTCTTAGTACTGTGCTACTTGGAATGTGTAGAGGACATGTCTTGATAATGGTGTTTGCTGGCCAGCAGTCAAACCTGCACAAGTTCTGTGTTAGAATTCATTATTCAATGGCATATATTAATCTGTAAAAGCACAAACTCTGTTCCTTTGGAGAATGTTAATCATTTCATTTCAAATCCCACTGTGCCATCCTTGTAAGCACCCAGTGACGAGGTGTAGCCAGTGGTGTGCAATCAGACCCTTCTAACCCTTCAGAGAGGCGTAACACAAAATTGATGGAAAAAATGATACAAACTATTTTCTTGCAAAAAAAAAAGAAAAGAAATTAATACTATTCAAAACTGTACTACTCAAAATTGCTCATTAGTATGGCTGCAGGTGCTGACTGCTGTGTACATGCCTTCATGACTCTTCTAGTGATATTTTGAAGTCTGTTAGCAAGGAAAATCAGGAAATCTGACAAATGAAATTATGATTTTCACTGTGGGAGCTGGACTATAGCACCCTGGCCCTTCTCATCATTCAGACAGGCAGATCACCATGGTCAGCTACAACCTGTGTGAAACAGCAAGGCTTGCGGACTAGCTGCAACTTGCTGTGCTCACTGGTATAAAATGGGTTTAACAACTAGCCTACAGCAATAAACGCCACTTTTGTTTTGTCAACTGTAGTTGCAGTTTGAGGACTGCTGAGCTGTATTTTGGGAATGCAAACAATAATTTAAGGTTGTGTGTAATGGGGGAGGCGGGGCTATGCAGAAGGTGTAAATGCTTTATGCACTGCCCACCACTGGGTTTAACTCACAGTAAACGAGAGGCGTATGTCAAAAGTAGTGGAAGGCGAAGTGCAGAATCAGCACAGGTATGCATGCTTGCCCCTGGGCAGCTGATTCTGCTGTTGATCCTTAACTTGTGGCTCCATAAGCTACACACTCCCACAGTCACTGCCCAGCTTTGAGCTATTTACAGAGCAGCAGCATCAACACATTAGGAAATGCCATAACACTGTGTCTGCCAGGACAAGCAGGCTTGGCAAAGATTTTCTTCTGATATCTGATTTAAGAGAAAAAAAAGATCTTCTTGGTACAGGACCTTACCAGGCTGAAAAAATAACTCCAATGAAGAGTCTGTACTAGCAGCAGAAAATGTAATCCATGACCACGCATAATCTGGCCCTGGAAATGTACCACATGGATTCTTAAAAAGAAATAACATGCGTTATGGATTTAAAACTCTTTTAAAAAAAGAAATTTATCTAATCATCGATCTGAGTGCAGACTCAGACTTATTTATTTATTATTTTGTGGTTATCTCAGGTCTCTGATTGCATTCCTTCTACCCCTGCTGCACCTCACAGTGTTCAAAGACCTGGCAATGGTTAAAGAAGAATTGTGATGTAAATCATTTGATCAAGTCTGTTAGCAGCTGTTGCCTGAGACAAAACATGTTCTCTGCATGACCAGCAGATGAAGGAATAAAGCAAGACAGATTATGCATCCACTCTGACTAGCAATCAGTGGCTGACCACAGGCATTCTGTGCTGAGAGAGAGAGAAGCCTATTCACAGAAAATGAGCAGGGTGTGACGATGTATGCAGGAAAACTTGAACGTCGGGCGAGCAGTTCATTAGAAGCTTCCAATATAAACACACGACATCTAATCCATTCAACTGATCTGCCTTACTTACATTGCTGAATCAATGTGTGTTTCTGGGAACAGGGCGAAATGAATTTACAGAGTGATGTTTCACAGTTGGTGAACATGCAGTCTCAATAAGCATGTAGCATCTCCAAAGATGTCTCTGTCAGAGCCATATTATCAGAAGCAAGAAACAGGCAGAAAACAGGCACAATAGCATTAGGTTTTCCCTGAAACACTTACTGAAAGTACTCTGTTCAGACTGGAGTAGCAAGAAAACCCCTTGTGTGGCTGCGAGGTGAAGAGAACTTTAGTGCCAATTAATATGCTGTGCATAGAGTGAATCCTCCTGGCAGTAATTGAAATGATCCAATTAAAACTCCCTGATAGGAGTTTATCTCCTGGGCAGTAACAAGCACCCGGAGGACATGCAGCAAGAGATGGAACAAAGGACCAGCTTTCCAGCAGCCTACCTGGGTTTAACATACCTGAGTTTCAAAATGTGTAACAGAATGGAATAGTTTTCCTCCCTGGACTGTTAAATAAAGTCACGATTTTGAACTGTCTGACTGCCTGCCTAGCAGTGGGACCGAGGCCTGATGAAATGCTAAATGTTTCCTATTTCTTTCTGTCTGTCTTTCTCACACTTTAACATTCTCTCTCTCTCTCTCTCTCTCTCTCTCTCTCTCTCTCTCTCTCTCTTATTCTTTCTCTCTCTCCTTCTCTCATTCTCTCTCACTTTCTCTCTATTCTTTCTCTCTATCTCTCTTATTCTCTCTCTCTCTTTCTCCCTCTCATTCTCTCTCTCTCTCTTTCTCCCTCTCATTCTCTCTCTTTTATTCTCTCTCTTATTTCTCTCTCTCTTTCACACACACACACACACACACACACACACACACACACACACACACACACACACACACACACACACACATTCTCATTCTCATATCATTCTGCCAAAAGTCAAACTTTTCTGCTTATTGTGTGACCCAGTTTAACTGTTCATTCCAGTGAGTTTATCCATTTTAGTGTGACCCAGTTTAACTGTTCATTCCAGGTGAGTTTATCCATTTTAGTGTGCATCAGCCCCCTCTGTCACCTCCTCCTGAGTGTCATTTTAGTAGTGGCGTTTGCTTGGTCTGTCAGCGATATCAGCTATAGGCTGATACTTGATATGTCGCCGTGCCTGCTGTCCTATAGATCTCGCTTCCCATCTTCACCCTCCCACCAGAGCTCTGATCTCCACAGGCAGCTTTGCCTCCCACCTGGCTGGCATAGGGAAAGCCTTTCTCACTGCTTTACCACAAACACCGCAGCACTGTCGGGCTCTGCAGTGCACCGTCACATCTGTCACATGCTCTTTTCAGGCTTCCTCGCCCACCTACTGCTCTCAGCGTGTTCAAACCAGGTCATTCATGAAAGAGGTCAATGGAGACTTGCACAGGTTCAAGAAAGTCAGTCTGCTACCTTCAGCCAGTTAATGTCTGAATACAACCACAGTCTAAAATAAGTTATTACAACTGATACAATTGGATGGCATCTGGCGGTCTCTTGGGCACCCTGTATGCGTTATAGAGTGAGTAAACGGTTTCTCTGTACTTTGAACACACATGAAAAATCATTTCCTGTAGACAAACCAAAGGCATAAGCAATGCCAAGTACTGCCCATATTCCATCATTTCACCGTTTTTTTCATCCTAGTTGTGCAGCATGTAAGCCATATGAAAACTCTGCTCTAATTAATACCAGCATGTAAATTCAAAAACATACTAAGGTGTGAATCCTGGTGCTAAGAATATTTTTGTGCATTTTACCACCTAGCAGTGTGCAAAACCAAGCACAGTGAAATGCACAAGCTTTCACCCACTCCTCTCTTCAGTCTCTCGAATGCGCACTGATCAGCTCTGATTATCTGATTATAGACACATCTGATAAATGAGGCCTACAGTGTAGGAAGGAGAAGAAAAAAATTGGAAAAGAAGTGAGGATAAACAAGTAAAAGAAAGGAGGAGCAGAGTTGATGAAAGTAGCGAATGTAACAGCATACGTGTTGTGCTATGTGTGGCTCTGACCTCGACCACTCCATTCACATTATGCTCTGTAGAGGGGAGTTCTGCTCCAGCCTTGTGGCTCCAGCGCTGGCACAGTCCATTAAAATGGAAAAACAATCATGGGGCAGTGGGTGATGGGGTGTAGAGCATTTATAGCAGTCTCATTCTTCCCATCTGATGCAAGAGGTTTTCAGGAAAGGGCATGCTGTGGACACAGCTCGGGGGTGAACTCTTGACTGCCGTGAAGGATATGGAGAATCCTTCAGACTGTTTCCCTTTATAAAAATGAATGTCTCAAAAAAATAAATAAATAAAAGAACAATAAATTCAGTACCATGACTCATATAATTACCTATTAAAAGACCAATAAAGTTCAATGGTCATGAAGGTTTAGGGATTAAGCTAGTCCCAAGAACTGTGGTCACCCTGTTCAGTATGCACACCTTAATAGGTTATTTGTCCCAGCCATAAGGTTTAATTTATATAGCACCTTTCTTATACCAAAGGTGATTATACAAGCCAAAACACAGACTACATACCAAACAAAGCCAAAACAAATGTGGTGTGTTGGAACTGTACATTACAAATTACATTATATTCAGGTTTACAATGCTTTACAAGGATATACTACAAGTATTCTTAATGCTAAGCAACAACTTATTGTAGTTATACCTGCAGTTGTTATAGTTCAGTGCATTCTCACATTGAAACACACAGACCATTTCTACATGACAGAAACATCCAGAGCCAAAACAAATATCAACACCAACTTCCATAAGATGTGAACTTAGTGGCAGGGGCACTAATTGGCTGCCTGCATGGAAAATAATTTATAATTAGTGTTCTGTTTGGAAGGAGCTTCAGTAAGCATAAACAGAAAGTATTTGAAACAAACCATTACTCCCCCTGCTAAGTCTGAGCAGTACTCTAGAGCAGTCCCATCCCAGACCAGACAGGATTCTGTAGGGGAGTGAAGAGTCCCTCAAAAGCGCAGCAGTTTTAATGTATCAGTTGGTAGATGCTAAATTGACCCAGTTTGACCAGGTGCTGTAGCACCATCAGACACAGATCAACTAATCAGTTGTGACATGGCGCCGGAGTCAGCAAGCGAGGCGCATCAGTCGGCAACTAAGTGTTTTATTGATTAGCTCTTTCAAGTAGGTTTCTGAACAATGGCTGACACACTCTCCTCATAAACACTCAAACATTTATTTTTGATAAACCCACAAACATTTATTTCTGACCAGGTGCTGCTGGAAAAAATAACCAAGCACTTTTCTTTGCCATCAGATTTCTTAGCATTACATCAAAATAGACAGTCTGCTAACTAGACCATAGGCACAAGGCAACATTATAAGTTCCTGGACAATTTCTGAATATATCATAGTGAATTCCATCTATCCTATGCAATCTAAATCTGTTTATAAAATCTTGTATTGACCACTAAAGGAAGATATAAATATCATCTTATGACATAACAGTGATGGAATAACTCAGAGTATTATTGTATTTCTGGAGTATGACAATAATGCAACACAATGACCCAAGTTGGGAGCAGAAAACACAGAGTGCTGCATGTATTTGTGAGTATGTGAGTGTGAGATACAGCACTAAGAGGTGAGGCTGAATCTGTAGCTATTTATAGCTGTCTTAGTAGCCACAGGGAACAGCCACCATCTGCATAGAGCTCAGTGAGGAGTAGGCAAAGCCAAGCACAGCTTTAGACCAGAAAACTATCACCTCAAATTAGCAAACAGGCACCTACAGCAAGCATAAGTAGCCCAGAAAATTATGCAGACATAAACACAAAGATAGGATTACTTATGTAGAAAACAAAGGCACAATTATTATGGAAATGATAACCATGATTATTTTGCAGATATTTTGAGTACAGTCATCAACTGTGATTAACAGAGATTATACATTTTAATATAAATCACTCCACCAATGATTTATCAAGTAATAGGAAAATCAATAACATCTGTGATTGTTCAGAGCACTGACAGAACACTCAGTGGAAATTTCTGTAGGTTGAGTAGTCAGACAGATTCTGATACCGTGACTATGCTACAACAATAACAGCCACCTTCCTCTGCTGAATAATTGCACGTTTTCAAAAATATAGTTACAAATAATGTATGGTTTATTGTGCATCCTTACAAGAGCACACATGGAGGTAGGTACACACTGAAAGCAGCACAGAACTGCACATTTTTTTTTACAACAAAACCAACCTACATTAAATATCACAACCGTTATTCACAACTAATGATGTATATAGAAAATTCTTCATCCTCCTTTACCGCTCCAGATTTTGCCGCATCAGCATTGCTGAATGAGGTTCCTGCAATGCGCAGATTTCCAACACAATCTACTGCTGGACCCTTCATTTTACGCATGGGCTATTTATACAGCAGCTGCTATTTATAGCGGCATCACCACAGCCCATGGTTCTCCTCGGCTCCCTTAATGCAGACCTGCAGCAGACTCTGTTCAGACACACATGCAAACCACTGCAGAACTCTCTACATAGAAAATGGGAAAGGAGGAAAACATGATGGAGAAAAGAGAAAGAGAGAGCGAGAGATTAATTATGATAAGATGAAATATCATAAGATGAAGTATATATCTATTTTGACTAAATTTGCTTCCACATTTTCTTTAATCTCTTTTAAATTATGAAGGGCATATCAGAGGTCCCACTGAAAGTACTTCATTACCCATAGGCCTCTTCCTGCCTCAGAGCTCAGATGTTATTTCTTTCTGAGCAGCTCACTCAGGCCTTGTCACACTTCTATATTGTCGGTTTTCCCCACTAGACAACGAGGTTATCGCTCTTTGGAAGTGCATCATTTCCGGTCTCAGCAGGAACTGCTGCTTGGGGCCATCTGCACCATAACCAAATATTGGAGTATCTGACCATAAGAAAGAGCCAGTACTCACACATTATGTAACTGCCCTATTAGCATGTGCAGCCTGTCTTGGAAAAGGCAAGTCCAAGCTCCTAAGTGGCTCAGTGGTCTAGTGCTAGTCCTGTCATTTTGTGATTGCTGGTTTGATCGCCAGTAATGCTGGAGTCAGACCTGGGTGGGAGTCCAAGAGGGCATAATTGGCCTTGCTCTCTGGGTGAGTTGGATGCCCCATATCCTGACATGGTGCCAGCCAATCAGACTGTCTGCTTGCTGGGGAAGCAGGAGCTTGTGGTTGGTGTTCTCCAAGTGTGTTGGAAGGTCTGGTGTGCTTGTAGCAGAAGATAGTTGAAAAGAACACACATGTGCTAGCCTTCATCCTCCTCATCCTAACACTGGGAGAAAATTGGGGCAAACCCATGACAACATATGAATATCATTTTTTATAAAAAGCTAATTAATGTTAAAAATCAGACCTGGACATATGTATATTTTTAAAAGGTCATTTCCTGTGATTGAGAGAAAAGCTGTTTTGAATTACTGGTCAAAAGCAAACTATTACTCTGTTTTGCCTTGACATAATGTACTTTGATACAATAATTGGATCTCATATATATGGGCAGTGGTAGCTCAGTAGTAAGGTGTTCTCTTCCATACTAACTTAGGAATGTTCTGGATGCCAGCCAATCCTCAGGATGCTACAGAACCACCAGTTCTCAACATGCATAGCAATATAGGCTGCATTACATTTACAGCATTTAGCTGACACTTTTATCCAAAGCGACTTACAATTATGACTGAGTACAACTTGAGCAACTGAGGGTTAAGGGCCTTGCTCAGGGGCCCAAAAGTGGCAACTTGGCAGTGGTGGAGCTTGAACCAGCAACCTTCCAATTACAAATCAACTGAGCTGACACTGCATTACTACCACATATAGCTTCAGCAGAATCAAATGTACAATTAAAACTTTTTGTATTGTCAGTGTGATCTTCCAAATACTGTTAAAAAAAATCTGTGATAACAAAAGTCTACTGGATCCTTAGCAGAAGTTGGCTCAAAGGAAGCTATAATCCATGAACAACAAAACAAGGTTGATAGCTGTTAACATTCTGCCCTCTGGTGGTGCATGTAAAAACGTATCCAATAGATTTCAAATTGCGCTTGGATTAAATTTATTACTGGTTCAGTATGGCCAGAAAAGCTAAACAGTGATTATAAACAAACACCAGGAAAGAAGTGGGCAGTGAAAGTTGAGAGGAAGAGGAAGAGGGGTTTAGGCAGCGGGTGTTTTTAATAAAAGTATTTCCCTCTGTTCTTCCCTATTCCTGTGTGCAGAACAGAAGTAGTAAAATTTTAAGTTACAACCTGTGAAAAGTTAAAGTGTTTATAAAATCGATGACATGGCTTGATAGCTATACTGTAATGTTGGTTGCTTCTGTATTCATCCAGCTGTAAAACATTTTTGGCCTTGAGTAAGTGTTTTACTCCCAACATTCCATGCACAACAGACGGAAGAGTTGTCATTCCATAATGCGTTTTGCTTTTTTACTGGATTAGAAATATATTACAAGCTGTCATGATCCTTTTCTGGGTATGCACCATGCAATCTGGCAGTCTGAGAAACAAATCTGTGGCTGCCAGATTCCAGAATAATGCTACATAGTAGAATGCATAGTCCAGTAAAGTTTGTTGCGAGGGATAATGGTCTGAAGAGAGAGATTTTATATATATTCATCATGATGTTTGAAGAAATACCAGTATGGAGGGAGGGTTTGTCAGAAGATAGTGTGCTGGTGCTCTCTGCTACTTCCCTCCTTACCCATCCCCTATGCTTGCACAAGCTGCAATGAGTGAGTGCATGACATTACATATGAGAACGCTAAGACTCACTCAAAGGGCCATATTAACACTACAGGAGAGACACTGAAATGTGCAGACTATTCTGGAAAAAACAAACTGAATATCAAATTTCTTCTGCTGAAGAGATAGATGTGATACAATCACAGTTGTACAATGCATAGCCAAGTAGGGCAATTCTCAGCTTCAACCTCAATGTGAGAAGTAACTAAATAAACTAACTGTGGCTTCCACCATTTACAACTAAAGCAGATGATTACAGAGCTCATACCTCTAGATACAAATTCAAGACCAAATCATGATTTATGCATTCTGAATGGTTTAAAGAACAAAAGATGGCCTATGTGGTAATGAACTGTGACCCACACTCACTTTTGGAATATCACCCACTTGCCAAATCACATGACTATGACTGCCATGCTGCTGTGGACTGAGACATTGATACAGGAAGTCTGGCTGGACATGTCTTGAGCCGTGAGGGTGACCAATCTTTTGTCTCCCCCTATAATATCTCAGAGTTCAGAGCCCACTGAACTGTGGATCAGTTTGCTACACTGAATGAAAAAACTGCATGCAAAAGATTAAACGAAACCAAGACCCCAGCCTGGGGTCTGTGCTGCCCTGAGCTGTTGCTTCAGGCTATTACTTAGCACTGCAACAGTTCGGGCTTGCAACTCCCAGTCAGGATGTACAATCTCTCAAGGAATATGGCTGCTCTGCGAAAAGAAGCTTGCCTTGGACTACTGGTGGAAATGTATCCATAGGATTCTTTTTTTGTAGGACACTGAACAGGCATGCAACAGACTTTTGACTGGCAACAGCCAGAGGTGAGGAGAGTAGAGACTACAGCAGAGCTGCCTGAACACCCTCAAACACCATGTTATGTGAAACTCTTAGTGAGGTGCTGCAAAAGAAACTTTAAAATAAGCGACACTGACCTAGGCTACCTGCCTGCTGTCACCCAGTACTGGAATAGCTAGGCCGGTCTGGGAGTCTGTAAGAAGAACACTTCTCGGCTTCATACTTCATACAGAAGCTACATACTTCCTCGTCACAAATTCTAGCACAACACACCAACACGCACATGCACACACACACACACACACACACACACACATATATATATATAAAATTTAAACTCTCCTCGTCATAGTGTGCACGATTGTTGGTCATTGTAGGTGTCACGTCTTGATGTAATATTCCTTTCGTCATTGGTAAACGTATTCGTGTTTGTCGCATGTGTTTATTGTTGACCGTTTCATGTTTGTGTTTATCGTTTGTAATGCTTGTGAGTGCCGTTATCGTTCTATGTTTATATGTAAATAAATTTACGTCCCAGTCGCTGGAGTCTGTGCGTCCTGCCCCTCGCCCTGTGGCACTCGGGCCACCACACGTTTTATATATATATATACAATTTGAATAGCATAATTGAAGGTATATATATATATATATATATATATATATATATATATATATATATATATATACCTTCAATTATGCTATTCAAATTTCAAAGAGTACAAAATTGCTAAACAAAATAGCTTTAAGCATTTAGAAGTGCTGTTTAGATTTTGATGTTTCCTTGCAATATTAATTTGCTATACAAGGTTTTTGTTTTTAAACGCTTTTTTTTAACGCTCCCCTCCCATATTAGTCATAGGGAAGTATAATCTGTACTGTTTTCCTGTCAGCAGCCTGCCGTTTAACCATTTTGAAGTTTCTGTGCTGAAGCAACAGTCATCTCTGACAGGAAGTCAAATGCTACACATCGATACAAATGCTAAAACTACTTCAGCAATCAGTAAGTAAAGACAAAACATTCTTAAGGCTGCTTAATGCACTTCTTAAGGATTTGTGATAGTAATGACTTCTACCAAACTGTTGACTGTTTTTTTTATCATTAAAAATATCATCTTAATGTCAATATACAGAACATGGTTTTGACATTTCATAATGGCATGTTTATAAATGGTATATTTCTAAATAGATTTTTTGAAGTTGTCTCTTGCCTGATACATAATATTCATAATAGTTGTGATACTCATATGTAACAATGTTCATGGTAACTTAGTGAGCTCAACTTCCAGGAAGTGTGAAAAAACACAAAATATAATACCACCTCTATATGTTCATGTATCAGTTTGTATCTAATCATATATCGTATTTATCGTGATCATTCTCTAAGCCTATAAAAAAGAGGAAGTTTAAACAGCTCTTTCTGTAGAAAATTATCAGTGGGAGTAATGACAGTAGAAGAGTACAGGCAGCACAGGCAGTTTGACCACTTATGGCTGCCTGAAGCCCTGCTTCTATGTACTAAGGATTGCTGACCTTGAACTGAACTTCTGTTTTTTTTTTTTTCTGACAATTTCAGAATTCTGGACTTTAAGGGGCTTTCCAATATTTTCACCATCACATTCATGACTTGTAATCACATAAAAAGTATATGGTAATCTAAGATGTGTAATAGTTTCATAAGAGAGCAACTGATAAAATATAGTTGGGTTGTAAAATTAAGAAACCAACAAATGTTTTAGCAATTAAGCATTTACATTAACATATTTTGATATATTTATACTGATTTAATATATTTTAATGTTATCAATACAGCTTTCTTTTAATCTGGAGGAGACACTTGCTGGCCACTTTATTAGATAGTCTTATATTAAAGTCTTATATATTTAAAAGGTGCATTAATATACAATATAAATATGTAGCTCATCTGATGCATGCATAATCTTTCAGCCACCTTGTTTCTGACTAATTCTGACTGGATATCATTTGGGTAGGAGGCCATTGTCAAAACAGCATTCCTGACAGGGAACCTTGAGGTAGTATGGTAGTGAAAGTTATGTTGTTGTTGCTGAAATTGTATACTTCAGTGCAATGGTATTGTAAATGTAAACCCAAATGGAATTTGTCAAGAAGGCTATTTATATATGAAATACAATAAATTAAAAAAAACAGATAATTGGTTATACATCACTTTCTCAATTATCTTATCTATAAAAGGAATATTTGAAACATCTGTGGAGTTATGTAAAGAAGAGTATTTTCAAGAGTGGTTTAATGGTAAAATGTTGTATGATGTCAGATAGTCTACAGTTCATACAATGTGTTCCTTCTAAATTAGTTTTTCTAATAATGTAATTGGCAAATATATACTGCAGCTCACATAAAACCATCTTGAGAATGTAATATTATAAAGGACCTGATATTAAAAAGTAACAGAACATGAATTCCAAACATAAGAACTTGTACTAAAAGTGACTAACACTGACAAATATTGAAAGTCATTTGATTTATGATAAAACAATTGGCCCATCAAGAAAACAGAGCAAAACGAAATCTCTCTAACTTCATATAATCATTCGATCATTATGTGCTCATTGCTTTCTATGGATCTCCAATGCAATTTCAATGAAAAAAAAAATCAATGTCAAGGTAATAAGACATTTTAAAAACATTTTAAGTTTAAAATTCCAGGAAAACATTTTAGCAATACATAGAGTGAATATTTCTTACTATTGTGTATGGACGTATTTAGTAACTTGAGATTATTGTATTAGCAAATGTAATAATTTATCATTATTTAGTAATTAACAGTGTAAACTGTGGTCTTTTGTATTAGAGAATGCACCAGGCACTGTGTCTGAAGACCCTTCTCCTGCTGTCATTTGGAGGATATGGTAAAGCTTCACTGGATAGAAAAAGACCATAGTCTATATGTAGTATTTAACAAGGACACACAGTGTAATTGATGCAAAACAAAAGTTATTTCAGTGTTAACAGCACCCCCTTGTAGTGAATTATGTTAAGTCTGAGCGAGTGTGTGAGTTTGCATCTAAAATGTAATGTAGGCCAGAGTATTCTGTGAATACATACATAAAAGTTGTTTTTACTTCCCATATCTAAAATATGTTACTGTATTAGTCTTCTCCCAGGATCAATGTACAAAAGCCTCAGTGAGTACGTGTGATGACTGTATCAAGTCCGGACCAGCCTGTGCCTGGTGCCAAGAACTGGTGAGTACTGTGGTCTAGGATTAAGCACATGGCTCATTCACATAAACCCATTTAAATTACATTGAATGTACTTATGAGAGAGCTGGCAATGGTCCATCTTATCAAACACCACCCATTACTTAATTAGTCCATTGTTTTTACAAAATTAATAGTTTTAATACTCTGACAATTTTAAGTAGAACTAATTTGGTGTGGTTCAGTCTTTAAGTACAAGAAACATCTGAGTAGACACTTGGTGGGATAGGGTATAAAATGGGCATAGTTTTGCTTGTTTGTTTTCTTGATAACTGAGAAATGTAACGTGTGTTGGCCCGAGTGCCGCAGGGCGCGAGGAAGGACACACAGACTCCAGCAACTGGGACGTACACTTAGTTTACATATACGACACAACGGCACTCACACTTATCAAACAATGAACATGAAAGGGTTAACATTAAACAAACATGATACAGAAGTATACATCGAACATTAGCACGTCACACTCACACATTACGCCGACAAAGACCAACAACCTGCACCTCATTAGTCTGTATGTATATAAACCCGTGTTGAGGTGCAGGTGTGGTTACAAACAAAACAGGCCTCCCACTGCACGTGGCAGGCCGAACCACATGCCTCGAGGGCGGCGAGCGTTCCATGACAGAACCCCCTCCCAAGGGGCGCGGCTCCCGACGCAAGTCTCCGGGCGCCGTGTACACGTAAACACATAGCACGGCAGTGCCCGGCGCCCACCCAGTACCAGGCAGGCCAGGTGCCGCCAGCAAGGGAGACCTCGCAGAGAGAGGGAGAAAGGCAGCTTCCCTGCCTCTCTCAGGGCAGTCCGGTACGCTCCACACAATGTTGTGCCTGTAAACACAAAAAGGCGCAAACACACACGATAGAGCCAACACACAAACATAAGGCGCTGACATGACACCTGCCGTCCCCGCAGGCGGCTTGACGTGTCCGTGGCCTTGACACGCGGGGATGCACATCCGCCCCGGTTGCAGACGTGCTACCGCCCCTAACGGTCCTCCTCTCTTCCGCCGCTCTAGGAGCGTCCCTGAGGTGGTTTGCCTCCGAGGCTTTGGGCAGACCCTTCCAGTCTCGCTGGCGAGTCCGCTGAGGGGAAGGTGCTTAGGAGATCCCGCTGGCTCCACCCGACCGCCCTCTTCCTAGTGCCCCTCGGTCCTCCTCGGCCCAGGCTCCACAGCCTTAGGCCCCCCCCGAGAAATTCCGGGGGGTGTTCAACTCCGCCTCCGGAGAAGACACGGACCGCAATCATGGTCCTCTCCCTAATATCCTGAGATCCAGGCGGTAGTGCAGGGGGTGTCCACGCACCTCCTGCTGGGAAGTCCGTTCTTCGCTGAGGGAGTAGGCGTCCTGTGGTGATGGTCATTCTGTAATGCGTGTTGGCCCGAGTGCCGTAGGGCAAGGGCCAGGATGCACAGACTTCCTCGACAGGGACGAACATTTATTACATAAATGACAGCGGCACTCACATGTATTACAAACGATAAACATGAAACGCTTTGACATTTAAATAAACACAATACACAAGAATCCATCTAACACAAACACATTACACTCAGACATTACATCTACAATGACCAACAACGCCGCATACCCTGACTTGGGTTTAAATACACACAGACAAAAGGAGGTACAGGTGTGTGCAGGCGTGACCGCAAATGAAAGTCCTCCCACAGCACGTGGCTGGCCAAACCACGTGCCTCGCGGGAGGCGAGCGTTCCGTGACAACACTGAAGTATATTAACACAGAAGTACAGTTATTTGTACTGTACTCATACGAATATGAATTCACCATCACTTTTGCAGTGTGACATTAAAATGGGCTTTGAGCAAATTGTTATTATTTTTTTCTTGTCACGGAACGCTCGCCTCCCTCGAGGCACGTGGTTCGGCCCACCAAGTGCAGTGGGAGGACTGTCTTGTTTGTAACCACACCTGCACCTCATTAGTCTGTATGTATATAAACCCGTGTTAAAGTGTGCAGGTTGTTGGTCATTGTCGGCGTAATGTGTGAGTATGACGTGCTAATGTTTGATGTATACTTCTGTATCATGTTTGTTTAATGTTAACCCTTTCATGTTCATTGTTTGTGATAAGTGTGAGTGCCGTTGTGTCGTATATGTAAACTAAGTGTATGTCCCAGTTGCTGGAGTCTGTGCGTCCTGCCTCGTGCCCTGCGGCACTTGGGCCAACATGCATTACAGAATGACCATCACTACAGGATGCCTACTCCCTTGGTGAAGAATGGACTTCCTGGCAGGAGGTACGTGGACACCCCCTCCATTGCAGAGGTATGTGGACACCCCCTGCATCCCAGGATATTGGGGAGAGGACTGTGAGTGCTGTCCATGTCTTCTCCGGAGGTGGAGTTGAATACCCCCAGGAATTTCTTGGGGAGGGCCTAAGGCTGTGGAACCTGGGCTGAGGAGGACTGAGGGGCACCATGACGACCAGAAAGAGGGTGGTTGGGTGGAGTCAGCGGGATCTCCTGAGTCCCTTCCCCTCAGTGGACTCGCCAGCGACACTGGAAGGGTCTGCCCAAAGCCTTGGAGGCAAACTGTCTCTGGGATGCTCCTAGAGCGGCGGGAAAGAGGAGGACCGTTAGGGGCGGTAGCAGGTCTGGAACCGGGGTGGACGTGCACCCTTGTGTGTCCGTTGAGGCCATGGACACGTCAAGGCACCTGCTGGGACTACGGGTGCCACGTCACAGCGCCTTATGTTTGTGTGTTGGCGCTATTGTGTGTTTGTGTCTGCGCCCTTTGTACAGGCACAACGTCTTGTGGAGCATACCAGACCGCCCTGAGAGAGGCAGGGAAGCTGCCTTTCTCCCTCTTGCCGTGAGGTCTCCCTTGCTGGTGGCACCTGGCCTGCCTGGTACTGGATGGGTGCTGGGCATTGCCGTGCTGTTTTTTGTCTACGTGTACACATCACCCAGAGGTTCTCCTTAACTGGAAGGACGCTTCGGGAGCTGCGCCCCTTGGGAGGGGGTTCTGTCACGGAACACCCGCCTCCCGTGAGGCATGTGGTTTGGCCAGCCACATGCAGTGGGAGGACTTTTTTGTGGCCACGCCTGCACACACCTGTACCTCCTTTTGTCTGTGTGTATTTAAACCCACGTCAGGGTGTGTGCCGTTGTTGGTCATTGTAGACGTAATGTCTGAATTTAATGTGTTGGATGTATTGTGTATTTGTTTAAATGTCAAATCGTTTCATGTTTATCGTTTGTAATGCGTGTGAGTGCTGCTGTCATTTATATAATAAATGTTCATCCCTGAGGAAGTCTATGTGGCCTGCCCCTTGCCCTACGGCACTCGGGCTGACGCGCGTTACAAGTGTAAACATACTCCAGTGTAAATGCACTTCAGTGTAAATGTAGTCCAGTGTATGCTATCTGTATTATACTGCATTTACTTTTCTGCAAACCTAATTAATCTGATGCACAGAAATTAGCAACATAACATGATTAAAAAGGGTTTCAAAACAACTTGAACAGGAACTAAACATTTGTTACTGATTGTGGTATCAAAGCCAGCTTCCAAATCATGCATGCTCTTAATCATCTCCCACTGTACTTGGATCAGAATCAGCCAAACATTTTCACTTCATGGGGCAAAGGATTTCCACTCTCAAACACTGCCAGATATCTTAAATAAATTGTTGCTAATACCACTGCACTGAAGCAAACTGATATCAACTTTCTGTTTTGACAACAAAGAATTTTACCAAGCCTGGGGAGCAGGAAGCAGTACGATGTGACACAAGGACAGTGCTTCTGGGAAAAGGTTGCCTAGAGACAAATATTGTCAGCCCCAGGAGCAATCATAAGAAGGATAAAGACAGACCACTGTCTGGGGGCCAACACCAGAAAGATCCAGTTCAAATACAACCCCAAGAGATCACACTTGAGTTAAGACCAGGTATTCTAATTGAAATTACAAAAAAATAAATACAAATCAAAAGGTGTGTTTCCTGCTTTCCATTAGGCAGCACATTGTTGTGCTGGTTAATTCTACTTTCAACCATTTTTAAATGATGCAAAGCAGTCAGTTTCTAAAACTGCTTGTGGACATGCCTTAATCCCTTCAGAGACATCCCTGGTATAAGATAATGAGTTTTACTTGAACTTAAGTGAATAATTGGTTAAAACCTTTTTTCCCAGGTCACCCATTCACG
Source organism: Electrophorus electricus (assembly GCF_041902795.1). NCBI lineage: Eukaryota > Metazoa > Chordata > Actinopteri > Gymnotiformes > Gymnotidae > Electrophorus > Electrophorus electricus. The sequence goes on from NC_137500.1 coordinate 29,515,879, forward strand.
TTCGAGTTTAAGTTTCAAAGGGCAGAGGGTTACCCAGTTGATCTGTATTATCTGATGGATCTGTCCTACTCAATGGGAGATGATTTGAAGAATGTGAAAAACCTGGGGATACAGTTACTTAACAAACTGAAAAGTATCACTGGACATGCAAGAATAGGTAAGAGGACATTATTAAGAAGGCATTAGGAGGACATTCAAACTCCAATAATTTGTTCAAAACCACTTTGTGAATGATGCATTAACTTGTTTTTTTTGTGCAGGCTTTGGCTCATTTGTTGATAAGACACTTCTCCCATTCACGGACACAAATGAAGAGAAACTGAAAAAGCCATGTCCACCCAAAGAAAAGGACTGTCAGCCAGCATTTGGCTTCCAGCATGTCCTCAATCTGACAGAGGATGCAGAATTATTCACTACTATGGTCTCTAAGCAGAACATATCTGGCAACCTGGACACTCCAGAGGGAAGTCTGGATGCCATCATGCAAGCTGTCACCTGTGTGGTGAGACTGCACTCAAAATCATTTCCCTAACATGACAGAAAAGCCTTCTTTTTGCTCATGGTCTTGTTCTTGGTATTCATGGTTTAACATGCAACAAGCCCACTCTGTGCACAGTGATGATGACATTCCATCTTACTGCAACATCTTTTCCAAATGCACAGGACCAGATCGGCTGGGGGAACAGCACACGGCTGCTTGTGCTGGCGACCGATGCCGGCTTCCACATGGCTGGAGATGGGAAGCTTGCTGGCATTCTAGAACCCAACAAAGAAACCTGCCAGCTGGACGGAAACATGTACAGCAAGAGCAACATTTGGGTACCTCTGACCACTTATGTTATACAGATGAATTGTAATAAATTAATTATGGTTGTATGGCTGCACTGGGTTTTTTTTTTGTTTGTTTTTTTTGTTTTGTTTTTTTTTGAGAATCCACTGAGAGATCCCTCTATTAGGTACACCTACTCTCTGTTTGGATGCTCTAATACACCATTGTTGGAAGCCATATTTTACTCTGAAGTTCTATACCATGTGTACCATGTGAGACATTAAGTCCTATATCCTGCAAACACTGTGATGTCAAGTCCTGTACCATGTGTACTCTGTGTACATGACATCCAGTACCCTGTGTACATTGTGACATTAAGTTTTGTACCCTGTGATACCTTTTCCTGGCCTCTTGACATTATTTTGACCAATACATTAATACATTGATACATACGGTTTATATGTAGGTATCAATATATGTAAATACGATTTATGCAAACATGCTTGAATACAACATGAAATATGAAATCTCCAGCACTTAATGAGAGAGGCCACTGGAAACATGGCACAACTGTGCAGTGACAAGAAAGGCCACCAGACATTTCACTTCTAAGTGCATGGGATTAGATAATAAAGGACTGGTATCCAATCTGTATAGATGCAGAGTAGGTGTACCTAATAATATTGAAATATTTTCTCCTCATGGATGATTCAAAAATACAATGCCCTGAGTTTTCACAACTGTAATTTCTCTGTCAGGATTACCCATCTGTTGGCCAGATAGCCAGAAAGTTGGAGAAGCAAAACATACAGCCTATTTTTGCTGTCACAGAGAACGTGGCAGATGTGTACACTGTGAGTAGTAATACCACAATATGCTAGACATTACCTCAAAAATAAAGAATGCATCCTGCACACTACCAAAAAGGTCAAGAAAATCCAATTGAGGTTTTTATCAATTTTATTTATACAACATACTTCTGATCTGTTTTGGTAGTGTGTGGCCTACATTCTTTATTTTTGTAGACATTCTATTATTTGCTTTATGCACCTAAAGCAAATGTCTTTCTGTTTGTTTTCTTGGATTGAGCACAACTTCAAACTTTTGTTTTTCATTACATTGACCTCATATTACAGTGACCTGATATTACTGTGACCTGACATTACAATTTCCTGAGCAGAGACAGAGATAGTGCTCATGGCTGTGGTCCTTTTTTTAGGAACTGAGCAAACTGATTCCTAAGTCTGCTGTTGGAGTACTAAGTGCTGATTCAAGCAATGTGGTCAACCTAATTGTGGAGGCATATAATGTGAGTTATATTTGTTCTCTCTATTTTGTTTTAACAAAATATTTGTAAATTGTAAAAATTTGGTATAATATTTATTTACAGAAACTGTCCTCCAGTGTAATTATGACCCATGATGTGCTTCCTGAAGACATAACAGTAAAGTACGCGTCTGACTGTGAAACAGGTGATAAGAAGGAAACCTGCAATGGTGTCACCATAGGAAAGAAGGTGAGTTCACTATTAACATGATCACATGCAGCACAGAGACCAGAACTATTTTTTTAATAATGAATTGTAATTACTTTTTTTCAATTAATGGTTTGTATTTTTTTTGGTAATAAATTAATAATTAATTATTAATAATTATTTTGTGAATTGGACAGTAAAAAACATTAGCAATTAGAGCAGGGTGATTTATACTGAGTAACCACTTAGGCAAACAAATTCTAGAGCTAAGGCTAGAGGCTACCAGTTTTCTTTAAGTCAGATGTTCTCTGCACATTCAGTTTCCAGTCATGTTTCCATGAATGACATGTCTTGAAATTGGGGTATGTCATGTCAGGCTATTTTGTGTACACATAAGAGCATCTATACAAATGTATGATTTATGATGTAATTCATAAGTGTTTGAATCAACATCGCATCGCAACATCACAACAGTGCATCGGCTGACATGCAGCTAACACCTTACCATTGGTTAACAACAGGAAATTCATGAAAGAGGCAAATAGGCTGACAGCATATTCAAGTTACAGGACTGACTTTAGAATACTTCAGTACTGCAAGAAGTGGTGGGTTACATCTTACATCTGACTGTAAAATGTATGGAAGTTTGTTTGACAACTCTAGAGTAGGTCTACCTTACAAAGTGATCACCCAGTGTAAAAAAATCATTTGTTTAATAATGATAAAATAGTAAAGCAGTAAGAGTCACTGCATGATGGGCTGAGACTGTCCACTCCTGTTATGGTGTTTGTGCTGAGTAGGGATTATGTTATTTTCTCCAGGTGACATTTAACATAACCGTGAAAGCAGAGTCATGCATAGACACAAAGTCTTTCAACATTGGCCCCATGGGCTTTCGGGAGAGACTGAAGGTCAATGTTAAAACACGATGCAAGTGCGAGTGTGATAACAGGATGTCCTTGCATGAACACTGTAATAACCGTGGCAGTGTCATCTGTGGCACATGCAGGTAAAAGACTGTCCCACACCCCACTCCCTTTTTTGCCCTGTGAAAATACAAAAAAAGGGTCAAACAGCGGCACTGATGTGTAATGCTTTTCATCCCCTCTCGCCGTAGATGCCAGGGAGGCTTCTTGGGACAACGTTGCGAATGTAGCCTTGGTGAGAAGGACGAGGCTACACTGAAGGCACAGTGCCGCAAAGACAACGGCACAGAGTGCGAGGGTCGCGGAGAATGTGAGTGTGGGGTGTGCAAGTGCCACCTTACCGAAGGAGGCCAATATTACTACGGCTCTCACTGCGAATGTGATAACGAGCACTGCGAGAAGTACCAGAACAAGCTGTGCGGAGGTAGTGCCATACACGTAACACACACACACACACACACACACACACACACACACACACACACACACACATACACACACAGACACACACCCCCACACACACACATACATACACACACAGACACACACCCACACACACACACATACACACACACACACACACACACACACACCCACACACACACACATACACACACACACACACACACACACACAGACACACACACACACATACACACACGCACACACACACACACACACACACACACACATCAGGGGAAGCCAAATTGAGCTTGTGATTATGTGGGGTTTTTTTTTTGACCAGGCAATGGTAATTGCCGCTGTGGTGTGTGTGAGTGTTTTGAGGACTTTGAGGGATCAGCATGTCAGTGCAGGAAATCCAATGATGCTTGTACCACAAGTGGAAGCGATTGCCATGGACGTGGCAAGTGTGTGTGCAACCAGTGTGTTTGCATGCGGGAATACAAGGGACCCAAATGTGAAAAATGTCATACTTGCCAACTGCCATGCCAGAAGTCTGGGTAAGGAAAACATCTTCGCTCCAGAACTTGGCATTGCTTATACACTGATGTCACGACAATGCATTAAGGGACTTCTTTAATATATTAATTCTCCCCCTTGCTAGCATAATATGCTCATATAGCCATTATTATATGCTAATATTCACATCTCCATGCCACATGTTAGGAGCTGCATTGAATGTCTAGCCTTTGGAACAGGATCATTTGCGAAGAACTGCTCAAAATCTTGTTCCCACCTTCAACACGAAATGAATGAGAAATTGATAAATAATGACTGTCGAGTAAAAGACCATGAAGGCTGTTGGATGTTCTTCTCCATGACTGAAAAAGATGGATTTGACAAGTATTCTGTCAAAATTCTCAAGGAGAGAGGTAAGACCAAATAAATAATACATTAGCACAATAAACTTGAGAGACAGATAGATCAGCATAAATAGCAACACCAAATATTTTTAATCCAGTGCCACTTCAAGCACTATGCAGCTCATCACTGATACCTTTTAACTATGCTAATTCCATGTCTGTGTTATGTAACAGCAAATAGCAAAAATTAGATAAGCATTTAACCTGCCTGGAGGGTACATGTTCTAGGACATGGCACCTCATTCATCTATGTCCATCCTGTGTGTTAGAATGTCCTGAGGGGCCCAATGTAGCAGCCATCGTGGGTGGTTCACTGGCAGCTGTGGCACTGATTGGATTTCTACTACTCCTTATCATCAAGGGTTTTATTTATGTAAAAGATCTCAAAGAGTGGAGAAATTTTGAAAAGGAAAAGCAGCGCTCTCAATGGGCAAAAGTATGTTTTTTTTGTTTGTTTGTTTTTTTACTGCATATCATATAACAAACCTTTATAATACACCTTTTAAACATCAAATATTCCTGAAATATAACAATTCCCTACTGAGTTGCATGTTCAGTGGAAGCACAGATTCAATGCACTGTGTCAGTGGATGGAATGTAATTTTTGTGTTCCTGCTCCAGGGTGACAATCCATTATTCCAAAAAGCAACCACAACTGTTGCAAATCCAGCATTTACTGGAGACTCCTAAAGCAGTTGTAGAACACTGCAGGGAAACTGAGCTATGCATATGAAATCCACCAGAGATGCCTACTGTGCGAGCTGTGACGTCTGTGAACAATCCTCAAGGATGTGGACTATTATCTGAGCCAGGTGATCGATGCTCTGCTTTAAACACCTTAGCCAGATGATCACCTGGGCAAGGGAGTCGACCTCTACAGGCTTCAACTGCCTCTGGAGACATGACCTGGAAACCTCCTGAGGACTGGATTAATATGTGACAGTGCAATTATATTTTTCGAATCCCTTGTTACATTTGCAAGTGTTTTTATCATGACTGCTTGCTTTGCCAGTCTTTCAATGTACAATGAATAGTCATATCAATGTATAATTGTACAAAGTTGAAGATACAATCTAAATAAACATATTTCTTGGCTAATATATTTTGATGCTTGAAGCATGCATGAAATGGATGAACATGAAGTAGCTAGACATTATGACTTTTATAATTCAGCCCTCTGTTTTTTAGAACTACATGGATGCTTGTCCATATAATAATATAATGTAAAGAACACACTGACAATCTGAAGATTTGTGGCACATAGAAATGTGTCAGTGGGCCCATTTGCCACAGGGCAGGATTCACACAGGCACAGGGGCATGGAGCGAATGGGTGTCCAGGACTACATAAAACAGGGCTGAGGGTCACGAAGGCACGGGTCCCAGTTGTACCGCTCTCTCCACCTCTGCCTCCGCCTCCGCCTCTCCCCAGGCGGAGGTGGTTAATGAGTCTGCGTCTCAGTAGAGACACAGCAGAATACTGGAGGCTGAAGTTCACAAAGAGGCAGCGAGACAGCCTGCCATTCTGCTACCAGGGAGACACACACACACGGTACAAGACGCAGGTAGGATTCGTTTATTCTTAAATCTTAGTTAAGCTGGTGGTAACGACGAGGTTGAACTCATAGCCATTGAAAGCCTTTGTTAAAGTAATGAATGTTTGAGCACTGGTGGCAGCCTGTGTCGTTGCAAATAATTAGAATGTTTTGATGAGCTATGGTGCTATAAGGCTGTGTTTCTGTGCGTGTGTGGTAGGGTCAGAGGTTGCTAAATAGCATGCAAATCATAAATCATAAAAGCGTTCTAACCTCAGTTTCCCATGAAGCCCTCGCAAGCAACATCATTCACAATGGATCCAGTGTTGCTGTATGTGTTGGGCAGAACAAAAGCTGAAGCTATTAAACTGGTCCAAGAGAGCACTACAATGAGCCACTGTACATCTCAACAACAATCAACTTAACCCACATTTGGTGTTCTGATTCTGTGTAGCTCCAAATTCTGCCTTGTGATTTTATAAGATATTCCTGAGTTCCCATTTCGGGTTTTTGGTTGTCATAAAACAATGTAAAAAACAAAACAAAACAAAACAAAAAAAAAACTGGTCATCTGTAGCTCATTTAAGCAGTTTAGGGATAATCAGTGCACTTGATGCTAAGAATGACATGGTTAAATTCATGTGAAGGCACCACATGCAAAGAATATTCCAAAGAAAGAAAAGGAATGAAGTAATTTTTCTGTAGTTCCTGGAGTTTATTAATAAGAAATGCTGTCATAAGGGGAAGATTTTAAAAGGTTCAATTATCTTATGGTTTTTGATAATGGATGAATTAATTATTTACAAAGGTTTTGGGCCCACAAACTTATTAGTTGTTAACTGGAGTTCAAGAAAAAAAAAATTTAACCTAAACATTATTCTCTCTTGAGTAGTCTATTCTAGCATATTGTAATATTTATTATTTATTCTAATCATATTTATTTACCATTGTTAAGACAAATTGTAATAATCCTCTTTCCAGTTGTAGTTACTTTAAAACAATTAGGGTTGATTGTCCCAGATACAACGATTAGACAGAATAAATAATGCCTTAGACATGAAGGAGTTAAAGGTTCATGCATTCCAGTTGAATTTACTCTCAAAATGGTTTTGTATTCATTTCAGCCAAAACACAGACAGCATTTTTATATTATTACTTGGCCTGTGTTTCAACAGCTGCCAAAGCAATTAACAATCCATACTTGAAAATCAGGATCTTCAGACCAAACAGCTACATGTGTGGAACTTTACTGTTAACTGCAAATCTCCAGGAAGGGTTTCTGAGGCTGGGAGCTTCTTCCTGTGAAGCGCATTATACCATGCACACCTGTATGTAGATCCACTTCGTCTGCCATAAAAGGTCACTGTGGCCCTGACTGGCTGCAGAAAGACATCCCAGCGAGAGGCAAAGTGCAGGGGCTGTAAAGTAGGGAGGGAACAGTAGAGACTCTCCGACACCAGCTGTTCTATCCCATAGCACCTTTCTATCTCGACACCACTCTCTCTCTCTACAGGTGAGTCCTACCCTATGCTACTCTTGCCTCTAATAATGAAAGAGTCCTAGATAGCATAATGATCATTCAACATAATATTACTAAATGTATTACTACAGTATGGCCTGTCGAAATAAAAATATGCCTTGCTTTCATGTAACGTATAACAAATGAGTTCTACACTATGTGTTTTGGTGGCAAAAAAAATTGTTGTAGATTTTCGTAAAAGCTATGTTCAAGATAATGAATTTTATAACTGTGATGCCTGTAAACAGCCACATCAGTGGCTGTTTAATTGTGGCACAGCTACCATGACACAGCCATCGTCACCATGGGCATGTTTCTGGATCTGACGCTCATCAGGTTGAGAATGTCCCATTTTGTTCTGCGTTGGTGGCAGTAACATTTTGACTGTGTTAATTTGTTTTTTTTAATTATTATTTATTATGAAAAGGTGTCAGGAATAGAAACATATTCTCAGCAAGGGCAGCAACCGAATGTCTTCCATTTAGGGTGTGGTTATACTGCTTTGCTGCAGTTATGTCTATATTTAGAATCACAAGAATGAAAAAACAGGGAAATTACAACACCTTAACAACCAAACATCATCCGGTGCATATGTAGGGTCTTTATTCTTGATTGCCTATCAGCTTATTTGTGACAATAAAATAATGAGGTGTACTTATGAAGTGCCATGGTTTGGATTAGCGCTGGATTTCGGAGCCCCTGTGACGGAGTGTTCCAGAAAGATTGGTCTGGAGGTAAGCGGAGCTCTGTGCCAGTGGGCGGGTACACTAAGACAGGTTGATGACAAACCCAGCTTACCTTTCTCATGGCACTATCGGACCACCTTACGCAATCGTCCAACACACCGCAGTAGACCACCGAATGATATGGAAGACATGGTATACTGAAATGTCTGAGAGAAATTCTTGTTAAGGTGGCATTAGGTCTTGCACAGGACACTGAAGGTAGGATTTTTATTTCCTTCCTCCATTAGCACAGAGACTGCCACATGGGCGCATAGGGAATTCCCCTGTGTCGGCTCCTTCACCAATGACATCCATTACTGACTGAGCAGGGAAAATGATTTCCCTTTAGACTTACAGGTGTATCCTTCCCTTATTAGACTGAGTTCACCAATCCAAACTCAAGATCACCAGTGCACTCATGAGCCAGTCTTATCATCATACCACCATAAGCATATACAAAGAGAAAATGATCTGTGATGAGATAAACTGATGAATAAATAGTTTAACATTATACCTCTACTCTTGTACTGTGCACAGAGAGCAAGTAATGGCCACTGTATTATTTGTTTTTGTGTACAGTAAGTATAGAGTAAAAGCAATGGAAAAACATATGAACTGAAGAAAAGAAAAAAGTATTTTGAATCCCTGAGGTTTTAGCTATACCACTATGATAATCAGCCATCACCCAGTCAAATTATCAAATAAAATTTGATGAACTCAGTCATGGGAACCTAGTCCCTGAATAGTACCTAACACCTGCTGCCTCTGAAGCTCTGAGGCTCTGAGGTAGGTGACAGTTACTAAGCGATGGTGAGCAGACTGACTCAGGCCCACTCAAGCATTAATGACTCAGATGATCTATGTGTGATGTGTGTGTATCCAACTGCAAACACGACTGAACATGGTAGGTGATGTGGTTTTGAGCTATGTGCTCAATTCATGTATGTGTTGCTAAACTCTACACCATAGCATATTAAAACAGCTGGGTTGCAACAAATACACACTGAACAAACATTGTGGGGTAACCTTTTGCAACTTTCAGTATGCACTGTATTGCACATTAACTCTTCATACTATTTAATTAACTAAATTAGACCTTTGAGCCAATATCTTATGATCGACTGAAGCCATAATTACTGATAGAAACCTGCAGACACCAGTAAAAAAAAAAAAAGAAAAAAAAAAGCAATACCAGAAAAGCAGAATTACAAGGTCATTTCCACACAGAACCCCCTGGCTTAACATTACAATTTTCAAAATCTGGCTATGAATCTTAGAAATGACAGTAAGCTAGCAAAAATAACCTTATTCAAATTACAAATTGATAGGTGTGTGTGTGTGTGTGCTACAGACCTAGGAGGTAATATTTTCAATTTCTGTCCTGTGAGCTTTACTGGAGGAAAGTTATTAAGAGAGAGAACAGAATATAATATACTTAGTCCGATGAGCCTGTACGGTACAAACAATTATGTTGTGACAACAAACCTATGCTTATTAAACATCTAATTCATAGAAGGGGTATGTTCTGTGCATTAAGAAATTATTTTCTCATCTTTCTGTCTTAAAGGTAGGTCCTCGATTCTGAAGCTGGCAAAATGCCACAAGTCCAAGTTAAAAGCGAAGTTCAAAAGGTCCTTAATAAAACTACACCAGGTCTACAGATATGGAGAGTGGAGGTGAGAGGTGAATCACATCAGCTTGGACATGTTCACATATAGCAAGCAAAGCAATGTTATTCAATGTTAGTTTTTTTTGTTGTTTTTTTTCTCAGTGTGATTCTATAACATGCCACTTATCAGACCTCTGTTTTATTGGTGGCAGAATATGGAACTCGTGCCCTGCCCACCTAAAACATATGGGCACTTTTATGAAGGAGACAGCTATTTAATACTATATGTAAGTATTTACTGCAAGATATCAACTGCATTATAAAGTTTTAAGTTCGATTAAATGCTTCATAAAGGTTCATAGACTACAGAGTGCTAAATATGTGCTCCACTCTATCAGACACACAAGACAAGCAGCTCCTTCAGCTATGACATTCACTACTGGCTGGGCAAGTCAACCTCTGTTGATGAGCAAGGGACTGCAGCCATATACACCACCCTAATGGACGATCACCTGGGGGGCGTGGCAGTGCAGCATCGAGAGGCGCAGGGCTGCGAGAGCTCCGAATTCAAAGGCTACTTCAAACAAGGCATCATGTAAGATCCTTGCTTTCAACAACTATAGTACTGGTCTGGGGTTATCTAGCATGTCAAGATCAAACACCTGTGACTGAGTCTGATAACATTACAGTATGGTTTGAAATAACAAAACAGAGGCATTAAGCCATTGGCACTGTTGGTCTACTGAGTGACTGCTTGTGACCCATAACAATAATAGTAACAATACAACATCACACAACATCCCTCTTAGTGAAGGTTATTTCTTCAAGAGGTTTATAGACCATAGCCTTGCATAACTCTTTCTTCTGCATTTTGGAAAGGTCCAAAATGCATATCTAGAGGTTGCATATTTGTAAGAGGAGCAAATGACTATATTAAGAAGCAAATCCTCTTTACCACAGTTATAAGAAGGGTGGAGTAGCTTCGGGTATGAAACAAGTGGAAACCAACACATACAACGTGCGCAGACTTCTGCATGTTAAAGGCAAGAAGAATGTGGTCGCAGGAGAGGTGAGAAGAGACCCACACTTGTCTTAACACAGGAAATATATGTGTTATTTTCATGCCCATGTAAGAGAGAGCCAATGTGTACTTTTTGCTCAAAGATGATGCTTGAGCTGATGGTACACTGTTTAAAGGGGTGTAAAATTGCCGTGCTGTGAAGTCTGTCGAGTCACGCATGGTAACGTGAACCTTAGAATAAATGACTTGAAGATGGCTATGTCCAAAAATGTGCTATGCAGACAATTTTCACTCTTAGCAAAAGACTTTTAACACACGAAAAATAACAGTATGTTGCAAATTTGCTTCACTCTGTGCTCAGGTGAATATGAACTGGAGCAGCTTCAATAAAGGCGACGTGTTCCTGCTGGACCTGGGAAGCATCATCATCCAATGGAATGGCCCAATAAGCAATCGCATGGAACGACTACGGGTAAATCATGTCAGGGTATATGAATAATATGTAACCTGTACTGGCAGAACACAAGATGAGTAGGTATAAAAAAAAAAAATAATAAAATTACAAGGTCAGTCTAGTATGACATTTTCAATCTTTTGTATGTCAAAACGTCCCATGTCTATATGATACAGTAATAACTTGGTTTTGATGCCTGTTGTCTTTGTAGGGCATGAATTTGGCGAAGGACATTCGTGACCGAGAGAGGGGGGGGCGAGCACAGGTGGTGGTGGTGGAGGGAGATGATGAGAAATCTTCTGAGGAAGCCATGAAATTGATGAAACAGGTCTTGGGAGAAAAACGGGAAATTAAAGAGCCCATTCCAGACGAAGTGGTGGAGGAGAAACTCAAATCCAGCATCAAACTGTTTCAGTGAGATCACATTACAGTTGTGGCTATATTTACATTCTTTACAAAAAATATCAAGTACCATATCAAGGCACTTTCCAGGTTAAATTAAAATTTTATTACAAATTGCCCAGATATCAATTACACTATTAAAGGTTAATTGCCAATTTTACTATGTAGTTGTGCCTAAATCCCTATACAGGTTTATCAAACATTAATGCTTTTATTGACTATCTGAACTAAAATTTCTGCTTTGAGCAGTATTTCTGATGCTGGAGGTAACCTAGTGGTCCAGGAGGTAGCAGTGAAGCCACTTACACAAGACCTGCTTAATCCAGAAGTAAGAAATAAACCTTAACACCAGTTCAGATTACATGAAAGATTGCTATTTAAAAATCACTGGTAATATATAGTGTTACATAAGTGTTATGTGTTATATATGAGAATACATAACAGTGGCATTACATGTCAAAAATGCATTTATTAGCTGTGAGGTCTCTAGTCCTTTTAGGTTTTCATTGCATTTCAAAAAGCGAAAACTCTGGTTGGTTTACACCATGCAGAGTAAATGTTTAACTACAGCCCTGTGATTATGCAGTACACAGAAGGGGAAGAGCATGGTGCAAAGGCCTTACTGATAGGGAAGGATCTAATGTCATAGAAACATTACACCTCACATCCATGATTAGGTGTACAAGTATATTCCATAAGTCCTCCGCTTGCACGGGGCATGATTAAATTCCAAGGTCCATAAAATCCCGAGCAGATGATAAGAGGCCTAGGCTAATCAATAACAACATCACTGTAAAGCTACAGAAAGGAGATCTCCTTCCAAGATACCATTCACAATGCAGGAACTGAAACCAACTTACTTCCTGTTCAAGACAGTGCAATCAAAGTTAAATTTTGACTGTATGGTCTCCTGTGGAATCCAAAGATAAATTAAGCTGCAAAACACAGACAAAGAGAAGTAAAACCACAAGAAACTCTTTCCACATGAGCAACTAATTATATACTTTTTAGCTGCTCACATAGTTGTGTGACGTGCTGACTACATTTGAAAGACCTCAGAGGAGAACCATAAGGCTGACCAAATAATAGATAAAGAACCATCACCCATGGAAAATGTGAGAGAAACAGACTATATTTAAACAGGAACTTTAATGAAACTATTCCTATTACATCAAAGATACATCTAATCTCTTTGATAGGACTGCTATTTGCTGGATCAGGGTGGAATACGAATCTTTATATGGAAGGGCCGCAAGTCATCAAAGACAGAGAGGTCAGAAGCACCGGAGAAGGCTGAGGTGAGTGCTGAAAATGCTCTTAATTCCTAAAAAGGAACTGAAGCAACAATGTGTATCTTTCACAAGAAACTGGTATTTCCACAGACCTAATAATAACAGAACTGCGGGTTCCTTATGCAAGGTACTTCTTAATTCATTCTTTAACTTTAGGCCTACAAAAAGGCTAAAGGCTATCCTCCATCCACATATGTGGAAACAGTGAATGATGGCTCTGAGTCCTCAGTGTTCAAGCAGCTGTTCCAGAAATGGACAGTGAAGGGTCAAACAGCTGGACTTGGCACCACGCACAGCCCAGGCAAAATAGGTGAGCACAACTTGAGTATACAAAAGAACATTGATTACCAGTTAGAGCCACAAATGATGTCTGCATAGGCAAAAAAAAAAAAAAGACAGCTGAACTGACTTTGTGCATTTTAATTTTCTCCACAGCCAAAGTTGAGCAAGTAAAGTTTGATGCTATGTCAATGCATGCCAGGCCTGACATAGCAGCCCAGCAGAAAATGGTGGATGATGGTTCTGGTGAAGCAGAGGTCAGTAATGTATTAAGTAATGGCACTGGAAGGATCTATGTTAAAAATGATTCAATACATTGTCCCAATGGAAAGACTAAAAAACAGAATGTGGAGGCACTCATTCAGGCAAAAACAAATGTTTCCCAAGTATCTTTGTCATAATAAGTAAAGTTACACGAAATTATGCCAAGTTAGAGCATGCAGAAGCCATGGCCTGAAGCATGTAAAAAAATATATTTAAAAAATATTCTCTACATGCTAATGCCATTGATATTAAACCTTTACATGCAGGGTATTGAGTAGACACAGATGGAGTGGTACTGTCACTCACAGCAGTCCCAAGACTCCCCTTTAAGAACTCACCTTCAGTTTGCAAGGATTGACTGTCCTTATCTACTGCAATCCTGAGCCTGTTTTTTTCTTTTGGCCTTCTAAGTTTTTTATCTATACCTGTTTTTGCCTTTTGAATTTTTGCTCTATGTGTTTTGCTTTTTCTGTATCTTGACTGCTGCTTAGACTTATGAACATTGGCCTGTGGCACTGATTTTTGGATTGTGTGACCTTAACCTGACTGTTAGTAAAACCTTAAAAATGGATCCCAGCAGAGCATTCAGACAACAATCATTATATGAGGCATGTAGAATTAAAACTGACTGCAAACTTGGGATCTCATCAGCCCATAACACATATAGGGACTTATCAGAGACATGGCTTCTTTGTTTTTGGCAAGTCATTTTGGTTGCCATACCAACATGTTCATGCCGAATTCCAGGATCCTGGATTTGCTATGGGAATGATCAGTCAGACTGCTTTCATAAAACATAACTGCTGTTTCTTTGTTCAGAAAGATGTCATCGGGAGTGTGTGCACTATTGTTTCAGGGGGTAGTGGAAGTGTGTAGGATTCCAAAATCAAATAACTATGAGGTTCAGGTTTTGCAAGTAAATGTCCTTTTTCTTCTTTCAGATGTGGAGGATAGAGAACAATGAGTTAGTCCCCGTGGACAGAAAGTGGTTGGGCCACTTCTTTGGTGGTGACTGCTACCTCATCCTCTACAAATATGAAATCAATGGAAAAATGCACTACATTCTGTATATCTGGCAAGTAAGTGCACATGCATAATCTTTCTGTCTTTCTGTGTGTGTGTGTGTGTGTGTGTGTGTGTGTGTGTGTGTGTGTGTGTGTGTGTGTGTGTGTGTGTGTGTGGGAACGTAAAAAAAATCAGCTAAGCAACAGATGTCCAGAAAGCTAACCACAGGTGTTAGCCGGTCAGCCATATTGGTGTACATTCAACACAGTTAGGAACTTCTTAATGTGCAGGGACGCCATGCAAGCACAGCAGAGCTGACAGCGTCTGCATATCAGGCGGTCATCCTGGATCAGCAGTATAACGGCGAGCCAGTGCAGGTTCGAGTGCCTATGGGAAAGGAACCCATGCACCTCATGGCCATCTTCAAGGGCAGGATGGTGATTTATGAGGTGGGTCAAATATGTGTTGCTCCATCCATCAGTAAAGGTTGTGAATCTTTTGCCATCATCTAGTAACCTCTTATAATGACACAAATCTGCATTCTAAAAAGTACCTTATTAAACAGAATATTTGATGCATCCACTTCCTGTTTGTTCATAAGTTCCCATTCATTGGTTCACAGGAAGGAAGTCCCAGAGAAGGCTCCACCGACGCTCAGCCCAGATCAAGACTGTTCCATGTTCACGGCTCTAATAATTTAAACACCCGTGCCATAGAGGTGCCTATCCGAGCATCCTCTCTCAACTCCAATGATGTGTTTGTGCTCAGCACTGCCAACTGTTGTTACCTGTGGTATGGAAAGGTCAGTGTCAGCAGTGTCACCACAGTCTTGATTCCAGCCATCATGAAGTCAGCAGCAATACCTGGACCAAAAGCAGTGTAACTCTAAGTGCTTATACCTATGTCTAATGATAAAAAAATTAAATACCATTTCAATTTTTGTAGCACTTTTCTCCATTGTCCATATAGCAAATGCATTTACTGCTGAGATTTCAAGTCATTACCAGTTATGATCCAAGTGCATCATTCAGAGCATAATTGTTTATGATGTCAAGATTTATCATCTGTAAAAGTGATGAGAAGTTCTAACATACAAATCCAAATAAAATCATTTACCACCCCATCTTTCCTCTGCAGGGCTGCAGTGGAGATGAGCGCGAGATGGGCAGATCCCTGGCTGACATCATCTCCAAGAGAGAAAAGAATGTGATAGCAGAGGGTCAGGAACCTGCTGACTTCTGGGTCAACCTGGGAGGAAAGTCCCAGTATGCCAGTGGCAAGAGGTAAAATGTCAAAACACAGTCACCCCAACACTGCACATGTGCACTGCTCACATCCAGCACTATGATTAAGCTCTGGTTTCTGTTCTCATGAGCAGGCTTCAAGAAGAAAACAGCCAGATCACTCCACGCCTGTTTGAGTGCTCCAATCAGACAGGTACATTCGTTGCAACTGAGATTTCAAACTTTAATCAAGATGACCTGGATGAGGATGATGTCATGCTACTAGACGCTTGGGACCAGGTGAGTCATGTTCAGCTTCTTCTCCAGGATTGTGGCTTTCACCAACAGCTAGCCAACAATAGAGTTTCATCTCAACAGGGTGGAGATAACATATGCCCGTAAGGTTAAGAGTGAAATCCATGGTTGCCTGCTATATTTTTCAGATTTTCCTGTGGATTGGGAAAGGAGCCAATGAGACTGAGAAGAAGGAAGCTGTAACTACAGCACAAGAGTACTTGAAGACCCACCCTGCTGGGCGGGACTCAGACACGCCCATCCTAGTGGTCAAGCAAAGCTTTGAACCACCCACCTTCACTGGCTGGTTCCATGCCTGGGATCCTCACATGTGGAATGTAAGCACATTTCGACTGCTTTTAAAACTGAGGTTAAGAATTTCATTTAACTTGACAACTAATAGAATTTTAATGATTTCTGCTTTGTCAGGATGGAAAGTCCTATGAGCAACTGAAGTCAGAGCTTGGAGATGCAACTGACATCATCAAAATTACCGTGGTGGGTGTTTTCCCTTATTTAAAGCTGCCTAATTTTACCCAGCATGTGGTGTTGGTGAGCAATTGTGGAACAGCTCTAGGAAGTAATAACAATACAGTAATAACAAGAAACATATAATAAAAAATATAATAATAATAATAATAATAATGCACCAAAAAAATTTTTAATAAAATAAAATAAGCAAAACTGTGCAAATTGTATAAACATTTTCTGGAAAACTCAAGGGCACAATTTGCACATTAAGCTGATGCTTTTATCCAAAACAACTTATACTTTTGACTGAGTACAATTTTGAGCAATTGAGGGTTAAGGGCCTTGCTCAGGGTCCCAACTGTGGCAACTTGGCAGCAGCAAAAGTTGAACTAGCAAACGTCTTAACCACCGAGCTACCACTGCCCTTTTTAAATGTTGGTTTTTTGTTTTTTTTTTAGTTGCACCTATTTATCAATTATGTAGTGTCTAACATAAGCAAAACTGTATGTGTGAGTACAGGATATGGCCAAGCCTAACTCTCAGATCAATGGCAAGGATCCAGTAGGAGTCATGTCCTCATCTACGCTGCCAAACTTCCCAGCAGACCAGCTGGTGAACTGCCAGGTAGCTGACCTACCTGAGGGGGTTGACCCTTCCAGAAGAGAGGTATTTGCATCTTAATGAACACAAATGAGTATCTTAGGTCTTAATGTGTAATTCTTTCTCTAATGAGACAATGAATTATGCTGGACAATGTGAACTGTTGATCTAATAATGAGATCATCTTTTACTTCAGACACTAAGCTCCTCTCACTGTCTCACTGTCCCCAGGAGTATCTGTCAGACAAAGACTTCAGTCTAGTCTTGGGCTTTTCACGGATGGACTTCTATTCTATGCCATTGTGGAAACAGAAGAACCTTAAGAAAGAGAAGGGCCTGTTTTAGGAGAGCCAGGAATCCATTATCAGGATGAGTGAAAGCTAACAGGTGTCTGAGTTAAAGTATGTCTGAGTGACACCTCAAGGAGATTACACTACCGTACAGATGACTGAAACCTGTTGTGAGATTTTTCATCTATTTGTTTACATATAATTGTTTTATTTAAAATATACATTAAATAATTTTACTACAAACAAAACATATGGCTGGGTGTGATTAAGATTTTAAGAATAATTTTCCTTTAAACAAATTATACAAGGATCATTATATAATACAAAAATAGTATATATTAATACCTTTTAATAACAAGGAACTGGGATAAAAAATGTTTAGTTGAAATGCAGCCCTCTCGCTAGTGTCTCAGCTCTGTCGCTACTCTGTTGCAGCTCTGTTGCACATCTGTCACAGCTTTGTTTTTACACACATAAACTGCCATTGTCACCATAGCTCTTAAATGAATATGAGCCCTTACATTTTTATGAAGTGGTCTTGTAAGTGTTGAACAGTCATTTCATGCCAAAACATAGCAATATACATAGAGAATACCACGTTTCTGATGTTAACATGAAATAACACTATTTGCTAATATCTTATAGTGACATCTAGATATTATTTGTTGCTCTGTGTATATAGACTATTTTCCAATTGCCATACAATCGCTAATCAATAAAAGAGTAAACATCCTTATTTCAGTTGCATTATTGTATTTTCATTATCCTCACAATTTTCCTTTACACATATTCATACATGTAGGTTACTTTAGAGTTCTACAGTGGTGGGGGCCAAATCGTTAAGATATTCCAAGTCATCAGTATATAACAGCCAAAGATTGATTCAGCTCAGTTTTTATTCTAGGCCTGTTCAGTTCACCATTTTACAATACTAAAACCTCATTTTGAACATAGTCTGTCAGGCATTCTTAAATGTATGATGGTACTGTGCTTTAAGAGCTTTAAAAAACAAAAAGTTTATAAATTTTGTAAATTCTAAAAGAAGCATATATAAACATATGTATGCATATATGTTTACATACATATATGTTTACATACATATTCAGACATCACTTCCCGTGTTCTAAACAGGCTTTTCAGGAGAGAGGCCACATGTAAAATGATAGAGAACCAGACAAATGACAAGATTTGCATGGACACACAAAACTATATTCAAGGGCAGGTGCATGAATTATAGGAGTCGGGGCATCTAGTGTCAAATAATCTGGAGAATGTGCAGCAATACGGTATTGACATCAGTGATGGCTTGTGTTTTCCTAGGTGAGGCAATGTCATACCCAACCCAGTAAAACCATGCTGGGTTTTTTTTCACATTTCAGACAACAAATAGCTTGACTGTGAGTGTTACATATAACGAACCATGCCTATGGGAGCGACATATGAGACAATCCTTATCACTGACTAACCACTACACTGCAAAACAGTTACAATATCAGTTGCAATATCTCAACTTTTCTGACGCTCTCTTTTCCTGATTCATGTTGCTGTTGCTCCCACAGCTGCCATCTGTCTCCACAGAAATAAAAAATGAGAGACAGCAAAAAATGATTTGCTGCAAATAGCACAAATGCTAAAAATGGAAATGTAACCAGGTAAGGTATGTTAGGGTTGAAACTTCATTTTTATTATTGTTGATTTCATTTTTTTCCATCATTTTCTTTATAGCAGAGTGAGATCATTTTTAGGCATTGGGGTACAGAGTGAAATATAAGGGGTATAAAGCAAACATTATTGAAAGGTCTAAGCCAGCGACGGGACAATAGCACCATCTAGTGATATTGTAGTCTATGTTATGCCTCATTTTTGCCATTACTTTTACTGTGCTCTTGAAATCACACAGAGCCAATGGAACACAATAAAAATATTGTATATTTTATATTTAGTGAAAATGTATAACATGAGCAAAATAAGCAATGAAATTATATGGAAATTTAAACGATTTGTCTTTTTATCTTCTAAACACTGGACTTTTTTTTATTAATCACAATTGAATTATCCTTTTAAACTAGTAGTAAATTGACAACTTCCACATTACTTCTTTGAAAACTAATAAATCATGAATCTAAGTATTCTTTTAATTGTCAGTCAGAAATTTCCATGATTAAAAATGATTTTAATATTATCATATTTTCATATCATATTTTCTATGCTTGACATTGTCTTCTAGTTTGGTCACTATCACCATCCTGCAATGTATGAATATATACAATGTATAAGGAATAAAATCTGTAGAATTTCAGTGCAACTGCAAACCTAACATTAGGTCAAATGATCCCAAATGATTTGACCTCTAAACATCAAGACAGAATCTTATTCACTGTACTCCCACAACTTTAGCCCATGTCCTTGAACGATGCAAAGAACATGCTTACATAAATCATCTGTTATTGCAGTTGTAAAATTGCAGGGTCTTGTGATTTGTTTAAAGAAAGAAAAAAGGGTAATCTGCTTCTATGGACAGAGTGCCTTATCAGAATAGTGGTTAATGAGTCTCTGTGCTTCTCTGATCCCTGAGAGGTAGGCTCCATGTGTGGTGGTGTAGAAATTCACATGGGTAGCTTCACCTGCAAACAGCACCTGCAACGGCTTCCGAGAGAGACAATCTATTATCTTAAAGGTAATTTTCTTTTTTGTATGGATGTTGTATGTTATTGGCCTGGTAGACTTCAACAACACCAGTGGCAAACATTCTAATATACTACAACAACACGGGTGGCAACCATTCTAATATACTACAATACCATGGCAAGCACTACATGCACACACAAAAAATGTATATGCATATGCCCCACCCTGAAGATTAACATTTGTGAAGAGATTAATTCCACTCATGATTTAACATGTCTCACTATTGAGATGCAACTGAAGGCTGTCTTCGATGTGCAGAATACCAGAACAAGGCTGTGTACTTCAAAAGTACAGACACTCCTCCACAGCTCCATCAGCTGCAATAATTCTAGTCCACCGAGATGTGCCACACTAAGTTAGACTTTTTTATCAAAAACATGCACATAAGGTGTTGGTTATCCTGTTAATATTTCTTTGAGAAAAAAATATGTATTTGGTTATGTTTATTTCTACTTTATTATATGATAAACCATTGACCAGTTGCAGTTTTGAAAATGAAGGCTGTACATTGTTTCTGAAAAATGAATAAATAATTTAATTAACTTTGCAGCTATGCAGCCTGTTGTCCTGCCTTTATAACTCACTCCTTGGACATGAATCTCTAAAAAACATCAGCAGCAAATCAGTACTGATTTACAAAAAAGAAATAAAGATTTCATGCAAGCGTTACATGCACAATATTGTGCAACAGGTGTGAATTCAAAAATACTAACAGCAAGAATAGATAAATATGATACCTTGCTTTCTGAGGTTTCACTTTGAAGAGGAAGAGCTGCTGCAAGAGCCTTCTGTCTTCTCACCCCATTTACCCCCTTGGGAATAAATGAATAAGAGCCAAAGACCCAGGGGTCATGACCCCACCTGGAGATCAGTACTTGGGACACATCAGGAACGGACCAGCCAGTGAAGGACCTAAGCAGTCTTTCAAAATAAAAGCACCAAGTTTCAGAAATATGTACAATAGACCAAAATATATTGCAAGTCAAGATGACATACTTCACACAGGTATTTCCCACTTCACTGTCCTGCAGTGTCTCCATATGAAGGGCCTCTCTGCCTGTAATCCAGCCGCAGAGTACTGTAGGATGGCGAGCCACGGTGTCAAAGCCACAAATCCATGTCTTTTTCCAGCCATCCTCTTCAGTTTGTGAGCCATAGACTGCCTTATCCTCAGGCCCCTCATCCCACACAAGTTGGATTCCTGCACAGTCTTCTGGCCAGAACCTCTCGCTAAAACATAGGAAGATCTTATCTACTGTGCCAAAGCCAAGCCTCTCTATAGCATCCATCTTGGATTTTGGTAAGGCAGGTTCAAACATGGCTCCTGCATGTTGTTTTAAAACTCCTAATGACACAGTCACAAGGACATGGTCGGCCTCGAAACTTTCTTCATTCTCACAGATTATCTTGATGGGATGGCTCCTCTCTCTGCTCTTAGTACCCAGGGATATTTTATTCAGGTCCCACTGGATTCTCTTCACAGGTTTACTCGTCAGGATGATTTCTGAAGGAACATCTTTCAGAAGAACATCTAAAATTGCTTGGTAACCCCTTGAACCCAAGGAATTAAAGAAGTCTCCATCCAAGTCAATATAATCACTAATCTGAGATGCAGACACTTCAAACAGGGAAGAAGCAGCCTCATCACTGCATTCACTCCTCTTGCACCACTCAAAAATCCTTGGTCCATCTTCTGACATTGCTAAAGGAGATTCTGCAAAGGAAAGATCAAGGTAATCCCCCAGGTTCATGTCTCTATACTTGCGTCCTAGTTCTTCATCAGAGGCTTTAGTGATGAGTTTTTTAAAGAGAGAAACGACCTGGTCAGCAAGATTAACAGAGAGGTGTTTTCCACCATCCTTAAAAAAGTAATCACGAGAAGTCTCAGAACTGTCTTCAGATAGCAGATGGTGTTCTTTTGCTATCCGGAAGA
Organism: Electrophorus electricus; assembly: GCF_041902795.1. Lineage (NCBI taxonomy): Eukaryota > Metazoa > Chordata > Actinopteri > Gymnotiformes > Gymnotidae > Electrophorus > Electrophorus electricus. The sequence goes on from NC_137500.1 coordinate 29,537,976, forward strand.
GAGGGTTCCCTTTCTGCCCATGGATCCAATTAGCCCCAAGCTCAATAATATTCTCTGTGAATGGCTTAGTCGTGCACACCCTGCCACCTACTTGTTCATTTGCTTCAAGAATCTTGACATGCTGGAATCCAGCCTGAAGCAAACATGATGCAGCAGACAAACCTGCTAATCCTGCACCCACCACCACAATCATGGCATCTCTGGAAATCGCAGGGGCCACACTCATATTTGCTCTTTAACCACTGAGCGCAACTATCAGACTGATGAACAGACAGAATGCAATGACAGGAAAACCCAAAACACAGCAGTATCCAATTAAAGGGGGTTTAAGGCCGTGAAGAGCAGACTATAGGTGAGCGTAGTGCGCGATTCGGCAAAACTGAGAGGAGTATAAACAGCGTTTACCGAAGTCGTTCAGATCCAGGGTTAAAATCCAGGGGCAAAATTCAGGTTGTGTCCGAGGAGCTGTCAGGAAGCAGTGAGCAAGCCCTCGGTATACATGGCAATATTTCACAAAGATGAAAGGGTAAGAGGGTGGGAACAGAGCCAAGGATAGGGGAACAGGTAGGGCTGGTTTATATTTAAGTGAACTTGATGGCGTGTGCTGATTAACCCTAGTCAGAATGCCGAGTGTAAGTTGTGGACACAGGACAGTATTCTACAGTCTCTTGTGCAAGTCAGAGAGTCCGTGTATGAAATAAACGAGTTTGACTGCAAAGCGCTTCTCAGGTCAGACTGTGTAACGCGTGGTGGCCCGAGTGCCAGAATGCAAAGACTCAAGCAACTGGGAGATACATTTATTTACATAAATGACAGCGGCACTCACGCGTATTACAAACGATAAACACGAACATGTAACGAATGACATTAATCAAACACGATGAACATGAATACATTTTTAACAATGACGAAAAGACCATTAACACTCAGCACACTTTGACACGGGTTTATATACATTTAGACGAACGAGGTGCAGGTGTGGTTATAAATAAAACAGCCCTCCCACCGCACGTGGCGGGCCAAACCACGTGACTCGGGGGAGGCGAGCGTTGCGTAACAAAAGGAGAACGCCATCAGTTTTGCTCAATTTTTTGCATCATTCACTGGTTTAAAGCTGGTTATGATTTTGAGCCCTTTGAAATGATTTTACTACCATAAATTATGTAGCCAGCGATAAGAAGCCCAATCAGAAAGTTGCCAGTTCAAGCCCCACCTTTGCCAAATTGTGACTGTTGGTCCCCTGAGCAAGGTTCCTAATCTCCTATTGCTCAAGTTGTGTTCAGTCAGAATTGTAAATTGCTTTGGATAAAAGTGCCTGATAAATTAAAAATGTAAAAAAAATCTGCAGGCCAGGAGCCTACTCAGAATTTATTAACAAATTTGCAGATTTCCTCTCTAGTCACTCTAGTAAAAATAGCCATTATTGTAGGTGATTTCAATATTCACTGTGATAGTGTCCAAGACCCTCTGAGATCGGCCTTTAGATCTACAGTGGTGTGAAAGTGTTTGCCCCCTTCCTGATGTCTTTTTTTTTTTTTGCATATTTGCCACACATAAATGTTTCAGATCATCAAACAAATTTAAATATTAGACAAAGATAACTCAAGTAAACACAAAATGCAGTTTTTAAATTAAGGTTTTTATTAAGGGGAGAAAAAAAATCCGAACCTACATGGCCCTGTGAGGAAAAAAGTGATTGCCCCCTAAACCTAATAACTGGTTGGGCCACCCTTAGGAGCAACAACTGCAAGATAACTGGCAATGAGTCTTTTACAGCGCTATGGAGCAATTTTGGCCCACTCATCTTTGCAGAATTGTTGTAATTCGGCCACATTGGAGGGTTTTCGAGCATGAACTGCCTTTTTAAGGTCATGCCACAGCATCTCCATCGGATTAAGGTCAGGACTTTGACTAGGCCACTTAAGTCTTTATTTTGTTTAAGCCATTCAGAGGTGGATTTGCTGGTGCGTCTTGGATCATCGTCCTGCTGCAGAACCCAAGTGCGCTTCAGCTTGAGGTCACGAACAGATGGCCGGACATTCTCCTTCAGAATTTTTTGGTAGACAGCAGAATTCATGGTTCCATTTACCACAGCAAGTCTTCCAGGTCCTGAAGCAGCAAAACAGCCCCAGACCATCAGACTACCACCACCATATTTTACTGTTGGTATAATGTTCCTTTTCTGAAATGCTGTGTTACTTTTATGCCAGATGTATTGGGACAAACACCTTCCAAAATGTTCAACTTTTGTCTCGTCAGTCCACAGAGTGTTTTCACAAAAGTCTTGAGGATCATCAAGATATTTTCTGGCAAAACTGAGACGAGCCTTTATGTTCTTTTTGCTCAGCAGTGGCTTTCCTCTTGGAACTCTGCCATGCAGGCCATTTTTGCCCAGTCTCTTTCTTATGGTGGAGTCATGAACACTGACCTTAACTGAGGCAAGTGAGGCCTGCATTTCTTTGGATGTTGTTGTGGGGTCTTTTGTGACCTCTTGGATGAGTCTTCGCTGCGCTGTTGGGGTAATTTTGGTCAGCCAGCCGCTACTGCGAAGGTTCACCACTGTTCCATGTTTTTGCCAATTGTGTATAATGGCTCTCACTGTGGTTCACTGGAGTCCCAAAGCTTTAGAAATGGCTTTATGACCTTTTTCAGACTGATCGACCTCAATTACTTTGTATTTCATTTGTTCCTGAATTTCTTTGGATTGCAGCATGCTGTCTAGCTTTTGAGGATCTTTTGGTCTACTTCACTTTGTCAGGCAGGTCCTATTTAAGTGATTTCTTGATTGCGAACAAGTGTGGCCGTAGTCAGGCCTGGGTTTGGCTAGAGAAATTGAACTCAACTTTCCAAAGGTGTGATAAACCACAGTTCATTTATGTTTTAACAGGGGGGCAATCATTTTTTCACACAGGGCCATGTAGGTTTGGATTTTCTTTCCAATAATAATAAAAATCTTCATTTAAAAACTGCATTTTGTGTTTACTTGTCTTATCTTTTTCTAATATTTAAATTTGTTTGATGATCTGAAACATTTAAGTGTGACAAATATGCAAAAAAAAAAAAAAAAAAGATATCAGGAAGAGGGCAAACACTTTTCCACACCACTGTGTATTAGAATCAATAGGTTTCCCCTAATGTATAAGAGAACCCACACACTCTGATGGACGTATGCTTGACTTAGTACTGACATACGGTGTAGACATAGAGAACATAGTTATACTACCCCGGTCGGATGCCATCTCAGACCATTCCCTAATTTAATTTGAACTACATATGAGCCACAATATAGTAAACTCGCCTCACTATCATACCACACACATAATCACGTCAGCCACTGCACCTAGATTTATTGCGAATCTCCCAGACTTATCATTTGCGATGTCCCCTGCTGTAGCCCACCACACCGCCACCCCAGCCAACTACCTCTCTGTTGGACGTTCTCTTGCTGGATGTGCGAACCATCAGGACAAGACTAGGACCTCTAGAAAATTGCACTAGACATTATTTGCTTTAGTTTTATTTTATTTAATTTTATGTATTTGTTTATTTATTTTTCTCTTAGAAGTTTTATTATTGTGGTAACCGTTTTCGGCCAGAGGAGGATGGATCCCCCTTTGAGTCTTGGTTCCTCTCAAGGTTTCTTCCTCATGCTCTAGGGAGTTTTTCCATGAAACTGTTGCCCTTGGCTTGCTCACTGGGGGCTTGGACTTGGACATTTGTAAAGCTGCTTCGTGACAACATCTGTTGTAAAAAGCACTATATAAATAAATTTTGACTTGATTTGATTATAAATGCAAGACGTCCTGGTCTTTTAGAACTTCTTGTAAAATGCCAATCTAAATCTAAGACTAAATCTGTCAGACTGAACACTCTAACAGAGTATCTAACAGAGACTAACAGAGATGAATTGATGAGCCAAAGGAGGAGAACCATTCTAGATGGCAGAGCAAGTGGACATTAGTTAAATTTAATCTCATATTTGTAAATCTCCAAAACATTAAAGTAAGAAGTGAGAAAACACCAGTTTACATAATGTTTCTTACAATCAAGATCACAAATTGTAGCTTATCAGAATTTCCTTTTTGTTCCCTCAAGGACAAATTATTGCTGCTTGACATTGTCTTCTAGTTTTGTCACTATCACCATCCTGCAATGCATGAGGATATACAATGTATAAGGAATAAAATCTCTAGAATTTCAGTGCAACTGCAAACCTAACATTACGTCAAATGATCCCAAATGATTTGACCTCTAAACATCAAGACAGAATCTTATTCACTGTACTCCCACAACTTTAGCCCATGTCCTTGAACAATGCAAAGAACATGCTTACATACATCGTCTGTTATTGCAGTTGTAAAAATGCAGGGTCTTGTGATTTGTTTAAGGAAAGAAAAAAGGGTAATCTGCTTCTATGGACAGAGTGCCTTATCAGAATAGTGGTTAATGAGTCTCTGTGCTTCTCTGATCCCTGAGAGGTAGGCTCCATGTGTGGTGGTGTAGAAATTCACATGAGTAGCTTCACCTGCAAACAGCACCTGCAACGGCTTCAGAGAGAGACAATCTATTAACTGAATATTTGTCAGAGATCTAAAAAAATAAGTGTGTGCATTGATATATAAATTCAAATCATACTGCTTTCAATAAACAGCTGTATGTAGCTCAATTTATTTTCACACTGTAATACTGAAATAATGAAAGAAAAGCTCCAACTATACCTTACTCTCAGGGAGTTTACTTTGAAGGGGGAGAGGTGCAGCCATTGCCTCGTGCTCCTTCACCCCATTTACCATGTGGGGAACGAATGTATAGGAACCAAAGACCCAGGGGTCAGAACCCCATTTGGAAATTAGTACTTGGGACACATCAGGAACGGACCAGCCAGTGAAGGACCTGAGCAGTCTTTCAAAATAAAAACAGCAAGTTTCAGAAATATGTTTGTTTAAAATACTGTAGGCCAAAATAAATTGCAAGACATACTTCACACAGATATCTGCCACTTCACCATCCTGCAGTGTCTCCATATGAAGGGCCTCTCTGCCTGTAATCCAACCACAGAGTACTGTAGGATGGCGAGCCACGGTGTCAAAGCCACAAATCTTCTTAAACCATGTCTTTTTCCAGCCATCTCCTTCAGTTTGTGAGCCATAGACTGCCTTATCCTCAGGCCCCTCATCCCACACAAGTTGGATTCCTGCACAGTCTTCTGGCCAGAACCTCTCGCTAAAACATAGGAAGATCTTATCTACTGTGCCAAAGCCAAGCCTCTCTATAGCATCCATCTTGGATTTTGGTAAGGCAGGTTCAAACATGGCTCCTGCATGCTGTTTTAAAACACCTAATGACACAGTCACAATGACATGATCGGCCTCGAAACTTTCTTCATTCTCACAGATTATCTTGATGGGATGGCTCCTCTCTCTGCTCTCAGTACCCAGGGATTTTTTATTCAGGTCCCACTGGATTGACTTCACAGGTTTACTCATCAGGATGGTTTGTAATGGCAGACTCTCCAAAAACACATCTAAAATTGCTTGGTAGCCGCCAGGGCCTAAAGAGTTAAAAAAGCCTCCCTCAAGAGCAATGTAATACCCAATCTCTGATGCAGACACTTCATACAGAGAAGAACTTGCCTCATCTGTACATTCACTTCTCTTGCACCATTCAAAAATCCTCCATCCGTCCTCAGAAGCAGCTAAAGGTGATTCAGCAAAGGCAGCATCAAGATACCCCCCCAAACTTAGGATTCTATATCTGTCCTCAAGTTCTGACTCAAAGGCCTTAGAGGTTAATTTACTGAATAAGGAGCACACTTGATCAATATTGCCAGCACAAAGCAGCTTCCCACCTTCCTTAAAAAAGTAATCACGTGGAGTTACAGAGCTGGGCTGGCACATCACTTTATTTGCTGATATCCCCTCAACCAGCAAATCATGATCTTTGGCCAACTGGTAAATTGGGTTTCCTTCCTGTCCATGGATCCAGTTTGCACCAAGCTCTATAACATTTTTGCTGAATGGTCTTGTTGTGTGGATTCTACCTCCTATTCGCCTGCTGCCCTCAAGGATCTTGACATTCTGGAATCCAGCCTGGAACAGAAGAGATGCTGCTGCCAATCCTGCAAATCCTGCTCCCACCACCACAATCTTGGCATCTCTGGACCCCACGGAGGATACACTCATTGTATTGGTCTTCCAGATAGCTATGGAATGAGCATTCATGTTTGATTTGACCATCTCTTACACATCACATTTATTTATTCCATTTTTCGCTAACTCTATAAAAAGAATTATAAAAATGATACTTACAACAGATATTCCGTGAACAGTGTTACGACTTCTTGCTGTGTCAAATAGCTAGCTACTGACAGGTTACATTTATAGGGCAGGTTATTACATAAGTGATCTTTGGAACTAATCACTTATATGCTGTTATGGGATGATGTTATAAGTATAATGACTATGCCAAGCAACCTACCTATGTTTCCAATGATGCTAGCCTATAGGTCCTCACTCCGGACTTCCTGGATTCTGTAATCAGTGACAATTTATGTCATAGAACATGTAGATATTCAAATTCCAGCCCTCAAGCTCCACTGTTTATTATGCTGATATGAATACTGCCAAAGATAGTTACTTATTCACAGCTTATTTGTTGGATGAGGTTGGTTGCTTATTCGTAAAGGGAGTGTTCACGTTAATTATTTGATGTGGACTTTGTTTTACAGACATGAAGATGAAGATGTGATCATACATTTGTTAAGAATTGATTCTGTATCTCAACCTGGATTTAGACTAGCCCAACATCATTTCACACCTTAAAACTAACTGGAAACCTGGCACATTGAGCAATAGGATACAATGGCACATGAAAAAGAAGCTGAAATTCCAGATCAGTACTGAAGACTTTAATGACATTGGCCAGACAATAAGAAGTTGACCAAAGAGAAGAGGTCAAATCCTGTTTAAAAACAAACAAACAAACAAAAAAAAAACTACAACAAAAACAAAAAAAACTGATCTTTGGTTGACCCAAGGTGTGAGGTGTGAATGTTGCTTTAGTCAATGATCATTTCTCTTTTAATTCCATTGAAGTTGCCATTAAAAACACAAATCAGGCTTTCATAAAAGAACAACAAAAAATTTCAATTCCAGTCATCCCATTTTTCAGAGGAAAATGTGGGTCAACAAGATTCTGGAGCTGTTAACAGAAAGAAAGCTATGCTTCAGTAATTGCATTTATAAAAGGAAACTGCTGCTATGGAACTGTCTAAGACAAACCATGTGCTACTGCAAATGTAAGCATTTTTTATATTTTTCATCATAAATCAATCATAATACATCCCTTATTTTGTGTTAAGATGTAATCTTCTCTCAATAACTGAACTGTAATAGTTTTTGTAAAGTAGTGTTGTGACTTTATGCTAAAGACATTTTGCTATGGATGTAACTTTGCTTTGAAAAGTACTGGGGATAAGAATGTGGACTGGTGCCTGCATTCAGTTCAGCTGACCCACAAACTTACATTCCCTTCAAGAAATCAAGAGGAATCCGTTTAAATTTTCCAATCTGATTCATTTACGTATGTGCGTCATTGCTCAGTGTAGCATGTTGCCAGTTAGTTTTGAGGTATGAAATAATCTAAGGCCAATTTAAGATCATATTTTCTTACAGGACGTGACCTCTTCTACTTGGTTAGCTCATTATTTGCCTGGCCCAGTCATTAAAGTCCTCAAACTTGATCTGGAATTTCAGCTTTTTCCATGTGCCATGTTGCCAGTTAGTTCTGAGGTGTAAAATGATCTTGGACCAGCCAGATTTTTCTTACAGGGTAATAGGACTTCATTACAGTGAATTGGGCTTTCAATATGTCTCACCCTTGTATTCATTTATCTGTGTGCACAATGTGCCATGTTGACAGTTGTGATGTATTACATCACCATGGGCCAGATTCAGATCAAATTCTCTTCACATAAAGATATTTGTTCCCTAATGAAAAATTATTGCATGTCTGACCTGTGGTTATTTAAATTCTGAAACCTGAAATCTAGAATTTCTTCTGATTAACTTGTATAGAATCGCTGAATGTATCATGTTCTCAGTTACGTTTTGATGTATAACATCAACAGCTAGACAAAATAAATTTATCTTACGAAAGAAATGTAACCTAAAACAATTTGCATACTGAAATTACATTATACACTTGGAATGAATTGAAATAATAAATATTTCCCCAAATATTTTAATTACATTTTAATCTCATTTTTACATTCACAATATCAGTATGAGAAACAGAATCAATTTGTGATGACATCTTCATTTAGTATATAAAACAAAGTGCGCAGCAAATATGCGAGGTGAATACTCCCTTTACGAATAAGGAGCCAACTTCAGCCTCCGAATAACAAGCAGTGAATAATTCTCCAAAATAATATGAACCTGCGAATAAGTAACTCACTTCGTCGTCGTCTTGGGGTTCAGTTTTTTCGGCATTAGTACGGATAACGATATTACCGAAAACAGCTAGCGTTCTTGGGTTAGCGAACTTTTAAGAACTCTCTTAACTGTATTACGACACACCAAAACTAACAACTGCACACACATTTAATTTAAGCGCGTTTTCACTGTAATTTTTTTCTGGACCCAGGTCAGCTTGCTCCGCACGTTCAATAACTTTGAGAAAGTGATTGTTGAGAAAGCGGTGTCGAACCCGAGCAGTTCAGGGTACCGATCTCTGGTCCATCCAAAAACGGTGGTCTGGGGTTCGCTTCTAGGGCGGTCAAGCGTGGACACTCTCTGCTCCCAGCGCCGCTGGGGGGATGCAGACTCGGTTCATTTTGTAATGCGACTGCTTCGACGCATCTTCCTCTTGGTGTATTTTCTGAGTAAACGCATACTATCCAGATAAACGTTTTAATTCCTTTTTTTCTCAGGTACCTTGTTTTTGGCACAGCACCGTGCGGATTAAGTTTTTGTGTGTGAAAGCAAACCAGCGCTAAATGAGCCCCTCCCTCACACAATCCCCGAATCGGTCCTGGGTGCAGAGTGAAGTATTCGGGACAAGCGTGAAAACGCCCTAAGTTTCACTTATCTAATTAGCTACTGACAGTAGCCTATGTTTAGTAGCTAGCAAGGTTGCCAAACAAAGTCCTGTTGCTATTACACTTCCTCCTACACTTATAAAATCGTCGCACACAACAGGCAATATTATGAACGATAACCGAGAACTCGAATGGAATGACCGACCTAACTAGCTAAAAATTATTTATTAATTTATTAATGGGACATAAAAAGATATGGATGGTGAGCATTGTCATAGTTACAAGCGCAACTATGTAGTTATTAAAGCCTACACATATTTAAAAAATACAAGCAAAATGAAACAAGACAGGCCACATGTTAGCTAGAGAAACAATTATTAAATATTCTTTATGATTACCCATATACCACACGATTTGCGGATTTCTCTTGCAAAACATGGCAACCTCGTTCACGGTGTAACGTCCATTCCACTCTGAAGGAAACAAAGGCCAAATCTCCGACGATCCACTTCAAGAAAACAAATGCTGGCATTTTGATTGATGTTTAGTCTTTTCTCGCTCGAATGAATTAAAAACATCTGTTAGCTAACTGATTTCGCTGAGCATTTATTCCACAGTTTATGTTACTTTATTATGGAAGAATAAAGATGAAGTGTCGAGTCACCTTGTGACGGACATTAAGCTAACTGTAGCTAGTTAGAAAGCAAGCGGACATTGCACATGTAAACACCGACTTCTAATAACTTGCTTATAAAACGAGAAAAGTACACGGATTTTTTCCCAATCATCTTGACTTGACTTGACCTGACTTGGATTATGGGTGTAGTTCTACGCAACCTCCAACACGTTGTTCCCCTTCGACGTGCTAGGCTGCGCAAAAACGTAGAAATAGTGAGACATATTTTGGGCATTCAAAAATTTGATATGAGCATAATTTGTGTAGATAACCCAAAGATGCAACGTATCAACAATATCTACAGGAAAAAGAATATGGCGACAGATGTACTTTCCTTTCCATTTTATGAGGTAAAGATTCCTAAAGAAAATCCTTTTGTCAATGTCACGTTACAACGCTAAAACTGTTAAATCGAGTGTCTACGTAACTTGCGACCCTTTTCATTCTTTCTTCGATTAAAAAGACGCTTGTTTTCCTAAGGACCTAAGACCAGGGAAGCTACCGTGTGCCGTTCACAGAGATGAGTATAATCTAGGAGATATATTCTTGGGAGTGGAATACGTAATGCAACAGTGTAAAGAAACGTCCTGCGATTTTCATGGGACCCTGACAGTAAGTACCTCAGTCATGATATAAAAATAGTTAAACAAGTTGCATGAAAAGCGTCATGGCTTCTCTTGTCCCACAGGTAGTTCTTGCACATGGAATCTGTCACTTGCTGGGATACAGACACGAGACAGAGGAGGAGTGGGATGAGGTACAAAATGAGTGACGTAACGCAGAATAAAAGCCTCAGTGAATAATAGACAAAACCAAAGTGCTATCCCGCTGCATCCAAGTTGTGCTGATAAATTGCATAAAATGTATTCGAAAAGTACGAGGATTCTAGCTTATGAACGAAAGGATGCATGACTAACTGTGATTCACTTAAACAACTTTAGAGGAATATCACATATTCGGCTAAAACTAAATTTATCCTGTAATAATGCTAAAAAACATAGTAGTTGCACTCCATTTGCTGTAGATAATAGTTCATAAAAACGAGTTGTATTATAAGGTAGCTGTTTAAATTTGTTCTATTGACAGATGTTTCAGAGAGAAAATTACATCCTAAGTGAGTTCAACAAGCTAACTGGGAGTCATCTTGAGCCTCTAACCAAAAGATGCACACGACAGGTGACATGACACTGGAGGGAATGGGTTGAAGGAGTTACTGGACATCAAGTCAGAATAAAGACAGACAGTCACCTCAACTTTGCTCTACCACTGAAACATTTGATTTAATAATTAACATTCAAACAAAGTCTGCATTTTCTTTTTCTAAATAAATTTTATTTCTAAAATGTTGTTTAGGAAGTCAAAGACTTAATACTAAGCAACTAATTAAAGTTTATACCAGTTTTTCTGAGAAAATGTTCTTTATAACACCGGAATTCACTATTCAGCCCACTCTTCTGTTAATGCAATCAAGATGACAAACAGAAAGTGAAAACAGAAAAGCATAAATAAAAGTTCTGGAGATGTGATTACCAAACATATTAAAACAAGAGACAATATAACCAGACAGTGGCTTCCAAAAAAAAAAGTCATAAAATAAATATTCACATCTGCTGACCTCACAAAACGTAAAGTCACACTAGAATAGCTTCTCTATTCAGTAAAGGATTATGCGTTGTGTCTGTCTTCATTCTAAGGAAAGACATCCTACCCAAATTGGCTGTGCAACATCCACAATATAAAGCTCTATCTGGGAGAGAAAGAAAATATACTTTACTGGGTGTATATCAGAGGGTCACAAAGAAACCTTCAGAAGGGTCCTCTTAAAAAAAAGACAAGCTACATCAATCTTTTAGCTTGTTAGATTATATTTATAAAATATGATTAAAATAGCAATAAACAGTCTTCAGTAAAGCCTTGAATATAAACTGGAACACCCCCCCCCCCCCCCAACCCCCTCATCGCTATATGACAGACATAAAAGCCAACTGGCAAAGTAAACATTGCACCACATTTTCAGCTGCATATCAAACAGGAAACAGATGTCCCAACATCACCCCCAAACATAGAAGAATAAATCTTTATATTTCAATAGATCATAAAGGATTTTGGAAAAGTTGAAAAAGAAACAGCTAAAGGACAAATACTCCCTGACCTCAAACATTTGCTCTGAAATTATTAATGCATAAAATGTTCTGCTGTGCCAAGAGACTTTATTTCATTAAATGCAATACTGAGCAAATAGGAAGAATTGAAAAAATAGATTAACAAATGTCTCGAGGCGAAATTTCATATCCTACAGAATCCCAAAATGCATTCATTATGTTAATTTATTTCGTTGGTGTTGTCATAAACTTTGTTATATTTACACAGGCTTACAGAACATAAATACTGCTCTACTTTAGTGACAATGTTCCACACCAAGGGAAAAAAAGGAAAGCAAAAAGAAAAGTGCCTGGAGTAAGTGAGTAAGGAGGGTGTATGGACGGTGATCAGTAGTACTGGACAGAGGTACAAGTTCTACACTAGACTCGGCTCATCCGTCCATCACTCCATAGACCCATCGCAGCAGCACAGGACTGCAGGTAGCACCTGGTATACACAGTCTCATAAAGGTTGCAGAACAGTGCGGCTGGAATCAGTGGTTCCTCCTGCTCTCTCTAACTCTGACAGCTCCTCAAACACATTCCTAAGAAGACAATGTTTAGCATCAGAAAAACACAGGATCTGTACTGCTTCCAAAAAAAAGTTTTTCAAAAGGTTCACTATGGATTTCCCAATAAAAATAGGTGTTTTCCCCCCTTAAGACATTAGCAACCATATACCATGTCACATATTTCTGTTCCTTACTTGTGCATGTAGAAGAAGATGTATCCACTCCTGTCTCTGTCTCTCTGCACAGTGGCCTCTTGTGTCCGGGACACATCTAAGTCATTGTAAGTGAGCCAGGACTGCTTCTTCATATCATAAACATCAGTGATGTAGTGGCCTGAAGAGAAAGAAGGATCATGGTCAATGACACTTTAAATAGATATTAGAATTTAATCACATTTTAAGACAAGGATGGAAACCCTGACATGAGAGCAAGCACCAACCATGTCTACTTCATGATGAATCTATTGAACCTCATTTAACCATACTACTTTAGTGTATTGTATGAGATCCTGTTCCAAAATTATGCCATGTAGCTTGGTCATACCTGATGATGAGCTGGTGCCAATGTGACTGACCACACTAATGAGTCTGAAAGAGTTTGCAAGCTCTCCACTCTGCAAAGGAGACAATTAACAACTAGCAATTGTAACTTGATGTAAAGTTACTGCCATGTGGTGGTTCAAAATAGAGAGGTACTTGATGGTCTCAACATCAGTCTTACCTCAGCATTCCTCTTCAGTTCCTCTGCCTCAGCTTCACTGTACTCCATGTCTAGAGCATCCTCATTGCCTGAATCATCATCAGAGCACAGCAGCTCAGGGAGGGAGTTGTTGAACTCTGAGAGAATCAATGATGAAATTTAAAAAAACCAAAAAAAAAAAACCAACCATTCTTACTTCTGAGCAAGAAACCATCCCAAGCATTTGAAATGATACTGAAGTAGAGCAGCTCAGTCCCTACTTCCCTACCTTGCAAGCTGAGCTCCGTAGCTCTTTTTAGATCGTCATCCTCCCTCATCTCCCTCGCCTCCTGTGCATGCAAGACACTTCCTAATATTAGCCATTTACCTGACACACAACTGCTTATTACTGCATTATGTATCTCAATCCCCACCCCCCCAAAAAAAGGACCCACATGGGCATTTTACAATAACCCAAGTCAGCATTTGCCATATACAATTACACTTATTGTCATGAAGTTAAAAATACAATTAATGGGAAACCAAAAAGCTATACATGTTCTTGCAGGCTCTGGGCGAGAGCCTGCTGCAGCTCCTGCTCCTCACGCTCCTGGTCCAAACTGTACTGCTGCATCCAGTCCAGCTCGCCCTGAGTACCATCTGGAGTCTGGTTCTCCTTGTTCTCGTCCATGGTCAGGTCCAGGGAACCCAGCACATCTGAGAGTTAAAAAACAAGTTTCAGAGGAGGAGAACAACAACAACCACATATGCACAATCTTTTTAACCCTTGTACACAACACAGCCTCCTGCTGCAAAAGAAAATAGATTCTATGTACTACACACCATTTAAAAAAAAAAAACAACACAAACACACTGAAGATTCCCACAAAACACTGTTAGAAGATCAAAGAAAAGAAAACGAAATGATTTGTTCTGGGATCTCTGTACACTGCCTATACCTCCAGATGGTTTGTCTCCATCTAGCAGATCCAAATGGTGAGTCATCTCCTGAGCATCTGTATCACCAAACCCCGTGTCAGGGCTGCTTGTTGGTTCATCATCACGGGGCACAGAGGGACCAGCATCGTGCCGACTCATCTCAAGAACAGCAGCCAGCATTTCATCGTCATTCATGCCTGTGAACTCTGACTGCTCCACTTGACCACTCTGCTGCACCTGGGCAAGAAGATGGCACTTCAGTTACATGCACTCCAAAATAATTTAGCTCGAATAAGAAAGAGGGTCCATACCACATTTTCACAATATATTACCCATTAGTGCTGCCGTTATATTTAGTTACTGTTCAGTATTGAGCGTAGACACTCTATTGCGATTAACCATGATTACTGCAATACATCTAATTTTATTCCAAAAGCTCCAGTGCATTCAATGCACGGACTACATGTTTATCAAAAAAAAAAAAAATTCATAGAGAGGCATAAATATGATTAAGTACCATCAGGCTGAGCTTCACTCTGCAATAGTGTTGTATATGACCACAGCCACACACCCCTGCCACAAGTCTCATTTCAAAAACAAAATTAAGGCATTTCCCCCTTGCCAAAAACTGGTTGGAATTCTCATCAACCAGCCTTCTAGTATGTACCAAATCAAGAATAAGCCTATCGGCTCACCTCCATCCTTTCATCATCTGGGAGGGATTCACTCAGTCGATGTTTTCCACTACCTTTCCTGATTAGTTCCTCTTCACTATCAGAGTCACATAAGACACTTCCTGTGTTTTCAGACTTTATAGACCCTTTCCTAAGAGAATAAAAATAATGGGATCAAGTGATAACTTGTTATATTTCAGTTATATCTCAAAGGGAATAAAATGTCATATCAGGATTAATGAAAAATTTATTGCCTTACCGTAACATAGAGGAGTTGACAGATTGTGATGTTTTCAGTGTTCTGGACCTGCGATGACATGTAGTGCACAACACACAAACGAGTAAGGGACCAAGACACCAGTGTGCCATGACTACCAATTATTGAATGTAGTTGGGCAAAAACAAAGAAAATAATTTTAAATTTCAGCAATTACAATAGGGGCTTGAACCCTAAAAAATAAAACAATGCATTACCTTACAGTAATCTTATAAGAGCTTAATAATTAGCTGGCAAGTTGAATCAAGCAGGTGAGCTCAAAAAGTCTAAACTAGGCAAAGCAGAGGTCCATCAGCACTGAATGTCCCTGCTGTACCAGAGTTACAGAGTTTAATTGATGAGCGGAGTCTCACAGTGCTGTGTAGGCGCTCCAGCCAAGGCTGAGCGGGGGCCGTGTATTCTCCGTGCAGTGGGAGAGCAGGGTGAGATATTTCGGGATCAAGACCTGCTGGCCCAGCTTGCTGTTCAGAGACAGCTGAGCGTTGTAACTGTACCGCTTCAGATGAAGAATCAGCACCCTGACCCAAGAGGAAAAAAAAAAAAAAGGGGGGGGGGGGTGTCAGCTTCCCTTAGACATGAAAAATAAGCACATATAAACTACAATAATGTGTTCTAGATTACCGGGGCAGCCTGCTGAATTTGTGTGTAACTGTAGCAGCTTTCCCATTACACTTCTCACATGAATATTCGATTTCTTCCATCTATAAGGAATGAGCAACATAGTTGCTGGTTAGTACTAATTAAATCCATATAAAAGTTAACAGTATTTGGAGAGCAAGTCTTGCTCGTGTTCAGCGCTGCAGCAGTATAAAAAAGTAGGAGAAATTGTTATTAACCTGTCATTTCAAAATATTTGAGAAGAGAAGAACAAAAAACTTTTGGTTTTTTTGCACAGTATTAATATGGAGATGTGAAAATTTCCCTTTGTAGGAACATGCAACCCTACCCTGAAGAAGAGATCCAGTGAGTCCTGGATGGATCTGAGAGGGAGGGTTTTCTTTCTGCGAGGCAGATCTATGGATAGGTCATTGAACCGCTCGCGTTTTGTCACCACCTCCCCACAGCTGAGTTTCATGGGGTTAAAACCACACAGCAGCACAGATAATGGACATAGTTAACAGTTGCAATGTAAGAGAAATGAAAAAAAAAGTCAACTCTTTAAAAAAAAAAAAACAAATGAAAATGTTTCCAGGGTAATGTTTATCAAATTTTTTTTACTGCATTCTTAAGCCAAACTCTCATGAGTTTCCCAACTACATATTTTACACAAGCTGCCAGCATGCTACATCAGGTGCCATGCCACTACTTCCTTTTGTAAAAACAAAATTTAAAAAAATATATAGACAATTGTGAACAATTAAATGCACTTTGTAAGACATCCCACCTTTTACATGTGATTGTGTGCTGCACTTCGAATTCCATGTTGACGGTAACAGGGCACGTGTATATGCGAGCAGTGTCTGTGTCCTCCGTTAACCGCGTGCCCTGAGGCTCATCCCAGGCTGAGTACTCACTCTTCCAGCTCTTGTTGACTTTCTCCACATCCTCCTTTAGCTGATCCAGACACTGGCTCAGGAACTCGTGGGCATCCTAGAAGGAAAGTTTTAAATCACGTATTTAATACAATCTTGCCTAGTTCCAAATGCATCTTAAAAATGAAGGTACCAAGGCAAATCAAAATGCATTATACGGTTTCATTCAGAGGATCAACCCTGTTTCAAGGGAACCATTCTAGTGCACAACTAGCTAAGAAGGTAACCTCTCATCTTCGTGGGTTTGAACGCTATGTTCTCACCTGCACACTCCCAAATTAGGATTAGCAAAGAAGGTAAGAATTAAACTGATGTGCCCCTCTTACATTTTGCATATAGCCAGAAAAGCGTTCAGCTGTAGATGAAATTGCATTCTTGACCCTCCTCAGCAAATCTTTCTTCACCTCTGGAGACGAGTTATCTTTTTTGGCAAGCAGATGGGCAAATCGCCTAATAGAGAAAAAGCAGCAAGGAATTATATTACAGGCTGTAATTTAAAACAAAACAATAGCTCATGTCTGGTGTTTCTGAACCCTTTTTAGGAACCCACAAGTACTGTTTATAGATAGCAATGCAACTGTACCTCAACAGGGCATTGATGGGAACCCTCCTCCATGGGATACCCTGTTTCAGAAGGTCGTTTGAAAAACAGGGCAGGCTGAAAAGTGACTGCAGTATGGCATTCATGTAGCAGGTGTTTCCCAGGTTGGAGAATCTAAAGGAGAGAAACTGGTCATTAAACAAGCACCTGAAAAATCAAAGTGACAAAGTGAGTGATATTTAGGACTCTGACCCCTGCAGAGGTGGCTGAGGTTGTGTTAGGGTGGAAGGTCTCGGCTTATTCCAGCCTCCATATTCCAGAGATGTCCGGACTTTCTTAAACGGAGTGGAGTGATTGGGCAGCATGAGGCTTCTTTTGGCAGAAGGGGACTGGCTTGTGCTGGTGGACCTTTAATAGCAAAAGTCAACTTGATAAGAGCAAATGCTCAATTGTTGGCAATTCTTATTTGTCTAAGAGAAGAGCAGCATAACACTCAATCTTACGTGTAAACCACCAGGCTGTCAGATCTGAAACAACTGTAAACTGAACTAGAGTAAACATACATCATATGGTCCTTACCTGTCCAATAATGTATGTGTTTGACTGTAATCTTTAGTTCCTGTCCTGCTGCCATAGAAGGATGATGGCTGGAGGGGTGCTGATGCATGGGGAGCTATTGGTGAGCAAGTGTTAAAGACCAAAGAATTAATTAAAAATCAAAACAAAACCGCACCTCTGGAAAGAAATTAATTAGCACCATGAGTACCAACCTGTCCTGTTCTCCTCTGCCTGCTTCAGCTTCTCTTTGCAGCTGAGCAGATACTTCCTGGAAGGGTCTGCGATGGCCTTATTGTTACTAGACAGAAAAAAAATTGTTTACAAATGGGCCCAGTATTTATGTATTCCAGCAATACATCTGTGCTTTAAATATGGAGTAGGTAATTTTGTAGAAACCATCAAGACTAAGATAGTTTATGCAAATATCCATTCAAACAAAATCCCACTCTACCTTCAGTGCTCCCCAAAAACACATGAACACACACTGCCTGACAACAGCTGGAGTCCACAAGAGCGCACATTAGAGAGGAGCACAACATAGCATTTATCCCTATATTCAACCAGTTCATGTCTCATAATGCATGTAAATAAAGGTTATTTCTAGTAGCCACACCTGTCAAGCTAGTATGTTAATATTGCAAAAGATGAAGTCTCATTGTTGGCTAGCTTGCAACAGCTAGTTGCAGTAATGTTAGATATCACGCAAAAGCTAAAAACACCAACCAGGTTAGCGATTCTACACAGCCAAAGTTGGTTTTGAATGTTTATTTTTAATCTTCAGCAAATTTAATCAATCAATGCTTGCTGATGAAACAGCAGCAATACCTAGATAACTACTGCTGGAAAGCCACACAAGTGTTCTCTGGTTTACATTTACATCATTTGGCAGACGCACTTGTCCAGACAGGGATTTACAGAATGAAATGAAAATAAATAATAAGCAAGAGACCATCAAGATTTCAACAAATATAACAAAAACATGCTTCTACAATTAACTACCTACTCCACCATTACAGGATAGGGATAATACTAATAATAAAAGTGTCTACTGTCTAAGTGTTTAATGAAGTGTCAGAAAATAATGTGACGTGAACCCACTGGGTTTGTACCAATTTATTCATTGTGTTTAGCCATCTTGCACACAGCTGAGGATGTCTGAATAATTCTTGAACTGTGGAAATTGTTCTTTTAGCTCTGATTTCTGAAGCTACTTGAAAGTCATGACTACCTAGAAGAGTCATTCTCTTTGGGGTAGTCTTCATTCAGGTCAGTATCTGAGTTTATCAACCTCTTCCTCTTCTCATTCCTTAGGAAGGCACACAGAAGAACACCTCAGTTATATCAAACCATGCAACTGTGCTACCCAATCCATCAATTACTTGATGTGCTACACCTACCCAATCCATCAATTACTTAAATGTTAATTAACAACCACCGGAGTAGCAAAATATCACATTATAGAAACAGCCACAGAACAGCAAAATGAGTTAAACTTCACAGACCTGTTCTCTGAGAGTCCACTGCGCACAGGTGTTGATGTTACTCGGCTGGGACTCCCAAGAGGCTTCCGCGGAGTGCTTTCCTCTCTGCTGTCCAAGCTTGACCGCCTTTGAGTTGCCTTGAAAGCATAAACAAAATACACAGAAGAAAAATTACAATGCCAGAAAGCAACTGGCATTTAATACATTCATGAAATGTGCATATACACTACCTGTTTTTCTGACTGAGATAAACCGGATTCATTCTGCGCTGTTCGGTTCCCAAGCACTAATCCAAAACTGGCACTCCCCTGGTTTGTCTTAAGAGCTAAATTAAATAACAAAAAGAACAAGTTAATAAAAACATGAATAAAAAGGAATCAATATTTCTTAAAAGAGGTCACTGCCTTAAAAAAATCATCCCTCCAAATTTGAAAAAATGTAATATACAATTATATTGATTATTTACACATACCCATTTGTTTAGCCTGCTTAATTGTTTCAAGGTAGTCCTTTAATTTTTTTCCAACCATTGTGGACATTTTCTCAAATATGACAACACTTGAGTCTTTCAGTGTCAACGACAAACGGCTAAGGTTGTGCATGGAACCCAAAACAACATTCTTCACATTGTGGTTTAACTGTAACGAAAAGAAGCAAAATAAAAAGTTTAAACTGCAATGCCTTCTTTTTTAAAAAACTGTTTTATCTATACAAGCTATACTATTTAAACTGTTTTATCTAACAAGTAGTAAGAACATATTCTTATTTACAAATGACCCCCTGCAACACAGCAGAAACTACCTGACTGACAAAGGCATACAATAAGGAAAAAGGGAAAAATGCAATCGAAGTTATATACCAGTCAGCTTGTGGATATGTGTACAAACGTGATGGTGGGGGTGTTATATGGCAATTACATACCTGAAAATGTTTTGGGGTCCCACCACTGTTGAACTTCAATACTAGGTTTACTTTGTTGTCCCTCTCGTGGATCTCAAATATTCCCTCCCTCCATCTGCTAGTGCCCACATCCCGACTGATGTAGCGAATGCGAACAGCGCCACCGCTGGACATCTTGGGCACTACAACAGCCATTAGTGCGTCAACTGGACAAGGCGCTCAAATTTTCGGCTTTCAATACTATTGAGGACGAGCAGATGAGGCCAGTGCTCCTCACAAAAGCCCTAACAATAGAGAAAAAGACACATTGAAAAAACACTAGAATGACACACAGTTAAGTGTAAATCTCTACTGGAATACTATACAGTTTGAGTTACATTACATGACAGAAATTGAACAAATGTGCATTTTCACAATAGCAAAAACAACATACGGAATGCCGGGAAGCTCTAACAGATTTAGGAGTATTGCATTTTCAGTTAGAAGAGTTTAAACTGGAACGCAACAAGATAAATTTAGCTAACCAAATTAGCTGATTTGTAGCTAAACGTCCAAGAAGAAATTAGTCGGTCAAATTAAACGAACCTCTAAACACTAAAACTAAGGCTGTTTGTGACCTGTCCAAATGAGATGTTAAAGAGTGTGTTCCTTGCCTGACACTTATCCTAGAACAAGATATAGCTGATGTTCCGTTAACACAGCTTACATAGATAACGCTAGCCAACAGTCTATTAAATCAAACAATTCAACGAATAATGAGTTTCTCTTTTACACTCCTCTAATATCCCATCAATATGAAGGTTGTACACATTATAAGGTAACCTAGCTAGGTAGTTAAAGTTGTAACATTAAAAAGTTAGCTAGCTATTCTAGTTCGCTTGTCAGTCTGGGTCAAAACAGAGGAATAGTATTCAAATAAAACAAAAATGCTTTCTTTAGTTATAGCTGTATATGTTTAAAAGGAGAACAATCTGTCAATAATCACAGTAAGATAGCTGGCGTTGACTACCCAGCACAGCTAGCTTTAGCTATGTCAGGCATCTACCATGCTAGCTAAGATAGCTATCCTAGCTACGTAATCTTGCCTGCTGGAGATACTTTAGAAGTCGACACCATGAAGAATAAGAAGGCAATTAGTCAAACAAAAAAGAAAGAAAGAATCAGTAATAACGAAACACCACATGAATAATCAGATGCTGGTAGGTCTGATGGCGCTACTAGAACTCTACATACAAAATAAATAGAGTAAGCTAGCTGGCTAGCTAGCTGTCTATCTAATCAATTACATGTCATGGCTAGTGGTTCAAACATACAAACAGTAGCTTGTAGCTAAGCTAAGAAGCTAACTTAAGCCAAAAATAACTGAGGCCGTACAGATGTAAGTTAGCCAGCTAACCTAGCGAGCTAACGTGCTAGCAATACATGACTTGGTAGTGGTTATTTTGCTTGCTAGTAATTTGAGGGAACCTGCCAGTTCCCTCCCAGAAAACAATAAATACGTACCCGTTTCCAGGCCAAAAACGTAACGAAAAGTCTTTACAATTAATATATCTCCCAAACAAGCTGCAACGGTTGTGGGCGAAAGGTGCCGGCATGCGGTGGCCCAGTGTTGTGTTGTTGCTGGTCCACGACGTCGCGTTCTGGCAGGCGATGATGGCGGGAACGTGAAAACTCACAGCGGAAGCGAGAGGCGAGGAGAGATCTCGCGAGATTTGCGAAGCTCGTGTGTATATTGTCCCGGTTGGCGTTAATGTAGTTATGCACGCTATTATGTATTCCAAAGACTTACTAGCCTGTCCAGCAAGGATGAAACAGTGGGCATCCGTAGGCTATCAAAAGCAAAATATAGCTGCAAAACGATGAACTTTAGAAAATGTGTTGCATAATGTTGGCAAAGTGCCCTCTGCACAAATAAATAACCCTATCCAGCTCAGTCTCATTTCCCATCATTTTATTGTTTGTTGTATTGTTCCAGTCTCATGCATGTTTACACTGTGTATTGCTAGTGTCTCAGAGGAGATTAGTAAAAGGCATCAGATTTTCCAAACATCTCCCTCTTAAAACCTAACCATTTCTGTTTAAAGTTGTATTAACATGGACTCTTACCAGATAATAAATTAAGCCAGGTCATATGATGCGCTTGTTTGTTTTACCTATTCAGGGAACAGATGCACTGACCTGTAAACAATCCACTGTTAAGACAGTAATGCTTAATTACCATCCTACAAATAAAACTGGCTAATACTATGCTTAAACACTACAGAATCCTCCAGGATGATGCCGAAGCCGCATCCCTTTTTAAGGATCCTCCATTAATCGCTTAAAAATGAGGAAAAAAATCAAAAACATGTTTACCAAGAGTGAGATCAGTCAAATAACTGGTACTGTGGCCTATAACTGCACTAGATGTTCTATATGTATATTATTAAAATAACTAACACAAAGGATCAATTGTTTCACCCATTCCTCCTCAAGCATTGGGAACAATTGGCAATGGTAGCTGAGTGGTTAAGGTACTTGACATCTAATTGGAAGGTTGCTGGTTCAGGCTCTACCACTACCAGGTTGCCACTGTTGGGCCCCTGAGCAAGGCCCTTAACCCTCAATTACTCAAGTTGTGCTCAGTTATAATTGTAAGTCGCTTCGGATAATAGTGTCAGGTAAATGAAATGAAGCATTACTGCAGGAGTTGTCTATTGTATTTCTTGCAAGAGATGTAACCAGCTTTACATTCGAGAAACCAAGAGAAGGCTTGCTGATTGTTGTTGTTGAACATATTCAGATCATCAGTATTAAGGATTTGTCATTTCCAGTGGCAAAACATATTAATGCTAAAGGTCATTTTAATGCTAATGAACTAAAGAAGCATGTTGCTTGCACAGCTGATGATGAAGAACCTCTGTTGAAACGGTCCTGTTTCTAATGGAAACCTTATGTACTTCACTGAAATTTTGA
Source organism: Electrophorus electricus (assembly GCF_041902795.1). Taxonomy (NCBI): domain Eukaryota; kingdom Metazoa; phylum Chordata; class Actinopteri; order Gymnotiformes; family Gymnotidae; genus Electrophorus; species Electrophorus electricus. Next base: position 29,560,880 of record NC_137500.1, read on the forward strand.
CTACTTCTACATCTTTATTAAAGTACACTGTAGTTTCTCCCTCTTCTTCAGATTTATATACATATCATGGAAATTATGCATGTGAACACGTAGTGCAGCAAAATCAGGTGATTTCTTGGCACAGGAAATTTTATGGCATAGTGCCATAAAGATATGTGCCAAGTATAGGCTGGAGGTGCTGAGGTCAAAGCAGGACATATCTGTAAAAGTGGTGGAGAATGACCGAGCTACGTTCCTATGGGACTTCCAGATCCAGACTGACAAAATGGTAATGGCTAACCAACCGGACATAGTAGTGATGGACCAAGAGAAGAAGAGGCCTATAGAGATTGATTTAGCAATCCCAAGTAAGTGCAATGTCAGGACCCACAAAGATCAAAAGCTCAAAAAATACCAAGGTCTGAGATGAAAAGATGTGGAAGGTGAAGGCAACAGTGGTTCTTATGATAATTACAGCACTAGGAGCTGTGACCACCAAACTGGGAATGTGGCTTCAGGAGGAACAACATTCAAGATCTATGTCCAGAAGAGTGAAGTCCTGGGAACAGGATATTATATTATATTATATTATATTATATTATATTATATTATATTATATTATATTATGTTATATTATATTATATTATATTATATTATATTATATTATATTATATTATATATGCTCCTCCTCATTCCCTTCTTCCTTGGGTTTCTGTTGTCTGAGGTACTCACTAAACATCACTAAACACTTCATCACTTCATGGCAGATAAGTGGTACAGAGCAATCAACATGTCACGTTGGACCAGTTAACCTCTGTAAAGAACACAGGAGCAATGAGGAAAGTGTCAGGGATCACCACTGAGTGAACAATGTGTTCTGGGCCTGCAAAGCAGACACATGCTTAAGACACCAATGTTAACCAAAGTTCATCGTCAACACCTCCTCCAGTGCTGCATAAAATGGATGAACAGTGGTGTATATATCATGAAATACATGAGAACCACCTCAAAGAGAAAACTGTGGGCCAAATGCAGGGAGGTGCTGCATTTGGGGGATGTTTTCCTGGCATGATCTTGGAAAGCTAATACCATTGCATGAGTCTCTGAACGCCAACGGGTACTTGGCAATCCTAGCAGATCATGTGCACCCCTACATGCTGACGTTCTTCCTTGATGATAATGGCATCTATCAACAGGATAACATCCACCCTTTGGTGTCCTTCTCTGGCCTGTTAACTCACCCTATCTCAATCCACTGGAGCACATCTGGGAACACTTGGATCACTAGGTTCACCCTGCTGACCTACAACCTCCACAACCACTGAGGGACTTCAGTGCTCTGCTGCAGTTGGAATGGGCATAAGTGTCCCTGGATACCTTCCATTACCTAATACAGTCCATGCCATGATGTCCTGCTAATGTCATCCAAGAAAAATGGAAGGTTAACACCTTCGAGGTTGTCCTAGTGATGAGAGGGGCACTTGGGGCTGTGACCCCTATGCTGTAGAAGTGGGTCCAACAGATCCCATAAATGTCATCAATCTCAGTCCAGTGCAGCGTAATTCTAGGAATAGCAAAAATAGTGTTCTGCACTCTCAACCTCCTAGGCCTGAGTGTGAAGAAAAAGATATAAATACCCACTGGAAGGGGGAGACATGAATTTTTAATTTTTAAGTAACTGCAGTGTACATGGGTTAAAAATATAGAGGGTTTCCAGAGAAATAGGATATTTCAGACAGAGGCTAGGAATAAATCAATGCAGAATGAAATAAGAATATGAGCAACAAATGCTAGCATTTTGATTGTGTGGCTGGTGTAGGACCTCTGTTTGAAATGTCCTTTTTCTCAGGAAACCTTGTGTACTACATTGCTAATAAAATTGACTAATTATTTCTATCTCTCTAATTTAATGGTATCTTCTTTATTTTCTTCTTTCAAATTTTTATTCTGTTCTTTTAATCAGAAATCAGTTGTAGCCTTTTACCAGCTAGAGTGGAGATAAAGCTTCACTGTCTAAATAAGAACATATATAAGAATTTTCTGGGTAGAAATGAAATCAATGCAGAATGAGCATGATCGACCAATCAGAATCTGGTGGAATAAACAAAAAAGCCATAATGGGAGTGGCGAGGAAAGGGGCGGGAGGAAGGGGACTGGGAGTTCAGCTTAGCAGAGGGGGCAGTGCTGAATACAGCTCCGCTCTCCCGGCTTCTCTCTCAGTACTGCCTGTCAGAGCAGAGTGCCTGGCCGCCCTAGACACAGCCTGGTTCCCAAGCCACCAGACGCTTTTCATCCATCATAGGTCTGCATCGGGAGGACACTTTCCAGACAGGTGAGTACTGTTGCTGACTGCCTTCTGGCTTCTCCTCTATTTCCATTTGGCAGGAATTAACATTGTCAACTGTAGCCCTGTGACAGGTTACAGTCTTAGTAGAGTAAATGTGGTTGGGATATTATTTTGTCTCTGCTTGCTGTTGGGTATAAGGAACACATTACAGCAGGGAAGGAAAAGGAAAAGAATAAACCCTTTAATTCACAGTTACTGTATGCCTGTGTAGTTTTGACTTTTCCTCACATACATAGCCCACTGCTCTGTTTAGAGTACTATAAAGAGAAAACTAAATAATACATTTTGTGATGCTGTACTGTGAATTCAATAATGTTGAGTGTTATTATAATTTCACGCATTTTAACTAACACAAGGATTTGTGCCATTGTTTTTCATGTAAGAACCAGATGGTTATTACTGTTCAGAAAAACTGTTACGACACCTGGCAGTTCTCATATCCTCCCATTGCATACTGCCCAACTGGAGGTAATTTATCCTCCCATTGCATACTTCCCTCATTGAGGTGGTTTATGCTCCCATTGCCTCCTGTGCTCCTGGAGGTAGTTATTTTTCATTGCAATGTGTTTGGTTGTATGCTCAGCCCCCAGAGGTTCCCCATGAATGCTGCCTCAGCACTGACCTAACGGGTCAGACTGACAGGCCTGCTAAACTGTGTTTCAGTTATTAGGAACCAATTTCAGAAATGGCTTACTGTGTGGAATTTTTAATCACTGCTCAGCACATGTATGTCAAAGGAGTGCTTCATCATTGTTTGAGAGTCACTGATAAGCTGATCTGTGGCCTTACTAGCAAAATAAACATGCTATGTTACATTTTTGTTGCTGCTCTGAACTAAAATTCACATTAGCAATGATGAAGGATGATAAAAGTAAAACAAATAAAGAATGTTCATGTCCACAGATAAATCTGTGTGGAAAATGGGATCTCCCCAGAAGTGCTGTAAGTTCTGGCCTAACCTCACTCTCGCCACTAAGCCCTCTCTTTTGGCACAACCTGTCCACTAATATAAATAATGTAAGGACTTCAGACATGCTTTATGGACATATTTCATCCTCTTGCAGGTGTCCAGACTGAAGCCAGTCTCGAAATTATGAAAGCTGGAAGTATCCTGAGGAAAGCAAAGTCTCAAATTTGGAGACACCGTCACTACAAACTGCAGGAAGACTGCAAGACGATTGCATACAAATCAAGCTGGGCTTTGAACTCTTATTCAACCTGTAGGTCCTTAATAATTGTTTCAAATCCCCCTGCAAAGGCATTGTCTACATGCATGCTGAAATCCATTATGGTCATCTCTTTCTGATGGATTAGTCAGAAATTTTGTGGATTAATGTTTAACTCTGGGTACTGACTGAGACTCACATTCGCATAATCCAAAAAAACAAGCAAAATGTGATATTTTCATTTTTCTGTCCTGGCACAATCGATACTTTGATTCTCTGGCATTTTAAATATTATGCTGATTGCAATATTGCACATACAATAATCACTGGTCTACAGTTTATACCATATAGGTTCACCATCTTGTAAGGTACTCCTAAAATTCTAAACACTGTTGATTTTGCTGTGTATTGTTTCTTTCTCAAATGCTCCAAACTTACAACTTACCGTGAACATTACATGCTATAAATCCACAGTGTTTCATTACTGAATGTTTTAATTCTAACTCTAATTTTAATTTTAACACTGAATTTTAATTCAGTGTGGTGTTTTCCCCAGTCTCTGTAGGTGATGTGGAGGCTGTGCGGGAGGGCCATCAGTCAGAGGTGTTCCTGAGTATGGCAGGAGAATTTCCTCCAGAACGCTGCTTTACACTGGTGTTTCATGGCCGCCGTGGAAACCTTGACCTTGTGGCAGAGTCTGCTGAGGAGGCCCAGGCTTGGATTCAGGGCATGCGGATTCTCATTGACAACCTGGAGAACATGGACAAGAGGGAAAAACTTGATCAGTATCCTCCTTATGCACATATCTGATACTCTTTCTTTGTGAGGCACAACAGAGGCAGGTCCATTTTGAAAGGACCCAGTTGCATATTCCTTAATGCTACTCAAAGATTAGTGTAAATATAAATATCAGGAATATGAAAGCATTTTTCTTTACAAGTCTATCTGCTCAGATGGGTCTCTGACTTGTTCATTAAAGCAGACAAAAACAGAGATGGCAGAATAAGCTTTAAGGAGGCTCGGAGGTTACTGAAACTTATGAACATGGACATGAATGAAGACCATGCATGGCTTCTTTTCAGGGTGAGAAGATCAGACATGGTCCTTTGCTCACAGCAATGCCTTTTCACAATTTATGATTATTTACAGTGAATAGTAGACAGTTCTGATAGGCTTACTTGTACTAAGTACAACTTACAATTACAGCTTGCTGAAATACAAGAAACAGAATAAGAACCTACACAACAGTTATGTATACAGATTTCACAACAGCCTGTAGACAAAATCAAGCTCATTTTTATTTGCACAGTGTTAGGGTGACACTGGAGGTTACATTTTATTCAACTGTTGTGATAAGTGGCCTGCCAAATGACCAGTGAAATAAATACTACATTATAGGGCATAATCTTAGTTATTTAAAGTATTATTTTTTAAAGTTATTTAATGTAACTTCAAAAGAAAGCAGTTTGCCAAAAATATGCATGTTGTAATTAGTGTCCATTTAAAATGTGTTTTTGTTCCTGCCATAAACATGCCTACTAAATGCTGTAAACACACCATGCCATTAAAATTGTATCTGTAGGTTTCTTTCTCTACTCTTCTTCTGACGCAGAGGGCTGATAAGAGCAAGACAGGCATGTTGGAAGGTGATGAATTTATCCTCTTCTATAAGATGCTCACTGAGAGAACAGAAATTTTGGAGCTGTTCCAGGACTACTCCAGTGATGGAGAGACGCTTTCGCACTGTGATCTGGAGGAATTTCTGCGAGAAGAACAGCTTGAAGGAGAGAGGAGTCATGAGCACGCACTCGAGCTGATAGAGCAGTATGAGCCATCAGATACGGGTACACTCAACCTAAGGAACATAGCTTTGCCTTCCACTGTGGCAAGATATAGTGCTGGCCTTCTGAAACAACAGAACCTAGAGATGTAAATGAAAGGCACAATGTTCACCCCTGTTCTTGATATTGAACAAAGTGTTCAGTGAATAAACCATTAGAGTTGATTAAACTAATGCTATAACAGTCTTATAATAAGAGCTTAGAGTAAAATAGAAGTACAGCATTCATTTACATTAAATTAGAACATTTTATAAGTAGAAGTGCTTTACTGATACATTGAATTTATTGTGACTTCTTTTTCATGTGTTCCTGACAGGAAAAACCTGCCACATCATGTCAATAGATGGCTTTCTGATGTATCTGACTTCTGTCGAGGGCTCTATCTACAACACAGATTACAAGCATCTCTATCAGGATATGACCCAGCCTCTCAATCATTACTTTATCTCCTCCTCACACAACACATATCTTTTAGAGGACCAGCTGAAAGGGAGGAGCAGTGTGGAGGCCTACATTCAGTAAAACACAGCTTTAGTCTCTTTGACTAGGCTCCATTATGTTTTAAATAGTTAAATAGCTTTGGCAAGAAAAGTCTAAATTCTTTTGTTTTCAATGTATTTATCCATTATTGTGAGAATATAAATATATATATATATATGCACAATGGTTTTATATGTAGCAAGTTCAGTGCAAGCTAGTTTATTCTGCTCGTCAGAAGGAGCTAACATCTTCTGTGTAGGGCTCTGAAGCGAGGATGCCGGTGCTTGGAGATTGACTGCTGGGATGGTTCAAACGGAGAGCCTGTGGTTTACCACGGACACACTCTCACATCCAAGATTTTCTTTAAAGATGTGGTCACCACAGTGGCAAAATATGCCTTCAAGGTGACTGGTGTTTAATGGGATGAATTCAACCAAACTGAGAATGTGCTAAGAATGTGTAAATTATCTTTCAATGCAAAACTTTGCCTTTCAGGTGTCAGAGTACCCAGTAATCTTGTCCATTGAAAACCAGTGTAGCATAGAACAACAGAAAGTCATGGCTCAGATCTTAAAGGATACATTTGGTGACATGTTGCTGAAGACTACAATAGATGGCAAGGTACCTCACGAGTTGCCATCTCCGGAGGTAAGTTAGAATTCAGAACATTTATGTCTTGGCATTAGCTATTAAAGATATTTTCCCACTTTTCTCACTTGTTTATGGATATCTGATCACAGACTCAGCCAATGTTTCTTTGCTCATTTAGATGTCTTAATATTAATGTCTGTCAAAACAGGAAGGTCTAATGTGTGTTAATGGAAGCTGCAGCATTAACAATTCAAAGACTTTGATTTTGAAAGTAGTTTCACCTAATAGCCTTGTCATAAAAATAGTTTGTCCAGTTAAATGGCTGAATTAAATCAATCAGTGTTTTGATAGTGTTCTGTAATGGTATGGTAATATATGTTTCATAGTGTTTTGCTAAATGAGAAAGCATTTTACAAGTAACCACAGTTATCACACATATATGTTTGTTTCAGGAACTTAAGGGCAAAATCCTCCTGAAAGGGAAGAAGATTGGTGGACTGGAGTGTTTGGAAGTAGACAGTCCAGTAAGCGTTGAAGTAAGTGATGAAGACGAAGCTGCAGAAACACTTAAGAGCAGTCCGACTGCAGAGAGCTGGCCGTCAGAAAGCAAGGTAGGCAAACCTGTACACACAGTATGGCTCTCACTACGATGATTTGTTCGTACTTTAATCATTCCTAAATTTTAGGACGGTCCTTTGGGATTGGCATACATACACTCCACAGTTAAGATTAGGGATGTGTTCTAGTTAAACATATGCATGACAGCTGAATGCTTTGTGCTCTCCAAAAGGTTGTAGTGCTTGACAGTACTAGATGCCACATGTCACTGTCACTGATACTATTATGCTGTCTAAGATGGAATAAATTCCTTGTTATGCCTTTCATTTTTTTCTTTTTAAAAAGTTAGTTTTAAAAATTGTTTTTTACTTTCCTTTAATAACTGTTTTATCTAATTTTATATTTCTATAATCTATTTTATGTGTTTATACATTTGTCTTTATAAAACACTTTGAAATACTACCACGCAATACAGTTAAATACTTGGAGCAAGACAACTGTGACTGTGACTAAACCGAGAGAAAATTAAAAAATGCCTAAAAGTTAGTAAGATTATGGTTGGGGACATCAAATGATTAAATGAAGATTGGGATTAGGGATTAGTGGTCTACCGATTAATCGGCCATCCGATTAATAGGGTCATTAAAAGTTGTTTTTAGATAGTCGGCATCGGCCGATTTAATAGATTTTAGGGGTTTTTTTTGTTTACTTGTAATTTTTAAAATTTAAAATAGAGTGCAGATCTACTTAAGCGACAATGCTCATCTTTTATTTGCAAATATTGTTCTGTGTGAATAATACATTAGTGTTAAATTTAATGGTCGCTGAGACAAAAACAGAGATGTGACTTGTTTATTTATCCTTTATTTATATGTTTGCTTTTTTTTGTTCCCTCTCAGAACTCTTAATTTTTTTTTACAAAGTTTACTTTCCTCATTACCTGTGGACATTTATTTAGTTCATACATTTTTATTTTGTAACGCGTAGTGGACCGAGTGCCGCAGGGCGAGGGGCAGGACGCACATTTATTTACATATAAATATAAAACACTAACGGCACTCAAGAATTACACACGATTAATACGAACATGAAACGCTTAACATTTAAACACGGACGATAAACACAAATACTTTTAACAACGAGAAAGGGAATATTACATCAAGACATTTACGACGTTACATCCACACTCTACGTCAACAATGACCGACGACTCTGCCCACCCTGAGGTGGGTTTAAATACACACAGATGAAACGAGGTGCAGGTGTGTGTAGGTGTGGCCACAAACGAAAGCCCTCACATTGTACATAGCTGGCCAAACCACGTGCGTCGCAGGAGGCGAGCGTTCTGTGACAGAATCCCCTCCCAAGGGGCGCGGCTCCCGACGCGTCAGTCCCATGAACGCGAACCTCCGGGCGCCGTATACACGTAAACACAGACACAGCACAGCGGTGCCCGGCGCCCACCCAGTACCAGGCGGGCCAGGTGCCGCCAGTAAGGGAAACCTCGCGGCGAGAGGGAGAAAGGCAGCTTCCCTTCCTCTCTCTGGGACGCTTATAGAGCGGCGGGAAGAAGGAGGACCGTTTAGAGAGGTGGCACGTCTGGAACCGGGCCGGACGTGTACCCCCGCGTGTCCGTAGAGGCCAAGGACAAGTCAAGGCGCCTGCGGGGACGGCGGGCGCCACGTCACAGCGCCTTGTGTGTGTGTGTGTGTGTGTGTGTGTGTGTTTGCGCCTTTGCGCCTTTTGTTTTTATAGGCGCAACATCTGTTGGAGATTACCGGACTGCCCCGAGAGAGGCAGGGCACTCGGGCCACCCCGCGTTACATATTTAAAACAAATACACGGTAGAGAGAGTGCAGATTTACTCAGACAAACAGAGACAATGCAGAAAATAATATTGTTAAATAACTTCATTTAAGTTCAGTAATTTTATTATTACTATTAAATTGTTGTATTTTATCAAATGCAAAAAACAACAAAAAACAAAACAAACAAAAAAGGGTATTATATCAGCATTAAATATTGACCATCGGGAACCCTTCTCTTTAAGTATTGGTATCAGCATCAGCTATTGCAAATCCCATATTAATGAATCACTATTAGGGATAGGTCAGGATCAATAGTAAAATATTTGGTTTACTTCATTAAACAGCTACAGTCAAACTACAGTGGACTCTCTAGATAAAATGCTGTTTTATTTAATTCCCTGTATCAAACACTTGATTACTGTTTTTATATCTTTTGTTTGTTGTCGATTAGAAATCAAAGCAAAATATATCCAAGGAGTTCTCAGACCTTATCATATACTTCAAGAAGGTACCATTCAGAGGCTTTGAGCACGCAAGCAGCCACAGCAAGCCTTATGAGATATCCTCCTTCTCAGAGTCCAAGGCTCGCAAATATATCAAGGAAGCTGGTATGCTCAGAAATCACACTGAGTTACAGCAGATTTACATATCACTCTCAGAAGATAACACAAAAATGGCAATTATTAAATGATTTTGATGTATTGAATGTATAAAATTATTGTTTAACTGCTTAGAGTATAATTATTTGACAGAAAATAAAGGTCCTCATTTGTTTGTCTCAAAATAAAGAATAAAACCACTGTAAAAGCATATTGTACATTGGCTTACGCAACAGAAATTCTCCATTAAAACACATGACTCAAAGGCTAGGCTTTTGTTTCTGTTAAATTATCCATTTGTTTTTCCCCTAAGTAACAGTGTGGTACGATTTATCAATACATGTAACATACTCACTATCAAAAGTAATCATGATGACAAATGGCTCAACCAAAAATTACTTGTTTGTTTGCTGTATGTGCTGTATGCATAATGCAAAGTCTGTGTGTCCACTCTGTCCAATAGGATGTGATTTTGTTCAGTACAATACAAGGCTGCTGAGCAGAGTGTATCCTAGTGGACTGAGAACAGACTCTTCAAACTTCTGTCCCCAAGAAATGTGGAATGTGGGGTGTCAAACTGGTAAGGGCCTACTGTAAAATCACTAATTTGTCTGAATGCGATTTAACTGTACAAAAGCATAAAGTAATATATTAATTTCTGTTGGAGCCATTTGAACAATGAATACTTTATTGTGCATAAAAACTTAATGGAAGTCTTCAACCCTGTAAATTGTACAAATGCTATGAGGGGTGGTGACTTGGACATAAGACTGTATTATGTATTCTATCATAAAATTGCATTATTTCATGTCTCTAATCCACAGTGGCTCTTAACTTCCAGACTGCGGGAATAGAGATGGATCTTAATGATGGTCTCTTTAGTCAGAATAATCGCTGTGGATATGTTTTAAAACCTGATATCCTGCGTAATAGAGAGCGATGTTTCAATCCAGAGAGGCCCCAGGACTGCAAGGACTTCTGTCCCCTCAACCTCACTATTCAGGCAAGAATTTTTTTTTTTACAAATTTGTTCATTAACATCTAGGCTTACATAACTTAGAAACATAAATAGAGGTATTAAAACTGTATATTGTTTTTAGGTAATTAGTGGCCAGCAGCTCCCTAAGATAAGCAAAAAAGAAGGCTCAATTGTTGACCCCTTTGTAAGGGTGGAGATCTATGGTGTTCCTCTGGACCAGACCAAACAGGAGACCAAATACATTGAGAACAATGGTGAGGAAAAGATGTGATGTCCTCAAGCCATATGGTTGCACAAGAAAAAAAGAGAAGGCTTTGCAATTTTTCTTTCTTTCAAAGCATTTATTGCATTTATAATATCCATTACTTTGTGATGAGATTTTGGTAGTCAGCCCCTGAGATTGCATTAGCATTGATTTCCTTTTCCTGTTTCTTTTGTTTGGAGGATTCAACCCATGCTGGAGTGAAATATTAGAGTTTGTGGTCCATACTCCTGAGCTGGCACTGGTGCGCTTTGTTGTGGAAGACTATGATAAAGCATCCAAGAATGATTTTATAGGGCAGTACACACTACCTTTTTCCTGTATTCAGACAGGCAAGTCTGCAATTAGGACATTAGATGTCATTCCACTATAAATATATATTTTTAATTTATTATATATATATATATATATATATATATATATACACACACACACACACACACACACACACACACACACACAATTTTCCATCAAATAAACTGTCTCCTATCTCTTCCAGGGTATCGCCATATCCATCTTTTATCGAAAGATGGCACAAGCATTTGCCCCTCTTCGTTGTTTGTGCACATTAAAATTACAGAGGTAACAGAGGTTCCCAGAGCCTCTTAGATTGCCTATCAAGAACATGCAGCATGATGGCAACAATCCTGGAGATGCCTCCACACACATTTGCAGAATGTATACTGATATAGTGTGCTGTTGTGTATACATACATATGAAGTTAAATTAGTTCAGAATTCATAGTACTACTACAATTACTGGTCTGGTTTTAAATGCTAAGCACATATGGAAAGATTCCCCAAAAGTAGCCAAAACTGAAGGACCCATTGGTTTAGTATTTATGTTTAACTGATAAATATGATATATAGATTTCAATGATTTTCTGGCTTTAGAAACTAGTAAAGGATTTTAAAACTGTAGAATAAATTATTTTACAAGTTGTAGACCTTCTACAATCTATGCAACACAGAACCCTAACTTAGCTATAGATCCTGTGCAGCAGGAATTTCCGACATGGGTGTTAAATGTTTTACTTTTATTTATTTAGATTGTTTACAATACACATTTATAACATTTCACTTTAAGTCTTGTTTTGAAGTAGTCACCTTGTATCAGTACATCCACTGCATTTACAGTGTCCCATTATCCCTGCTAATCATATTTTGTAGTCTTACCTCAGGGTGGAGGTCATTTTGCACACATCTGTGTCTCCTTAAATACAGGACTTTTGTGACATTCAGGGGAAATGTTTGAGGGAACACATATATAAATGTATGCTGCTATTAAAGCTATTTATTTATCCCAGTTGTTGATATTTTGTGTGTAGCTCTGGCCTGTTCCATTGTAAAGCCAGTCACTTCAAATAAAAGGTTATCAAATTACAAATTAAAGCATGAAGCAATTTTACATATGGTACTAAGCAATATTTTTCATGATAAAAGTGCCTTTAGAATCCCAAGAATAATTAACAAAATAAGAGTAAATAAAAATATTGTTTTCAATACCATATATGTGTGTGTGTGTGTGTGCGCGCGTGTGTATAAAAGACTATATAATTATTGTTGACTCTTTCCCCATCATGAAGTTTTCCCTTTGAATATGCAAGTGTTTCGAAAAGCTTAAAAGATATCAACTCAGATAAAAGACAATTCACCTTCAGTCAAGTGTATGTTAAACCTAAAACAAAACTGTTACAGTGTATGAATGGGCTAAACCCTCAGGGGAAAACAAAGGCTAAGGTTCTTCCATTTCTTTTACTGCCTCTGCAACACTTTGTCCTTCTGCGACCCCTTCTTCTTTTGACCCAAGCCTGGCCTTTTGGAGAGGGACTGCAGGAACGTCTGGGTCCTTATACACTCCACTGTGCAAGGGCTGGCCTGGATGATGCCTGCGTAGGTGCTTTACCACCTGGAACTTCTGCTTGGCACGGTAGGAGCAGTGCAGGCAGCGGAAGGGCAGCTGATTGGTGTGGGACAGGTAGTGGTGGCGGAGGCCGGCAGGCCAGCGGAACCCGCGCTGGCACACAGAGCACACATAGGGCCGCTCGTCGCTGTGCCTCTTCTGGTGCGTCTTGAGCAGGAAGCGGGTCTTGAAGGCCTTGCCACACTTCTCGCAGACAAAGGAACGCACATCCCGATGACGTGTCTCGCAGTGAACACGCAGGGCATCTGCGCGGTTTGTGCGATATTCACATTCCTCACACGCATATGATTTGGCTCCTTAATACCACAAGGAGAATTAAAAACAAATTTATATATATATATATATATATATATATATATATATATATATATATATGAGAATATATGAGAGAGAGAGAGAAATTATTAATTAGTAATTCATTAAACATGGTAACTGTGTTAATATCACTGCATTTAAGGACCTTACTCGTACCTGAATGTTTTGTCATGTGGTACTTCAACTGGTTTACCCATTTGCATTTGTAACCACATTCTGGGCAGAGATATTTGCGTTCATCCTGGTGAATCCTCATGTGATACTGAAACAAATAATGACTCAATAATAATAATAATAACGTCTCCATTTACATCCGTTAGTTAATCTTCATGGCTGTTTAAATGTAAACATTTCCCAAAAACTTTGTAATATTACAATCATTACAATTAGATGAAATGTTAAAAGTAGTTAATTACACTTTTGAAATTGTGCAATGGGACTCGTTGAGAAAACTACCAGTTGTTACAGTGACAGCCTCATTGCTGGTGTTTCATACCTTCAGTCGAGAAGGATCAGCACAGGTGTAGGTGCACTTCTCACAGCGGTACGGTTTCTCTCCTGTGTGGATGCGAATGTGCCATGTGATCTTCTGCCTGTTGCGGGTAGAAAAGTCGCACTCTGTGCATTTGTAGAGACAGGTGCCTCCATGAGAACGAACGTGCTGGTCAAACACAAGCTGATGTGAGCAAGAGAAGCCGCAAACATCACATTTCAGAGTTTTTTCCTCGTGACGTTCCCCCTCATGCTCATCCAAGATATGCTGGATTAGAAGCAGCCTCTTTCCAGTGGTGAAAGGGCAATCTGGACACTGCTGGGTGAGAGAGATCTTGTGGCGCTTCTCTGGAACAAGCCGTGAGTCTTGTGAGCTAGCACTATCATTTCGAGAATGTTCACGTTGCATGTGGTCTTTGAGGACAGGTTGGCTGGTGCAGGTGAAGCCACACTGGGAACAGCCTTGGCTGCTGTCAGTCTGGTGAGCCCGCTTACAATGCTGCTTCAAGGCAATATCAGAGCTGAAACGGGCCTCACATTGACTGCAGGAGTGACATAGCTCCCCCGTGTGGCAGCTGAGGGTGTGGCGGTTGATGTCGGTTGGGTTGTAGCCTTTGTAGTCACACAGAGGGCAGAAGTGGGTGGCCTGCTTGTCGTGGATCCTCTGACGATGCAGACGTAGCTTGGATGAGGTGCCAAAAGTGTGACCACACAGCTCGCAGCAGTGCCTCCCGACACCAGTGTGGATGGACTCGTGGGCATCCAGGCGGTTACGCCGTGCCGTGCTGAAATCGCAAAAGCGACAACGGAACGGGCGCACGCCCTCATGTTTCAGTGCCACATGCTGTGCCATACATCTCTCCTGTTTGCAGGTGAATGAACAGAGTCTACAACATAGCTGAGCTCTTCTGCCCCTCTTAGTATCCATTCCTTTACTGTGAATCAGGAAGTGATGCTTTAGCGATTTCTCTGATCTGGCCACGAATGAACAGTGCTGGCACTGGATCTCCCCAGGCCTTAAACAGCCTCGCTTTTCGTGGCTTGTCAACGCCCTCTTCTGTTGGCAAACAAACGGACATCTTGGACAAGAAATTCGCTTTTTACTCTTTATTGCTTTCTCTCCCAAGTCTCCTTTAGTGTTTCCTCTGTCTTGCTCCCCTTCCTCACAGTCTGACTCACTGTGCTGTTCCTCTGGCTCAGAGCCAATCACAGTAAACTTTCTTTTAGATATTCGTCTGGAGCAGGCTGCACAGTGCCGATCTATCATGGCCTTTCTGCTACATGAAAAGGAACATATTTTGCAGGTGAACTTACAACTGTCTTCATGATAACCACATGTTTCACCATGAGCCAAGCCAAGGGACTCTGAACCATCATTTGTTTTCGTGCTCTCTGAGTCAACATTTGCCATTTTAGCTCCCAATGTGATTTCCTGCATATTCTCCTTCCATTGATCTGTCCCTATAACAGGTGTCAACAGGCATCCAGTTTTGTCCTTATTATATGTTTTATTCTGGCTCTGTGCAGTTCTATCATGTTCTGTGTTCACAAAAAAGATTTTTTTCTTTTTCTGCAGAGCACGGCACTTTCTGAAACGGTGGGTGTTAAAGGAACGTAATTGTTTGAAGCGTAAGCCACAGTCCTGGCACTGGAGAGCCGCCTTCATCACCTGGCAGGATGATCTGCAATGCCTCACTAAAGCTGCATGTTTCCGGGTCACATACAAGCAACGATCACACTGGTAGATGTTGTTTCGAGTCTGGACCACCAGCATCTGCACTCGACCCTCCAGGATCAGGACCTCAGCTTGGTCTTTGTCATGTCTCCTCATGACCTGAAGCAAAGTTTCTGAACCTCCAGCCTCATTTGCATGGGCCGAAGAGAAAGCAGACTGAGTGGCTGCTGAGGTTTGGGCCTCGTCCTCCAAAATCTCATTTCCTCTGTCTGGTATCTGCTCATCAGATGTACTACCATCCTCATGGCCTGACATGACAACATCTTCCTCTTCACTTACAGTCTCCAGAGGGATCTGAGGGACATCACATGGCATGTAAGACCCAGTAGCACCATCTATAGGCACAGTCACAGCACTTTCTGTCTCAGTATCCAAGGGAGCCATCTGTGGATTTTCAGTTCCTGCTAAGGGAGTTAGAATACCAAATTGCTCTTGGTCAAGAATAACGGGCTGACTTCCTACACTGACCTTATTTTTTTCCTCTACAAACGACCTAACATCAGAACCGACATGGTGTTCTAAGATTGCATTGGCTTTGTCTGAATTATTTGCTGTTTCACATCTATGAGGACTATCGGAACTAACAATGTTTGTCACATTATTTTGCAACTCCACTTGGTTAGCATTTTGTGTATTGCTTCCTGAATCCGCAGGACTTCCTGAATTTTCCTCAACTGCTCTCTGAGGTCCTGCAACTTTAGAGTAAAAATTCTGCATTACATCCACAGAGTTCTTTTGTCGTTCTTTTTCTGCATATATCTCCAGCCATTTCACGTCCCCAGGGATATATCCATGAGCTTTCCGCTTGTGCAGGAAAAGACCAGTGTTGCTAAATGTGGTGTAGGAGCAGAGGGCACAGCGAAACTCCCTTGTCCGAGTATGTTTGCAGTTTTCATGGTTGTGTAGTGCTTGCCGGTACTTTGTTGAATATGCACAGAACTTGCACTGGTAAAGAGGAGGCTGGTGCTCTTCACCAGTAGAATGTTTAAGCTGCATGTGTTTCTGCAGTTCGGACTTCCGCTTGCAAGAGTAGGCACACACCTCGCAAATCAAGGTTTTGGCTTGATGACGGAGTTTATGGCTGTTCAGCTGGTCAATGCGGTGGCAGCGGTACATGCACTGGTTGCACTTGTACCTGTGACAGAATAAGAAATTGTGTGCTGTAAGTAGTGTTATACAAGTGTTATAAGCGTTAGCTGAAAAGGGAACCAAGAACGATCAAGAACCAAACGCACCGGAGATCACCAGTATGTTTGCGCATGTGGACATTCAGATAATGCTTCCATTTGGTGACATAGCCACATTCTGAACACATATGCTGCTTATCATCAGAGTGCGTCAGCATGTGCTTTGAGAGATACGTCTCATCTCGGCATCTGAATTCACACAGTGCGCATTTGTGGGGCTTTTCACCTGCAAACATTTGTGAATACAACTATGATCACCATAGAAAAATATATATTTCACATTACAACAATAAAAGAAAGATTACAAAAAGATCAACTCACCTGTATGCATCAGCAAGTGTCTTTTAAGGACTCTTTTGTGAGCGGTCACAAAGCTGCACTCCTGGCATCTGTGTATTTTCTCACTGGCATGGAGATGGCCTACATGCTGGTCAAACTCCACTGGATTGAAGGTGCTGAAAGGACAGAAGCTACAGCTAAGCTGTGTCTCACCTGCATGGCCCTGTCTTTTGTGCTGCTGGAAACGGCTCTTGTTAGAACAAGTGAAGTTGCACTGTGTGCAGTGAAAAGCCTGATGCATGCGAAAATGAGCCTCCATATCCTCTTGGCTCCCAAATAAAGCGCTGCAGGCATGGTGACGGCACTCCGTGGCTTTGACCCCATGTACATCAATTATGTGCTTCTGAATCTGCTTTTTTTCTGTGCTCTGAAAGGAGCATCCCTGCTGGAAGCAGAGCAGAGGCTGGCCATCGTGCGTCATGTGATGGGTCTTCATGTGGCTCTTTAATGCCTGACTCTGGTGAAAGCTCTTTTGGCAAGTCGGGCATGTGTAGGGGTCCGTGGCATGATCGTCCTCACCTTGGTGACCGTGCACGCTGATGAGGTGGCGGCGCAGTGTGTTACGCTCCACCGCGCTGTACTCACACAGGTGGCAACAGTGTCGCTTCTCGCCAGACTCACGGAGCATGTGGACGCGCAGCTTACTTTTGCTGGTGAAGTAATGCTTGCAGGTGGGACACTGCAGGCTGGGGTCGGGAAAATGGAGACGCATGTGTTCCATCAGGTGAGAGCGAGTCTTAAAGCAACGCCGGCATTCTGTGCATATGTGCGTGCGAAACATGTGCTCTGTACCCTCTTCGACATGATCTGCAATAAACAAATAATACAAGACAAAATATTAAATACATTAAATAATGTGCTGAGAATACTCAGTAAGGCTACTATGATGAAGAAGAGTATTCATAAACAAGAATCAACAATATAAAAAATGTAATTTAAAAAAACAGCATAATGAAATATAATAAAACCTGAAATGTTTTTTTAAGTGCTCACCTTGGATAGAGGGCACAGATGCATTTCTCTTAGGAACTTTTACTCTTTTATTTTTATTTTTATTTTCTTCAGGTTGTGGAATCTCAATATCAACCTCCCTATCTTGAGACAAAGCTGGAGACAGTTTTTGAACCTTTCTCTTTTTTTGAATTTCAGATTTGTTTTTATTGCAAAATGTATTCATAGTGACTTTATCCTTGTTACAAGCTAGTTAAGAATTTTAAGATAAAAAGAGGGCAACAAACAGAAGTCATTAAACAAGCAATTCTGTGGCATGGTTCTTGCTGCTTTTATTAGAACAAATGTGTAGCTCTCTTACCAATATTTGAAATCTCTGTCAAAGAATTCTCCTGCTGTATGGTGTTACGAACAGGTTCTTCATTGCACTGGGCTAATTTTTGTTCTTCCATCTTGAAACTTGTGTGAGCCTTTAAATCAGTGAATGTGTCTTCACAAGAGACGTCTAGCAGATGCAGGTGTCTCTGACAGAGTCTGACTTCTCTCCATGTCACAGTATTTCCACAGGCACACCTGCAAGTTATGAAATGAAATTAACCCAGTTACAGAATACCACAAAATAGTGTACTGCAAAAACAAAACAAAGTGCTCAGACTTGCCACAAGGTCAGATTTTCAGATATTTTTTACGTTATGCACCATGTTTAACTAGCTCTCTACATCTTAATCAAATGACAAAGTTGATCAATAGCTACATCTTTAAGAGCATACCATGATATTAAACTCTGTAACCCAGATGGTACCTTATGATGGTACCTTATTATCTGAATCAAGTAGCTAATATCTTAACGGAATTAAGACCCACTGCCTACGTTTTCAGACGTACTCACTCTAGAAAACAACGCATTTTCAGTCACCTAGGCCAGACAGGTAACTATCCTTGTTCAGTCATGAATTTACAGTTCGTAAAAAGAAGAGACTTTCAACAGAATAATTTAACCTACTGATACCTGATGCCAGTTATATTCTAGCTAATTAATTTTCTTTATTACCTTCACTTACGATGTTGATGAAACGTCGTGCAAGCGGCGCCATTTCTGTTTCTACGACACCATTGCTAATGCTAATCTTGCACTAAAAGTGGCAAGAAGAAGATAACGTGTTTCATGGCGTTTTAAATAGTAAATTAATAAGCGGTTATCATTTCTCTTATAAGATACACATATAATACCTTCTTTCATCTTAAAAGTTTTTATTGACATAATGTGTTATGGAACTATTTTGGTGGTACACATATCAGACGGATATTTTTTTCTTAACAACGGAAGTGTCATGGTAGCCACCAATGTGATTTGTCCTGTGCATTTATCCAATGAGAACTACACCGATGTGGTGTAACAAGGGCTTGTTGTGTATCTTAACTTATTGAATCTAACAGCAATGATGGATTTTTTTTAAATGTTTTACGCAAACAGTGAGCTGTACACCTAGCTAAACTTTGGGGAGATGATCATTTCATTAACGTAAGTAATGGGACCGTACTTTTCTACTGAATATTCAAGGAGACGGGCATATCTAGCGTTAGCTAACTAGCTAGTTAACTATCTACTATAACTAAACAATCTTATAATTTTGGAAGAATGTTTGTCCTAACTCATGGTTTTGTTAAATATCCAGCTAGTATAACCGGGTGTGTTTGTCATATTTTGTATTGTAGAGTGCACAGTGGACAGAAGAGGCAATTATAGCTAGTGGTCCTGATCCCCAGGAAAAAAATAAATAAATAAAAATAATACACCTACATAATGACCCTGTCCGATTTCCTTGGAGCACTGAAAGATAACCCCTACTTCGGAGCTGGCTTTGGACTAGTTGGTGTCGGCACAGCAATCGCAGTGGCGAGGAAAGGGTCACAGATTGGCATGATCTTCTTCAGGCGTCATTACATGATCACCCTGGAGGTTCCCAGCCGAGATAAGAGTTACCACTGGTTGCTGAGCTGGATTACTAAACATGCTAAGCATACACAGCATCTAAGCGTAGAGACCTCATACATGCAGCACGAGAGTGGCCGCATTCACACACAATTTGACTTCCACCCAAGTCCTGGCAACCACATAATTTGGTGAGGCACCACAGACAGTGAGAATCAGGGGTGTTTTGTAGTTTGACAACCCTAAGATGTCTGACTGATCTTATCAAGCTCATTGTCAGAACGTTCAAGAATATTGTGTAGAATTGACTGCATAACATCCCTGCAATAAAAACACAGTATTTTCAAATTATACCTTCAAGGCAATACACTGAAAGCCTGTTTGGAAGAATAATGATGGAATAATGTTATGAAAGTAGTTGGGTTTTTGTAGGTATGGAAGAAAGTGGATAAGGGTGGAGAGGACCAGGGAGAAGCAGATGGTGGATCTGCACACAGGAACGCCTTGGGAATCTGTCACCTTCACAGCCCTTGGCAGAGACAGGCAAATATTCTTCAACATACTACAGGAAGGTAGGAACCAGTCTTACAACTGCTGATGTGTTTGGTGCAGAGTGTTTCAATTGCTTCAGATGTTTTGAATAAATAATTGGTACAGAAGAAGTTTCTCTTGATTATGAATTGACATATCCATACATGGAAGACCATAACACAACACAGTTTAGTTTTTTTTCCTCCCAACCCACATAGTTTTACTCATCACCTAATTATTAAGCCCTTTATATGCTAAATCAGGTGTTAAAGCTGTTGGTTTTCAATACTGAACCCAGTTTCTTCGTTGTGTGGTAATATTGGCCCTTTTTTAAAATAAAAATTAATCAGAGTTTCTAATCTGAACTCACTGATGCATCAACTGCTTGCTCATGTAGCACGAGAGCTGGCTTTGAAGCAAGAGGAGGGCCGTACTGTGATGTACACAGCTTTGGGAGCAGAGTGGAGGCCATTTGGGTTTCCACGCCGTCGCCGCCCCTTGTCTTCTGTTGTGTTGGAGAATGGGGTGGCCGAGAAAATTGTGGATGATGTAAAGGAATTTATAAGTAATCCAAAGTGGTACACTGACAGAGGTATACCATAACATTCAGATAATTAATTAGGTCTGCATATTTGAAAAAGAGTGTATGGGTGTTGATCCTTTTTTTGTTTGTTTTTGTTTTTATTTGTTTATTGTAGGCATTCCATACAGAAGGGGATATCTACTATATGGGCCTCCAGGCTGTGGAAAGAGCAGTTTCATGTAAGACTTGTGACTTTCATCATTACTACAAAGCATTATGCTAGAGTTACTAAATATCATCAGTACAAATACATAATCCAGTCATATCAGAGAATTGTCCACGAATTATCAAACAGCATGCTGTGGTGGAGTTTTTTTCTTTCTGCAGTGTAGTGTAAAGAAAGCAAACTTTCTTTTGAAATTACTTCAGAAGAGTAATTTATTTCTTGGGTGAGATATGGCTTTCCACCTTACTCTCAGGTACAACAGAGAGAACTAATCAATTGCCTGGAGAACAAAGGACTCAATCTCCTTGATAACCTCAGTACATAAATTTGCAATATTCATTAGGCCTTACTGTATAAACTTTGAGTTCCATAGTGTCAACATGGTCATGTCAGTGTCAACATTACATGAATTTACAGGTCGTGTGTATGTAGGATTATGTCTGTTTGGGTCCTTTGGTTGTGTCTTTTAGAACAGCCCTGGCTGGGGACCTGGGTTACAGTATATGTCTGATGAGTCTGAGTGACCGCAGTCTGTCGGACGACCGGCTCAACCACCTGCTTAGTGTGGCTCCCCAGCAGAGCATCATTCTGCTAGAGGACGTGGACGCTGCATTCGTCAGCCGCGATCTACTACCCACCGAGAGTAAGTCTATGGGGTGATGCTTCTTGAGTACCTGATCGTCTGATTTTCAAAGTGTACCTGTTTTTGAATTTTTTACATTATTGCTAGATGAAGCAAGCTGGAATCATTTACTAAAGGCAAAGTGGCAGAACCAGGTTATGGGAATAAATAACTAATAATTTCATGCTTTTAAGTTTTGGTTTTGGATTTTGTTATTTTTTTAAAACAAACACAAAAAAATGTTTTCTATGTGTTTTACCTGGACCTTATGTTTGCTGTTCACAGACCCAGTGGCTTACCAGGGTATGGGAAGGCTTACATTCAGTGGACTTCTTAATGCTTTAGATGGAGTTGCTTCTTCAGAAGCCAGAATTGTGTTCATGACCACTAATTTAATAGAAAGGTAAGGGGGAAATTAATGAATACATTTGCTATGTACTAAGCATTGTTATGTTAATTGTTACCCTTCTGTTTAGAGATTCTTATATGTTTACCTTCACAGATATAAAACTGTGATACTTAAGCCAGACAACTGTTATACTACACTGTGCACACAATTATTAGGCAAGAGAGTATTTTGATCATATCATCATTTTTATGCATATTTTCCAACTCCAGGCTATATTAACTTGAATGCATATTGCTCAACACCCTATATTAAAGTGTGCATAATTATTAGGCAGCTTCTTTTCCTCAGGCAAAATGGGCCAAAAAAGATTGTTAACTGACTTTGAAAAGTCAAAAATTGTAAAAAGTCATTCAGAGGGATGCAGCAATCTTAAAATTGCTATGATATTGGGGAGTGATCACAGAACCATCGCACGTTTTGTTGTAAATAGTCTACAGCGTTGCAAGAAACATGAGAAAAAAAGACGCAAATTAAATGCCAAAGATTTCAGAAGAATCAAATGTGAAGCATCCAGGAACCCATTATTCTCCAGTGCTGTCATATTCTAGAACTGCAACCTACCTGGAGTGCCCAGACATACAAGGTGTTTAGTACTCAAAGACATGGCCAAGGTAAGGAAGGCTGAAACCTGACCACCACTGAACAATACAAGGTAAAACGTCAAGACTTGGCCACAAAATATCTGAAGAGAAAATTTTCAAAGGTTTTATGGACTGATGGGACGAGAGTGACTCTTGATGGACCAGATGTATGAGCCCGTGGTTGGATGAGTACACAGGGCACAGAGCTCCACTTCAGCTCAGATGCCAGCAAGCTGGAGGTGGGGTACTGCTATGGGCTGGTATTAATTGGGTTAAAGTTGGACTCACGATCAGCTCCCAAACCTACTGCCAATTTTTAGAAGACACTTACTTCAAGCAGTGGTGCAGTAGAAGGTCTGCAACTTTCAAGAAAACCATGATTTTTATGCAGGAAATTTCATCATATGCATCAAATTACTCTGCTGTGTGGCTAGCCAGTAAAGGCCTTAAAGATGAAAGAATAATGACCTCCTTCCTCACCTGACCTAAACCATATTGAGAACTTGTGGGCCATTCTTAAACAGGAGATTAATGGTGAAGGAAAACTGTACAGCTGTCTGAACAGTGTCTGGGAGGCTGTGGTTGCTGCTGCACAAAAATTTGTTCGTCAACAGATTAAGAAACTGACAGACTCCATGAATGAAAGGCTTATGACTGTTATAGAACAAATGGGTGGCTATATTAGTCACTGATTTAAAAAAAAAATGTATTTAAATGTCAGAAATGTTTATTTGTTAATTTAGAGTTATTTGTTTATTATTCTCACTTTAACAGATGAAAATAACTGGGGAAAATTTCCATTTTTCATTTAGCTTATGACTTAACTGTACAATGTTTGCCCAATGATAATGTTGTCTTTTTATTGCTTTTGTTTTTTAACCTGTCATGTGCTAAAGGCTTGATCCAGCTCTAATAAGACCTGGTCGTGTGGATCTGAAGCAGCATGTTGGCTACTGTACACACTATCAACTTGCACAGATGTTCCGGAGATTCTACCCACTAGAGTCTGCCGCTAATGGGGAGAGATTTGCAGAGCGCGCACTAGCAGTGCACTCGGAGCTCAGTGCGGCTCAAGTTCAGGGACATTTCATGCTATATAAAATGGATCCTATCGGCTCTATTGACAATGTTGCAAAAATTAAAGAGTGATGGTAATGGGAACAGCGGTGTGAATTGCCAAAGAAACAATGGACAGATGATGATGATGATGATGATGATGATGATGGGAACGGATATTAAACTTGACTTTAATCTTTTTTTGTTTATTTCTTATACAACACAAAATATTTGGTCATTAAAATTGAAGAATGTGAAGTTTTTCTTTATTCTTGTAGTTGAGGATTTTTTTCCCAGTTTTTACACGCTTGCACATAGGTGACTAATGTAGAACTGTGGTGATCTGCAAACATCTAAAATAGATGATGGGCTTTTCTGTTTTTTTACGATTTCTAGTCTTAAGTATTTTTGTTGACCAATAGGAAATCTGATTTAAGTAGCCCATTGATGGGATTTAATTATATGGGTGTCCATGAGTGCTTTGATTAAGTTGCAAAATGATCCTAACAATACGATGTCAACATTTTGCATTTGTTTTACTTTACTTTAAGTTGCCTAAAAGGAGTTTGTTTTAAAACAAACTTCAAGAAGTACAGTAATATGCATTCATACCACTATGAAATTACATATTACTAGTAATATGATCAGTTTCTGCACAAGCTACCCTTTCTGTGTTTCCAAAGAACTGATTGGAGATTATACATGCAAACTGGAAGTGACAAGAATTTCAAATTAAGACAGCCAGTGACAATGAAAAGCAAGTCTTCCGGTAAGTAGTTAATTTAATGACTGTATTGCAGTGTTCAGATTTGTAAATGACAAACATTTTAGCACAACTGGAGCTCTAGATGTTTAATTCTTTGCCAAGTTCATAATGGGAAACATCAGGCGTTCTCTGAAGTAAAGCAATACATAAAATAAGAGATGTTAATAAGGGAGATTAATTGTCTCCGCTTTGAGAAGCTTTAGCAAGGCATCCCCTATCGCCACTGCCACAAATCTTCCCACGGAGCAAAAATGTTTCAGGCTTTCTTTATTTTACTGGTAGGTGGACCAGTAATGTAAAGTTATACGGCAAGCACCGTTGTTACCAAAGTAGAACTCCGTGCTTATTTGGGTAAAGGGTTAATCTTCGGGTCTGTGGCCCCGCCTCATGTAACCTTTACACAGTGAAAAACAAGTTTCTGGGTACATATCCCTTCATGCTGCTGCACTGATGGCGGGTCGATTAGCTCTGTGTTTGGTCGAGGCGACGGCTGGACGGCTGTACTTGAGGCCCACCGCAGCCGGTCTGTGCCTGAGAAGAGCAGCAGGGGGGACTGCTACCACTCCTGTCCCACTGCAGGCCAGTTCTGGGAACCTTAGGACTCAAGCTGATCTCCCTGAGGTCACTCTGCCCACATTTCTGTACAGGATGATCTTCAAAGGGTATTACAATCGATTACATGAGCTGCAGGTACAGTAAGTATGTTAAACAATATGGCCGATGTGCTGTTGAGAGATTTCTGTGCCCACTGGGTTGTTTTGTAATACATTTTAGACTTCACTCATTTGTATTAAAGAGCTGCCTGTAAATGTGTTGTTACATTTATGGTCTTTCATTCTGAATTGTTTGCCGAGCTTTGGCTACCCAGATGACAAATTGATGGTCTTTCTTTCGAGCCAGTTCACACAAAAACCAAAGATTTAAAGATCAGAATTAAAAGATGAGATGGTATTGGGAGATAAGGTGGTTATGTGAGAACTAAACAGCACTGAAAACCGAACCCAGTGGTTTCAGATACTTCTGTCAGAAAACCACAACAGAGTCTTTTGTCAGTGCTGTTCAGGTCAATTTCAAATAATACGATTTGTTCAATGAATAGTTTATACACTGGACATCTGATTTAGTTAACTTGGTTTGTTTATCTGCTGCTCAGAGAAACAACTGAGATTAAATAGAATTGGACAAAATAGGGGTGGTTTTCCCAAAACCTTCGTAACGCGAACTACTAAGTGTATGAACATTCTTACATTTACGAGCGTTTAATAAGCTTTTAATAACTAATTTCGTTTTTAAACTCGTTCGTAAATTTAAGAATACTCTGATCTGTTCGAAACTCCCTAAGCTATGTACTTTGTAACTTGAAGCTGTAGTGTAGTGAAGCTGTAGAACTACCTAAAAAAGCGCAGAGGCCGATAATTTTCGTTTTAAAAACTCACTAACGCGCTGGTTCAAAGCATGATAAAAACAGTGTGTTTATAATGTGGCTGAGATCAGTCGTTATCGGTCAACGCACACCTGATTTCCCTAAATTAATTTTGATCACTGTAGGTTAATTACCCAATTTTCCAACTGTCTTTAAGCAAATGTTTCAATGTATGATTTCTCCAGTTGTATGAAAAGCAGATTTATGGCCCTATGCTTAAAATGAACATTCGTGGGGAGCAGACTATTAACCTAAGCAGTGCGGCGCTGCTGGAGGAACTGCTGAGGAGAGATGAGAAGTTCCCTCGCAGAGGAGATATGACTCTGTGGACTGAATATCGAGATATGAAGGGCTTTGGATATGGTCCCTTCACTGAGTAAGCCACATCCATATTCTTTATACCAGTGCTTTGAAACTCATCCGTTATGGTATATTCTAAGATGTATTATGCTCATCAATGCTCATTATGTGTTTCTGTAAATATGAAAGTGGTCATATGAGAAATGTATGTATATGTATGTGTGCTTGGGAAAATCCAGTGGTTATGTAATACAGTGTTATAAAGCACCGTTGCCTTACTATTTATTATTGCAACATCTAATTTTGTGTTTACAGGCAATCAAGCCTCTGCGGCTTTCTTTTCCAAAAGATGTGTCCAAGTTTAAAAGTGTAAAATACATGTTTGTCCTGTGGGAGCTGTTGTGATTAATTCTGTGGCTTTAGTTTCTTAAATCGCCAGTTTCGAGACCTTTGTGACCTCTCCAACAAAGGCAAACTTTTTCATGGTTTTTCACCAGAGAGGGAGAGAAGTGGTATAAACTCCGAGCTGTGCTGAATAAACGTATGCTGCATCCCAAGGACTCGCTGAAGTATGAGAATGTAGTTAACGATGTGATCACAGATTTTGTTAAAAGGATACGTTACCTGTGCAAGATAAGCCCTACTGGAGACCTGGTGCCCAATGTGACCAATGAGCTGTACCGTTTCTCTCTAGAAGGTATGATCAGTCAGGCTTAATTACATCCGGAGCGTCTACTTATTGTATCTACCCACATATTGTTTAATTTGTATTGTACGCTTAAATCATGTGCAAATATATAACAAGTGTGTTTACAGTGAGTATAAACACAGTTCTGATGAAGTAGAAATAATATACTGTTTAATTTCTGTGTTGAGCATTTCATCTTTCTGTCCTTTTCCTATTTTTTTAGGAATCTCCCGCATATTGTTTGAGACTCAGATTGGCTGTCTGGAAAATGAGATTCCAGCTGAGACTCAGAACTTCATTAACTCGATTTCCCAGATGCAAAGAGAGAGTATACCTGTGTCCGTGCTACCCAAATGGACCCGCAATTACTTGCCGTTCTGGAAGCACTACGTGGCTGGATGGGATGGCATTTTCAGTTTTGGTAAGTAATTGAAATAATTGTACAGTGTGGATGTTTTGTTTGTGTGTTCTGTGATATTTCACACTGTTTTGATTTACTAATAAGTACTAAAAGCTTTACTGTGTACACTTACTCAGTAGCTGTACCTAAGAGGTAGCTTTGTAATCCACAGAGATCTGCCAGTTGTAACCCACTAACATACTACTGGCAGTACTGTTGTATTGTGAAGTCAGTTGATCATCTGAGTCCCATACTCTCTGTATCTGTATCAGGTGGTGTTATTGCACTCATAAATACACTTTATGAAAATATACATTAATATATTAGAAATATACATATATACTGTATGTATTCATTTATATTTACTTATGCAAAATATCTAGACATCACCTCCTCAGTTTTTAAACAGGTTGTTAATGAAAGAGACCACTTGCCACATGTGCAAACAACAAGACAAGTTAGTATGAGCTTTTGAGTACATTAAATTGACAAAAAAAGGATGGTAAGTAGATGTACATAATAAAGTTGTCACTAAGCCTACTCAAGACAACTTCTCATTTACAAGTTTATTAAAACATGGTTTTGTATAGCATGCAAGCTAATTGACAGAAAGATGGAAGACATTCAGAAGCGTTTGGATACAAACCAGGAAGCTGCAGGAGAGTATCTCACCTACCTTCTCTCCAACACTAAAATGTCTAAAAAGGATGTGTACGGAAGTGTTGCTGAGCTACTACTGGCTGGTGTGGAGACGGTAAGTATTGAACACAATATAGCTTTGATTATGAATACACAAATTAGATTATTTATACGTGGCAGCATGAGTATAAACACAAGGAAAAATAAACAGTAAATGGGATAAAATGCACATCTGTCTCTGTCCTGTCCCTTAAGACCTCCAACACTTTGCTGTGGGCTTTGTATCTGCTGTCACGGGATCCAAAAGCACAGGATATTCTATATCAGGAAGTGGCCGACATCGTCAAGGGAGACCAAATACCTGCAGCTCAGGACATAAACAACATGCCTTACCTCAAGGCTGTCATCAAGGAGACACTGAGGTGCATGTCCTGAAGGAGAGAAAGAAGGTTTAAATTAACATTAGCATTCTGTTGAACCAGTTTTGTGTAAAATTACTTACATCCATGTTAAGGCAGGATTCCACAGTATGTTGTAGAAAAGTACTCAAATTATTTTCAGAGCAGTTAGAATATTTTACTATGGAAGGTAATGAGTTATTTATTTTATATATTCTTTAAAATGCCTTGGTAATTTTAACCACTTTATTAATGTTGTTATGATTACACATAGAATGTACCCTGTTGTTCCCGTAAATGCACGCCTTTTGTCAGGAAATGATGTGATCATTGGAGGACACTTCTTCCCAAAAGAGGTGCTTATTTTTTTTCTTTTACATTGCAACATTTGTCTGCTATGTATAAAGTGCAGTAACTAATCACCAGCCCTTATGAACAGACAACGTTTGTGATCTACCATTACGCAATCAGTCAGGATGAGACAGTCTTCCTTCATCCACAAATGTTCAAGCCTGAACGATGGTTACGGGATGGGAGGGAGAGGCCTCACCCCTTCGGATCCCTCCCATTTGGGTTTGGAGTAAGAGGGTGTGTTGGCCGCCGCATCGCTGAACTAGAGATGCACTTGGCTCTGGCAAGGGTAAGAAACCAGACATGCCCACCCTCACTGGGTCATATAGAGAATATCCTCTCTCTGCTTGCATAATTATTCAGTCACTTACAACATGTTTGTATGTAACAGAGTATTTTTTAAATGTGAAGCAGATAATCATGCCTTAATCCATTATGTAACTTACTTATTCATGCATGTTTAGCATACTGAACATCCTCCACAAGAGGGATGTATTAGCATTCAAGTAGAGACACTATGTAAGAGTGGTGCTTTGCAACAGTAACACTTTGTAACACGGTTTTGAATTTATACACTTTATTTCTGTCTAGATAATCAAGCTGTTTGAAGTCCAACCAGACCCCAGCATAGGAGACGTCAAATCAATAAACCGCAATATGCTCGTGCCAGACAGACAAGTAAACTTTCACTTCCTGGAACGGAAAGATGCATCCACTTAAACGGCTTTTTCACAGTTTTAGTTGAATTTGGATTGTCATTTTACAGCAGATTTAAAAAATATTGTATAAAGACATATGTTTAATATTATGGTTGCTATATGTTCATTTGACAATACTATGGTGAATTTGGTTGTAGTAGCCCACATAAAGCCCATGAGTACAGGACCGTTTTTATGAGTATTACTTTCAGTTTAAATAAAAAATTTAAATTGTTAATTTAAAATTAAAAACAATTTAAAAAACAATATGTGTGTTCACTCATATATTAGATCTTGTCCTATGGTATGTTCCAGTAATACACTTAGCAACAGATTTCTCTGGCTCCTCAACATGTATGTATGTGTGTGTGTGTGTGTGTGTGTGTATTTATATATATACACACACACATATATATATATATATATATATATATATATATATATATATATATATATATATATATATATATATATATATAAATTATGTATGTGTGTGTGTATGTATGTATATATATATATATATATATGTGTGTGTGTGTGTGTGTGTGTGTGTGTGTGTGTGTGTGTGTGTATATATGTATTGTGTGTGTATGTATGTATATATGTATGTATACGTATATGTGTGGATGTGGGTAGGTAGGTAGGTAGGTAGGTATATGGTTCATTAGTGTTATGTGACTGTAGTTCCCTTTTAATAGTGTTTGTCTCCAAAGGGGGCAGTAGTTAGTTTTGAATATCACGAAACACACCCGCCATTACGA
This sequence comes from Electrophorus electricus, assembly GCF_041902795.1. NCBI lineage: Eukaryota > Metazoa > Chordata > Actinopteri > Gymnotiformes > Gymnotidae > Electrophorus > Electrophorus electricus. Next base: position 29,590,737 of record NC_137500.1, read on the forward strand.
CGACGAATTGAAAGTGTCGGTAGGTCTTTTTAACTAGCTAGCTAGGATAACAACATTGGGAATATTCCATTGTTTCCTCACCGATAACAATTATTTTGTTACAACATATGATGTGGACAAACCAAGGACAATATCCGTATTTGGTGTTGTAGTGTCTACCTTGTAGGAAATTGTGTTATGAAGGGTGTGGTGAGAAAGACAACGTTGCTACCAAGCTATCCTAAAGAAATGGCTAACCAAGCTAGCTAGCTATCCAACAGTACCTAAGTTAGCAATTTGTCGAGGTTTACAGTCCGAAGAGTCACATTAACATGGTCATCTTCGTGTAGTTATAGCCCACGGTGCATATTGTGAACCAGTATTGTTAATTTGATCACGAGACTAAACATCAAGATGAATTCGTCTAATATTTTTGGCAGACAACAAAGTGGCTTTCAAGTACCGAGTAATACCAGTCAGAGTAGTGGCATATTTCAATCATTTGGTCAGCAGGGCACAAGTAGCACAACCCAAAATATCAGCTTTGGGCAACCATCAACGTTTGGCCAGCCTTCAGCTTTTAATCAGCAGTCAATTTTTGGTCAACTAACTGGGCAAACATCTGTCTTTAACCAAACTTCATCATTTGGTCAAAGTGGTGGGCTAGGACAGTCCTCATTTTCTTCCATGGCTCAATCACCGGGTTTTGGACAACCAGCTTTAGGTCAGGAGACACTTGGATTTGGAACACCTTCACCTTCTACCGTGCAGAGCCAGACTCCTGCCTTTGGTCAGGTATCAGCATTTGGTCAAACATCTGTATTTGGACAACCCACATCTGGATTTGGCCTTCCTTCCACTAACTCTCAGCTGGCCACTAGTTCTGTCAGCACAGGAGGTACTCAGCCCAGCTTTGGGCAGTCATCTTTTGGTCAGCCCTCTGCCTTTTCTTTGCCTACTGCTACATCAGGCTCTGTTGTGAGTGGTCAGAATAATACACAGACATTGTTTAGCTTTAAACCACCAAATGAGGCTGTCTTCAAACCAATTTTCAGTGTCAGTCCAGAGCCTCCTAACCCTCAGCCGGCTCCTGAGCCTTTGGGTTTACCCAAGCCAACGGCGAGTGGTTCAGACAGCAGTGCACCTGGTGGCTCTGGTGTATCTCTTTTCACAGGTGTAAAACCAAGCACTCTGGGCTTCAGCTTCTCTCAGCCTGGATCTGCCCCTTCTGTCTCAGCTACAAGTGGCAAGATTTCCCAGACAGAGACACTGGGTGGAAATGGTCTCCAATTCACATTCTCACAACCTGCCAACCCATCGAGCAATTGCAGCAGCACTAGTGCTCTTCAACCCTCCACGGTTCCCAGCAGTTCTTCCTCATTCAGCTTCTTAGCAAAGGTCCTCCAGCCCCAGACAGAGACTAAGATGCCCCTGTTTGGTGGCACTGGCACTGCTTTTGGCCAGCCACCCTTTGGATTTAGAGGGCCAAAGCATGGACAGAGTCAGGCTGAGAGATTAGGAGATGAGGAGAGCACAGGAGAGCCAGAATTTGGAAGTCTTGGGAAGGGCATGAAACGAAAAGATGAGCCTGTTGACCCAAATTCCAGTCAAGGAAAAAGTTCCAAAATTGAGGAGGTGCAAGGTGGAGCAGAGGCCCCAAGGCACCTATCAAAACGGCCCCTCCTGCGGAATCGAGGACCTGCTAGCGGGCTATTTCGGAATGCCTTAAGTGGCTTGATGAAGACGTCAGTTAGGAAAGAAGACCGCCCCCTCAACTGGAATGAAGAAGACAGACCAGATCCCCCAGTTCCAGATGCAGATGTGTCTGCTACCCCACCTAGAGCTCAGGTTCCCATTAGAAACATTCTGGAGAAAGCAGAAAAAGCTGGTGAGGTTTTGTTTTATATTCATATTTATTAAAGCATATGATACAGCTACCATGCCCATTTATAATCTGGAGATTGCTGTGAACTGACCCCGTAATCCATAGCTATGTCAGGACTATAAAGTGTCATAGTATATTTGGCTCAGTCTGTTTGTTTTTGAAGCTTTTAAGCCTGAAGCTGAGAGAAGTACCCCAGCCCGAAGAGCTCGACATGGGGAGAGCACTGACAGCCTGGCTAGTCTCTCTCCCTCTGAGACTACTGTCATACAGTGTAAGGGAGTTCCCCCCCACATCAACAATAAAGGCATGATTGGAAAACATTTTGGCCGCTTTGGAAAAGTGGCCAGAATATATTGCAGACTTCAAAAAAATGTAGCCATTGTACACTTCCATGACCATGTAAGTTTCTCCTTTTTTAAAATAGAATATGTTTTCTAGATTCTTGTCACAGAAATTGTATGTTACATTTGATACCATATACGACGTGCTGTATGATACATGGACTAATAGATTTCTGATTTTATCAGGCAACAGCAGTTAAGGCAAAAAAGAGGGGTAAAATTATCCAAGGGACTGAAATACAAATATTTTGGCAAAGAAAGAAACAAAGTAAGTGACTGCATTGATCTTAACTTAATCAGATGATTCATTACCAGATCATCTGATACATTTGCTTGATCAAATATTTGTTTTCCAACTCTATTTTTGTATCTGACAGTCAAAAATAATTATGCTATATTTACCCATTAAGGTCCAAGCGAAAAAGCAGAGAGAGCTCCAGAGATCAAGGATGTTGGTGTAGAAGGAGACTCGAGGCCTGTGGGCTCCCAGCTCACTCCACTGCGAAAATCTTTGCCCAGATCTCCAGCTGTCACCAGTTCCATCTCTCTCCCTAAAGGGTACCTGCTCCAATTTTTAAAAAAATTTGCCATTCTTGTATCTAATTAGCACACATTTTGCAAATTAGCATGCTTGCTTACTCTGTTTGAAGTACTCGTGTACTCCTCCCTAAGAATGTTTCTCTTCATTTCTGCTCAGCTGTATTTTAAGAATACTCGCTTACACTTATATTCAGTTTTGTGGCATGCCCCACTGGTCATTATTACTGACTCTGTTTTGTTTTCTTCTTTCAGGTCTCCTGCCAAGAAACCCTCTGTGACAACAATACTCCAGTTTGATAGTGAATACCAACAGGAAATGGCCTTAGAGGGCCACAGCCTAGATCGCCCAATGATCAGTCTTCCTTCATCCCTCCAGCATCTGATTGGTCAGGAGGCTGAGACAGCAGAAGAGAAATACCGCCTTCTTGAACAAAGAGACAAGATCCTTCGACAATGTACAGACACGCTGCTGTTATCTTAAATGAATGTATTACTGCCTTTATTGCTTGCAAAAATGTAAAATGAATGTAGCAACCATTCTTTTTTTTCCTCTTTGTAGTGAGACCCAAGAGAACAGACTTGGACATGTCCAAAGTGTTTGTGGGAACATGTCTTGATATGTGCCCTGAAAAGGAGCGTTATATGAGGGAAACTCGCAACCAACTCAGTATCTTTGAACTTATTCCAGACACAGAAAAGGTTTCTCCTTTCGGTTCTCTTCCACTCACATGTCGGAATCTTTATTTTATTTCATATTGAATGAGGAATTCTGTTTAAACTGTTTTTGGTTTCAAGTCAAAATGTTAACCATCAGTAGTTTTACAATGTCTTTATTATTGTTACTTAACTTGGTCTGGCCCTACTGTTTTCTCTAAATTTATAGCCCAAAGAGCTTCATGAGTGTGTAATTCTGAACATTGAACAGTGACACTGGTGCTCATTTGGAAACTGGTGAAATCAGCCATGCTCTACTGTCCAGGTGGACCATTACGCTGCCATTAAAGAATACAGCAGGTCATCAGCTGATCAGGAGGAACCTCTCCCTCATGAGCTGCGGCCCCTGCCAGTGCTGAGCATGACCATGGACTACCTGGTTACTCAGATAATGGACCAGGGGGATGGCAACTATCGTGACTGGTATGACTTTGTTTGGAACAGAACCAGAGGAATTCGCAAGGTGTGCCCCAGTGCTTCAATTCCCTTTTTTATTCAGATTGCTTTTGTTACTATAGGCAACACACTTAATGCCTGTGGTTCTCTTCTACACTCTTGATTTATGTTTTTACAGGATATTACGCAGCAGCACCTGTGTGACCCTATCACAGTATCGCTGATAGAGAAGTGCACTCGCTTTCACATACACTGTGCTCACCACCTCTGCCAGGAGCCAATGATTTCCTTCGATGCCAAGATTAATAATGAGAACATGACCAAGTGCCTCCAGAGTCTGAAGGAGATGTATCAGGACCTGGCCACCAAGGAGGTGTACTGCCCCCATGAGGCTGAGTTCCGCCAGTACAGTGTGCTGCTCAAACTCAATGAAGGAGATATTCTTCGGTATGTTTCTGGGTTAGCAGTGAAATGAGTTGCCATTTGGTCTTGTACTATGTTTAGTATTTGTGCAAGTAGTGTGTAGTATTGCCTTACAGACTGTAACGTTTGTATGCAAATTGTGAGTGATGCAGTGATCACAGAAACACAATTTTTTTTGTCTTATAGTGAAGTGCAGCAGTTTCATAAAGAAGTCCGTGACTCAGCTGAAGTGAAATTTGCAGTACAAGCCTTTGCAGCCCTCAACAGCAACAACTTTGTCAGATTCTTCAAGCTAGTGAAAGCAGCATCTTATCTGGCCAGTTGCATTCTTCACAGATACTTTAATCAGGTGTGTGCTGTTTAGAGAACAAGTCATATCCTCTAAGAATATTTACCCAAGATTTCACTAATGGAATGTTTTTCTTGGTAAGGTGTCCAATTTGATCAGAACTAAAATGCAGTTTTTTTTTTCTGTGTGTGGGGGCGGTGTTAGGTGAGGCACACTGCACTGAAGGCCCTGAATATGGCCTACACTGTGGGCTCTCAAAGGTCCACCACCTTCCCCGTGGAGGACTTGGTCCGAACGTTGATGTTTCGCAATGCTTCTGAAGCCACCGACTTCCTGCAGCAGTATGGACTCAGTGTTACTGATGGGTAAGGACTAACATTTACTTTTTTTCTGTTCTTGGAATATTTATCAAAAACATAACAGTTTACGCTTTTTGGGCTCTTTTGTGTGTGTGTGTGCGCGTGTGTGTGTTTATGTGTAATTTCTCCAGCATGGCCGAGCTGAGTCGTACAGCCTATCAGGAGCCAGACTTGCCCCTGCCCCAAAGGAAGTCGATGGCCATCGAGAGGAAGAGGGCGGTACTGATAGGGGAGGTTGTGAACGGTGGAGCGCTACCCAATCCCCCTCAGCACATTCCAGTCTGCAGCTTTGATTCGAACAACAAATACAGAGGGGAGGGAGCTTCTTTTGAGCTACCTCCAGCTGCAATAAAAGGTTGTGCAAGAGCATTTTCATATACTTATCTTAAATTGCTTGATCATACTACTTTTTCCTTGTAAAAGAGTTTAGTGCTGTGGTTTGGGTTGTGCCAAGTCATTAAACACTCAAAACTTCAAAAAATTGTCATAAACGACCAACATAAAGAGCTTAGTTCTTCCAAGTGTGAATGTTATGACGACTGACTAGGCACCAAGACTGTGCACCCCAACTCACTGTTCCAGAAGTGTCAGTCATTTAAAAAAGCAATAGAAAGAACAACTTTAAGTTTTGAGATTTAGGTTGTGATTTTTGATTTCAGTTCATTAGTCCATACAGCTGAACAGTCTATTAGACAATACATGACTTTTTTTTTTTTTCTTTGGGCACAGATCTGAACCATCTGTAAATTCCAAATATGAGCAAAATGGTCTATGCGAACAGTCCCCTTAAATCAGTCATGCAAGCAATTTAGGAATGAATCTGTGTATATATAATTGGTTGTTGCATGAGGCCTCTTGTACCATCATGGTCTTCCTCTAGGCTTAGTAGTCTAATGGGGTTAGTCATGTGACTATACTGAGTGGTTTACATGTCTCCTCTTGTGCTGTGTGTCTACAGTGGAAGTTCTTCCAAAGCCTCTGAGTGCGACAGATGCAAGATCTCATCTCAGACCTAAACTGCTGGTAGAACCTAGTCTGTTTGCAGAGTCGCCTGCAGTAGTGGAAATCCCTCAGCCCACAGAAACGGAGCAGACTGGGGAGCCTTCCCAGCTTGTTGTCCCTGGGCTGCCCCTGAACCCAAAGCTCACGTTCCAGCCCATAGCACAGCCCCAGCCTATCAGACCCACATCCCCCCCTCCAAAACTCGAACCAGCCTACTCCAATCAGGTGAAATACTCAGAAGGTGGGATAAGGACAGGATTAAGGACAGCTGTGTGTAGTTTATGCATGATGAATATGTAAAGATAATTAGCATCCTCCTGTGCCTCCTGTAGGATCTAATGAATGAGCTGGAATCTGTGGTGGAGGAGGTTTTGCAGGCTGAGGTTGCAGACATAGCCAAAGCTGGGGCTGAATATGTCTCTGCAGCTCTGAGGTCTGAAATGTATTTTTCAGTATGTTATTATTTGAGAGATATATAATGTATAAAAATGTGTTTTTATTTATTTGTATATAGTTTGTTAATGCATCATCCTGTTGTAATGTGGGCATATCTTTGTGCCTTTGCACACTGCAGCGTGAGTGAGACTGAACTGGAGACAGTGGTTTGCGAGGTGGTGACTCAGATGCTCAGAGACCTGTCAGCTTCAGAGATAGCTGCTGAGAGGGAGAGGATTGCTGAGGAGAAACGCAAGCTAGAGGAAGCCAGGTGTCTGAATCTCTGACTCTTTGTTCAGGCTCACAAACAACTGAGAGGCTTTTTTTTCCACATTTCTTTAGTTTCTATTTGGATTGCAGTAAGAAAGTGCCACACAACTGCCAACTTCTCTAAAAGCACCAGTGGGATTATGTAAAATGTTGACATGAATGCAGAACATTTGCGATATTTGGATTAAGACTAAGTTTGCTTCATGCATTTGTTTTCAGGCAGAGGTTGGAACATGAGGCCTTCCTGGACGAGCTGAGTTCAGATCTCTGTGCTGAAATCACCGAGGAGGTCCTAACACAGTGCACCAGGGAAACAGCCGATGCAGAAATAAAGTCAGTCCAATTTTCAATGCAGTTAAAATCCAAACTTGCTCAGAGGCATTAAATATCTTATTGCAAATAGCAAGACATGGATCTCCCTCTACAAATTGATCAATCTTAAAAGCATGTAGTACCAGGAATTAATCCAGAAATTTTAATGTATGTGTGTACATGCATGCATGCATGCATGCATACATGGGTGTTCATTTTTAGTACATATAGAACGAATGTCTTCCCCATAGATGTGCGCTGGAGGAGAAGGCTGTATATGTGGCCCACTGCTCAGAGGAGGTGTGTAACAGCTTAGTGGAGGAGGCACTGGAACAGGAGATCGCTCATCTAGCCAGAGACTTGCTGGCAGTGGAGTTACGGCGAATACACAAGTTTATCAAAAGGTATAAAACACTTTTATTGCTGTGTCAGTTCATGTGTTTAATGTGTGGTCCTGAAGAGTGCACTTGTGCCCCTCTCCACAGAGTTGTCTCTTCTGCTTTTATATGTTTTTGAGAGTTTCTGCTGTGAATTTATTCCATGTGTAATGGACTCTGTGTTTTTTGCATGTTTAGGTGGCGTGATGTGGTAGCTGTGCGCAGACAGCTAAAAAGGCAGATGCGTGGGTTCCCTGCAGCCCCATGCTGTGTGGACCCTCGCTTCAAGCTGAAGGCCTGGGCCCCCAGCGCTCCGTCCCCCAACTCCAAGGACGTCCTCGCACGAGGCGTTGTCAACCTGGGCAATGCAGGGAACATGGTCGTCTCCTGCACCAGGTAACCACACCGGATTTGTCACTGCTCACATTCTCAGTATCACCATTAAAGTCATAACTGCGTGTTATGGTAAATGCATTTTATTTTTTGTAATTACAGTCTACTAAAAACAAGGAATGACAGCATCCGTCAGATGAGAGTGGACTTCTACTTTAATTTGTTACTGAGGTGAGAGAATTTGGACTTGGCTATGTGTCTGAGTGTGCAGTGCACACTTCATTGTTGATCTGATTGAATGATTTGTGTGTTTTTCTTTGGTGCAGTGAGCGTATTTGGGCTCCTCTTGACCTGCCCATGCTGGTGGCTGAAAGCACCCCCAATCCACCTGACAGAATCTTCTGGAAAGCGGCTCTTCTGCTTCCCAGTGACCAGGATGATGACATGAGCTTTGCTGACAGGTGTGAGAAAGACTGCATGGCAACACTTTGTCCTAAGTGTCTGGACCATCATGTTTTGTCAAATTAGCAAAATCAGTCATTTTAGCTGTCTTTTGAGTCAATTTTCATGAGATTTTACAGATTAAAAAAAAAAAAAAAAAAAAGTTTGGAATTGTGTTGGAAAAACATTTGGAAAAAGTTTGGAATTGGGAAATCCTTCACAAAAAACACTTTTTGATGGCTGTGCTGCAGCACCCTAAAACACTGGCTGGAAGTGAAGCTGGGTGGTGCAGTGAGGAGGGAGGAGAGTGCAGCAAAGGTGGAAGGGAGCATGCAGACACTGCTCATCAGCAACAGCCTGAGAGATACAGGACTGAAGACCCACAGAGTTCACCTCTGCATAAAGGTGACTCCCTCTGCTGACAACCCAACACAGTACCGCAAACATTCATGTCTTTGTCTAACTGTTCAGCATTACTGTTAGACTGGGTCTGTACTGTACCAGTTATGTTTTCTTTCTCTATACATGTATTTTTATAATTATTTATTTCAAATTCTCAGATGTTGAATGCAATGGTTTTATTTCTGAGTACAGTTGAGCTCTCCATGTAATAAGTGATCTGTTAATTAATGTATTTATTAGATTTATCAGTTTTTGGTTATATTTTGGGTTATTGGGTTTTTGTCTTTTGCAGTAATAAATGCTGTGAGTATGGCATTGTGGTGTGTTTAACAAAACCTTCTATTGCATAGAGGTCCTGTAAAAGGATGTTGGAATTTAGTTCTCTCAAGTTTAGTCTTGATGTTCTCTCCCCATCTCCTTGCAGGTGAGCCATGGTCCTCTGAGCGAGGAGGGCCAGAGTCAGCTGGAGGAGGGAAAGGATCTTCTGGGAACCAGTGCCCTGCTCATGCTGCTGCCACCGCTGTCCAGCAGAGGCCATCCTGGCCTGGGGGAAGCTGACGGAGATGTGCCCTTGCTCTCTGCTCTTCTCCAGCTGAAGCAGGTGCAGCAAGCTAGTTGCTGGAACACAGCACTTCCCCTGGTGCTGCTTATACCTGGCCAGCTGGAAGGACAAATTACTGAAGAGAAGCTAGAGGAAGGTAGTGGCAGCTGTGTACATATACAATGGTGTTATTACAAAGTCATCACTATTTTTCTGTTTATCTCTCATTTTATCAATATTCAAATCCACATTTTCCTGAATATTTGTGACTTACAAACTCATGAGCTTTATGACCATGTCATTAGTTTTTCTCTCCTTTGTCCTATAGTTCTTATGTTGAAGACCCTAGTTAATGATGGGCTAATCTCAGAATACATCTTTATCCATGTTGCGGGGAACATCACTGACCTGCAGGGATCCCATCAGGTCAGTCCCATCATGTTACTAAGCCCCCAATCTAACACAAGCAGCTTTGGTACAGAGACCAGAATCAAAAGAAGTCAAAATATGCAATATGATGATGATTTTTCATCTGTAAAGTGTCCCTTCAGAGGGTTGACTCTTACTGTGTGTCATGCAGCATCCCATATAATACACATGAAATGCCTGGAAGTCAGCATGCTAATCCATAGCCTTCTTTTTCATCTCCAGCTTGTTGTGTTGTAGTGATTTGATCACATATAGCTCAGAAAAGACTGTATGAAGACAAACGAGATTTTGTTTGAGTAAAAAATACAGCTGTTGTTTTATTGATCTCCATCAGATTGGCGAGGCCGTGCGCTGGCTGGTAGCCCACTCTCCAGCCTCTACTGTCCTCTCTTGCCAGCCCCTGCTCCAGTTTGTAGAAGCAGGGCTGTGCCGCGAATTCCACGCCAGGTTCGGTCATGACAAGCAGGAGCGGCTCCAGGCTGGTTTCCCATGCCAGGAGCCAGCAGCCATCATTCGCCTGTATAATAGTGTGCTGGCCTATCTAGCAGGCATGGTCAGCTCTGAGCAGCTGGCCAGCCTCTCCTGGCCCCCGCCTGAGTTCTCTCTACCTGAGAACAAAGAGCTGGTGCCACACCTGGAGTGGAATTCTCCACAGCATCTGGCCTGGCTGAAAAGGGCCATTCTCAGCCTGCAGATCCCTGAGTGGGACCGGCCCCCTCCAAACAGTATGTCTGTTGCACTGATGAAAGTTTCTTCTGACTTTCAGTTTCTAGGTGTGCCTTAGGTATTTCATATATTAAAGCAGTGCCACGTCACTTGTAATTTTGAAAATCCTTTGTAAATAATTAAACAAATGTCTCTCTTCCACCAGCTTCGTGGCCCTGTCTATGTGCATACATATTTCAGTATGTATCCCAGATCCCTAGCTCTGCCCAGAGCCAGCCCCTCCTCATGTCTCGCCTGGAGCACTTGCTAGCCAGAGTGCTTGCCCAACAGCAACGTCTAGCCAGTGATGAGGAGGTCGATGATGAGAAAGACAGGCCTTCCTTTAATCACATACCCTGGGATGACATCTTATTCCTCTGCATAGAGCATCGGCTGAAAGACTGGAATCTACCAGAGACTCCAAATGCAAAGGGTGAGTGTGTCATTCATGGGGATTTTCAGAATTTTGTTCATGTTCTCTGATATGTGTCTATGTAGTTACATTTTCCACAGCTTTTTGTTTTGGGGACTGTGGTCAACTTGGCTTTCTATGTCTGTTATAGATTCCTTCACTGACAGTGGCGATATCTGGGTGTACTATTACAAAGACCAGCTTAAGGACTTCCTTCCTCCAGAGAGTTGGGTAGCAGCTGTAAAAGGCACTCACATGGAGAAACGGCAGCATGCAGATGGGTAAGAATCACAGGCTGTAGATGCACGTAACTCTTCAGTCCCGAGTCCCACGTTTCCAACTCAGTAATCAGCTTTTTCTAGTTCTTGTTTCTCTGGTACAGGCATGCTGGGAGGAAATATCGTTTAAGGGAAAAGAACCCTCAGTGTCATGCTATTCTGTTTTGTTTACATTCATGGATTAAACCTGGCACTTTTCCTGCAAATAAGACATTTCTCAGGTCATTGTGTAGCCAGATAGCTCAGAGTGATTTGATCAATCTCTGGGAAGGCTCAGAGAAGTAGAGGGTGAAAAAGGTCCATAGATCTTGATTATTCAACTAATGCAACCATACAACAAATGACGAAAAATAAAAACAAAAATATGGGCTGGCTTGTCCTTTATACTCCATTATTTATCCAATATAGAGATAATTTTGCATAAATTCCTTATTTGAGCTTTCAATTAGGTTTTCTTCCAGGTCAAAGGTGAGCTCAAGGCTCAAGACTCTGACCCCAGCTGCACAGTTGCCCAGGCAAAGGTTGTTCCAGAGTCAACCGGAGGCCGAGGAGAGCCCTTCTGTGCTGGACATCACTCGTACTCTCTCCACTCAGGAGCTGCTGCCCCACCATCTGCTTTCTAGCATCCAGTTGGAGAAGGCTCATAACCAGCGGTTAGTGAAACACTTCAGTCTGACCCTTAACAGTTTCTAACAGCTGTGTTGCATGTTGATGGATGCCTTGAAAGTGAAGATAAAAGTAGACCTAATCCCTGGTTTGTTGAGCTTGGAAACAGGTAAAGCTGTCTCCTCTGGACCAGTGTGCTGAACCTTCTGATGTGTGTTCAGATTTGAGCAGCAGCTGGAGCGCTGGTTGGCACAGGATCCCCTAGACTCTGTCTCCATGCCTCTCTTCATCCCTTCCACGCTGCTGTCTGTGCCTGAATTTTTGGCTCCCAGCCGCCGCCCTATTGTGTCTGCTGCCTCTCTAAAACAGGTAATCTCAGACCTGATTTTACATTTTATTTATTTTTCTTGCTGCAGTAGGCAGTCCTACTGTGTTTGTGATTGAAGGTACTTGTCATTGAAGTTGAGTTCTGGGAAGTGTTTTTAATAGTGTAAAATCTATTGCAGTTTGTCTCTGTATGAGCTGAAACATGAGTTTTTACAAAAAACATTTTTATGTAAAAAGAAAAAAAAAAACAACTCAAAGAAATCATGGACTGGTTTTGATCTTTAGCTGTTTGAAGAATAACTCCATTTTATTTAGTTTTGCATTTAAAGTGTGACGAGACACAGGTGTTTTTGCACAAACTCTGTGTGTGTGTGTGTGTGTGTGTGTGTCTGTTTGTCTACCTACTTTTGCAGGGGATTGAAACCGATGACCCTGCTGAAAAGGTTCCTGCCACTTGCAGAAAACATGCACCTCTGTCTCTGACACAACGGCTGGAGGAGCTTGAAAGGTTGATATTAATCAATCAAGAGGAAGAGATGGCATGCAGTCTCAAGATAAACAGCCTGTTGGAAATCATAGAAGACTGAGCAATGTGCTCCTATCTCTTAATACTTTCTGTGGTATTATAGTTGCTTAATAGCCAGTGTTGGATTGTTTTGAAAGGATTTTTAATGTATGTATTAAGTTTTGATGCAATACATTGGCCTTTAAAAATAACTTTTTTTCCCTTTTAGTTTTGTATATCATGGTAGTTGTAATTAAAAAAAAAATCAGCTGCCATTTGTACTTTAACATTTGTTATGGTTCAAAGTAATGTGCCTGGCACATGAGTTGATTTATTTGCTGATATTTATGTTTATATGCGAGTGTAGAATGCTTTTTATTGTGTTTTATTTATAGTACAGAAATGTGTGAGCTGTATTTTTGCCTTCTGCCCACTTTTGGGAAAGCAATAAAGTTATATACTGAAAGCTTGTAACCATTCTAGAAAGATTGAAATTGCTCTGCGTTGTGGCAGCGACTGCAAATTATTTGAATACCACGCCCATTTCCCCACCTTCCTAAAGGATAGTTGGACGAGCCGTCCTATGGTACTATCACTCCACGCAGAAGATGGCTCGGAAGGCGTCGCTGAGGGTTGTGGGGAATTTAGTTTTATGGTGTATTTTCGTGGACGAAGGTTGCATAAATGACTAATGTAGAGAACTACGTTAAAAAAAAATCCTCGTAGAGGGAGGATCGTCGGTGTCGGACGAAATTTGACGCATATATTTCAACTTTTAGAGAGGTTTAATCATAAAGTGACAATATGAGTGAGGGGACGTAAGTATATTTCAGCGCATAGGACAGATTTATTGAAATGCGATTTTAGAATACGTATGGGTTAGATCCTGAGGACATTTGTGTGCTTGTGTAATGTACTGGAATTAGAGTATCACTGGGGTAGCTTTTTCATGTTTTTTATTACTAACTTCACTTTCCATGTTACTTTATCGGCCTGCGTTATGGTTTCTTTATTACACGTTCTTAGTAAAACCTAAGTCCCAGTGCATTACCCAAACACTCCAGGTGTCTGCGGAGAAGGGGAGGACCCTATAAGACTGATCCAGCGACGGCCCTAACACGATGGAGGTTGTCTAGCGTCGAGGGGCGACAAACATGGAAATATCTGGAGGATGAAGAGAGCGTGGAGAGGAAACAAACGATGCTGGAGGCTCACTGCCTGGGTCTGGACACGGTAAACAACAACGAGTACAGCTTGTAATAAATGTGCACCAGTTGATTTAAAATTGCCACTGCATAACTGCAGTATGTGAATAATAAACCACACACACACAAAAAAAATCCTCATCGTATTTTTAAAGTAATGAAATAGAATGAGACGTTAAAGAAGTCAGAGCAACCTAATTTCAAAGTCGAACAAACTCAAGAGACGTTTTAAATTCATTCAACTTCATATTAGTGTATACAATATATTAATAATATAATACAGCAATGCTGTCTGCTTAATTAGCTCCGATTAAAAAAAAATGATAGTGAGCTTTGATTGTGTTATTTAAACTTTTATGTAATAATACTCACCCAACGGTTATGCCCCCATAGAGGGAGTTCATGCCAGCTTCCCCTGCTGCTCTGACAGCTATCGAGGCTGCACTCAAAGGTATGGAGTTTTACAGCCGTCTCCAGGCTGAGGACGGACACTGGACTGGTGACTATGGTGGACCACTTTTTCTGCTTCCAGGTACAGTGCAGTTCTTCACATAAAAATGTCTTTAGCACAAATAAGCAGGAAGGTACGAGCGACAGTTATTTTATTTCCTTGGAACATCTTATCATATAAGTGAATCTGCATTTTGCAGGCCTTCTCATAACCTGCCATGTTGCTAAGATCTCTCTGCCAGAGGCCTGGAAAAAAGAAATGGTGAGGTATCTGCGTTCTGTGCAGCTGCCAGATGGAGGCTGGGGACTGTAAGTTTGACATGATTCAATACGTGTAATCAAATGGTTAAAGGAGATCATGGCAAGTAATTTTCCAGGAAAATGAAACAAGTTTAGTCAGTATTCTTTGTCATAAATAATAAAATCTTCTGTGCAGTTAGTGGAAATGATCAATTCTATCTATTTGATCTAAACATATTAAAGGTCTATTATCACAAATATGAAATACACCATGTCAGTGACAACATAAAAAACCCACAAAGGGGTCTATTTAAAAAAAAACAACAACCTGCCTCTATGATTAACTTTCCAGGCATGTTGAAGACAACTCTACTGTGTTTGGTACAGCCCTAAGTTACACGACACTGAGAATCCTGGGAGTTTTGCCTGATGACCCAGATATGGTGCGGGCAAGGAACAACTTGCACAGTAAAGGTCTGTGCTTAACACTTAAGAAGTACAAATGCACAGTGAGCTGTTATTTAAGTGAGTGAGATGCAGATGTGACTCCACTCTAGTCTTCCACTGTTACTGAATTCCAGTCCTTTTACAGGAGGCGCTGTAGGTATACCATCTTGGGGAAAATTCTGGTTGGCCATCTTGAATGTGTACAGTTGGGATGGAATGAACACACTCTTTCCAGAGATGTGGTACACAAACATTTCAATACAGGCCATAATTTTTGATGATTTCCCTCATTTTTAAATGAATGTATTCCATTTCAAGTCTGTGTTATCAATCAGGCTGTTTCCAGCTTGGATGCCTGCACATCCATCCACACTGTGGTGTCACTGCAGGCAGGTGTACCTTCCAATGAGCTACTGTTATGCTGTTAGACTTTCTGCCCAAGAAGACTTGCTAGTGCATAGCCTGAGACAGGTACAATACAAACTTAAACCAATAGAGGGAGTCCTAGAATAACACTCATCCTTTAAGTGAGGCTTGTAATGGCCATTAATGTTGGGTGTCCTGGGGTCCTTCCAGACTTCTTTGACATATATTTTTATGCCCACATTCAGTTTTTATAATTGAGATTAGCATGTGATTTATAACTAAATGAAGAACACCTCAATGGTTTTCTCAGCCCATTTGAGAAAACTAACTAAACATGTTCAATTGAAACATTGATTTCAACTGAAACACATGGAAGGTTTACATATAAGGTGAACTCTTATATAAATGGTCGGAGGGGTCATTGGAATATTATTTGGTTTCTATTCAGACATACCTGTCATCATATATCATTACTGGATTGCACATTTCGACATGTACATTAGTTAAATTTCTAAGTATTGTTTTACAGTATTTTACAATGTATGCTATTTATTTATAGGAGTTGTATGTCCAGGACTATTCAAGTATTAACTGGCCAGCTCAAAGGAACAACATTGCATCCTGTGATATGTACACCCCCCACAGCACCCTCCTCACTGTTGCCTACAGTAAGTGTATATTTTTGTTTGTATCTTTTTTGTTGTTTACAGTCAGCAAAATGTGCCAGCTAATCTCTATTTCTCAGTGATCATGAACATATATGAGGCTCACCACAGTACTACATTGAGAGAGAAAGCAGTCAAAGAGCTGTTTGATCACATTAAAGCAGACGATCGCTTTACCAAGTGCATTAGTATTGGGCCGGTAAGTTACCCGACAAGCATCTTTCACATTTTGCCTTTAATGCCGTGATCAAGAATTTGTAAAGATACAATAACCACATTTTTGTTGTAAACCGATTGGTTTCCACTGTTAACAGTCAGAATCAGGTTTATAGGCCAAGTATACTGACATGCACAAGGAATTTGGATCCAGCTGTTGGAGACTCTTGAGCAATACAGTTATCTTCAGTAAAATTTATTTCATTGAATGCAAACAAAAGAATTTGAATACATATATGCCATTTGCTGCCTCTTGCATTTAAGGCTGTGGCCTGATGAGTTGTCAACTTTTGGTTTTAAAGCTTTGACTTGAACATGAACCAATGCTTCTTTATACCATCATTTTGTTGTGTTTTTTTTGGGGGGGGGCTGTTTGGGTTTTGCTTTGTTGTTTACTTTGCAGCAAAGTTGAAATTTAATTATTGTTAGTAAATACCCACCATGAAAGCACAGTTTATATTCTGGCTGTATCCTCAGATCTCAAAGACCATTAACATGTTGGTGCGCTGGTATGTTGATGGACCCTCATCAGCAGTCTTCCAGGAGCATGTAGCTAGGATCCCAGACTACCTTTGGTTAGTGACATTTGAGTGACAATTGGACATTTGTGATCTGAAGATTCCCATGTACCTTTCCACTCAGATGTGTAGAAAGCACTCTTTAATGTCATAATAGAAGTATATTTAATAACATAAAGACTTATACAAAGTCACCTGTCCCTTCCCAGGTTAGGTCTTGATGGCATGAAGATGCAGGTGAGTGTCTGATTCACCAAATGTTCATACATACAGCTTTTATTGTCACACAGTAAACAATTGAAAGTGATCAGGTCAGGACTGGGTTTAGGTAAGAAAGATTCCTGGAAATGTTCTTAGTCCATCAAATAGTTATGACAGGTGTATTATGCACTTACCACTGCAGTGCTTTTGGCTGCCATAGGTCAGATAAGATCATTTCATTCATCGTATGGTTTTGTTGGGAATTGTGTCTCATTCTTTTTAAAAATCTGCTATGATTTTCCTCCAGGGAACCAATGGATCCCAACTATGGGATACTGCTTTTGCAGTACAAGCATTTCTCGAGGTATGAAAACGTGTCTGAGGTATTTAAATATTCATTTATTAAATAGTCAAATCAAATCAATCAAAGTTTGTCACATATGTAAACCATTCATTAAATTGCAAATAAAATAAAATCCAGACCATTGTGTTTTAGTGTTCCCCTGGGTGTTATTGCGTATCCCTAGGTGTTGTTGAGTATCCCTGGGTGTTGTTGAGTATCCCTGTGTGCTATTGAGTATCCCTGGATGTTATTGAGTATCCCTGGGTGTTATTGAGAAGCCCTGGGTGTTACTGAGTATCCCTGGGTATTATTGAGTATCCCTAGGTGTTTTGCCATTGATGTTTTCATGTGCAGGCACATGCCCAGGACCACCCCCGCTTTACACAGTGCCTGAAGAAGACCCACCAGTTCTTTAATCTAACTCAGGTAGGAGCAGCACAGACTTTCCTCACTGTGTTCCATAGTTGCATTTTAGAGCTTTGTGGAATCCAAGACCTGATTTCATTATTTCAGATTAAAGAGAACCCTCCAGAATATGAGAGATACTACAGACAAATGAACAAGGTACTGTAAGCATGCATTTAATGTTAATTCATTATCTGAATTTGGAACTTTTAAATGACTTAAAACATGTGCATGTGTGTGTGTGTGTGTGTGTGTGTGTGTGTGTGTGTGTGTGTGTGTGTGTATCCCTGCTTCTGCTTTTTGTGTGTGTGAATCAGGGAGGTTTCCCCTTCAGCACACGGGACTGTGGCTGGATCGTGGCTGACTGCACAGCGGAGGGGCTCAAGTCAGTGCTGTTACTGCAGGAGCAGTGCAGGTTCATCACTGAGGCCATACCTCCACAAAGGCTCTTTGATGCGGTCGATGTGGTACGGCCCTCAGAAAACCCCTCTGCGCAACGTACAATTTATGACATCGAGTCAAACTCTCTCTCTCTTATTATAGCTTCTTAGCATGAGAAACACTGATGGTGGTTTTGCCACATACGAGACCAAGCGTGGAGGAAAGCTGTTAGAGCTCCTGAACCCTTCAGAAGTGTTTGGTGAGAGTTTGTTAATAGAATGCGAGATTGTTTTTAACTCAACCCTTTTGAAAATCTATGCCTATTTAAGTAATTACGAATATATCACACTGTATTTTTTGCATGGTTTTAGGGACCTCTTGTTACATTTTCAGTGAGGTACTGATGCAGCTGTTTTTCTTGCTCAGTTTTGTATTTAACTACTTTGTGCCGTGTGACAGGTGATATCATGATTGACTATACCTATGTGGAGTGCACTTCAGCCGTGATGCAGGCTCTACAGCATTTCCACCATGTTTATCCTGAGCACAGAGCCCCAGAGATCAGGTACTATTTCAGTAAACCGGTCACAGCACTTATTAGTACATTCAAAGCATGCCAGGTGTTGAGCTCTAATGTGTTTATTATAGGAGTACTCTTCAGCAAGGGCTCAACTACTGTAGACGGGTGCAAAGACCTGATGGCTCATGGGAAGGGTAGGCAGAGCTTCAGTACTAATTTGAGACCTGAAAATTATAGAAGCTTAGAAAGGGACTGATTGATTTATTGATTTTTTTTCTTTGATTACTGTAATGTAGCATTCTGTAATGTATTACATATATTACAAAGAAAACAAAATCAAAATGCCTTTTTGACTAAACACATAATATATGTGAATATGTGCCTTTCCTTTTACTTTTGTGTCTGTCCTTGCAGGTCTTGGGGCGTGTGCTTTACATATGGAGTCTGGTTTGGACTGGAAGCGTTTGCATGTATGGGACATATTTTCCAGGATGGGTATGATGGGTACGTTACAGACCCATAAACCACGTGAAAAGTCGGCTCTTTCTGGTCAGTTCATGAGTCAGTCAAGCTGTCGTACTGGCTTTTCCTGTTCTTCGTGCTGCAGACTGGTGTGTGCTGAGGTGAGGCAGGCCTGTGACTTCCTGCTCTCTAAGCAGATGGGAGATGGTGGCTGGGGAGAGGATTTTGAGTCATGTGAACAGCGCCGCTATGTACAGAGCAGAAACTCACAAATACACAACACCTGCTGGGCTCTTCTGGGTCTGATGGCTGTCAGGTATTCACCATCCCCCAAGTACATTTGTTTAAGCATGCTCATTGATTGATTTAAGATTTTCTTTTTATTAATCAGAATTTTATTTTTTTTAATTAAAAATTCATATTTATCCACTGCGTATAAAGTCCTTCATTCCTTTATTCATACTGTAGGTACCCTGACCACAAAGTCATAGAGCGTGGGATACAAGTTTTGATTGACAAGCAGCTTCCCAATGGAGACTGGCCACAGGTGAGCTGTGTTTTTCCATTAGTTTATTTATGCATTAAGATTTGTAGTCTCCACTGTCAGTCTACTGTTCTTTTAAAATGAAAAAAATTTACATAATCCAGACCCTTCTTGACCTTTGCAGGAGAACATTGCTGGTGTGTTCAACAAGAGCTGTGCCATTAGTTACACATCCTACAGGAATGTGTTTCCTGTTTGGACCCTGGGCCGTTTCTCACGCCTCTACCCCTTTAGCTCTCTAGCTGGGAAGGTGAAACTTTGAGGCACTCAGGGGTCAACTGTGAGGAGTTCGCATTGCTTTAGTGTTTCATGGCCTGCTTTAATGCCTGAAAAGTGTTCAGTTTTCATAAAAACTGATTTGCTGCTAATATGAGATTAGAACTGAAGTATGTACACTGATCTCTTATGATTGCAGAGATTATGTTCCTTGATTTTGGTACTTTTTATGTAATTTTGAATGTCTTTTTTTGCACATGTGGAGCTTTGGTATAAAAGATGTTTTTGTCATCTTAAAGACCTGTAGGGTGAGCAGCTGTCCCCGGTCAATCAGTCATGTTTTCCTGAAAGTGAACCTCAACCTTTAGATGCACGCACCTCATGTACCTGTAGTATATTTCTGTTGCTTAACTGAAGAATCACATCTGGGAAAGACATTATTCCACACCTCATATTCTCATCATCTACTTTTTTAGAAGTAAAGCTGCATGGTTTTTGTGTCAAATTGTAACGTTGAGCAGTAAGGAGGAGGACGCATGTGCGGAGAGGAGCGAGATTTATTATGGGCAAATCCAAAATCCAAGAGTCGTTTAGGCAGTCCAGGGTCATAGAGCTGACACAGAGAGTATGAGGGTACATGACTAAACAAAAAAAACAGACACACACGAAGGCAAACGGGGAAGCAGGCTATAACTAAGGCTAGGAAACACGAAGGCTAAGATAAACACAAAGGCACGGAGTACAAAGAAACAACCGTAATGAAACACATTCAAACAATAATTCAAACGCATGAAACAGTCAAGCATCCAAACAATGAACAACCACGACCAAGGCACACAACAGAGTTTAAATACATGAACTAGAAATGAGGGACCAGGTGTAAGCAATCAATGTGAGGACAAAACGAAACTATGGAACGGAGCTAAACTGAAGACAAGGAAAATACGGAAGATGGAAGGGACTGATCGTGACACAAATGCATGATATGTTTCATTCTTCATCCTGTGAATGTGTCTCTTTTCAGTCAACTCTTTGTAAACAGCATAATTTTCTTTATTGGTTTCTCTTTGTATGTTGGAAATAAAACCATGCTCATCTGAAGACATTGATTGCTAAAATATCAGAAACATATTTGTTGATTTTGTAGAGATTGATGCTACTGATAGGTTGCTAGGTTTAGAGCTAGTTTAGATGCACATGGTATTGACCTTTTACACACAGTATTTTCCTTTAATTTATGCAGTAATCACTGCTAAAGTGTATTGCTAGTCCACAACTGGTAAATTCACATGCCAGGTTTAGGGATTTCCATAGTTGTTGGCTCTTTAGATCTAATCAGTGCCTCAGACATCACAGAGAAAAACTCTGATGCACCATAAATAGTAAACATCTTTGTGTGTGTGAGAGTGTGCATGTGCACACACTCAAGTGAGTGCACATGTCACCTATACTAACTTTTATTTAGATTTGCAGCCCTAGTTGTGTTTAGGAATAAACATTTGATCAGGATAATAAGTTTAGGCTTGGGAATTTATGTAACGTTAAAAGCACATGTATGTATGTGTGTATGTGTGTGTGTTTGTGTGTGTGTGTGTGTGTGTGTGTGTGTGTGTCTTCTAGGCAGCTGAAACTTTGGTTCCAGTCTATGGAATTGTTTTAAAGTTTTTGTAAAACACACTGTAACAGTGAACATTATTACTACTAAATACTAAATATTACATACAAATAAAAAATTGCCACACCTTTCTTAGATAACCTGTTATGCAAATATTTGTTATGTTGTGTTATTTTTAGGGTTGACCCTGAAACTAAAATGTGTTTGGTTACCTGTCATGTGAAAAGTGGCTTGACCTGTTTGTGAGTCTTAGTTATGGGCATGTTTCATGCTATTTCTTTCTCTCATTTTATATTTTATTATTGTCATGACATGTTGGGTAGTTTCTTCATAGTTTATGTCTTGTATTGGTATCTCTGTTTATATTCAATAATGTGTACTAGTACAGTGTGTGTTAACAAAGCTTGTTATGTGATTAAAAACTGCATTCCATTATGATGCTTTATTATTAAGTATGGCATACACTGGTTACCAGTCACATTTGCTAAATGAAAGAAATCTTGAAGTCAATTACAAAGACAAAATTTCTATATAATTACAGACATATTTTATTCCTTTTTGCTTTAAATTTATGATCAATTGTATACTTTCAAATCATTATTATATGTATGCTTATATTCATATCTGTCATTTTCTGTTAATACAAAATATGATGTATAACATATATAATAATCAAATTCTCTGTACAATGAAACTTTTTGTTAAACAGTTTGTCCAAAAAGTTTTTGTAAAACACACTGTACCAGTGAACATTATTACCACTAAATGCTAAATATTACAAACACAGGATTACCACACCTTACTTAGACAACCTGTTATGCCTGTTATTTTTAAGATTGACACAGACATGAAAACATGTTTGATTACCTGTCATGTGAACAGTGGCTTGACTTGTTTGGGACTTTTATTTACAGGGGTGTTTCATGTAATTTTTCTCACATTGTATGCTTTAATATTGTCATGACATGTATTAGGAAGTTTCTTCATAGACTATGTTTTGTATTAGTATATTTATTTATATTCATTAATGTGTAATGTGTACCAGTTTGTGTTACCAAAACTTATGATAAAAATTGTTGGTGTTGATTATATTGATTGCTTTATTTTTAAGAAGTATTGCATACAGTGGTTACCAATAACATCAAATGTAATAAATCTAGAAGCCAACAAAAATGACTAAAACCTTTCTCAGAAGAATCCCAAACATATTTATCCCTTTGTTTTAAATTTATTGTAATACATTTTATACTTTCAAATCATTATCATATGTATGCTTAAATTCTGTCATTTTCTGTTAATACAAAATATGATGTATAACATATATAATAATAAAATTCTCTCTACAATGAAACTTTTCTGTATATGTCTTTAAGCTCTAAGTTGTACTACTCCAACTCAGAGCTCCTATTGGTAGGTGAGTTGAATGCATAAGCATAACATGTGACCTCTTTACTGAGGCTCTCAAAGCTTGTATAAAGAGACAAACCTTCTGTGTGTCCTTTACTGGAACAGAGCTTTTACACACCTTGGAATTTTAGAGACATTGCTGTAAGTGAACCTCTTGTCATTATTTTAATATTTCTTATGCTGATAATATTATCATTCTGAAAATGATATCTGATTTTTAACATTTTATTAATGATCTAATACATTGTAGATGACCTTAAACAGTTTTTTTCTTACTCTTTCTTTTTTCTTCAACCATACTTCAGCTGAAATGGGCATTTCATAATTAGTGTTAACACTCGTATTGATGTCAAACTCGTATTATGTAAATGTTTAAGGTATTAATACCTACCACCTTAAGTCTTATTTTTTTACGTGTTGAGGTTGTGTGTGTTGGCCGTTAAAGGTTTTCAGTTTAATGAAGAGTCATATGTTTATTAATATATTTATCAACAAACTTCTACATCTGATGTAGAAACTTCTACAGCTGTGCATTATAGTTCCAGAATTTCTTACGTCATTACAGTGTACCAGCAGTTTTTCTTTATTTGTAGTTTTTCTTTATTTTATGATAATAAACAAGTCACACTACACATTATCGTTAGTCTGTTTATTGTCAGCATTAATTTTATAGTTGAAAAATTAAAAAATATATACCTCTAGAACTTCGTCACTTAAGCATGCTATTTAGGATAAGGTCTTTAGGATACGTTGACATGATGAAGTGACAGTTCGTTAATTATTTTTAGCAAATTTAATGACAAAACAATTAAATATACTTTTTTATCAATATTCTTATTTTGCATACTTTTTAACACATGGAGATATAATCCAATATATTTAAAATATTATCAGACATATTACAAAATATTTATTTAAAATTATAAAGCATGATTTTGATGTTTTTATTTCAGGAGAGAGTCTTACTGGCACCAGCATGAACCCCAACTACCCACAGCAGCCATGGCCATGGGGACAACCTGGACAGATTGGCCCCAATCCAAATGCTCCTTATGGCAACATACCATACCAGCCCCAACCCCCACAGCCAGGCCTACCAGGATTCTGTCCAGCCAGTGTATGTCAAGGACCTTGTCCGTGCGGGCATGGCCAAGGAGGTTATATCCAGGGGCCAGGATGTGGGCCTGGATACGGGCCTGGATACGGGCCAGGATATGGGCCTGGATATGGGCCAGGATATGGGCCTTTCCATGGGCACAGTCACGGGCATGAGCCTGGACGTGGGCATGGCCTCGGGCACTTGCTTGGGCACTTGCTTGGACGTGGGCATGGGCACGGGCATGGACATGGGCACGAGTATGGGTACGGGCACGGGTACTGGCACACGGGTCACTGGCATGGTTATAAGCATGGGCATAAACACTGGAAACACAGAAAGGTGAGAACCCAATTACATAAAACTGAACAATAAATAAGTACATTTAAACACTACACAGAATTGTGCAGTTACTACTCATGGTAAACATGCAGGTGTGTGGCTAAATTAGTATTCATATGTCCTATAACTGAAATATAATTTGTTTCTTCCTTTCCACAGCATTCTGGGAGCAGCTCTAGCAGTGATTCTGATTAGGGAATGGATGAAGTTTGTCTACACATCGAATCTTTATGTTATCCACACTTCAAAAAATACATTAATTTATTAAAGTGTTCATCAGCATTAATAAGTAGGCTGCACTACATGTAATTGTCAACTTTATGAGATGAAATATCTGATAAGTGACTGAATGACAGGACACAAATTCAAACTCAGTATAAAGAAACCTCCCATCATTATACAACTTTAAAGCTACCATTTTTTACTTACTTTTTAAATAAAACTTTAGGGTCCAAGAGACCAAAGTTAGCAGCATGGTGCAACAGGTGTCAAATGACAAAGGACCTTCACTGGCCTAATGGTGGTACTATAGCACACCCTTTTATATTTTTTGTGATTTTCTCTCACAATGTCATTTTTAGAGATAGAATTCGACTTCAAATGCATTCCTTGGCTCCCCCCCGCCCCTCCCAACAAATCAGATTATTAA
Organism: Electrophorus electricus; assembly: GCF_041902795.1. Classification (NCBI taxonomy): domain Eukaryota; kingdom Metazoa; phylum Chordata; class Actinopteri; order Gymnotiformes; family Gymnotidae; genus Electrophorus; species Electrophorus electricus. Next base: position 29,615,326 of record NC_137500.1, read on the forward strand.
GATCCACCCGCTTTTTTGCTAATTTGCATAATATGTGACACTTTTGCAAAGTAGTCCTAGATTTTTCTTGTTGCCATTGTTGCCATAGAATCTCATTAAGTGTCTCAATAGTTATCACAAAATAATCTCAGTAATTATTAAAAATAATCTGAAATGTCAAAAATATGGCATAAACTCTTTATGCTTCATCAGTTTATGAAACTTAAACACTCTGAATATTTAAAGATTCTCTAAGATTCTGTAATGTTTCAAAACATTTGGTCATTACGGGCAACTATTCAAGAAAATCAAGTACATATTTTCACTTAGGAACATAACACTGTATTCAAATGATTATTTTCAGGAGTTCTAATAACCTTGTAATTACAACTAATTATTTTAAAAATGTCATCAAAATTATTATTTTTAAAACATTTTTTTTAAATCAAGACCTTTTGACTGTATGTTACTGCAACCTGTTGATCAAAGGGGTTCCGGTAAGACTTTTCTGAGTTATATCACTGAAACTCTATCATAGTTTGTCTGAATTTGACTACAATGGAAATATCTATTCAATCTATTTTAACATTCAGAGGAAAACTACAAAGTTTGAGACTTAATCACTGGGAGGTTCTACAAGGCAGAGTTACCTATTTTGCATATAATCTTGTACAAAACAATGTATAAAACAAATTTTTGAGACATACATGTAATAATAGATTGATATTGAAACCTGAGAACCAGGTATAACAGCTGCAATATTTTAGCAACTATATACGATAGAATATTGCATGAATTTAGAGGTCTGTTAGAAGTCACTAAGCATGGTCTGGCTACACACTATACTTAAGTGTAATTGCACTTAAGAATGCTGATCTAATAGGTTACCAAAGAATTTAATGAGTTTTTTGTATTGTAATTATTACCTCTGAATCACTCAGTAAGATAATTGCCTAACAAAAATATACTAATCAATGTTTTTTTTTGTTGGACTATTATTGGTTTAGTCATAACAATATTCTGAAGTTAACACGAATGTAAATAATGTTCATTCCCTGTCACATTTACCCTTCTTGAAAATTCAACTGTTTGCATAGTGGAAATAAAACCAGTTTGTCCATACATACTTAAGCTTGATAACATGCACTGTTATTCTCAAATGGTGTATTTGTTAATGATGACATTGGTGCATTGGTCTTTCCTTAAAATGTGGAAGATGGTTTGGAATGAAGATTATGTTTAGTTTTGTTGTGGATACAGTTTTTATAGCTAGCTAATATTTTTAAAATTACATTTTGGGTTTTATGGGTTTGAATGAAAAACACTTTTCCAGTTTGTTAGTTTGAAGTATAATATCCCTTTTTGTGAAACGTGGGTTGCAACATAATATAAAAGCCATGCTAAAAATAACATTAAATATAATAAAATCATATGGTAAACCATTAAACTTTTTAAAGTTTCATTGGTAGGAGTAGGCGAGGCATAGCTATGAGGTGTGACGAGAAACAAGAGACATTTCAGTATAAAGAGCCATCTTCTGAGTATGGTTTCAGTTTGTGTTTAAGGTGCCTGATATTTGCTGAACCATTCTGGACTTTAGTGATATTGCAGTAAGTACATTTGGTTTTATTAAAATTAAAACAAGACAATACCTGCTGTTGAACTACACTTTAAAACAACTGGAAATTTCTGCCCTAAAATATTGTGTTACAACTACAAATACTATTGGAAAGAACCAAATTTAAAAACAGAATGACATTTTCAGAAATAACCTAATTTTTGGCTGTGGCAATTGTGATAAGCAATGTAAATTTACAGCCTTTGGTAGATGCTCTTATCCTGAGCAATTTTTCAAAGTGCTTTGACTGCTTGAAAATAATTTACTTTTGTAATGTTGCGAGGCAAGGCCGGATGCAGAGACAAGCTGTGGTTCAGATGACACAGACAATTGTTAACACAATACTGAAAGCAGGAAGAACGACACTCAAACTCAGCAAGCAGTTAAACACGGTATGCACATACAACACTAGAACTAACATGGGTGTGTGTGTGTGTGTGTGTGTGTGTGTACTTTGCACTGTTGTAAGAGATGTAGAGATATTCAAAATTGTACTGAAGTACACAAGGTTTCCAGTCAGAAACATGTACTTTTTGAAATATAAATGGGTTACCCCTCCAACTATTTCAGAAGCACTTTGCTTGCACAGCTGATGAAGGACCTCTTTCTGAAATGTCCTGTTTCTCTATATATATACTGTGACACGGGGGCAGGGAGGGAGTGAGATGCAAGTGTTGTGAAGGGGTTTCTTTATTCTTTATTTCTTTTATTGTTCTATAAGCGAACAAAAGCAGCACAGCATCGAGTGTACAAAAAGAAAAGACTAACAAGCAAGTGGAAGCTGGCAGTAAAAACTCAGAAAACAAAGAGCAAAGTTTATTAGTTCTCAGTCTGAGGGCATCTCAGTTACACACACACACACAAGCGTCTGTAAGGGAGAGGCAACCTCCCCTTTTCTCAGTGCACTTTTATACTGGTATCTTATCGCACTACAGCTTTAGCAGGTGCACCACTCCCTGGATGGGGAGCAGGAACAACCCCATATAAGGAGTTGTTTTCCTCTTCTGTTGCTCTCTTTATCTAGCAACAGTGTGAGTGTTCTCTTTGCTTTGAAGCTCTGTGAGGTCGGCTGTTAGGGTAACAGTATTAGTTTCAAGAGAAAGGGAAGTGGATGTTTTGGATATTAGAAGTTGTGATGGGTTTCTGCGCTGCTGCGGCTTTGGCTACAGTGTCTGCTCCTTCATTTCCTAGAGAAACTGAGTCGCTGCGTGACGTGTGAGTGTTCAGAAGGGCTGCAATCAGGTTATGGTGTGTAATGCGTTTACCTGATGAGGTTAAAATCTTCTATGTTTCCACAGTGTGCCAAAATTGTAGAGTACCCCAAAGGCATATTTACTTTCTGAGTAGATTGTCACTGTCTTCCTTTCTGCTATTTTACATGCCTTCTGCTGCTTGTGCTTATAAATGTTATGGCAATGTATCTGCCAGGAGAGTTTCAATTTGATTCACTGCTGCAAACCCTGCGCAGTTCTTCTCTGACTCAGCATCTCTGAATGCTGATCCATCCACAAACAGTTCCATAATGGGCTTGCACAGTGGTGTCTCCTCGGGATCCAACCTAGGAGAGCAAACCTCTAGACAATCATGTTGTTCATGCACAATCAGGCAGGATTAAGCACTGTGCATCGTTTCATGGTTACATTCGGCATTTCTAATAAAACTGAGTGATGTTTCTGTTCTAGCAGCAATTGTGCAAATGTATGAGGAACTAACAAAGTCAGTTGACTGTAACCTACAATGTCACATGAGGCAGTCACAGCTTTTGCCACAGCCGCCACTGCTCTGAGACAAAGGGTAAGTCCCTGAGTCACAGGGTCGAGTTTTGCTGAGAAGTAACCCATAGTCTCAATTTACCACCAACTAAGTGCGCTGTGCGCCTGTAGACCCTTCCCATATGCTATTGCATTTAGGGGTGCCTTGAGGATTGAATACGCTGCAGAAAGAGCACATTCTCAGAAAATACATTAGTTGTTTCTTGTTGTAGGGCTTTGTTATTTTCTGAATTGCTTCAATCCTATGTGGATAAAACCTTTTTCTCAGTTCTAAAACTAAATGAAACTACAATTTCTTCCAACTAGCTTTGTGACCTTCTTTTGCTAGATGATCTAAGAGTTTTATAGTATCTTGTCTACACTGATCTTCAGTGAGAACTCCCAGGAGACAGTCATCTACATATAGAAAGTACAGAGGAGTACAGAACCTGGGAACAGTTGCAGTGTCTCCAAGCAGTTTTGCAATGACCCATTATATATAGTTGGATATTCACAATATCCCTGACAGAGCCGTGTTAAGGTATATGGCTTCCCCTTAAACTCAAATGCAAACCAATATTGGCTGTCTGGGTGGACTGGGATGCTGAAGAAGGTGTTGGCTAAGTCTACTACTGAAAACCATTTACAGTTCAGTGGGATCTGTGACAGTATTGTGTATGGGTTTGGAACGTTTCAGGCTCTGGCCATCACTGCCTCATTAACTGCCCTAAGATCTTGTACAAACTTCCATACTTCTGGCTCCGCTTGGGCCCTAAGCTATTTTACTGGGATATTTGTGTTCTATCTGAGGAGTTTTCACAGGGCACTATCACCCCTGTTTTAAAAGTTCCTCAAACACTGGTGTGATACCATTTATAGCTTCTGGTTTTATGGGATATTGATCATTGCACAGCCTATGGTCTGATTTAGGAGTTATTTGTACAGGGGCAAAGTTCATGATTAATCCTACATCAGTTTTGCCCTTTGCCCATAACCTTTCATGTGCGCCTTGCAGTTCTTCCTCAAAGCTAACTTTTGTGAAACATCCCTCTGCATTTTCACCCTCCTTTGGTGCTAATTCTAAGATGCTTTTTCATTAGGTCACCCAGTTTAATCCCATGCAAAACATTCTCATGTCCGGATTATATTTTACACCCGGGTCGGATGTGTTCAACCAGTTACTCTGTAACCCGGCTCTTTTTACTCACAGGCCCAGTGTCTCCCACCCACTCCCTTTGAAAGGCATGACTCCCCTTTTCATTATCAGTTCTTGATAAATTGACCTCAACCACACATCTGTGCATCCCAGAAAAACTTCTCTGTTTTGCTCCCTTACTTAAACCACACTTCCTCATAACTTCCATCGAGTCCCTCTCTGTGTACATGAGCAGTGCAGTGCAAATTGTTGTGAGACATATATGTGCCTGCGGGGTTAATGAGTGAGCATGCCATTTCCAATAGCTTTTGGTTCACTCCATCAACAGTGAGCGTACACAGTTTCCATACAGTATGGGTTCTGTGCTGAGTTTGATGGCTTGAACAGCAATATGATCACATTGAATTGTTAACCCTGGTTCAACAATAATCTAGTTTACTAATCAGAGTGATACCCAGTTTACACATTAGATCTCTGTCCATTAAATTTATAGGACAAACCTCTGACACTACAAATGAGAATTTGAATTTGTATCCATTATCAGCAGTACAATTTATTTTAGCTGAAAACTCCTGTCACTGACACACCAGATGCCCCCACTGAGTGTTGTGACGGTGGCGGTTCAGAGGAAGTGAGAGGCAAGGTTGCTCCAAAGTGCTCTTTATTTTCCATTGTCAGAACGTGAAGATAACACTGCAAATGGTATACACTACAAGGATACAGTAGTCCTTGTAGCAACGTGAACGATAGGAGTAAGTAGTCCGACGTGCCACTAATGTGCAGCGCTCTCTCTCGGAACCTGTGGGTTTAAATAGAGAGAACGAACAAGGAACAGGTGAAGGTGATTAATAGGCAGGAGACTGGGATCGAGGCAGGTATTTAATGAAATGCCTAGCAGGAGTGAGCATGTCCCTCCCTCTGGCTACCCAGCCAACCGTGACAGAACCCCCCGAAGACCCCGCTAGCCTGCCAGAGCACGGCCAACGCAGAGCAGGCTTTTGTAAGTGTTCCCTATGGAAGGAGGTGGTGAGGTCAATGTCTAATATTTGGGAGGCCAGTATCCAGCTGCGCTCCTCCGGGCCATATCCTTCCCAGTCCACCAGATACTGCAACCCGTTACCCCACCTCTGGGAGTCAAGCAGTCTTCTTACCTTATAAGCTGGTCCCCTGTGGAGGTGGGGTAACCGAGCGACCAGAGTCTTCTGCGAGGGGGCCTTCTGCCACAGGCTTTAGGGCGGATACATGAAAGGTCCTGGACGCCCGGCTGTTACTGGGCAGGCCTACCCAATAGGTGACCTCGTTGATCCGCTTGGTGATGGTGTAAGGACCTTCATATCTAGCTCCCAGCTTGCCCATAGAACCTGTGCGACCGTCCTTCGTTGCCACCCGCACCTTTTGTCCTGGATCATATGAGGGGGTCTCTCCATGTTTCCTGCCAGCTTTCTTCTTGTAGCTTAGCTGCTGATGCGTTTCCTCCTAGACCTGTTTGCTGCGCCGACACCAATCCTCTACCGCTGATTGGTCGGACACAGGGGTGTTCCAGGGGGAGAGCGATGGTATCCTAAAATGCACTCAAATGGTTTTAAACCAGTCCCTGTGTGATGCAGCAAATTCTGTGCATACTCAGCCCAGGAAAGGTAAGTGCTCCAGGTTTCGGGGTGTCTTTGACAGTAAAGCCACAAGAAATTATCTAATTCCTGATTTGCCCTCTCTACCTGACCATTAGCTTGAGGGTGGTAGCCAGACATCAGGCTGACTGTAATGCTAAGTTTCCCAAGTAGTTCCCTTCTAGTTACCCTTCTTGCTTGTCCCCTTAGTAGGTCAGTGAGAGGTATAGCCATCATTCTGAAGGACTTAATAAATCTCCTGTAAACATTTGCGAATCCAAGGAACCGCTGTAACTCCTTACGAGTCTGCGGTCTTGGCCAGGCCATCACGGCCTCCACCTTGCCGGATTGCATACGTACACTGCCCTCCTGAATGACGTAACCTAAGAAAGTTACCTCTCTGTGGTGGAATTCACACTTCTCTGCCTTACAGTAGAGGGAGTTGTGCAATAGGGTATGGAGAACGGTCCTTACATCTTGCACATGTTGGTCCCAGGAGGAGGAATAGATCAGGATGTCATCGATATAAGCAACAACGGATCTACCCAAGAACTCCCTTAAGACCTCGCTGATATACGCTTGGAAGATAGAGGGAGCCGTGGCCAGGCCATACGGCAGTACTAAATATTCGTAATGCCCTGATGATGTGCTGAAGGCAGTTTTCCATTCATCACTCTCTCTAATCCTTATGAGGTTGTATGCACTGTGTAGGTCTAATACCTGGCTCCCCATAACTGTTCAAGCGCCGCTGGGACCAACAGCAGGGGATAGTGGTACTGCACAAGCAGCTAGTTAAGCCCTCTGTAGTCCAGACATGGTCTTATGCCACCGTCCTTCTTTTTTTACAAAAAACACACTAGCAGAGGCTGGTGACTTAGAGGGATGGAGGTATCCTTGCCTGAGGTCCTCTGTTATGTATTGCTCCATAGTCCTCTTCTCCTCCTAGGAGAGAGGACATATTCTGCACCTGGGAGGAACTGATCCCTCCTTGAGGGTGACAGCGCAGTTCCACTCACGATGAGGGGGAAGTTGCATGGCTTTGGTGGGGCTGAATGCCTGCATCAGATCTCGATACTCGATACAGCTGGGGTTAGCTGAAGCATTTCCTCATTGCAAAGCATAGAAAACTGTGACTCACTCGACCCTTCTGGATTCTCCACTGCTGGAATTCCCCCTCCCCCCCATCAGTTGCCTCCTTTGACCTTTGCTGGAGTGCTTTTCTCTGTCTGGGCATTCCCTAGCCCAGTGCCCAGATTTCTTGCAGATGAAACATTTGTCATGATCTGGGTCTACTCTTCCTTGGCTACATCCAAAAACACTTCCTCTTCCCTGACCTCAGCTTCGTTTTCTACCCTTGTGGTCCATAGTCATTTGAAGCATTGCCAATTGGGCCTTATGCATCTCATCCTTACGTTTGCAAGTTTTCTTCTGTTTTTCAGTGTGTACTGTGTGTTGTCCTATCAGACGCAGTTTTCCAGTATCCCACATGACACATTTGTCCTTTAACTTCTGAGCAATGTCCTCATGCATTCCATTTAGGAAGCTATTCCTCAGGTGTGCCTCATATTGTCCCTCCTTCAGGCTGTCTGGTTTGCCTAGTCCACTATGTGCATTATGTACATCCATTAGGCATGCTAAATACTGAGAAATAGTCTCTCCCTCCTGTTGTTTGCACATGGCTATTTTGGTCATATCCATTCTCACAGGTAATGCCATTTTGATGACATCACACAGTCATTGTACAAATGCAGTGTAGGGGTCATTGGCTGCATCATGCCAGTCTGGTTTTGTCATGTGGAAATTCCTCTGAGGTCAGTCCACTCGAACTATGCCAATGTCTACTCCTAGATTCTTGCCCAGTATTCATCTCAGTTCATGTGCCATGGAGCGGAACTCTTCACACAGTTGCTTTAGTTAGTTCAGCTGCGAACTTCTCACTGCCCACCTGGGATCGGATGTCTGTTTCATGATGTCCTCTATGTCCGATGCAGTCCAAGGCAGATGGACCAGGATTGCATCTCCTTCTGTTCCTGCCACTTCAACCATTGGCAGCTGAAAGATGCCCCTCAAGGAGGGACATCCAGAATGGTCTACTTGGCCATGTTCACTGTCATCATCAGGATGCTGGTTTTGTAGCGCAGTCTTCAAGCATGTTCAGTTGGACACGGGGGTTGTGCCAATATCGTCATATACAGGTGTTGGATCTGGGACTCCTGGAGGGGGCTGATGGCTACCGTGGTCTGGTGGGCCTGTGGTTTGGGATTCCTACGGGGACATCCATCCAGGTCTGCATCTGTAATTGTAATTGTAACTTGGCACACTGCAAACTGGTGTAATTATTTTGTTTTTTGGTTGGCTTTGATCACATCTCACGTGCCCTTGCCACAGTGACCCACATGTAATAAGCCTTCCAGTTTACCATCTTTTTCCCTTTTCCGTCTTCCGTCTTCCGTCTTACACTTCAGTATTTCCAACTGTCTTATTGGAAAGCTGCCCTTGTCTGAGAAGTCAGATCTATTTACCCATAGGTCAAACTGGTCTAATGATAACTAGACTATAATTTTTAAACATGAACATTACATTTTGGTAATGGCATTGTTCTAAGGATAGCTTTTCTTGTTTGCTCTTATTATTACCCACTCTGCCTCTGATTAGATCATCATTAGACTGTGGAGGCCATTTGAGTACAGTGAACTCAGTTATGTTCAAGAAAACAGTTTGAGATGATTGGAACCTTGTGAAATGGCATGTTATCCTAACTGGAAGTAGCGATCTGAAGATGATTACATTATAGTCATAAAAGGTTGGACATGGTAAGCAACAATACTCAGGCAGGCTGTGGCATTTAAATTATGCTCAGTTGGTATTAAGGGGCCCAAAGGGCCAAGAAAATAACTTCCACACTAATGCACCACCATCACCAGCCTAAACCATTGACGCAAGGTAGAATGGATCCATGCTTTAATGTTGATAATGCCAAATTCTGACTGTACCATCAAATGTCACTGCAGAAATCAAGACTCATCAGACCAGACCATCTTATGCTGTCCAATTTTTGTGAGCCCATTGAATTGTAGCCTGTTCTTCGCTGACAGGAGTGGCATCCAGTCTCGTCTTCTGCTGCTGTAGCCCATCTGCTTCAAGGTTCAACGTGTTTTTCATTGTGTCCCTTCTGCATACCTCAGTTGTAACAAGTGGTTAAGTTACTGTTGTCTTTCTATTAGGTTGAACCAGTTGGCCATTCTCCTCTTACCTCCTGCATCAACAAAGCTTTTTTTGCTTTGCTGAATTGCCACTCACTGGATATTTTCTTTTTTTTTTAACCATTCTCTGTAAACCTTGGAGATGGTTGTGCATGAAAATGCTGGTAGATTATCAGTTTCTGTATTACATAGGCCTGTAATACAATATGACTGACTGATTAAATATTAATGAGCAGTTGATCAGGTGTACCTAATAAAGTGACCAGTGCATGTACATATACATTTTATACTACAATATATATATATATATATATATATATATATATATATATATATATATATATAGTGGGGAAAATAATTATTTGATCCCCTGCTGATTTTGTAAGTTTACCCACTTGAAAAGACATGAAAGGTCTATAATTTTCATGGTAGGTTTATTTTAACAGTGAGATACAGAATATCAACAAAATAATTTAAAAAATCATTAAATAAAGGTTCTAAATTAATTTGTATTTGATTATGTGAAAAAGTATCTGATCCCCTACCAACCAGCAAGAAATCTAACCCCCACAGGCCGGTTATGTGTCTCTTCCATTCAAACCTCTCAACCACCATGAGCAAGACCAAAGAGCTGTCAAAGGACATCAGGGACAAGATTGTAGACCTGCATAAGGCTAGAATGGGCTACAAGAACATCAGCAAGAAGCTTGGTGAGAAAGAAATCACTGTTGGCATGATAATTCAAAATTGGAAGAAATACAATATAACAGTCAATCTCTCTCACTCTGGAACTCCATGAACTCACCTTGTGGGGTAAGGATGATTCTGAGAAAGGTTTGGTGTCAGCCTAGAATTACACGGGAGGATCTTGTTAATGATCTTGAGGGAGCTGGGATCACAGTCACCAAGAAAACCATTAGTAACACACTTCATCGTAATTGATTGAGATCCTGCAGTGCCCGCAAAGGCCTGTCTAAAGTTTGCCAATGAACACCTGAAAGATTCAGAGAAGGCTTGAGAAAATGTGATGTGGTCAGATGAGACCAAATGAATGAGAATGATACCAAATGAATGAGAACCTCCTGGCCTCAGCCAGACCACTGAAGATGGGTCATGGATGACAATGACGGAAAACATATGGCCAAGGCAACAAAGAAGTGGCTTAAGAAGAAGTACATTAAGATTCTGGAGTGGCCTAACCTGGATTAAGGTCCCTGGACCTTAATCCAATAGAAAATCTGTGGAGGGAGCTCAAACTGCAACCTTCAGGATTTGGAGAGTGTCTGTAAAGAGGAATGGGCCAAAATCCCCCCTAAACGTACACAAACCTGGGGACCAACTACAAGAAATGTCTGACCTCTGTGCTTGCCGACAAAGGTTTCTCCACCAAGTACTGTCACGTTTTGCTTGAGGATCAAATACTTATTTCACTTAATCAAATACAAATTAATTTATAACCTTTATTTAATGTTTTATTTTGGATTTCTTTCTTGATATTTTGTCTCTCTCTGTTAAAATAAACCTACCATGAAAATTATAGACTGTTCATGTCTTTCTAAGGGCATAAACTTACAAAATCAGCAGGCGATCAAATCAATATTTTCCCCACTGTATATATACACATGTATAAGTTATATCAGAAATATGTATGTACCAAGTATGTATCTATGTATCTATGTTTTAGGTTGGGTGCAGTATGAATCCTTATTGTCCACTGCAGCCAGGTGCATGGGGAAATCCTTGCAACAACATGACCTACCCAGTCCCACCACCATGCGCATATGTCTACCCACCGATGGGCCCACATTCTATTCAAGGATGGAATAGACAAGGTCAAATGTTCCTTAATAACCATCATGGTCATGGTCACTGGCATGTTCGCGGATGCGGGTTTTGCCATGGCCATGGTTGTGGGCGTGGCAACCGTGGACATGGCAAATTTTGGTAGAAGAAGCAAAGACTGAGCAAGGCCACAGATATTTAAACATCTCTGAAGCTACAATATGGTATCTGGTAGCATTTTGAAGGAAACTCCCATTGTGATTCAGAATAGATAAAGACACTCCACACATGAAGTCCACACATAATGAATTGATGGTTAAGGTGTGTTACCATGAAGTTGGATTTTTTATTCTATGTAAACTTTTTATTCTTTGTAAATGTATATATAGATTGCATGGATAATTATTAGAACCTTTATCAAAGATTATTAAAACATCAGTTAACAATAGTTAAACATGACGGGTAATAATCTCTATAATAAACATAGGGAGGATGCCTGTTTATTATTATTATTTATACATTACCAGACACTTTATATTTTATCATATTGTAGTGTATAATACTGCAATATCATATATGGACTGAATACTTGCACACTTACTCAACTGTATTTCTTATTGCATTTCTTTTCATTACTTTTCCTTCATAGCACTCTAGTAAGGAAGCTTGTTTGCTTGCTGTACAATGAAAATAAAGATTCTTTTCTATTCTATTATAAATATTTGAATGTAAACATGTATATATCACTAGTACATGCAATAAAGTGTTATCCTTATGTGTAAAAATAAAATTTTTTTTAAATCATCAACAAGAATTGTTTCTGTATTTGCATGGTTTCCTATTTTACTGCAGTGGATTTTTCCATCATGAGCTCTAAATTGACCAATTGAGAGAGGTATAGTGGTTGTCCTAAATGAATCACAATAAATATGACATACATAAAGAGAACAAACAAAAAGATAAACAAACAAATAAATAGCCCAAAAGTTCCGAACAAAAAAACGCAGTATTTGATAGCATGTAGAGATCACCAGGTTTTCAATAGATAACATATCAATATTAATAAGCTAACTGAAAGGAAGTCCATAATAATCTTAAACAGTTTGAAGCATCTGGAGTTGTTGTATGCCAAGGGAGGTTTTTTTCTGACCAAAACTGAATTTTCTGTTCACATTAGAGGTATATTTTTTTTCTGAGGAGGGCAGCTTACAAAAAAGAGTTGTCTATTCAATGTTCAGTGTCTCCTATGACTACTGTTCACTGAAGCTGACACTCCCATTAGAGCACTTCTGTAACCACTATCATTTTATCCTGAAATATAAATTTGAAGACAAGTTGGGTCAACAAACCCAGAAACCTTCCCTTCAAAGAAATCTTCAATATGTTTAAATCTGCTTCATTTTTTTTCCAATATTTTTTTCCCTAAACTTTCACTCTAAATATTTTTTGTCCTCTTTCCAAATTGTTCGTATAAACACCTAGAGATATCTGAACATTTTAGATGAACAGGAAAGAGAACCAAGGCAACTTGTCTTAAAATTAAATCAGGGTTTAAAAGTATTTTATTTACAGAATCACTTTAGTGGGCAGATTAAAAACATATTTTGGCCCAGCCCTTCAGGGAGTCAGTTGCAAACATATTACAATTTGAGCATTATATATTGCTTTTACAATATTATATAGTTTGTCACATCAACACACAGAGATTCTGCCATCTGCACTCAGAGGTCTCTATCTCCCTATCATTGACCATATTACAAGGTCTGGCTTTAACTCTCAAGAAGTGCAAGTGCACAGTGAATTGTTATTCAGACTAGACTCCACTCTAGTCTTCCACTGTTACTGAATTCCGGTCCTTATACAGGAGGCGCTATAAGTATACCATCTTGGGGAAAATTCTGCTTGGCCATCTTAAATATGTACAGTTTGGATGTAATGAACACACTCTTTCCAAAGATGTGGTACACACACATTTCAGTACAGGCCATCATTTTTGATGATTTCCCACATTTTTAAATGAATGTATTCCATTTCAAGTCTGTGTTATCAATCAGGCTGTTTCCACTGTGGTATCACTGCAGATAGGTGTACCTTCCAATGAGCTACTGTTATGCTGTCACACTTTCTGCCCAAGAAGACTTGCTAGTGTATAGCCTGAGGCAGGCACAATACAAACTTAAACCAATAGAGGGAGTCCAAGAATAAAACGCATCCTTTAAGTGAGGCTTGTAACGTCTGTTAATGTTGGGTGTGCTGGGGTCCTGCCAGACTTCTTTGATATATACTTTTATGCCCATATTAAATAGTTATAAATAAGATGGTTACACACAGAATAGGAAAAAATATATAAGGTATTTTTTGTAGAAAAATCTTTAGATTAGAAATCTAACCAAACATTTCATTGAAACATTGATTTCAATTGAAACACATGGAAGGTTTACATATTAAGGTAAACACTTATTTATGCTTTCTCAGGGATTGTTAGAATATCATTTGGTTCCTGTTCAGACATGCATGTTGTTTTATCATTACTGGATTATAGATTTCTGCATTTACGTTAGTTAGCATTGTTTTATACTGCATGGATGTATGTATGTTTTACAATGTATGTTATTTATTTATAGGAGTTGTATGTCCAGAACTATTCATCTATTAATTTGCCAGCTCAAAGGAACAGCATTGCATCCTGTGATATGTACACTGTTGCCTACAGTAAGTGTATATTTTTGTTTGTATCTTTTTTATTCTTTATGGTCAGCAAATTGTGCCATCTGATCTCTGCTATGCCTGATATGAGATGAAAAAATGCACAGAGAGACAGAAATATAAGACAAAACAGCTCAGAGCAAAAAGGAAAAAAAGCACACAATAAGATAAATGTTAAATATAGTTAATTTTGTTTGTCTGAAATGAAGTAAATGGCATATTAGGTAATCTAAACGTCTTAAAATGGTTGGTTTTGAAGAACACCTGAAATAAACATATGGATAGTCATTTATTGATTGAAACACAGGGAATTTGATCTTATTACTGGTTTGAGAGAACTCTGTAGGGATAGAACTTTGGTTATTGACCAATTCACATAACTTAAATAACGCGGAAACCGCTTTTCCTCACTTGAGATTAAGGAAGTGAATGCACTATTGATACTTGTTGTTTAGCTAGCTATCATTAAAGGTGATATTAGTTTTGGAACTTTTGCCATGGGAGGCAGGTGAACCGTTGCCAACACCAGGAGATGGTAGACAGGTCAGGGAGTTGGAAGCGCATGTTACAATCGAAAAAAATAGAAGTGATATGTGAAAGAAAACAAACTGCATTATTACTGGTAGCCAGAATTAATTAATTGAGCCCAGGATATTCCTGGGAATTGCCTAAACAGAAAGCCGTGAAGATGAAGAAAATAGTAGCAGTTTTAAATTGGAATCAGATGGCTGTTTTTAACCCTAGAAATTTGCAGAGATAAACAGCTTCAGGAACATAGAGATTGGGAATATGGGGATAAAGTTGAATGGCAAACCAGAGACTTAGTTTTACAGTGTATAAGGATATTAGTGTGTATAGATGTAGTTCTGTAATACATGTTTTTAGTAAAGAGGAAAATTGTGGACACAAAGGAAAGTAATTGTTTGGGGGTGAATGTTGTTTAGTAGATAAGATAACATAGTAGGGGGTGATCCGCTGTATTACATTTTAACATCAGATATAAATTCAGAAGCAGATGTAATATGTAGTTTTAGAGATGGAAATTGCGAGTACAACATGTTAAGATTACTTCAAATATGTTCCTGTTAATTAGAGATGGACATTGCTTTAATGTAAAAAGGTAGAAAATGAATTTCCATAGCAAAATACTGTCCCTGATATGTTAGATATAAAATTGCAATTTCTTACACCCGAACAGCTAAGTATCTGAGTTCCAAAGGAGGATGGCTATTAATTCAGGAAATTATGTAAATGGTTTTTATTTGAGAAAAATGGAAAAAGCAGAGTATGGCTATTGGAAATTTAATGTTATGAAATACTCAAAAATAATAATAATAATATTTGAAATGATGAACATCGTTTAAGATAATAACAATTAATAAAATGTGAAGTGAAAAATGCATGGGTACTAATATTGTATTTTAGCAGGCTACTACCATAGAAGTGAACTACGGAAGGGAGAGAAGAGTTAGAGTTCTAACAGTAGGAAAGAAGTGCAGTCAGGGGAGAGAAAGTGAGCTCCTTTGCACACACCTACATGACTCCTCCCAGCTGAGGAATAGGGATTGTCTTACATTCACACACATACAGCCCCTCACAACTGACAGAAGGGGTAGTCATATACACACACACAGTCCCACCCAACTGGCAGAGAGGAACAGCAACACATAATAGATACTAGACATGATAGTAGTAATTATTTCATTTTATTGACTTATTTTTGTTTTATTTTTATTTTATTCCATTCCATTTATTTTTATCATTCCACCCCATCATTTCATCAAATAAGATGCATTATGTGAAATAAATCAGTAATGCATAAAATAAAAGAGACAACACCCCTTAGCTTAATATTATCAGAGGGAATAGGGACTAAGAAGGAATTGAAAAGACTTATGAAGAAATGGCTAGCAAAATGACTAGCAAGAAAGAAAAGAAATGGCCAATGAGAGAATCCTTTGATGTAGAATTATGTCAAATAATAAGAAATATTGAAAAACAACAAAAAATTAGAACAAGAGCTCAACTAGTTGAACAACAGCGTGAATTAACAGTACTCCAAGATTTTGAAAAACACATAAAGCAATGGAAAGAGAAAGAATAAAAGCAGAAGAGTGAAGCAGAGGATAAATGTGAACAACATTTACAACTACAGAATGCCCCAAAACAAGAAGCCACATCAAAACTATATCCATAACTCACTACAAGAGAATGGACTGAATCAAAAGTACAGATGGATGGGAAAGTGAAGATACCGACTACTGCTGAAGAATGGAATAGAGGATTGCTAAGAGAAGGAATTCTAACACCAGACTCAACAAGAAGTGGACCACCTTCCTTGTTTTGGGTAGTGTGGATATTCAGCTGGAAGTAAAAGAAATCCCTTTACAGATCCAAACTCAAGGCTTAACCCAAACAGTCTATTGACTATCTCAGAAGGTATGATAAGAGAAAAGGATCCACCAACCCTGTAAAAAACTCCATACTGGGAAAACAAATTAACATGAGAACTACAATCAGAATCAAGGATTGAGCCATGCAAAGAAGAAAAATGCCCATTTCACTGATGATTTGAAGGAGAGATAATAATAGAATCAGAAGAGCAAGCAAAACGAAGATATGATGTTGTATAGAAAGAGTTGAAAGAAATGGAAGAGCAAGTGAGGAGGAGACATGAAAGTATGTTGAAAGAGTTGGATAAAGTGAAAATTCACGATGAAGAACAAAGAGGACAAGAAGTTCAAAGACAGCATGGAAGAGAAAAAGAGCTTCGAGAATTCAGAGCATTCACAACAGAGATGACCAAGAAGATTGCAGGAAGGGAAGAGAAAAGGCAAAAGAAAGTTATGAAAGAAACTGAGGCCCGAATACAGGAAGAAGTCTTAATGGGCTTTAATGAAGAATACAGTGAAAGTGAAAGTGAATATGAACAACCACCTAGATGATCTGCAAGATTAGCACAGAAATATCAATTTATAAAGTGTCCACTATTATATAAAACACATAAACACACTTATGTGCCATGGTCATTTATGGGTTTAAAGGGACTAATTGAACAACTGCCAAACAAATAGTGGAGGTCAAAGATGGATTACAGCCTTTGAAGAATGCACAGCAGAGCATCAATTGGACCCTGGAGATATAAAAGCTTGTCACAGAAAGTTGGAAATGGAAGGCTGGAAAGCAATTTCTCAATGGCACACATGGAAAACTACATCAAGAATGGATGGGATGGTACTCTGTTCGACCCACACAGAAACAAGATGTGGGATGCTATCAGACAAGAATTCCTATTAAAGATGGATCCCAGTCAGCTATAAAACATGGAACTGAAGTCAGGAACTTGTTTCAATGAGAACATCAACAACTTTCAAAAAAAGTGGCTGGAGGAAACCGGGTCATCATGGAATCAAAATGAAACCAATCAGACTCTTTCAAATGTTGCTCAAGAAAAGCCTGCTGAAGAAGTGCTAGATGCATTGGAAGAAGCTATAGGTTTAACTGGACAAGAAAGAGAAGAAAAAAGAGGATGCAACAACTCAGGCTGTTATAATAGTTAAGCAACACTGAGACCCCAGTAGTGCTCTATCCAAGTGACAACTCAAGCTGCAGTAATAACTCAACCAGTCCCTAACACAAACAACAATCCACAGAATATACAAGCTGTACCAACTACAACTCCTATAATACCTCCAATTAATGTTTATGTGAATAGTGTAGGAAGAGGAAGAAGAAGAGGAAGAGGTAGAGGACGAGGAGGCAGCCTAAGTCCATGTATCCCTTGATGTATGGCCAGAACAAATGATTCGCCTGAAGGGTAGTCCTTTGTGCCTTGGTTTCGTATTCAGCAGTCTCATGAATGCAATGGATGGGTTTTCATACAGAGGAGCAGGGGGAAATGAGGCATGGGCATTATCAAGTGTTTATTTGGTTCGTTTATTTTTGCTTGTTTATGAGTGGTTATTTTGTTCATTTATTTTTGTTCACTTATTTTGTTCATTTATTTTTGATCATTTTTTGTTTGTTTATATACACATATTTTTCAAAAGCTTATGTTGTTCAGTTAAAAACCATCCATATGTTATGTAATTACAGAATAAGCAGAAACTGAAAGAGACCTCTCTTGACTTGTTAGAAGTTAAGACTGTAGTAGGCTTAACATTGAATAGATGTAATTTTAAGTATTCCTTTAAAAGTATTCATGTGGTATTTTCCTGACATTAATGTGCTGACACTACGAATAACAGGGATAAAATAAGAATAATTGTAGGTATATAATAGTGCAGCTACACACAATGGTTAAATTTGCCCTGAAGTATATTACACATGTTGGGATAAGTGTAATTATAGCAACCTTACATATATGCTCTGTATGTGACTAAACACTTAAAATGTTTGAAAAGAGTAGCAAAAAAAGAACAGTAGACTGGTTCATGACATTTACCCGACACTTTTATCCAAAGCGACTTACAAGTATGACTGAGTACAACTGTGACAATTGAGGGTTAAGGGCCTTGCTCAGGGGCCCAACAGTGGCAACGGTGGGGCTTTAACCAACAACCTACGGATTATAAGTCAAGTACTTTAACCACTGAGCTCAATGGTGCCACCAAAAACCCTGGTAGCATGGTTAACAGGCTTGATGGTTTTCCAGTGCATAACACTGATGCCTGCATGGAGCCCTAAGAAGAATTCTGAGTTGCAATTGACGCTAACATAGGACAAAATAAATAAATACATTTAAGCGCTCTTGGGAGCCCTCTGCTGGCCATCGGGAGTCCTTAGCAGGTGCTCATTTCGCTTATATGGCTGGACAAGTGTACTGTTGTTATCCTACCTATCGAGCAGTCCTACCAAGAGTTAATGCACGTATGTACATCACCATTAAACCAGGTTTCTGGTGTTTATTTTAGATGCATTTGTGGTTGTATATATTATAATTAGGCTACTTTGGACATTTATATTTCGTATAGCTACAGCAGCTGCACTTCACACACGTAATAATCTGATCTAGAAAGTTGCCAACCCTATTAAAATATTAGGTTTATAGTATAATAGTTGAATTAAACAAAGCATTAATCACAATTATCTGCATGATGGTTAATCTTGAACCAAAAATGTCACTGAGAGCTAAATAAGAATAAATTAATTCAGGACAATTGCAGCATAATAAAAATGTTTAATTTCATGCAGACCCAAAACCATTAACATCCTGTATAAAAATGTATAAAAATGTTGGTTATTTGTTTTATTTTTAGACATTCTCCAGAGGTTGCCTCAATAAAGCTTATTAATGTTAACCTGCAGCAAAGGATGGGACCAGCTATTCTCCTCTACTAATTCTGAAGTCTGCGCCTTTAATTGATATTTGAATGTTTAACAGCTGACTGGGGATTTAGAAACGACACCCTCCCAGGGCGAAGCCATCACTGAAGGCATGACCATGGCCAGCGACTTGGGCAGGTTGGCGGCTAACTTCACGAAGTTTGACAGGTGCTTGGGGCTGAGCGGGCAGCACGTGGATGAGTCTGAGTCCTGCGTGGCCACGCAGTTGACGACATTCACCTGCTGGTTCATGCCACAGCTGGGCAGGGTTAAACCACAAGATAAAGGATTTCATAATGGCTTTAAAAAGACTGAGCTATAGTGGAGCAGCAGGTGGAACAGCAGGGGTGTCAGAGGTCCTCTGAGTCGCTAGAGATGGTGATGATGTTCACAGATGGGCTGAGCATGTCAGAGATGATGATGATGGGCTGTGACGGGTTGCATCCCTGCAATAGGCACACACGTACACATACACGCGCGCACCCCCCCCCCCCCACACACACACACACAAATAGCTTTTAAAGAAGAGGCTTCAAGCTTCAAGAGGCCCAGTGGAAGGCCCAGCACTGTGTTGCACAGCTTGGGGGTTGAATGGGGGGTGTGTGTGTGTGTATGTGTGTGTATAGGATGTGCTGATATTGGAAGCAGCAAGCAAGTGCAGCCAAATGAGTCCCATCATGCTCTGCATCAGCCTTGCAACAAGCTGGTGAGTAAAGGAGGAGCGAGAAGGCTTCAGCGGGGCCAGGGCGTGGGGTTGAGTGGGCAGTGGGGGTGGGGCTTGGCTTTACACAGGATTTTCTGGGGCAAGGCTTTTGGGTGGTGGGGTGGGGGGGTCTTGTGCCGGTTGTCCCACCTGGCTGTGCTGGCCGAGCTGGCTGCTAAAGGTGTCAGTGAGGTTGGCAGTTGTGCTGGCCCCACCCCCAGACCCACCCCCACTGCCAAACAGGCTCGCACTGCTGCTTGCAAATATCCATTTTATGGACAATTTTGCACTGCAGCGAGAGAGAGAGAGAGAGAGAGAGAGAGAGAGAGGGAGAGAGAGAGAGAGACAGAGACAGAGACAGAGACAGAGAGAGACAGAGACACAGAGACACGGGTGGGGGGCAAGTTACAGTACTACCAGGGAAACCCTGATTCCATTTGGAATTCTAAATTAAGATGGTGTTCCTTAATTTATTTTTTAAAACACTGTGATTGTAGATTGGAAGGCCTAGAACAACTCACTGTACACTTTGAGGGAACTGGAGGAGGTGGGTCATGGTGACAAACAGGTGCTTCAGGGTCTTCATCGGCGTGATCCGTTTGTCAGCATCTAGCGCGAGCATCTTGTTCAGCAGGTTGATGAACTCCCACTGGTCTGCCTTCTCTGCCAAGATGTCTGTGTCTTCCAAACTGGTCATATTGACTTGTGCGAGAGACCCATGGGTGAGTCATATTATGGACCAGCAGAGGGTGCCGATGCACCTAAGATGCAGCAAGTTCTGCAGCAAAATACTATGCACTACTCTGCCTTTCGCAGACAACATTCTCCAGAGCGACTTATATGCGTTACTCATTATGACAGCACGAACGCTCAACCTTTGAACTAGCACCTTGCTCTACCTGCTCTATAATGTGAGCTGTGGGAGCTGTTTCTCACATTCTTCAATTTTACATCACAACAGTAAAGCAATGTATATGTGTGGCAAAAGCCCAAATAACTTGCATCATGTTGTCAAGGCCGGTGAAAATATACTTCCTAGTTTCTTTGGACTTGATGCCACACTCTGCCTCATGCTCTGAAGGCATCTGGAGAAAGGAAAGAAAAAACATACCATTCAGCTCCACCATTAAGTTACATGAAATCATTACGTTACATCTCTTATGAAACAAAAGCATGGTGTTTGGCATTTAAAGACTGGCGAACATTGAGCCTCCACAGGGGGTAGCTGGAGTCAGGGCTCCTGTGGAAATAGTAGGTGCTCTTGGTCCCTGCACTCAGCAGGTACTCTGCTGATAGCCCCTGCGTCTGGGAGATGTAACGGATCTGCAGAGACACCACACGGCAAGAGGATTACAATTTTATTTTGCGCTCATCCTTCCATTTTCAACATGAACGTGTAAAAAAAAAACAGCCCATAGAAACTCATTATTTATATTAATCCTAAAAATGACAGCGAAGACAGTAGCTAAAGCTCAAACCATACACATCACTACAACCACAAAACCACTACAGGTCTGTTAAGTGTTTTGCTAAATAACAGTACTCACATGACTCAATACAAATAAACCAATTATAAATCAAATATAAATCAATCATGCTCCAGTTAACTGTAATGATTATTGCAATTTTAATGTGTAGCAGGGTCATCACAACTGTCCACAATGTGCAGCCCTACTCTCAAGCACACTATAGTGCAACAAGTGCACACTTATTTCTAGCACATAGTTATTGTAGTTAAGCATTCTTTTTATAGTAAGCTTCAAGCTGTCTATGTGTTATCTGAACTAGCTCCTACTGATGGCTTGAAAATTAAAACTAGTGTGCTAACCTGGTTGTATACAAACTCACAGTGTGAGTTAACACATCTGATACCAACAGATCACATGTTGTAAAAACTGAAACAAACTGACAGAATCAGGGCTACGGCTGATTCTAGGCCATATCAAAAGCTCAATTAGAGTAGGCACAACTTTCCCACCTCGATCTGGCCCTGTCAAGCATAGAATGGATGATTTTTCAGGATCCTGATGGCAACAATTTCATTGGCGCCTTGCTTTGAGCACTTGGCCACCTGACCAAAACCTCTGTGACCAAGGAACTCCAGCACCTGGTAGCTGCTGGAGATGAAGTATAGCATCTCATTCTGCACCAGGTGGTACTCATAATTGCTCAAAAGGTTGCTGCTCTCTGTTGAGGCAAAGCAGGAAATATGGAAGAGGTGGTTGCCCTGCCCCTGGCCACACGCTAGGACAACGAAGGAACGGAGATCTCCTCCAGGATCTGTATGCCATCACTGCTGTGTCTCATCTCTATTCATCTTCAAGCTGCCCTGCTTCTGGTAGGAGTCAGGACACTACGAGGCCAATGTCTCATCTTTGCCCTGCCAGCTGGATGAAGACGAAGAGGCAGAAGATGATGACGACGCTTCGTCTGAGGCTTCAGAGGGGGAAAAGACCGGGGCAGGCAAGCCATCAGTTGAATTGAATCCTGAATCCGAGGGCCAGGGCTGTGCAGGTAGTAGCTACTCTCGAATTTTACCATTTAAGGAATCAGAAAGGGAAGAGAATATACCTTTAGGGAAAGATAAAAACAGGATCACTAACCAAATGAATGCCATGCAGATCTAGTTAGGGGCTATATTCTAAATGAAAACTAAAACAGCAGTAGATTAAAAAAAAACACAATCACAAATCTGTGATTTAGCAAACCGCTAAAGCTAACTTCATAACTCACTCACAGAGTTGATTATTTTCCCACCTTTAACCTTACAGAAAGAAGGTTCAAGAAAATGGATACATTTATCTTATGCTTTTATCCAAAACAACTTACATTTATAACTGAGTACAACTTGAGGATTAAGGGCCTTGAACAGGTGACCAATAGTGGCAACTTGGTAGTGGTGGGGCTTGAACCAACAATCTTCCAATTACATATCAAGTACCTTGACCACTGAGTTACCACTACAACTATAAAACCTGCTCATCCATGTTGTTTTGCCTTTTTCATCACTCTGACTGCTTAACTGAAATAATTTAAATTATTATCATGTTATATAGACATGATTCTTGCCATGGCAATGAGGTAAACTGGCAGGAGTAGTATCATAAAGTGGAATGTCAAAATGCATGTATTTGAACATAGCCAGTAGACAAGATAAAATGACACATATGGTCACACATTTAAGTTGCCTTTTAAGATACTATATTTTTCTCTTTCCCCAGAAATAATCAAAACTGCAGTGTCTGCTTGTTTACGCTGAAGCACGCTTAAGTGGGTATAGTTTCTGTGGATTCCACATATATATTAAAATGAAAATGTTGCCCAGTCATGTCGGAAATAGCAAAACAAAAATCACAGGCTGCAAGCTACTGAAAAAGAAGTACTCAATGAGGTCCTGGTAGAGCATAGCTGCAGGTTGGTCATATATCTTTATGAGGAGTTTAATTTAAACAAAATCCTCATTGCACACCCAAGAACAAAGCCTGCAAAATCCCCAATTAGCAAGACTGCATCAAGTTAGCACTGGCTGATGGAAAGCAAAAAAAATAGTGCTGTGTCCTGCTCTGTGGCTCATCCACTGTACCAATCTCTTAGTATTGGACTTGGTGTGGTTAATTCATCTTTGACTGTGCTTATATATTGTGCCATTTCAAGATTTAGCAACATGCCCTCAGTCCATCAGAACAGGAAATCTGAAGGCTGCACTGATAAATTACCCATGTCAGAATATACCTAGATGGACACAATCATTATGTGAAATTGCACTCACTATGTAATGTGGCCATAATTATATTTTTACATCTTATATTGTTTTGCAAAACAGCAGAAGTTTCAGGTTGGTTATGCTGCTGTGTCGGTTAAAGATAATCACAGACTGGGCCCATCTCAAACAATGAATTAGGATAGTTCACATAATCTACAAATAGTTTCAGCAAAAAAGTTAAAAGTTACAGGTTCTACAAATGTGTTTTATATTTTTGTTTAAACATTAAGTTAGCATACTAATTGCCAGCCCTGTGAATGTTTCAATTTTTTTTTTTAATTTTAAACACAAAGAATCCTGAAAAAGATTTCTCTATAGTAATACAATTCACTACTACGGGTGTAGAATTAGCTCAGAATTTCCCTTTAAATTAAACCAAAATTCAAAGTCAGAAGTTAAGTGTAACGGTGACCTTCATTCTTCACACATCATTTTTCATTCTTGCACACAACACATTAGGAAGGACTAAATACCACTCAACATCCACTTCCATCCACCTTCTCCATATTTGCTCTTTATTTACAGGACTTTTCTAAAATTATAGTTTTTAAATAAATTAATTTATAGATGCTTATAAAGGGATTGATTGATTTTTTTAGTGTTATTACTGTAATGTTGTCACGGAACGCTCTCCTCCCCCGAGTCACGTGGTACGGCCTGCCGCATGCAGGGGGGTTCACCCATGTTTGTAACCATGTTATTAGAGTCCATGTTTTGTTACGTGTGAGTCATGTCTTTCTTTCATTCACGTTGTATATGAGTGCCGTGTTGTTGTTCATGTCTTTTGTTAATAAATGTGTCACCTCATCGAAGGAGTCTGTGCGTCCTGCTTCACGCCCATCGGCACTCGGGCCAGCAGATACGTTACAACGTAGCATTCTGTAATGTATTGCATACATTACAAAGAAAACAAAATCAATTTTTTTTTACTAAATACATAATATATGTAAATATGTGCCTATTCTTTTACTTTTGTGTCTGTCCTTGCAGGTCGTGGGGAGTGTGCCTTACATATGGAGTCTGGTTTTGACTGGAAGCGTTTGCATGTATCTTTATATTTTCTAGAATGGGTATGATGGGTATATTCTGGACCCATAAACCACATTAAAAAGTGACTTTGTTCTCTGGTCTGCTCATAAGTCAGTCAAGCTGTCATACTGGCTTTTCCTGTTCTTCGTGCTGCAGGCTGGTGTGTGCTGAGGTGAGGCAGGCCTGTGACTTCCTGCTCTCTAAGTAGATGGGAGATGGTGGCTGGGGAGAGGATTTTGAGTCATGTGAACAGCGTCGCTATGTACAGAGCAAAAACTCACAAATACACAACACCTGCTGGGCTGTTCTGGGTCTGATGGCTGTCAGGTATTCACCATCCCCCAAGTGCATTTGTTTAAGCATGCTCATTGATTGATTTAAGATTTTCTTTTTATTAATCAGAATTTTAATTTTTTTAAATTAAAAATTCATATTTATCCACTGCATATAAAGTCCTTCATTCCTTTATTCATACTGTAGGTACCCTGACCACAAAGTCATAGAGCGTGGGATACAAGTTTTGATTGACAAGCAGCTTCCCAATGGAGACTGGCCACAGGTGAGCTGTGCTTTTCCATTAGTTTATTTTTGCATTAAGATTTGTAGTCACCACTGTCAGTCTACTGTTCTTTTAAAATGAAAAAAATGTACATAATCCAGACCCTTCTTGAGCTTTGCAGGAGAACATTGCTGGTGTGTTCAACAAGAGCTGTGCCATTAGTTACACATCCTACAGGAATGTGTTTCCTGTTTGGACCCTGGGCCGTTTCTCACGCCTCTACCCCTTTAGCTCTCTAGCTGGGAAGGTGAAACTTTGAGGCACTCAGGGGTCAACTGTGAGGAGTTCGCATTGCTTTAGTGTTTCATGGCCTGCTTTAATGCCTGAAAAGTGTTCAGTTTTCATAAAAACTGATTTGCTGCTAATATGAGATTAGAACTGAAGTATGTACACTGATCTCTTATGATTGCAGAGATTATGTTCCTTGATTTGGTACTTTTTATGTAATTTTGAATGTCTTTTTTTTGCACATGTGGAGCTTTGGTATAAAAGATGTTTTTGTCATCTTAAAGACCTGTGGGGTGAGCAGCTGTCCCCGGTCAATCAGTCATGTTTTCCTGAAAGTGAACCTCAACCTTTAGATGCACGCACCTCATGTACCTGTAGTATATTTCTGTTGCTTAACTGAAGAATCACATCTGGGAAAGACATTATTCCACACCTCATATTCTCATCATCTACTTTTTTAGAAGTAAAGCTGCATGGTTTTTGTGTCAAATTGT
This sequence comes from Electrophorus electricus, assembly GCF_041902795.1. NCBI lineage: Eukaryota > Metazoa > Chordata > Actinopteri > Gymnotiformes > Gymnotidae > Electrophorus > Electrophorus electricus. Next base: position 29,641,229 of record NC_137500.1, read on the forward strand.
AACGTTGAGCAGTAAGGAGGTGGACGCATGTGCGGAGAGGAGCGAGATTTATTATGGGCAAATCCAAAATCCAAGAGTCGTTTAGGCAGTCCAGGGTCATAGAGCTGACACAGAGAGTACGAGGGTACATGATTAAACAAAACAAACACACACACACACACGAAGGCAAACGGGGAAGCAGGCTATAGCTAAGGCTAGGAAACACGAAGTCTAAGATAAACACAAAGGCACGGAGTACAAAGAAACAACCGTAACGAAACACATTCAAACAATAATTCAAACGCATGAAACAGTCAAACATCCAAACAATGAACAACCACGACCAAAGCACACAACAGAGTTTAAATACATGAACTAGAAATGAGGGACCAGGTGTAAGCAATCAATGTGAGGACAAAACGAAACTATGGAACGGAGCTAAACTGAAGACAGGGAAAATACGGAAGATGGAAGGGACTGATCGTGACACAAATGCATGATATGTTTCATTCTTCATCCTGTGAATGTGTCTCTTTTCAGTCAACTCTTTGTAAACAGTATAATTTCTTTATTGGTTTCTCTTTGTATGTTGGAAATAAAACCATACTCATCTGAAGACATTGATTGCTAAAATATCAGAAACATATTTGTTGATTTTGTAGAGATTGATGCTACTGATAGGTTGCTAGGTTTAGAGCTAGTTTAGATGCACATGGTATTGACCTTTTACACACAGTATTTTCCTTTAATTTATGCAGTAATCACTGCTACAGAAATGTATTGCTAGTCCACAACTGGTAAATTCACATGCCAGGTTTAGGGATTTCCATAGTTGTTGGCTCTTTAGATCTAATCAGTGCCTCAGACATCACCGAGAAAAACTGATGCACCATAAATAGTAAACATCTTTGTGTGTGTGAGAGTGTGCATGTGTACACACGCAAGTGAGTGCACACGTCACCTATACTAACTTTTATTTAGATTTGCAGCTCTAGTTGTGTTTAGGAATAAACATTTGATCAGGATAAGTTTAGGCTTGGGAATTTATGTAACATTAAAACACATGTATGTATGTGTGTATATGTGTGTGTGTATGTGTGTGTGTGTGTGTGTGTGTGTGTGTGTGTGTGTGTGTGTCTTCTAGGCAGCTGAAACTTTGGTTCCAGTATATGGAATTGTTTTAAAGTTTTTGTAAAACACACTGTAACAGTGAACATTATTACTACTAAATACTAAATATTACATACAAATAAAAAATTGCCACACCTTTCTTAGATAACCTGTTATGCAAATATGTATGTTATGTAGCGTTATTTTTAGGGTTGACCCTGAAACTAAAATGTGTTTGGTTACCTGTCATGTGAACAGTGACTTGACCTGTTTGTGAGTCTTAGTTATGGGCATGTTTCATGCTATTTCATTTTCTCATTTTATATTTTATTATTGTCATGACATGTTGGGTAGTTTCTTCATAGTTTATGTCTTGTATTGGTATCTCTCTTTATATACAATAATGTGTACTAGTACAGTGTGTGTTAACAAAGCTTGCTATGTCATTAAAAACTGCATTCCATTATGATGCTTTATTATTAAGTATGGCATACACTGGTTACCAGTCACATTTGCTAAATGAAAAATCTTGAAGTCAATTACAAAGACAAAATTTCTATATAATCACAGACATATTTTATTCCTTTTTTCTTTAAATTTATGATCAATTGTATACTTTCAAATCATTATTATATGTATGCTTATATTCATATCTGTCATTTTCTGTTAATACAAAATATGATGTATAACATATATAATAATCAAATTCTCTGTACAATGAAACTTTTTGTAAAACAGTTTGTCCAAAAAGTTTTTGCTAAATATTACAAACAAAGAATTACCACACCTTACTTAGACAACCTGTTATGCCTGTTATTTTTAAGATTGACACAGAAATGAAAACATGTTTGATTACCTGTCATGTGAACAGTGGCTTGACTTGTTTGGGACTTTTATTTACAGGGGTGTTTCATGCAATTTTTCACACATTGTATGCTTTAATATTGTCATAACATGTATTAGGAAGTTTCTTCATAGACTATGTTTTGTATTAGTATATTTATTTATATTCATTAATGTGTAATGTGTACCAGTTTGTGTTACCAAAACTTGTGATAAAAATTGTTGGTGTTGATTATGTTGATTGCTTTATTTTAAAGAAGTATTGCATACAATGGTTACCAATAACATCAAATGTAATAAATCTAGAAGCCAACAAAAATGACTAAAATGTTTCTCAGAAGAATCCCAAACATATTTATCCCTTTGTTTTAAATTTATTGTAATACATTTTATACTTTCAAATCATTATCACACATATGCTTAAATTCTGTCATTTTCTGTTAATACAAAATATGATGTATAACATATATAATAATAAAATTCTCTCTATAATGAAACTTTTCTGTATATGTCTTTAAGGTCTAAGTTGCACTGCTCCAACTCAGAGCTCCTATTGGTAGGTGAGTTGAATGCATAAGCATAACATGTGACCTCTTTACTGAGGCTCTCAAAGCTTGTATAAAGAGACAAAGAACTTCCCTTCTCTACCTGTTGTGTGTCCTTTTAGAACTGAGCTTTTACACACCTTGGATTTTTAGAGACATTGCTGTAAGTGAACATTTTGTCATTGTTTTAGTATATGGTGTAGATGACTTTAAACAGCTTTTCTTTTTACTCTTTTTCTTTCTGTTGTTTTCTTTTTCTTCAGTTGTAGCTTAAATGGCCACTCCGTAATTAGTGTTAACACTGATATTGATGTTGATACCTACCACTGTTATGTGTTGAGGTTGTTTATGTCTTGGCATGCTGTTAAAGGTTTTCACTTCACTGAAGGGTCATGTGTTTATTAAGTCTAGCGCACGGTAGTGCATGATTGTTCTAGAGCCTATTACATCATTTCACTGTTCCTGCAACTGGCAGAGCTTTCAGTGTTTTGTTTTTTTTTTTGCATTTTTTCTTTGTTTTTAAATAATAAACAAGTCACAACACATATTATTGTTAATATTGTTATTGTCAGCTTTCATTTTATATTTGAACAATTAAAGAATATAACTATAAGATTTCTTGCTTTAAGCAAGCTATTCAGGGTCTTTAGAATATGTTGAAATGCTAATGTGTCATTTCTTGAATTATTCTTAGCATATTTAATGACAAAACAAAACAAATATTCTCATTTTGCACCCTTTTTAACACAAAATGGAGATCTTCAAACCATAAGGTCTCTTAAGATCTTAACAGTGGCCAGCCAGTTTATTATTATGAAATGTATTTTTTTCAAAATCCTCTCTCACATACTACAAAATATAAAGTATGGCTTTAATTTATTTACTACAAAGTATAAAACATGATTTTGATGTTACTTTTATTTCAGAAGAAAGTGTGTCTTACTGGCACCAGCATGAACCCCAACTACCCACAGTATCCAGGGCCATGGGGACAACCTGGACAGCCCTGCCCCAATCCAAACATGCCATACCAGCCCCAACCCTCATATCCAGGCGTACCAGGGTTCTGTCCAGCAGGTGTATGTCAAGGACCTTGTCAATGCAAGCATGGCCAAGGAGGTTATATCCAGGGACCAGGATGTGGGCCAGGACATGGACCTCACCATGGGCATGGGCATGGGCATGGGCATGGGCATGAGCACGGGCATGGGCATGAGCATGGGCATGGGCTTTTTCATGGGCACGGGCATGAGCATGGGCATGAGCATGGGCACGGGCATGGGCATGGGCATGGGCATGGGCATGGGCATGGGCATGGGCATGGGCATGGGCATGGGCACGGGCATGGGCACGGGCATGGCAAACATGGGAAACATGGAAAGGTGAGAAACACAACACAAAAATGTACAGTTACTACTCATGATTAACATGCGAGTGGGTGACAAAAAAAGTATTTATATGTTATATAACTGTTTAATGTGTGTCTACCTTTCCACAGCATTCTGGGAGCGGCAGTGACTCTGATTAGGGAATAAATGAAGATTGGCTATAAATGTAAACTTTACCCTATCCACACTACACTTCAAATAAATAACTTCATTCTTAAAAATGTTCATCAGCATTAATAAGTAGGATGAAATGTAAGGGTAAAATTTAAAAAATGTACAACCTGCTTAACTGCAAATATATACATCACTCAACGTAGCACTGTGTGTACCATGTATACCGATTGCATATTGTGCATATTGTGAATGACAGGACACAATTTCATACTTAGTACAAAGAGACCTCAAGTCATTATGCAACTTTAAAGCTACCCGTTACTTTCTATATAAAACATTACAAGCATTATTAATTGGAATTTGTGAATCTCTTATTCATAACTATATGAATAATGCATTATTTTGAGGAATAAAAGGGTTATTCTGGTTATGTCTTGTCTTTTTTTAGTCCTAACATTTTCATTGTAGAATAGACCATGCATATGAACTAACGTTGTAGAATGGATCATGCATATGAACTAACGTTGTAGAATTGACATTGTAGAATTAATTCACCATGCCATGGAAAAGTTTTAGGCCATACAGGAGTCTGTAGGTTTATAAGTATTAATGCAGCAGATGTTTCATCATTCCTCTCATGAACAGTAATTACTGTGATAAATGGGATATGCAAAGTTTGAGCTGTATGCTTATACCTAGTTGATGCTGATGTTACTTTAATATTTAATCTATTGATTCTGTTCTCATCTTGGGAAAGATTACTGATTATTTTTATTTCATCCATCAAAGCACTAGAGACAAAACATTTTTCTTTTTAAGTAATGATTTTATAATAAAATAGGTATTGAGACTGCTACTGATGGTTCAGATTTTTGTTTGCCATGGCTATGTAAATTGGCTAGTAGTTGTACATAGGTCATGTATAAGTATTACAGCTGTTTTATGCTTGTTTTAAGATAAGGTGCCATGCTCATGGCCTTCTGTAATAACCATCATGGTCATGGTTAGTGCTGTGGCTGCGGCTGCAGGTTTTGCCATGGCCATGGTTGTGGGCGTGGCAATCATGGGCATGGCAAATTTTGGTAGAAGAAGCAAAGACTGAGCAACATGAGACCACAGATATTTAAACATCACTGAAACCACACTATGGTATCTGGTAGAAGAAAGACACCTATGTCAACAAAAATTTTAATATGGTACTGCAAGTTTTACAAGTAAGCGATAAAGATGTTGTTTCATTGTCTGACCAGTTTAACTGTTCTTACAGCATTTTGAAGGAAACTTCCATTGTGATTCAGAATAGATAAAGGCATTCCACACTTGAAGTCCACACATAATGAATTGGAGGTTAAGGTGTGTTACCATGAAGTTCAATTTTTTTTCTCATGAAAGCTCTATTTAATATATGTAAACTCTATGTATATCCAGATTGTATGCATAATTATTAGAACCCTTATCAAAAATTACTAACACAGCAGTTAATAATAATTAAACATGAGAGGTAATAATCTCTATAATAAACATAGGGAGGATGCCTGTTTTGATTATTATTATTTATACATTGCCAGACACTTTATATTTTATCATATTGTAGTGTATAATACTGCAATATCATATATGAACTGAATTCTTGCACACTTACTCAACTGTATTTCTTATTGCATTTCTTTTCATTACTTTTTCTTCATAGCACTCTAGTAAGGAAGCTTGTTTGCTTGTTGTACAATGAAAATAAAGATTCTTTTCTATTCTGTTATAAATATTTTAATGTAAACATGTATATATCACTAGTACATGCAATAACTAGTGTTATCTATATATATAAAAATTATCAAAATTAAATCTGTATTTGCATGTTTTCCTGTTTTACTGCAGTGGAAGAAAATGACACATACTTTTGCTATTTTCCATCATGAGCTCTAAACTGACCAATCGAGAGAGGAATAGTTGTTGTCCTAAATGGCAAAAAGATAAACAAACAAATAAATAGCCCAAAAGTTCCGAACAGAAAATTGCAGTATTTGGAATGGAATAGGAAAGGAAGTTCATAATAATCTTAATAACCTATTTGAAGCATCTGGAGATGTTGTATGCCAAGGGAGTTTTTATTTTGACCAAAATTGAATTTTCTACCTGTTCACATTACAGGTATATTTTTTTTCTTAGGAGTTTGGCTTACAAAACAGAGTTCAATATCTAGTCAATATTCAGTGTCTCCTATGACTACTGTTCACTGAAGCTGACACGCCCATTAGAGCGCTTCTGTAACCACCACCATTTTATCCTGAAATATGACTGTGAAGACAAGTTGTGTCAACAATCCCAGTAACCTTCCCTTCAAAGAAATTTTTCATATGTGTTTATCTGCTTTATTTTTTTCAAATAATTTTTTTTTCAGATTTTTAAAAAAATAAAACTTGTAGTCTAAAGATTGTTTGTTCTCTTTCCAAATTGTTCATATAAACACCCAGAGATATCTGAATATTTTAGATAAACAGGAAAGAGATCCAAGGCAACTTGTCTTAAAGTGAAATCAGGATTTAAAAGTATTTTATTTACAGGCTCACATTAGTGGACAGATTAAAAACATGTTTTGGCCCAGGCCTTCGTCAGGGAGTCAGTTGCAAACATATTAGCATTTGAGCATTATATTTTGCTTTTACAGTGTTATACAGTTTGTCACATCAACACACAGAGATTCTGCTATCTGCACTCAGAGGTCTCCATCTCCCTAGCATTGACTGTTATTGCAAGGTGATGGCCTTAACTTAAGAAGAACAAATGTGCAGTGAGTTGTTATTTAAGGAGTGAGATGCACATGTGACTCCACTATAGTCTTCCACTGTTATTGAATTCCAGTTCTTTTACAGTAGTTGCTGGGGGTATAGCATATTGCGGAAAATTTTGATTGGCCCTAGTTAGTCCCTCCAAGCTTCCATGTTCCATGTTTTTCCTGTCTTGCGTATTTTAGTTCCATTCCGTCGTTTCGTTTCCTCCGCCCCCCGTTTGATTATCCACTCCCGTCCCTCATTTCTAGTTTTGATTAAGTTCATGTATTTAAACCCTGTCATATGCCGTCTCTTTTCTGTTCATTGTTTGGTTGGTTGTAGTGGGGGTTCATTGCTTGGTTCATTGCTTGGTTCATTGCTTTTGTGTGGTTGTATTTAGGTTTGAATATATCGGATGTGCGTAAGCCCGTCTGTGTTTTGAAGCCTCCGTTTACGTTAGCCTGTTTGATTCTAGCCGTTTTGTTTTTCTTACCTCGGTATGTCACTTTCTAGTTTCTGTTATTGCCTGCATCCCCTGTTTGCCTTCGTGTGTTTTGGTTTGTTATTCCTAGCCTTCCTTTTTTCCGAGCTCCTGTGTATGCTATCCTAGCCCATGTTTTGTATAGCAGTATCCCAGTATCTCCATAATGGCTCTATGATACTGGACTACGACTACGACTCTGGATTTGCCCTTAATAAATCTCGCTCTTCTCCGCACATGCGTCCGCCACTTTACCGCTCAACGTTACAGCATACTGTTTGGATGGGATGAACACACTCTTTCCAGAGATGTAGTTCACACACATTTCAATACAGGCCATAATTTGTGATTTACCACATTTTTAAATGAATATATTCCATTTCAAATTCTGTGTTATCTATTATGCTGTTTCCAGTTTGCCTGCCTGCACATACATCCACACTGTGGTTATGCCAGGTTTTTGTTTTTGTTTTTTTTTTTGTACTGAAACGGATTAATTGGCACGTCATTTGTAACCACATAAAGGAGAACCTAATGGATTTGTCAGCCCACTTGAGAAATCTAACCAAACCTTTCAAGGAAATATTGGTTTCAGTTGAAACACATGGAAGGTTTACATATAAGGTAAACATATGCTTTCCCAGGGATTTCTGGGATATCCTTTGGTTCCTATTCAAACATACATGTTATATCATTACTGGATTGTACATTTCTGCATTTACATTAGTTAGCATTGTTTTACAATGCATGGATAAATGTATGTTTTACAATGTATTCTATTTTATTTATATGAGTTCTATGTCCAGGGCTATTCAAGTAATATATGGCCAGATGAACATTGCACTCTGTGATATATACACTCCCCACAGCACTCTCCTCACTGTTGCCTACAGTAAGTGTATATTTTGATTTGTATCTTTTTTGTTCTTTATGGTCAGCAAACTGTGCCAACAGATCTCTGCTTCACAGTGATCATGAACAAATATGAGGCTCACCACAGTACTACACTGAGAGAGAATGCAGTCAAAGAGCTGTTTGATCACATTAAAGCAGACGATTGCTTTACCAAGTACATTAGTATTATGCCGGTAAATTATGTGACAAGCATCTTTAACATGTTGCCTTTAATACCATGTTGAATTTATAAAGATTTTGCTACAATAACCAAATTTTTGTTGTATTCAGATTAACAGTGGTTTCTACTATTAATACTTTGAACCATCAGAATCGGGTTTACTGGCCAAGTATACTGACATGCACAAGGCAAAACAGTTATCTTCACATTATATACAGTTATACTGGAGCAATACAGTTATCTTCAATAACATTTAATTCAATTAATGTAGACAAAGGGCTTTTGAATACATCTGTCTTCTGTCATCTACGGCTTTGGGGGTTTAAAGTTTTGACTTGTACATGAAACCATTGCTTCTTTCCACCACCACTTTTTTATTTTGTTTAACAAGAGGGTGTTTGGGCTTTGTTTTTGATTTGTTTTTTGTTTACTTTGAAATTGAATTACAATTAGTAAATACCACACCATGAAAGCACATCTTATATTCTGGCTGTATCCTCATATCTCAAAGACCATTAACATGTTGGTGCGCTGGTATGTTGATGGACCCTCATCAGCAGTCTTCCAGGATCATTTAGCTAGGATCCCAGAATACCTCTGGCTAGTGGCAACATATGCTTTATGACATCAAGTCAAACTCTTTTTCTCTCATTATAGATTCTAAGCATGAGAAACTCTGATGGTGGTTTTGCCACATAACAAGACCAAGTGTGGAAGAAAACTGTTTGAGCTCCTGAAGCTTCAGAGGTGTTTGGTGAGAATCTGTTCCTAGAATGCGAGATTGTTTGTTTGTACCTCGACACTTTTCTTCTTTGGACTGGAAGCGTTTGCATGTACAGGTCATAACTTCCAGGATAGGTACAGTTGTATGTGTTAGACTCATAACGTGATGCATGGAAAGGCGGCTTTGTTCTCTGGTCTGCTCATAAGTCAGTCAAGCTGTCATACTGGCTTTTCCTGTTCTTCGTGCTGCAGGCTGGTGTGTGCTGAGGTAAGGCAGGCCTGTGACTTCCTGCTCTCTAAGCAGATGGGAGATGGTGGCTGGGGAGAGGATTTTGAGTCATGTGAACAGCGCCGCTATGTACAGAGCAAAAACTCACAGACTTGCATGTTTTATTAATTATGTTTTTATTTTTTGATTAAAAATACCTATTTATCTACTGCTTATAAACTGTGAGGAGGCACAACATGTATAATTGCAGAGATTATGTTCCTTGACTTAGTACTTTGTCATTTGGAATGTGTTTTGGTATAAACACCAAGGCCAAATGTTTCTTGCATAAAATAATACTTATGTCTTTAAAAGCATATGGATGTGTGTGTGTGTGTGTGTGTGTGTGTGTGTGTGTGTGTGTGTGTGTGTGTCTTCTAGGCAGCTAAAACTTTGATTCCAGTCTCTGTAATTGTTTTAAAGTTTTTGTAAAACACACTGTACCGGTGAACATTATTACCACTAAATGCTAAATATTACAAACAAAGAATTACCACACCTTACTTGGACAACCTGTTATGCCTGTTATTTTTAAGATTGACACAGAAATGAAAACATGTTTGATTGTCATGCGAACAGTGGCTTGACTTGTTTGGGACTTTTATTTACAGGGGTGTTTCATGCAATTTTTCACACATTTTATGCTTTAATATTGTCATAACATGTATTAGGAAGTTTCTTCATAGACTATGTTTTGTATTAATATATTTATTTATATTCATTAATGTGTAATGTGTACCAGTTTGTGTTACCAAAACTTGTGATAAAAATTGTTAATGTTGATTATGTTGATTTTAAAGAAGTATTGCATACAATGGTTACCAATAACATCAAATGTAATAAATCTTGAAGCCAACAAAAATGACTAAAACATTTCTCAGTAGAATCCCAAACATATTTATCCCTTTGTTTTAAATTTATTGTAATACATTTTATACTTTCAAATCATTATTATATGTATGCTTAGATTCTGTCATTTTCTGTTAATACAAAATATGATGTATAACATGTATAATAATAAAATTCTCTCTACAATGAAACTTTTCTGTATATGTCTTTAAGGTCTAAGTTGCACTGCTCCAACTCAGAGCTCCTATTGGTAGGTGAGTTGAATGCATAAGCATAACATGTGACCTCTTTACTGAGGCTCTCAAAGCTTGTATAAAGAGACAAAGAACTTCCCTTCTCTACCTGTTGTGTGTCCTTTTAGAACTGAGCTTTTACACACCTTGGATTTTTAGAGACATTGCTGTAAGTGAACATTTTGTCATTGTTTTAGTATATGGTGTAGATGACTTTAAACAGCTTTTCTTTTTACTCTTTTTCTTTCTGTTGTTTTCTTTTTCTTCAGTTGTAGCTTAAATGGCCACTCCGTAATTAGTGTTAACACTGATATTGATGTTGATACCTACCACTGTTATGTGTTGAGGTTGTTTTATGTCTTGGCATGCTGTTAAAGGTTTTCACTTCACTGAAGGGTCATGTGTTTATTAAGTCTAGCGCACGGTAGTGCATGATTGTTCTAGAGCCTATTACATCATTTCACTGTTCCTGCAACTGGCAGAGCTTTCAGTGTTTTTTTTTTTTTTGCATTTTTTCTTTGATTTTAAATAATAAACAAGTCACAACACATATTATTGTTAATATTGTTATTGTCAGCTTTAATTTTATATTTGAACAATTAAAGAATATACCTCTAAGATTTCTTGCTTTAAGCAAGCTATTCAGGGTCTTTAGAATATGTTGAAATGCTAATGTGTCATTTCTTGAATTATTCTTAGCATATTTAATGACAAAACAAAACAAATATTCTCATTTTGCACCCTTTTTAACACAATATGGAGATCTTCAAACCATAAGGTCTCTTAAGATCTTAACAGTGGCCAGCCAGTTTATTATTATGAAATGTATTTTTTTCAAAATCCTCTCTCACATACTACAAAATATAAAGTATGGCTTTAATTTATTTACTACAAAGTATAAAACATGATTTTGATGTTACTTTTATTTTAGAAGAAAGTGTGTCTTACTGGCACCAGCATGAACCCCAACTACCCACAGTATCCAGGGCCATGGGGACAACCTGGACAGCCCTGCCCCAATCCAAACATGCCATACCAGCCCCAACCCTCATATCCAGGCGTACCAGGGTTCTGTCCAGCAGGTGTATGTCAAGGACCTTGTCAATGCAAGCATGGCCAAGGAGGTTATATCCAGGGACCAGGATGTGGGCCAGGACATGGACCTCACCATGGGCATGGGCATGGGCATGGGCATGGGCATGAGCACGGGCATGGGCATGAGCATGGGCATGGGCTTTTTCATGGGCACGGGCATGAGCATGGGCATGGGCACGGGCACGGGCTTTTTCATGGGCACGGCCATAAGCATTAGCATGAGCACGGGCATGGCAAACATGGGAAACACAAAAAGGTGAGAAACACAACACAAAAATGTATGGTTACTACTCATAATTAACATGCATGTGTGACTAAATTAGTATTTATATGTCATATAACTGTTTAATGTGTGACTACCTTTCCACAGCATTCTTGGAGCAGCAGTGACTCTGATTATGGAATGGATGAAGATTGGCTATAAATTTAAACTTTACCCTATCCACACTACACTTCAAATAAATAACTTCATTAGTAAAAATGTTCATCATCATTATACTTCACTCAATGTAGCACTGTGCATATCGAATGACAGGACACAATTTCATACTCGGTACAAAGAGACCTCAAGTCATTATGCAACTTTAAAGCTACCCGTTACTTTCTACATAAAACATTGCAAGCATTATAAATTGGAATTTGTGAATCTCTTATTCATAACTATATGAATAATGCATTATTTTGAGGAATAAAAGGGTTATTCTGGTTATGTCTTGTCTTTTTTTAGTCCTAACATTACCACTGTAGACTAGGCCATGCATATGAACTAATGTTGTAGAATGGATCATGCATATGAACTAACATTGTAGAATTGACATTGTAGAATTAATTCACTATGCCATGGAAAGGTTTTAGGCCACACAGGAGTCTGTAGGTTTATAAGTATTAACGCAGCAGATGTTTCATCATTCCTCTCATGAACAGTAATTACTTTGATAAATGGAATATGCAAAGTTTGAGCTGTATGCTTATACCTAGTTGATGCTGATGTTACTTTAATATTTTATCTATTGATTCTGTTCTCATCTTGGGAAAGTTGAAAGTTTATAAATATTAAGGCAGCAGATGTTTTATCATATCTCAGATGAATTTTAATTACTGTAAATATTATATGCAAAGTTTGAGCTGTCTGCTTAAATTCATGTTTATGTCTAGTATATAGCATTTTCTTTTAGATCAAATTATTAAAAAAACTTTTGAAAAATTAACCATTCAGTGTAGCTCTAGTCCTTACTACACCAATACACAGTGCTCCCATTGGTAGGAAGGGAAATGAATAAGCATTTCACCACAACACTCAAATACAATTTCCAGAGCCTAGACAGTGATTATACCTTTAGGTTTTACATGCTTTGAATTGGGAGATACTGTTGTAAGTGAGCATGCTGATGTTAGTTTAATATTTTGTCTTTTGATCTTGGGAATGATTATTGATCATTTTATTTCATCCATCAAAGCACTAGAGACAAAATATTTGTCTTTGAAGTTATGAATTGATAATAAAATAGGTGCTGAGATTACTATTGATGGTTCAGATTTATGTTTGCCATGGCAAAGTTGGACAGTAGTTGTACATAGATCATGTATAGGTATTACAGCTGTTTTATGTCTTTTGAAATGACGCCATGTCTGGGTGTCACAGTACATGTTCTGACTAGCACCCTTGAATTCTTCACAGTCATTGAAGTGTGACAAATTTCCACATCAGTGCAATGTTTTTCAGTATGAACTGAGTTTTTTTTTTTTTTTTTATTCCTTGTGCAGCTTCTTTTGTATTTCTACAGTCAGCTATATTCCATTAAATAATTTACAGCAGTCTGCAAGTTGGCATTAATTCATTATAGAAATTATTTTACACTGAGAAATACCAAAGCATTCCTTACAAGTTCTTGCTATTTTTACTGTTAGTATAACTCAACTTATTGCAGAGAATAGAAATGATTTTTGTATACACAGTATAATAATTATTTCTGATTTTATCATGCACATTATTACGGCAGGGTCCCCAAGTCTGTGTGATGTCTTGTTGGTTGGTGTGTGTGTCTCCCTTGTTAATCGGTCTTGTGTCACACCTGTCTTTTGTTATCCTCGTTAGTGTATGCATTTTAGGTCTTGTTCTGTGTTTGTCCTTTGCAGTGTAATGTGTGCTTCTGCCGTTCGTGTTTAACAATTTGTTGTGTTTGTTTTGCTAGCGTAATGTGTTTTCACTTCATTGGGTTCGTGTTAATAATCATATGGGGGGTGCAAACAACAACTCCTGCTTCAGGCTCCTCTATGTCACACAAAATTTTATTTAATGTTTAGACACATTAAGGATAAATTCTCATTTAACTGATGCTTTTTATCCAAAGTAACTTACAGTTATTACTGAGTACAACTTGAGGGCCTTGCTCAGGGCCCCAACAGTGGCACCTTGGCAGTGGTGGAGCTTGAACCCACAACTTTCTAATTACAAGTCAAGTACCTTAACCACTGAGTTACCCCTGCCCATTTAACATCCTTGTATGATATGATTTGTTCCTGAATTAAATTTATTTTTAAAAGTATGGCTTTGATATATTAACTACATAATACAAAACTTGAATTCATGATTTCGTATGTGTTTATTATGTAGTGGGACACCAGTATGAACATGAACTATCTACAGCAAGCAGAACCATGTATCCAATCTACACAGCTTTGTGCAGCCCAGATTCTCCTACCCACAGGGCACTGCTACACAAGTCACAAGCAGTTGCACAGGCATTGATTCTGTACTGTCATCATGAGTTATGTGTGCATGCATTTTGGAAGAAATGTGGAAACACCCTCACAGTGAGAACTAATTGGCATAAAACAGAATAAGAAACAAGTACGTTGAAGTATTGTGCAAAATTGAGCAGTTACTACTGAACAACAGGCATATGCGTATATCTTTGTAAACTATAGTTATTGTTTGATGAGCACTCACCTTCCCACATCTTTTGTCTCTAAGAGTGGCATTGATACAGTGGGTGATAGATTCTCTCTACCTTCTATACAGAGTAATTAAGTCATTAATGTACATTAACATTAATAAGATGCTAAAATATTTTAGGGTTTCTACCTGTATTTAAGAAGATGCATAAACATTCATTCCAGGAACTTTACAATTACTTAGATTGACTTTATTTGGTAACTCAGAGCATTGCTGAATGAAACATATTTCTGCAGCTTGGAGAGAAGCTCCAAATATATGGCTTGGCTAGCCATGTTGGCTCATTGGCCTCACTACTTAGCTAGGTATGGCAGCAGATTTGACCAGTCCTACAGTAGGATAATAAAATATAAAAAGAATTTAAATTATGCCATGTTAGGAATCAGATATAACTAATGTTAATAGTATTGACATCTTTTACCTATTATATATGGTAGAATATATTAGCTATATTAGATATTACATTTACCTTACATTTACTTTAAGGCTTTAGTGACTGTTGGAAGTCACAAAAATACTTTTGTGAGTATTTTTGTATATTATAATTACTACCTCTGAATCACTTGATTATACTATTGTCTGACAAAATTATACAAATCAATGTTTTTTTCTTGGATTGTTATTTAGTCATAACAATATTCTGAGGTTAACACAAGTGTAATGTAGTAACTATGTTGATTCTCTGTGACATTTACCCTCCTTGAAAATTCTACTGTCTGTGTAATGGAAATAAAACCAGTTTGTCCACACATGCCTAAGATTGTTAACATGCGCTGTTATGCCAAAAGAATGGAGCATTTGTTCATAATGGCATGTGCGCATTCATCTTTCCTACAAATGTGGAAAATGATGGCTAATCTAAAGTTTCTAATCATTGGGTCTGTTTTGGATACAGTTTTAAACCAATTATAGTTAGCTAATATTTTTAAAACTGGCAATTTTAGTTTTATGGGTATGAATGTAAAATACTTTTCCAGTTTGTTAGATTGAGGCATACTATTCCCTTTTTGTGAAACATGGGTTACAAACACAATATAAACACCATACTAAAATAACCTTAAATATAATAAACTTACATGTTAAACCATTAATAATTTCCTACACTCTAAGCCTTGATGTGCACGTGGCATGATTCCATTGGTAGGAGTAGACGAGGCGTAGCCATGAGGTGTGACGAGATACAAGAAGCATTCCAGTATAAAGAGCCATCTTCTGTGTATGGTTTCCTTGTGTGTTTAAGGTACCTGATATTTGCTGAACCCCTTTGGACTTTAGAGATATTGCAGTAAGTACATTTGGTGTTACTACGTCAAAAACCTTTGTTTTACGTGCTTTTGAACTACACTTTTAAACAACTGGAAATTTCTGCCCTGTAATATTGCGTTATAATTACAAATACTATTAGAAAGAACTGGATTTCAGAACCAAATGACATTTTCAGCCACAACCTGATTTTTGCCTGCAGCAAGTGTGATAAGCAATTGAAATTTCCAGCTTTTGGTGGATGCTCTTATCCTGAGTAATTTACAAATTACAAAAGTGCTTTGTTGTCTGCTTAAAAATAATTTACTCTAATGCTGGTATATGTAGATTGAATTGTAAAAGACAAACAATGAATAAACAGTAAAGTAAATTATGTTAAAAAGGTTGAATAAATTGTATACAACAACAAAGAGTTTTTGGAAAGCAAATCAAGTTGTTTCCCAAAGTATTTAACAGGTTTATCTAAATAGCACATTAGAGGGGATTAGAAGCTTGATCCTTTAACAGCACTTTTTTCAGTTTTATTCCTGTTTTACATAATCTTTTCACTTTGATTTTATTGTTTCCACAAACTCTTGATGGTGATTAGTTCTCATCAGGCAGCTCATGTAGTGTATAAGATAATGGTTAATTCCATTGTAATCAAACTGTAGTGTGTGTGTGTGTATATATATATATATATATATATATATATATATATATATACACACACATACACACACACAAATCTTGTTCATAGGTGTGTGTGTGTGTGTGTGTGTGTGTGTGTGTGTGTGTTATGAAAATGATGTATGTATCAGGTATGAACTGATATGTTTATCTTTTAGGTTGGGGGTGCAGTATGAATCCTTACTGTCCACAGCAACCAGGTGCATGGGGAAATCCTTGCAACAACATGACCTACCCAGTCCAACCAGGTGCATATGTGTGTCCACCAGTGGGCCTACAGCCTATTCAAGGATTGACTGGAATAGGAGGTCCAATCTTCCATAATAACCATCATGGTCATGGTCACTGGCATGGTCATGGGCATGAACATGGGCACCATGGGCACCACTGGCACCACAGGCATGGATTGTTTCACCACCACCACCACCACCACCACCACGGGCATGGAAACCATTTCTAGAAGAAGTCACAACTGAGCAAGGTGAGACCACAGATATTTAACATCACCAAAACTATACTATGGTATCTGGTAGAATGGTACAAGTTATTTCAAAACAGACATAAATGTAGTAAAGCAAGTTTTACAAGTAACAGGTGTTGTTTCATTGTCTGACAAGTTTAACTCTTCTTACAGCGTTTTGAAGGAAACTCCCATCATGATTCAGAATAGATAAAGACATTCCACACATGAAGTCCACACATAATGAATTGCAAGTTAAAGTGTGTTACCATTAACTTGGATTTTTTTTTCTCATGAAAGCTCTATTTATTTTATGTAAACTCTATGTAGACCTAGATTGCATGCATAATTATTAGATCCCTTATGAAAGATTACTAACACAGCAGTTAATAATAGAGATTATTAACTGTCATGTTTAACTATGATAACTATATAGAGGGCATGCCTGTTTTTATTTTATTTTGATTATTATAAATATTTCTTTCATGTAAACATCACTAGTGAATGCCATAACCATTAAAATCAAACAAAAATCAAATCAACAAGAACTATTTTGTGTATTTGTATGTTTTCCTATTTTACTTGGTAAAATTACACATACTTTTGTTATGCTATGAGGCCTAAACTGACCAACTGATTAATGTCAATAGTTGTTGGCTTTAATGAATCACAAGTGAGCCTGGTTTCTGTACTTAGTAAGGAGTACAGAATGTGAGAGGGCAAAAAGATAAATAAACAAACAAACAAGTATCCTAAAAGCTCCAAACAGAAAACTGCAGCATATGATAGCATGTAGAGATCACCATGTTTCTAATAGACATCATATTACTATCAACAAGTTAACTGAAAGGAAATCCGCGCAGGGCGCGTAGCAGGACTCACAGCAGGACTCACATACTCCCTTGACAGAGACAGGCGTTTATTCACATACGCAGTGGCGCTCACATAAAGCAACCAACGAGCACGAGCACGAGCACGAGCATTGACAATGTGAACAAGTACACAAACAAAGCTAACATAAACAGAGACAATGACCAACGGTGACGCACCCCCCGACAGGGGTTTAAATACACAGACACAGAACCACACTAACTAGGTGCAGGTGTATGCAAAACATTTAGGCGTGATTACAATCAAGACAAAAACGTGACATTCTAACTGAACCACGTGACGGTCTAACTGAATGTTAATGTAATTCTGAGTCTTTGTAATTCCTGTTATAATTTCTTAGCGGACCTTAATTGAATTACATTCTTTTCTACTACTTTAATACCTGCTGACTGCTGGCCTATTGTTATTTGATTCAGTGTACAATCGTGATGAATACTAATTTTATAAACTTTAATGGTAGAAAA
Source organism: Electrophorus electricus (assembly GCF_041902795.1). Taxonomy (NCBI): domain Eukaryota; kingdom Metazoa; phylum Chordata; class Actinopteri; order Gymnotiformes; family Gymnotidae; genus Electrophorus; species Electrophorus electricus. The sequence continues at coordinate 29,659,403 of NC_137500.1, forward strand.
ATGGTAGTAAAACATTATTGCATAATGTTTTTTATTTTTTTATTTTTTATTTTTCCAGCATGTAAGAAATGAATAATAAATAAAGTTTATTTTTAAAAATTCTAATTGTGTCAAAGACCTTTTGTTACGTAACATTTTAAAATGCAAATTACAATAAACAATAATTTCTTATTTGTGTGTAGAAAATATTTTTAATTAATGTTGACTTTTATTATGAAAGCATCTCTGTACTCTTTCTTACTGTTGCTGCTTTTACATTGAACCTGGGCGAGTTGTCAGCTGAATGAACGGCATATGCAATGCGAATGTATATTGACTTATCGAATGTACAGTTTTGCTATCCACCCCATTGTTTGAGGTATGCATATTAAAACTGCAAGGTCTGCGTGTGCAGCAAGAGAATATTTGGTTTGGACGTCGGGAGTTTGTCAGCAGCAGTTAAATGATGGCGACTGGTCTAAGCGGCTGTTGGAAGCTCCTTGGATCACTTAGCCGTGCTTGTGTACTTTCCTTTCTGCTTATCTGCGCACACTGTCACACATGTAACCACAAAGTGCCCTTGCCGTCAGAAGTAAGTTTACTCTTACGAGCTCTTTTTTTGTGCTGAAATTACAGTTCCCATAAACCTAGTTAGTTAGCTGGCTGAGTACCTTGCCTAGCTATCAAAACAACAGCAGACGGTTGTCGCCTGTCACCAGAGCCCAGTACAGGGAACCTAGGTTAGGTCATCTAGCTAGTTTGCTAGTGTTTTGTTTTATTACCTGTTCCCTACTCCCATATTAAGTCTGAGTCTAGACAAATTGTGAATTACTATTGATACTGCATTTTAGTCTAAGACTAGGCTTAATTCATGTCTCGGTAACTAATCGCTTTAGCGATTCACTCTCAATTCAACCGCGCTTTAAATCCGCATGCGTCTATATGTCTTATAGCTACGGTATTTCGATCAGCGCTAGGTAACGCCACCGAAGCAGAGAGAAAGGGAGACTTTCATATTTATTAAAGAACTTTGGTTCTTTAACATACACGTTTACTAAATTTATAAGTACAAAATATGGTTTACTTGAATAAAATGAACAAATAATGATTAAGGTTTAAGTTAAGCTCAGTGTAGAAAGAACACAAAATGCACATTTTTCTTGTTTAAATTTTTAAACAAAAAGAATCTTTAGTCCCCTGCAATTAAAATAATTCAGGAGCAGAAGCTTACAGTTGTAAACAAAATGTAGTTTCCATAGGTCAAGTGTTTAAACAATGCGTTCAAACAATGCATCGGCAATAGACAGTATATTAAGTAGAATGCAATGTCGTCCATTGCCACAGTGTCACATTTCTACATCGCTATGAATCGTCTCACTATGCATCGTTACACCCCTAGTAAATGTGGTTACTTAAAAATAAAATCTGTATAATGTATTTGTATGTGATGCTGCATGAAAGCACACATTGCCGGCATGTACCTTGAATGGATATTGCATCATTACCTTAAACACAATTAGTAATATATATAAATACCTTAATAAGCACAGTACTGAATGGTTTTTCTATATGTATCTGAGAATTTTTCCATTATGTTTATCCTAGGGTTTGACTGCCAGCTAAAATAGGGGCTATCACTAGTAGAATCTTGCAAATGTGCATGGCAGGAGTTACTCCAGCCTCATAAAAAATTCCACTGCCAGTGGATTGTAGGGGGCCTTGGCTATCAAATTCTACTGTGCCAGTTTTTATAAATCCATATTGAAGTCCTAATATCTTTATATTGGGGTTTAAATGCCAATTTCATATAGAGAAAGTATGGTTAGCTGTTTCTCAGAATTGTCGCATAATCCCCATAATAATAACAGTTTGGCTATCACCAGTATAGGATTGGGTAGATTCTACCATATCATTCTTTCATAAATCAATATTAAAGTCCAAATAACTTTTTATAGTGCTTAGAGAAAGCATGGTTAACAATTTCTATGAAATTTCCCATAATAACAAAACAATTCAGCGGCAGTTTGAGCAGATTCTGCTGTACATTTTTTCATAAATATATATTAAATTCACATTACTTTTATGTGAATTAATATACGAGTTACATATATGGTGCTTTGATTAGCTTTTTTTCACAGAATTTTCCAATAATGACAAAACAATTCCACTGCCAGTAAGGTTTGCTAGCCCATGGCTATCACCAGTGCAAGTTTAAGGACAGTCTAGTGTACCATTAGCTCATAAATCCATATTGAAACACAAAAATCTAGAGATGGATTATTCTTCTATTTTGAAAGTCTTGCAACTCGACTTGGACTTTTGTTTAACTGATTGATGATTCAACTCGTGACTTAAGACTCATGACATTTAAATGTTGGGAAAAACAGTCTAACTGAGTGTTTGAATAAAACTTATTTTATGTCTGAGCTCATGCAAGCATCTTGTGTATCAGTTTTAATACAGAATCTTTGCATCTCTCGGTGCTCACGCTGACATTAAATTCAGCATGGGTACACAACAAGCAATCATGACCTTCCAGTACAAAATCAATGCGTCAGAACGACATAGTCGAAGTGCTACATGCAGCATCAGAATAACGGATACTGGCAAAATGATGTCACATTTTAGGCTTAGAACACAACCAAAAGGTTGTTATGGACAGCAAACATGCTGGCTAGCCTGTAATTGGCAGAAAATGTATGGTAGTCAACTAGCTAGATTGATAGCTAATAAATACTTTTTCTAGTAAACTCCATATCATTTTAAGGAGTTTCTAGCTTTGTAACTACATGTTCCATTATTCAACTTGTGTCATGCAACCCATTTCTCCCAGCTCAGCCAACAATCAATATTACTACATTTCCCAGAATCCTGTTCACAGAAATGCACAATGTTCAACCAATCACCGATCACTTACTTGTTCATCCCTTACTTGTTCATCCTCACCTAACTATTGAATTCACCGGTTCCTTGTTATCCATGCTTATTTAAACCTGTCTGTTTCTTAGCCTCACTGAAGTATTGTCCCTAAGATTTTTTAGTATGTGCTGAGTTATGGGCATTGTCTATTCCGTGTTTGATCCTGTTGTGCTTTTTGGATTTTTGCCTCTTGTCTCTCCCTTTGAGTTGGTTTACCTGGTTGTATTTTCCTCTCTGGATATTAGATTTCTGGACTGGCTCTCTCTCTCTCTGGCATTTTGGATTCTCCCTCTAACTACTTTGTCTGTGTAAATACATTTTTCCCTTTATCTGTGAGCATCTTACTTCTGAATATTACAGGCTACTTCGCTCTCATGTAAATGGCAGATACTGAGGATCTGGTCAAGGCCATTACCAGCCAGGTACACTTGCATGGCCAGCAACAGCAATTACTGTCAATGCGCTTCCTAAAAAAGTCGAACAGCAAGCACAGATGGCTAAGCTGATTAGTAGCATGAGAAACTTCACTGCCAAATTGCAAGTCTTGGGCAGTACTTCTCAACCTCATGATCCTTCTGCTCCCCCTGCTTCATCCATTGTTAACAGCACATTGTTTCCTGTGAGTAAACCTGATAAATTTGATGGTGGTCCTGACATGTTTAGAGAATTGTTACTCCAATGCATCTTGTATTTTTGTAATAGTCCATCCAGCTCTGACCAAAGCAAAATAGCTTTTTTTTTTTTTTTTTACTTCCCGGGTTAACTGACAAGGCTCTGGACTTGGCATCAACAGTTTGGAATAATCTCCAAACATGTGGAGACTACTCCACCTGCTAATGTGGTGAGTCCTCCCACAAAGGGGTTGGTTTCTAAATAATTTGTTTTACATGTCACCATTGACTCTGTTTGGTTCTTCTATGTTTTCATTCCTGATTGACTTTGGAGCGGACAGAAACTTTATGCGTGCATGGCTGGTTGATGAGTTGAACATTCCAAGTGGAGCTGCTTCTCCGTACTCTATGTTTAGCTGCACTTGATGGTTCTGCTGTGGGATTTGGATCAGTAACCCACCACACAAGACTTAGTAATATCATTACAAGTGCCCTACATGCTGAACTCATCTCACTTCTAGGAGCTACTCAGCTTCCTCCTCACTGCTCATACGACTGTGCCATCGAGTTATTAGCGGGGGCTACGCTACCTACGGCTCATATTTATGCCCTCATACAAGAGGAGGAGAAATCCATGGAAGCTTGCATAGATGAAGCCCTTCAACGGGGTTTCATTCAGACATCCACCTCACCTGTTCCTTCCAGTTTCTTCTTTGTGAAGACAAAAGATGAAGGTCTCCGTCCTTGTATTGTTTATTGGGATCTCTACAAGATCACCAAGAAATACCCTTATCCTTTACCCCTCAACCCGGTATCTTTGGAATAACTGACAATTAGATCTCAGGATTGCATATAATTTGATTTGCATCAAAGCGGGGGAAGAGAGGAAAACCGCCTTTGCCACCACCAGAGGACACTGAATATGGGGTAATGCCTTATGGATTAAGTGTAGCATCGTTGGTATTTCAGGCATTTATTAATGGTGTACTTCGTGACTTTATTGGACATTATTGCTTACATTGACCTTCTCATATATTCTCCTGACTTACCTACCCATGTACAACACATTCGTTCCATTCTCCAAAAGCTGTTAGAACAACTAGTTGTATGTTAAGGGTGAGAAGTGCGAATTTCACCTACAGAACACTTCCTTTCTCAGATAAGACATCAGCCATACAGGCATCGGCGAGCTGAGGATGCCAAATTGCATCCTGTGACCGCCCCCATGAGCTATGCCCAGCTGAATGTAGCTATGGCATTGATGAACGTGAACTCCTATTAGAGAAGTCGGCCCTAGAGGAATGGAGACACTCAAGGCGGCTGACCACCCTTTTTTGGTACTAACCAACTGCAGGAGGAAGGGGGCACTGTTTACAAGGAGACAATCCTTCCGGCCCAGGTACAAATAGCCCGGTGCCAGCTCAACCATGGATTCGTATCACTATAGGTGGTCACTGATCTCCCGAACTCTCTCGGGCAAACAACTATTTTGTTGACTCTTTCTCACGTGGTGTTAAATTGATCTTTTTCCCTAGTCTCCTTACAGCCTTTCAGACAACTGATGCACTAGTTTAGCATGTGTTCAGAAATTTTGGCATACCTGAAGACATTTTACTTGACAGAGGTCCTCAGTTTATTTTCTGTTTGAATCATCCATCTGATTGGTCTAGGTTCCTTATGTGGGCCAAAATGCCACAGTACTCTCTTACGAGCTCCACCACTAGCCTCACTCCTTTTGAATGTATTTTAGGAAATCAGTCCCCCAATGGCTTTGTGGACAGCAGTAATGACTAAAATTCCTTCTGTGGAGAACTGGATGAAAAGGAGTAAGAACGTATGGGATGACACATCAGTGCATAGAGTGAGTCTTACAATGATGGAGGTAGCTGATCGCCACCAAGGGGCCAGTGCAGAGGTTTAACCAGGGATTTCCATAAAAGCTGGTCACTGTCATAAGATTAGTCCTAAGTACATAGGACCCTTTATGATTCTCAAGCATATTAATGAGGTCACATACCAGTTAGACCTACACACTACCGTACTTCTTGTTTGTTCCATGTATCTCTGCTTAAAGCTTTGGTTTCTGGCCCTCTGGACAAGATCTTGCCTGGTGCCCCTCCACCACCTAGAGTATGACGGAGACCCCATATACGCTGTACGTTAGTTCTGGATTACTGGAGACATGGACAAACCCTCCAATATCTGGGGGTACTGTCATGCAACCAATTTTTTCCAGCTCAGCTAGCAATCAATATCACTACATTTTCCAGAATCTTGTTCACAGCAAGCAACATTCCACCAATCACTTGTGTTCATCCTCACCTGACTATTATATTCACTTGTTCCTTATAAGCCATGCTTATTTAAACTTGTCTGTTACTTAGGATCACTGAAGTATTGCCACTCTGCTTCCTAGTGCGTGCTGTTTGCTTTGTACTTTTGTCCCTGTTGTGCTTTTTGGATTTTTGCTTCATCTCTCTGGATTTGTTCATATGGGGTTTGTTTTGTGTGTGTGTGTGTGTGTGTGGGGGGGGGGTTCCCTCCCCTCTCGATATTGCATTTTTGGACTGGCTCTTTTTCTGTCATTTTGGATTCTCCCTCTAACTACTTTCTCTGTATAAATAAACTTCTTCCATTTATCTGCAAGCAACTTACCTGTTCCGAATTGCATTTTCTTGTTCTCTAAAAGTGTAAATTTAGGGCAGTGGCTAAGGTATTCGACTGGTAATCAGAAGGTTGTCAGTTCAAGCCCCACCACTGCCAAGTTGCCACTGTTGGGCCCCTGAGCAAGACCCTTAACCCTCAATTGCTCAAAGTTGTACTCAGTCATGATTGTTAGTTGCTTTGAATAAAGGCATCACACAAATGAAACTTTTGGTTTTGGGAACTGTTCCACGTTTTGACTACAGAGGATGCACATTATCAACATCATAAATGGAACAGTAAATATTTAGATTAAAGCAAACTGTTTCTAAGGAGGACTTGAAATTTGACTCAGACTTGCACACTTGAGACTTGACTCGAACTTGTATAGTCAGCTGTGAACATCTCTGCTAATATCTTTAATGGTAAAAAGTAGAGAAATCAAAGTATGTGTAGCTTTCTTTCAGTTTTCCAATAATGGCAAAACAATTCAATTGCACACTCAACTGTGGTAGCCTCTTGCTATCTGTAGTGCAATTTTTGGTAGACTACTACTGTACTTTTTTTCCCCTCTTTCTTCTCCTCCCATAAATTCATATTTAAATTCAAACTACTTTTAGATGGATTAATATGCTCATTTCATATATAGTGATTTTGGTTAAATACTTCGAATTGACTACAATGCCATAAACAATTCCACTACCATGCAGGAGTGGTAGCCCCTGGCCTATCAGCAGTGAATGTTTTGTGCAGATTCTACTGTACCTTTTTTTTTTTAGTATGTGCTAAATCCATATTAAATTTCTAGTATCATTGATGGGACTTGGAGAGCGCATGTTTATTTATCAGAATTTTCCCATTGTACCAAAACTATTTCACTACCACTCAAGGACAGCAGATTCCACTGTATCATTAATGTGTGAATTAATATAGTAATTTCATATGTGCCGATTTGGTTAGCAATTTTCAGATTTGTCCCATTTAACCATTTTTTGCTTTGTTGAAGTGCTGTGCAACATATGCTCATTTTATTCAAGTAAACCACATTTTGTATTGATACTATTACTAAAAGTGCGTGTCTACACCAAAGCTCTTCAAAAAATGTGAAAGACTGCGTTTCTCTATACTTTTGGTGTGTTAGTTTGCACTGGGCATTGAAATACCATAATATCTCGCTTTTAGGCACATTTAGAACTACATAAAACTCCAGCCTCTCCACTGAAGCAGAGATTTTTTTCCAGCAATAAACCAGCTTACCCAAACACTCCATGACTATCCTTTTAGGTAATACATGAGGTATATCTGAAACCGGGGAGACTGACTAAAAGAAGCACTGAGCAGCAGTTAAAGGTTCAAATTGTTTATGACTCCAGTTTGGATGTGTAAGTAGTAGCCTACATCTGTAAAAATTAAAATAGAAGATTTTGTGGCTGTATGGAGACTAAACAATGTGTCTTTATTTCCTTTCTAGGTTGGATGAAGACAAGAGCAGCCTTGTAAAGGTATTTACCAGTGTGTGCTATTAGTACTCTATCAAATCTCTTTCCATACGGAGGATCAAATACAACTTAATTCAACACATGAACAATACTATGTTCTACCCTGCTTTGTCCACAGGACAAGCTCTTCCCACAAGCCATTGATTATCTTCAGAGGGCTTTCAAAGTGCGCAGACAGACAGGCACTGTGTTACTTAGCAGGTATTTGTTCTCCCATTCATGTCTTGCCCTACTTATGGATCAACTGACCGTAAAATTTTGCAATAACTTTAAACTGCATATTGATTATAACATATAGTTTATAGTTTTTGGCAGTAAAGGGGTCATCAGGATATGTAGTTATGTAGTTATTTTATTGTAACAATGATTCTTTTGATTAGACAATGTGCAACAAATCAGTATCTGAGAAAAAAAGATGATCCTCATCGTTATTGCCAAGGAGCTTGTGCAGGTATCACAAGATGTGGACCAGTTATTGTACCTGAGCAACATTTACAGGTTAGTCATTTACTTCTGTTAAGAAAGTATTCAATGAACCATATATGGTAAAGATATTAATTGTATGCTGAAGGCACAAGTGTTGCACATTTGGACCTGTCTTTTGCAGTGTACTTATAGGATGACCATGTTGTCCATGTTAATGTTGGTTAGGTTACTGCTGAGTACATGTGCTGGTCGACCTCCTGTACATAATGACATCAGACAGTAATGACAGTATTTAATGAGATTCAGCTGAGGAAGATAATTGGTATCTGAAATTCTTATTATGCTCTTGATACAAACTAGTTTTTAGTTTTTACTGCCCTTTCTTATGTTTGCATAGATTAAATTAGCATTTTCTAAATCCAACCCTAGTTGAGTCAGGTCTGTTAGATTCAGATATTTGCTTTGTGGTATTAAATTTGTTATGAACAAAGCCTAGCTGATTATAATGCATTCATGTTGTGCAGCAATGTAGGGTGTGCAGTGAGATGGGGAAGTCCTGTGGACCCGTGGGGGCCCCGGATGGCGAGGGCGTGGAGAGTGCCGATTTCCTGCTGTATGTGAGTGGTGTGACAACAGAGCGCTGTGGACAGGAGAACATTGTGGCCTATGCAGCATACTGCCAGCTGGAGGCAGAACTAGATAGGTATACACAGGGAGTATGACATTTTGAAAGTTTGCCATTAATGTCATCATTCATAATATTTTGTTTTTTATTACTGATTTAAAAGTTTCCTAAGTATCAAAATAGAGTCTAAATCTAAAAATAGAATAAAGTTGAAAATGGTGTATTGGCATTCCATTATTGCATTCTTTCAAATAGTGTTTAAATGCTTTTCAGATGTACGTTCCCTGCTGTCTTTGTTTGTAGGCCCATTGCTGGATATGCTAATTTGTGTCCAAATATGATCTCAACTCAACTTCAGGAGTTCGAGGGGATGCTATCAACTGTTAAACATGAGATCATACATGCATTGGTGAGCACTGAAAATGTGTTACCTTCTATATAATGGCTGCAACATGGGGCCTTATATAATTACACAATTACCCTGTTTTCATTACCAGAGACAGGACTGTCCCACTGGTATTCATGTCTTCCATTCAGACCTATCATATATCATATGATATATCATATCCATTGCAAGGGTAGACATGTGTTAGAAGGTATTTTTTTTAAAACTAAGTCTTTGCGACTTTGCAACTGTGAAAATGAAGCTGATACTATATATCATACAAAGCTTGCCGGTCACATAGGACCTGCCTAATGACAGTCAAGTGTTCTCAAGGGTAATGTTAGAGGATAATGTTAGAGTACCTCTCCATTGCTGAAATGTTCATAAACAAGAAACCCAATGGATGTCATAGCTATGCCTAACAGCGGCAAAGTGCAAAGAGGGCTAATATTTTGGCACAATGTCTCAGACAGATGACCACTCAAATTTTATGGTTCATTTAGAGATTTCAGATATTGTACAGTTGACACTTGCAGGAAGAGTGCTGTGCAGTGAATGGAGGTTTGGATAAACCAGTTTTGCCTAGCTGTCTTTTTTTTCGACTTAGTAATCAGTCTTGATTTTCTGTACAGGGATTTTCAGCAGGGCTGTTTGCGTTTTACCATGATGATGATGGGAAACCACTGACACCACGCTTTGCTAGTGGCTTGCCAGCATTCAATGAAAGGTAACTTATAGAAAGTATTTGTTGCATTACTACATAATGTTTGTGCCATAGATGTGATCTCAAATTCTGTTTATTTTGGTGACTGTAAATAGATTCATTGCAGACACTTTTGTTTCCACTTTAGTCTGGGCCTTTACCAATGGAGTGATAAAGTCATAAAGCGGGCAGCACGGTTGTGGGACCTCCGAGGTGGTCGCATGGTTCAACATGAGGTCCATCTTATGGTGACACCACGGGTTGTAGTGAGTGTTTTAAAAAAGCTTTATAGACATCCTCCTTACTAGACTTATAAGTCCACACATTAGGAGCTTCTACATGGTCTTTTAACTGTGTTTCTTACACTTCATTAGGCGGAAGCTCGAAGACATTTCAAGTGCCCTATTCTAGAGGGCATGGAACTGGAAAACCAGGGTGGCATAGGCACAGAACTGAATCACTGGGAAAAGCGCTTACTGGAGGTACAGCAAGGCATAATTAACAAAACTATTAAGGGATTATTATTAGACTTTTATTAAACTATTACTAAACTTTATTTAGTTGAGTACACATGTTTCCAACAATAGAATGAAGCAATGACTGGATCTCATACTCAGAACAGAGTGTTTTCCAGGATCACACTGGCTATAATGGAAGATACAGGGTAAGTGGTCTGCCAAACATCTTCAGAATGGATAACACATTAAGATAACAAAAAAAACAAACAGATGTTAGACTCACCAAATGCTGTCAATTTGTATACAAAGTATATATGTACTGTCGTACTTTGTGTTCAAGGTATTACATGTAATACCCTTGTCCTGGAGAATAATTAGTGTTGAGCATTAGTTCTGATGATAAGACATCAATACTTGACTTATGGTAAGCGGGTACGGGGTGACGGAAAAGGGAGAAGTAAACGATGGTCTGGTTTGCTGGGTTCCCAATATGTATGGTAAAGAAGAAAGAAGCTCTCAGGTGTTAGACTTTCATGGCTTTCTGATATATTGGATATTACTTCCTCTTCTGTTGCTTGACCTTCTTTATGGTTTTCTCTGTGTTAGGTGGTACACTGCCAACTATAGTATGGCAGAGAATTTGGAATGGGGCAAAGATTTGGGCTGTGACTTTGTGATGAAAAGCTGTAAATTCTGGATTGACCGTCAGCGCCTGATGTAAGTTCTTTAGCATAATGTATATCTTACACCTCATATTTGAAATCCCGAATAATGACTCTTTGTCTTTCCCAGCAATCTTATTTCAACTTTATAATTTGGCTGACATCCTTGCAATTACTAATCAAATATTAGCCACTCTACATGTTCATGTATGTTTAAAATGTAATAATTTCCTGAGGATTATGGAACAGTGAAGCCAGACTCTATGTATGAAGGTGCAAGAACTTTGCTATGTTTTCAGCTGACTGTGAGGTTAACAGGATCCTGTATCAGGGCTTTTACTGTGAGAGGCTTGTAAATGTGATGTGCAGGAATCCCACCCGTACCCCGTACTGTAACTCTGTGCGAGGCACTCCACTGCAGCTCTCTTGCAGGCAGGACCAGTTAGCAGTGGCTGTGTGTAACCTGCAGAAATATGGTCAGCCTCTTCCCCATGAGTATCAGGTAAAAATAATGATGATAATAATACTTTTTTCATGCTTCGTCAGTTGATAGGAAACAGTAAGTTTGATCAGAATCAGGGATGACTTTAGTTCACTTTGATCCATTTCACTCTGTTTAAACAAATTCTAGAATACTGTTATCCATCCTCAACCAGCTTTTGTTTTTTCAGTGGTAAACCAACCTAAATAATTTAATCATATTTTCAAAATAAAATGCTTAATCTAATGTGCTCTTTTTCTCAGTACTTTGACAGCATCCCTGGAGTGCCTGAAGAGGATTTGCCCTTGTATGGAGGTGCAGTGCAGATCGCTGACTTTTGCCCCTTCAGCCAGGAGTTCAGCTGGCACTTGAGTGGAGAGTATCAGCGCAGCTCCTACTGCAGGATCCAAGCAAACCAGCCAGGTGTCCTGCCAGACTGTCCTGCCCTTTCCATGCCCTCACTATCCTCAAGCACCTTCAGAAACTTTGTCAAATTAGTTGATGCTCATTGTTGGTTTCTATAAAGGACTCATCATGCCCAGTTTAGAACAGGTTTACTGTTCTCTGCGATGTAAAATTTACCTTGGTACAGTTGTGTTCAAAATAATAGCAGTGTGTTTAAAAACGTGAGTAAAGCTCAGAATCCTTATAATAGTTTTTATTTCCATGCATTGGGAACACTGCACATTATATTCTAAATTAAAACATGAAGAAAAATGTATCAATTTTTTAATTACTTTACAGAAAATGAAGAAAAATTAATATTGAGCTGTTCAAAAAAATAGCAGTGTCTGCATTTTTATTCACAAACTCAAATAATTACTGTATAAACTGAAAAATCTTTAGGAATAAGTATTGCTAAACTAATATTTAGTTGTATTATCACAGTTTCTGAGAACTGCTTCACATCTGTGTTGCATGGAGTTGACCAACTTCTGGCACCTGTGAACAGGTATTCCGCCCCAGGATGATTTGACAACTTTCCACAATTCCTCTGCATTTCTTGGTTTTGCCTCAGAAACAGCATTTTTGATGTCCTCCCACAGGTTTTCTATCGGATTAAGGTCTGGGGATTGGGCTGGCCACTCCATAACTTTCATTTTGTTGGTCTGGAACCAAGATGCTGCTCGCTTACTGGTGTGTTTGGGGTCATTGGCTTGTTGAAACATCCATTTCAAGGGCACTTCCTCTTCAGCACAAGGCAACATGACCTCTTCAAGTATTTTGATATATGCAAACTGATCCATGATCCCTAGTATGTGATAAATAGGCCCGACACCATAGTAAGAGAAACATCCCCATATCATGATGCCTGCACCACCATGCTTCACTGTCTTCAGAGTGTACTGTGGCTTGAATTCAGTGTTTGGGGGTCGTCTGACAAACTGTCTGTGGCCCTTGGATCCAAAAAGAACAATCTTAATCAGTCTAAAAATGTTTCTCCATTTCTCTTTAGGCCAGTCCGTGTGTTCTTTGGCAAATTGTAACCTCTTTAGAACGTCTTTTTTTTTTAACAGTGGGACTTTGCGGGGGCTTCTTGCCAAAAGATTAGCTTCACACAGGCGTCTTCTAATTGTCACAGTACTCACAGCTAACTTCAGACCGTCTTTGATCACCCTGGAGCTGATCATTGGCTAAGTCTTTGCCATTCTGGCTATTCTTCAATCCATTCGAATGGTAGTTTTTCTTTTTCTTCCATGTCTCTCTGCTTTTGCTTTCCATTTTAAAGTATTGGAGATCATTTTAGCCGAGCAGCCTAACATTTTCTGCACTTCTTTGTTTTCCCCTCTCCAATCAACGTTTTAATCAAAGTACGCTGTTCTTCTGAACAATGTCTGGAACGACCCATTTTTCTTACGTTTTCAGAGAGAAATGCATGTACAACATGTGTTGGCTTCATCCTTAAATAATGGCCACGTGATTGACATCTGTTTTTTCACAGAATGAATGACCTCACTAATTGAACTCCACACTGCTATTATTTTGAACACACCCGTTTCAATTAATTATTCATTTACACAAACTCAGGAGCATGCATATCATAAATGTTGGGTCTGATGGTTTTCTATGACTCTACTACACCTACTGGTAAATTATTTGCCATGTAGTAATATAATTTCTACCAAAAACAGTGATTGATCTGGTTAGTCATGTTGGATTGCTATTATTCTGAACACCAATGCATATTATATTTTCTTGAAGGATAGGATTAAAGTGTGGGACTGGGTTTGCTCTTATTGATAATGCAGTGACCTCCTTTGATATAGTACACTTAAGTCCAGTTTAAACTGCATAATCAAGTAAAACCCAATAACAAAATATGGAACTTTGCCAAGAGCACTTTGAGGCAGACAAATTCTTCAAAGCTAGAGATTATGCTTGAATAATATGTTTTGCTGCAATAATAAAATATCTATATCACTGTCCTTTAGTCCTGGATATTTTCAGTTTGTAAATTAAGATAACTGAGGTCCTTAGTTTGAGTTATGTTCTCATGTCTTTCACTGAGGCAGACTCATGGAGGAACTATGCAGCTGAGGAGTATGGCCCCAACTCTGTCTGCCTGTACCAGAAGTCAGCCTTTGTCATGGAGCAATGCAATAAACGCATGACCTACCCAGACTGGGGAAGTGGCTGCTATAAGGTGGGGCATCTTACATGGAGGGCAGTGGTAGCTCAGTGGTTAAGGTACTTGACTAGTAAAAAAATTCAAAACTGATGAAAATACTGAATGAACAATATAACACCTTAAAAAACATTAGTGGTTTACTCTTTTTAAAAATTTATGTTGAGAGTTTAAAATCTTTCGAGGTCATACATATTCAACCCAGGATGCGTGTGCTGCTTTCCACGCTGGTTGGTTGTTTCACAGACGACGTGCTCAGCAGAGGGGCTGCTGGTGTGGGTGCAGGAGCAGAGCTTCCTGTGCATGCACGCTGGGCATCTGCTCAACGTAAATGTGAAGGTGAACGATTGGGTGTACCGTGGTCAGCTGATCTGCCCTGTGTGCTCACACTTCTGCAGTCACTGCCCCCTCCCTCACGAGCTCCCACCAATCAGCACTAATCGCAGTGTGCACATAGGTAAGCTCAGCTTTCCATCCACATCTGCTCCCAAACCCTAACACTTCAGATGATGGTATTCATCTCAGCTGAATTTGATTAAATTAGATTGCAGATAGTAGAAAAGCATTTTTGAAAGCATTTACTTGATGTGCTGCTGAATCACTTTTCTTTTCTCAGACCCTTGTTCCAGCTCTTCTGGCTTGGTGGTGAAGTTGTGGCTACTGCTGCTCAACCTCATTCCATTGCTGGCAGGCTTCATTCTCTGTGTGAGGGGCTGAAATTAGGTCACATACATTAGGTCAGGGAGGGGAGGACACAGGCATGTCACTGCCATAGGCTTCTGTCTGACATTCTTCTGTTAGCAGGGAAAGCAACACTATGTACTCTGTACTGATGCATTAACTTCCCTTTGAACATGAAGGCCAATGTGAATGTTATTAATGAGGGATGGAAAAAGCCATTGACTGTACTTTGCTTTGTGTAGATAGCAAGTGCCAGTCAGCAGTTGTTCAGGCAAGAAGCCATAGCCGTGCAAGCTGGTGGTGTGCAGTGGATGACCTTGAAATGCTGGTGCTAATTTGTGGTGTTTTCAAATTCCTAATGTACATGTAGCATTGTGATGTGTGTGTGTGTGTGTGTGTGTGTGTGTGTGTGTGTGTGTGTGTGTATATATATATATATATATATATATATATATATATATATATATATATATATATATATATATATATATATATATATATAATGTGTATATATATATATATATATATATATATATATATATATATAATGTGTATATATATATATGTGTGTATATATATATATATATATGTGTGTATATATATATATATATATATGTATGTGTATATATATATATATATATGTATGTGTATATATATATATATATGTATGTGTATATATATATATATATATATATATATATATATATGTATGTGTATATATATATATATATACATTTTATTTCCTCGACTAAAGCAGTTAATGATAATGTTTATTTAAATAATTAATTTAATTAATTTGTTATAGATCTGTGAATGTGAATTATGATGTTTGTGAAGTGGCTCAGACAAGTCAGAGAAACCTCCTGAAGGTATGGAGGTTTGAGATCTAAGTATAATGGTGGTACCTAACACAGATGAATGAGTCTTTGATTGTTGCAGTTTTGTTTGAATCAGCATGTAGTTTTATTTTTAAAAATGAACTTAAGGTAGCCTATAATTCAGTATGTTTACTATTCAGTTTCATTTGATGATTTTGTCTTTGCTTGAATTCCTGGGTTGCCAAAATGTAGTTTTTTATTCTAAAATGCGCAAAGATTGTCAAACCAATGCGATACACAACACTACCCAATGCACTAATTTGAAAACCCAGATTAACTTCAGTTTTACTGTCCAATAATATAGAAGTATAGTGGTGATCAGTCTATCTTAGTGGACTATATTTCTGTATAGGTTTTTGTTTTGTTTTTACTTTTTCCCCACTCTTTGTTATGCTTTTTCTTGCAATGCATTTCTTTGGACTTGCTGTGAATGACATTAGTGATTCCTGCAAAAAAATTGCATTGTTTTTCATTGTTTTTTCACATAATAGACTACATCCAGGCAGAAGACTGAAGACCATAGTCTTTAATTGTTATTATCTCACAAATATGTTGCAAACAATAATAGAATTTTAATAACCAACATGTTTTATCATTTCTTTAGTTGTAGCTATAGCATATCTGTCTATCTATCTATCTATCTATCTATCTATCTATCTATCTATCTATCTATCTATCTATCTATCCTTTAATTTTATGTATTTTTATTTCAGTCGTAGGAGTTATTCATTAAAGTAATATTCCAGCATTCAAACTAAGATCTATCTACCATGTCTGTAGTGAATGAATGATTTCAACAATAATTACAAAATGTTTCCCTTTACTTAATGGAAATCTAGAGACAGTTGTTGGGAGTGTCAACATTTTCTTTTGTGAAACATGTATATTTGTAGTATGCTATACATTTCTTAGTGAGAAAAAAACTTTTAAAATTTGTAAAGCTTTAATTCTGTAAACATTTCTTCTTTCTAAGATTGAATTTTTCCAGAGAAAATAATATGTGGTAATGCAATACATCTTACTGTAAACGCAGTTCTGCTTGACTGTAAATGGATATTACAGAACTACATAACAGTTTTAGTAAGACATTATGTGATGTCTGTAACATCCTAAGACATTTATTGTTAGAATATTGTTAGTTTTGAATTTGTTATTTAGTGTTTTGAGTAAGCAAGTTTTCTTTCTAAATACAATGAAACATTTTGAAATTACTTCCCTTGGTAATTGACCATGTGCTTTAAATATGGTGGATACGGATTAGGTTGAAAAATTCTGGAATATTCTTCTAAACCTTTCGAAACACTAGTCATAGGGTACTGAAAACTTGTATCAAACATGGCAGCTTGCACTTATGTTAATGTGTAATGTTAGGGGCATATCAGTTATATACATTATATTGTACATGTAATTTATAACCTGGCATATTGGGACAACTGTTTTTTCCCCCCAATTCATGACTTGTAGCTTTTTCTTGGAGGTGAAGCCTGCAGTAAGAAGAGATGTGTTAAAATGATATTATGAAATGTAAAACATTAGTTTTTTCTATGAGCAAAAAAATAAGCAGTTATATTCTTAAAGCTTTTTATGTTAGTGCAGTATGGCGTTTTAATATACATCTCCTGCACTAAAATATAGTCTGAATGAACCTTCTAGTCCCAGAGGGTCATTCCTATTGAAGTCAGGGACAGGAGTTTCTATTGCACCAGAATGCCTACCTTTCCATAATTTATTTGTATTGTTTAAAGTGCTGTGAAGGTAAAGTCTGGATCACTGTGTGTGCATGTTTCATTTCTCTGTTGGACTGAAGGGTATATTGTCAGTTAAAAGTTTAGAGACTGTTGTGAACATAAGGTGCTGCAGACCCTGAGGTAGCATAGTAAAATCTTGGTATGTAGTGTCCTTTTAACTCTAGGAAATTGTCATGTTTTCTTTTAGGTGTTTGAATTTTTTGTCAATAAAAGACAAGCTAATGGCAAATGCCAACATTTTGATAACATTTACCCCCTTTATTTTTAGTATTTTTTATGTGACATAGTTAAATTGACTGTAAATCTTTCTCTTTGCCAGTAATTCAAACACATGCTATTGAGATTACCTTACCCTGAAAACTCACAGCAGACTTTGTACATATTCACCCAAAATTTATGTAAAATATAATCAGTGATGTTTACTATAAACACATTTCTATACATTCTAGGGCTTGCTTTGTGCATCACCTATTCCAGTAAAATTGGATACATTTTTTCCCATTTATATCTCAGGGTGCATTCATATATCTGTGCCCAGTACTTAATTAAAGCATATTTGAAAGCTGTTTTTTGGACACAGTTTAAACATGTTTGCACTAAATTATCTCGTCACTCGTAATTTACCACTGAAAACCCTATCTATCGCATACACTGCAGCTCAACAAACAGCCCAGGTTATTTTACAATTCATATTTCTAAATATGAATTGTTTACTTCATCAGTGATGATTCAAATCATCACCATTCACCTTATATTAAACTACAGGAATAAAAACTACAAATGAATAATGACAAATATGCCAAATAACACTCAGAGACCAGAGTTCTTGGATAAATCAACAGAGATCAACATGATAGAAGCACAGAAAGGAAGTAAATATGTGGCAAACACATATGGAGAGAAAATAAATGTGTGATAGACCAAAGAAAATTCTATGCATAAGGTATTGTACACAGTAAGCATCATCAGTTTTCTCATAGAATTACTCCCTGCTCCATTTTGCATTTTGAATAAATTCGTATTTTGTGCATTTTATATAAAACCGACAGTATGTGTATTGATTTCCTCTAGTTAATTATGTATTTTATTAGAAAAAAAAATTAGAACTGCAGCACATTGTGGAATAATTTAACACAATAAAATGTATCCCTTTTTTGTTTTCATAATAAATTAAATGATTTTTTTTAGAAGGGTTGGCTCTACCTTTAATGCAACCTGTGGTATTGGTTTCAGTGAATAACAAAAAGCATGGCACTGCACAATGTGGAAAATGTATTTTTAAGGATAGACTTTTAAAAAATTCTGGAGCCCAATTTTGTGTTTTGTTAGTGTTGTTAACATTGAAGAAATCATCTTAAAACATTTCCAAAAGATGTTAAATGTAACTAAAATGTTTATTATGATGTTTTAAAAATAAGTGATTAATTTATTCATTTGTTAATACATTTAGCTTGCTGGCTGGCTAGCATTAGTGTTGTGATTGTAAAAATGCTTGGCAAAATAAAATCTGCCAAAATAAAAGCCCATGCATAAACTTTTTTTTTTTTTTTTTTAAGATTCCAGAAAGGAAAAAAAAAAAAAAAAAAAAAGATGTATTGTGGGAAACTAACATCCTAAATAACTTTTAAAGATTTATAACATTGGTTGTAAATTCAAGTTAAAGAACAATTTTAAAAGTTTGTGCAGGTATTTTAATAACTTCAGGGCATCAGGAAACATGATAGATGGCATTTTGAAGAAAAATACGTCACAACATTAGATATTCTCTGTTTTGACTTATTTGACATTTCAGGTTTAATTCAAAATGCATCTTATTAAAGTTTTATGTATTCTCATCATCATGAAGCATCAGCAGTGCTTCATTTTCTAGCAGCTCTAGTCTGGTATACATGCCAATGTCTGAAATTCTAGTTTTTATTTATTTATCATGTTTGATGTGCTCCCACAGGCTGAAAGGCCTATATATCACATCACATGATTATGTCTTGATAAAATCCCAAAAACTCAAAAATTCTATTGACATGGTGCCATAAGATTCAGTGGTGGTTAAACAAAAAGGATGAGTGATAGGAAAAACAGAAAGAGGAGCACAGGGTTTGGAGAAGGAATGTGGGATAGGAGAGAACATCTGAAAGTTAAGTTGGGATCAGTCCAGTGAGTGAATTGAATGTACAGAGGTGTTTCTTACATTCACAACAGGTTTTGATAGAATACCAGTGAAGGTTTTCAAGAACTGGGGTAATATGGTAGCGGGATATGGAGGAGTCATGGGGGGATTATTATATATGGATGATATTTGCATACGCTATAATAACATTGGCTTTTATTTTGACGGGGAAATCAGAATTTCCCAGTGACATAGCGTTGTTTTTTTTGTTTGTTTGTAATGCTTTTTCAAAGATAAACTTTCGCATTGGAATCATTTTACAAATTAGAAAAGCATTACAAACAAAGAAATATATAACAAAGTATATAAAAATGTATATTTGTAAGATATATCTTATGAAACATTTTTAGGAAATATGCTAGCGACCCGTGCAACGACCCCGAAAACCATGTCACATGATCTGGATGGACACTTCACGTTCTGGCATGGTGGCATAGGGCTGAAAAGGGGCATACACGTTTGTTTTTTTCCCAACTACATTTATCATATTCAGACATTTGGGCATGTAGAATGGGAAAAACATAAATAAGCGCAAAGCATTCGAGGTGCATTTCGGTTCCGATAGCCGTTTATCAAGCTTAGCTTGATAGTTGGACTTCTTTTGCTACAAACACTACTAGTGTTAGCCAAACGCTAGCTAAGCTAACTCCGCAACTATCCATCTAATCTGCTTGTCTCTTGTGAGAGGCCACCGATAAATGCAAGTTGAGACAACGGCAATACGAATGTCTGAAAGTGAGGCGAAGCTAGATGTTCACGCCCAAGGGTCCTTCAGGACAAAATTAAAAAATTGGCAGTACAGGTATACGTTCAATTGCCTGACCCTATGATGTGTGATGATAGCTCTGCTAGTTAGCCTTTAGCCACCCACTCTTTCTAAGTCGGGTCCAATCCAGTCGCAGAGGGTCAATGTTTATCCGATTTTAAATGGAAGGGATGCTTTAGCGACAGTTTTGGCTTTTTTTTAGATGCGTAGCTGCTTGAGCTTGTTTATGTATGGCTACGGCCATAGATCACAATCTCTTGAGTTCAGTATTGTATTGTGTGTGTTAGCTACACAAGAGGTCAGTAACCCTTAACATAAGTATTTTAATTGTATTAGCTAACTGTAGAAAAGACTTATGTGTTGATGTAGCTAGTTACCAAGCGATAATTCACCTAGACAGTTCTATTGTCTTATATAAACAATGCACCTTAAAATATAGGTTAGTAATACTTTGTTTTATGTATAATTTAATAGAAGGTAGGTAGATATGTAGCTAAGCAGGTATGAGAACTGTCAAATTGTTAATTTTTTTCCCTTTTTTATTTACTCACTGAAGTGATCACATGGAGAATGTGGATGGGTATTTAATGAAATATACAAATCTAGTAACTGGATGGCAGTATCGGTGAGTACTTGTTCAGAACTCTCATGAAATAGACATGTTTTATTTCTGCACTGAGCTTCAGAATAACTTATGTGAGACTGTGAAGTAGGCTTATCTGGGTTTGACTGCCAGGACTATTGACAAGGCTTTCTCTACTGTCTGTAGATTCTTTGTACTCAACAATGAGGCAGGGTTGCTGGAGTATTTTGTGAATGAACAGTCTCGGCACCAGAAGCCCAGAGGGACTTTACCTTTAGCAGGTGCAGTGATCTCCCCCAGTGATGAGGACTCACACACTTTCACTGTCAATGCCATCAGCGGGGAGCAGTACAAACTCCGAGGTGATTTGGTGATTTTGTCTTTGCACTCTCTCTCTCCCATCTTCTTTTTCTTCTAACCCTTGTATCACTTAAGTCAGCTGTGTTAATGCTTAAACAACTAATATTATACGTATTCGTAACTGCAAGGCTGAACAAAGTAGTGAAACAATAACACCATTTCATATTTCCTGTTGTTATTATAGTGGAGTACTGACTTTAAAACTACTACACTTTAGCTTCTTATAAATGATTGTACTTATTACTGGAAACCGTTGCTGCCAATATTTTAAATGAATGACAATCAAGAGTGCACCTTTCATAGGATAATTATTAGTGCTCTTGTGATCTCTATAGACTGGGTTGTTATTAAGCACTTTTGTATACGGTCCTCTCAGCTACTGATGCAAAAGAGCGACAGCACTGGGTGAGCAGATTGCAGATATGCACACAGCACCACACTGAAGCTATGGGCAAGGTGAGGAAGCCTAGAGCTTCATTAACACTTCTAGTTTCTTCCTATCACAGCTCAACTCAGTAACACCCTGGCTAATTCACAGGTCCAGATAGTCTTAGTAACAGATGGGGTAAGGATCAATTTTTGGTGCTTTCTTAGTTTGTATGAAGTATAGAAATTTTTTGCCCTTCTTTTAGTGTCTGTGTGATGGCCAGTCTTACACTTTACTTTTATCCTGAAGACAAATCCACCATTAAAGACTCGCAGTCTGTCCACAACATCTCAGGGCAGTGCCAGTTCTCCGGGATCCCAGCGTCGGATCAGCCATAATGCCGGCTCCGTGCTTAGTCTGTCTCAGCTCCACCGTGGCTCCATGGCTTATGCTGGCAAGCGCTCTCTGCTGCCCGACCACCTGGTGGAGGCTCGTGAGGTGAGGCCATATGTGTGCAGTGTATTCAACATTAGTGTCACAATTTGTATTCTGCTGACTGCCCATAGTTTTAGGGCTGATGTCTTAATACACGTCAAGAAGCACATTTAAATAGACATGATCCTTAGCTGAAGGACCTTGTGTTCTCTTAATCAACGCCAGAGAACTGAGGAATTCCTGGGGTTTTTTTTGTTTTTTTTTTCTTCCATGTACAGATGATGAGTCAGGTGCAGGGCCAGCATAGAGACATGGTGCAGTGCATTGAGGGTCTGCCGACCAGCCATGGTCCTTCTCCACTAGACCAGGACCTCCTGCTGCTCAAAGCCACCTCTCTGGCCACCATGACCTGCCTCAGTGACTGCCTTCACATTCTGCACCTCCAGCAAGTGGCACATCAGAAGGTTCCTCTTGGAGGTGAGGGGCAACTGCTCCCATAATGATTTTACTTTAGACAATACTAATCCCAAATAAGCTTTACATGTCCATATAATCCTATTCATCTGGATGTCAAAGACAAAAACATACTAAGATCAATACTCTTGATCTCAGATACTTGAATATAGTTCTTTCTATAAGGGATTTTGCTGGCTTCATGGATTTGTGAGTTGACTTTAATCTTAAAGTAGCCTTTAACCCAGGTCAAGTTAAAAGGTCAATATTATTTACATAATAAACACTAAATTGGCACTGCTCTCTGGGTTAGGGGGATGACATTACTCTGTCCCCTGTCAATTACAGTGGCACGAGCCTATCTTGTGCTCACACCTGCTGGCTGTGTTCCTGTGTTGCAATGTGCAGTGGTTCAGAAAGATGCAGTGCTTAGTTTCATGTGTTTTGGAGAAGGCATGTGCGTGGCTAAAAACCCCAGGGTTGGTAGCCATCATATGATGTGAAAATTAGCTAGTTGATGGGTGGGAATTGGAGTAATGAATGAAATTGGAATTAAAATGAGGTAAAATGTAGGTAAAAAGGTAATATGAGGTTTAAAAAAAAAGCACTAAACAATAGCATGCGTTCTCTTGTATCAGAACCTTTGTATTGCATTTTCATTCCATAGGCCAATAATTTGTACTGGTTTGCAAAATGATTTTGTTGGTAACAAACACTTTGCATAGTAGCTTATGCCAGTATATGCACAAACAATTCACATATAATTCACATACTGATTGCTGTGCTCTTATGCATGATGCTTATTTAAAGAAAGATAAAATTAAATTGGCCATGTAAGCTCATTGTTAAGATTTAAATAAATAATGCAAAGCAGTTAGAGAACAGGGTAAAGTCTTATTTAAATTAACTATCAGACAGTTACTGAACACCTTAAATCACACAGTGTCTTGGACTCATTACTCTTCATTTAATCAAGGCATTTAAGATGACACCAGATACCTTCAATAAAAATAGAAAGGCTTCTTGCACAACTTAGGTTCTGTGTGTGACCTATATATGAAAATGACTTAAAACCTCAAAGAATTATCCCTTATTTTCAGTTTCATCAAACATGTCTCACTTGTTGTGTTTGCAAATCTAAATCCAAGGCCATGTTCTTGTCTGTACATTTTATGACCTGGGGCCTTGTCTAAGGATGGAATGGAATATAGTTCTATAATGAATGAGGAATTGTATCTCCCTCTGATAGGCCAGTGCAGGTAACTAGAGCTTTGAGGGCGTCACCCAAGTGAGCCGCTTGCTGGCTTCCTCAAACTGTGCTCCTGTGCTGCTGTTAAGAAACCATGTTACTAATGCATAAACGGATCTTCTGTCTGAGTGGTTGGCTTTCCTTATCTAGCACAGGTGTGCAGTTGTTTTTTCTGAATTCCTCTAAATCAGTATAATATATATACTGCAAGCCTGCATTTTTATTGAAGAAATAAGATGAGCATTGATGGCCTTCTAATTCTTTGCATTTTCAGACTTGAATTTGATCCATTTAAAAAGCATACATATTTTATACTGCCCCGAAGGGAAAGGAGTATACAAACCGGCTGATATTCAGTGAGGTGTATCGGTATTTTAGTTGCTGTGTAGCTGGAGTAAGATGAAGAGGTCAATATTTCCTCTTAAGTTTTAACTGCTTAACATGAGGCAGAAGTGGTGAAAGTAATCTTCCCACCAGCAAAACAGCAGGTCTGCAATAGACAGAGTTGTGAGCTCTCGCTAACCTCTGGGCTCAAGTTGCAAATGTGAACTTTAGGACAATTGTGAGGCGATTGGACACCTGGGATCCTAGTTGTGATAGAATCAGCCATTGGCCTGTCGCCACTGTGTGTAGAGTCTGGTGACATGAGCAGCTCTGAACAAGGCTCCGTTTGCCCTGCAGGGCCGACCATTGAGTGGCTGGAGCCCAAACTGCCGGACATCCTAAAGAATGGTGGCACCCTGGCCAGTATCACCAAAGACGGCGGCAAAATACAGGAAACGGCTCTAGAAACCATGGAAATGGACTCCTGTGACATCGCTGTGGTAGGATAGGCTTTACACTTTCCCTTACTAGATACCTAGTCCTATTTGAGATGGTGTGGCTATGGCAAATACTGACCAAAGCAACACTAGTATTTGAATTGTATTACTGAAGGTTATAGTTCTACACTTTTTAATCCCCTCCCTACCAGTCCTACTTTATGTACAGTTGTGTATTAAATGAGTTTGACTTGGACTGAAACTCCCATCAGACTTGTCAGTAAGATGAAGCTTGGATGGAGGGTGTTGCAGTAAAGCAGCATGTGGGTTAGTCAGTTACTGGAAGGAAAATGCAACACAAGAAAAAACTGCTCTTCCTGAAAGTGGTTTCTGTCAGTAGGCCTGTAAAGTGATAACACACTTCCCCACAAAAACTTGTTTACGCTAACTTTTCATCTCCTCAGTTGCTGTTGCTCTACACTTATTGCTCCATACTTATTCTAAGTTTAAGGAACTGGGTTAATAGAGCATGATCGCTGAACTTTTTTATTCTGTTGTAGTCTTAATGTTTAAAATTAGCTGGCTGATTTGGGCTTGAATGTGAATAGTCCCTGATGTCACTTGAAAGTTAGCTGAATTTGTATGAGAGGACTTGCGAGAAGTAAACACACATTTCTGGGAAGTG
The DNA here is from genome assembly GCF_041902795.1 of Electrophorus electricus. Classification (NCBI taxonomy): domain Eukaryota; kingdom Metazoa; phylum Chordata; class Actinopteri; order Gymnotiformes; family Gymnotidae; genus Electrophorus; species Electrophorus electricus. The sequence continues at coordinate 29,684,553 of NC_137500.1, forward strand.
AATTTGTTTGAATGAGCTTGGTGGTGATTCAAGTGGTGATTGAAGCCGAAAGCATGTCTCTTTTTTTAAGCACGTCTCTTTTTAAGCACGTCTCTCATGATTGAAATGTCTCTCATGATTGAAATGTGCTGTGCTGACATTCACTCATGTTATACTGAAGTTTTATATTTTCGGCTGATATTACAGGGTTTCTTGGTATAACCATTCAGTCCCGAAAGTGCATTAAGTATACAGTGGTGGTGCGTACCTGATTATAAAACCTTTCCTTAAAAACGTTCAGATTAATCACACCTATTTTAGGTAAAATATCTGCCTAATGTTTACTGGTGAAATTTATTCTTGTGTTGATGATGAATGATGAAGGGCAGACAGTGGATACAGGGTTTGATAGATGAGTGTAATCAGTAGTGGGAAAAGAGAACAGAACAGCAATGTTAAAAAAGTACTGTATACTCGACTGCACAACTTTACTGTGTTTGCCAAGATTGTTGTTTAGCTTGTAATGTTACAAGCAAGAAGGCATTTAAATGTTTAACAGCAAGGGCCAAAACACTAAAAAGATGAAATAAAAGAATATCTCTTTTTTTTATACTCAAACATAATCTGTTTTCATCCCCCCCCAAAAAATAAATAAGTACTGATTACAGTGTTGGTGTACATGCTAGGAGCAGGAGGATATTGATGTGGAAGAGGAGCAGGAAGACTCTGTCTTGGCTGAGGAAGAGGACCTTGGAGCAGTAGAGGAAGAACGCAGCGTCATCCTCCACCTCCTCTCTCAGCTCAAACTAGGCATGGACCTCACCAGGGTGAGCAATCTGACCCAACTGTCTGCCCCACAAATGCGTAGGTGCTAATTAGGAATTTCTAAGCAGTCTGCCACAGATCACTTCACTGCTTAACAGCATTCCACGTTAAGACAAGTTTGCCTTACACAAAACGTTGTGTGTTAAGAATAATAAAAGTTATAAATGGGAAATAGGAAATATGAGTAAACAAATGTGTGTGTGTGTGTGTGTGTGTGTGTGTGTGTGTGTGTGTGCGCGCGTGCTACTTGCACCATACTGGATTCTCTGATGTGCTCCCTACCATTTAGGTGGTCCTTCCTACCTTTATCCTGGAGAAACGCTCTCTGCTGGAGATGTATGCAGACTTTATGTCCCACCCAGATCTATTTGTGGCCATTACTGATGGGACAAGTCCTATGGAGCGCATGGTCCGATTCGTGGAATATTACCTCACTTCCTTTCATGAGGGCCGCAAGGGTGCCATCGCCAAGAAGCCGTACAACCCGATCATTGGCGAGATGTTCCACTGCTCCTGGAGAGTGCCAAAGATGGCAGCATCTCATGGAGGCGTTCAGAAAGAGGGCTTCAATCCATCGGACTGCTACCACTTGCGTTTTGTGGCTGAGCAGGTGTCCCACCATCCGCCAGTTTCAGGGTTCTATGCTGAATGCCCTGAGAGGCTGATTTGTGTAAACACACACGTGTGGACCAAGAGCAAGTTCATGGGAATGTCCATCGGCGTTTCCATGGTTGGAGAGGGTAATGCTTTTTAAGATCTTAAAATCAGGGTGTTATTATTTTTATGTTACTTATTTTATCAAGAGCTTTTTTAAATAATTTTATTTTTTTAAAGATATTTCTGATTCATAGAGGTCCTAACCTGTTGCTTATTAACCCAGATGTTTAAAAATGACTGATGATTTTTTAGATATTGTTCAAATGCCTCTGTACCCATTACTTTTGATGTTAAAAAAGTTTGATGTAAAAAAAAAAATAAGTTTTTCAGTACTCAAGTTATATTGCAAATATATTGGGACAATGGTATGAATTATCAGTTGTGTGTATTTGCTAAAGTGTTATGTCATATTTCTGATATTTATTCTTGACCTTGTTGTGGGTTCTCAGGTAATATGCACCTGTTGGAGCATGGAGAGGAGTACACATTTGGTCTGCCGTCAGCGTACGCCCGCTCCATCCTCACCGTACCCTGGGTGGAGCTAGGTGGAAAGGTCAATGTCAACTGCGCCAAGACCGGTTACAGTGCGGCCATCACCTTCCAGACCAAGCCTTTTTATGGGGGCAAGCTACACAGGTCAGTGGCACATGATCAGATTACATATTAAATGGCTCTACTGTTAGTCTGCCACACTGTGTACTGTCTGAGAAAAGTAGAGCAATAAAAAAGCTCTGTTTTTTTTTTTTTCTTTTCTTTCTTGTGGTCTGAGTCTTGGACAGGTTATTGTGATGCGAGTCACAGTAATAGTGGCTACTTGATTTCCAAGAAATTATTTGTAATTACGGGAGCGTGCCTAGACTTTGGATTGGTAGATATTTGGAGAGCTTTTCACCAGCAAAGGAGCACATGTATTATTCAGGAAGACATTTAAGCTGGAACAGAGTAGATTTTTCTTTATGTTTAAAAGTGACGTCTCCCTGTCAGAAAAGTTTAATGCAGGTTTGACAAATTCATTATGAAATCACATGGAAATGGGAATGATTGTGTGGGAAGGGCCTGTGCAATCAGAATCAGAAGAACTCGAGCTGCAGAAAGGAGAAGCGTTGGAAGAATGAACAGGTCCAGGTAGAGGTATCTACACAACAAGTTTTATCCAAGCCAAACTTATTAAAGGTTGTAGGATATAGGTAAGAGGCAAGTAAATAATCTTGCATTACTAATTTAAAGATAGATCTGACAGAAATTGTAACGTAAAACAGCCCAGCTGTTTCTGAAGTGTTAAGCAAAACTATTATTAATAATATAAGCAGTAGTTATGAAGTAGACTTGATCAAATAGAAACTTTTAATTATTTTTAATATTTTAAATAATTTTTAAAAATGCTTTAAAAAGGCAGATAAGGTGACACTGTTTTGTTATATATATATATAGAGATGTGGGCTTCCACTTGGAAATCCACTTTAATATTTATATAAAGACGCCATAGTATTAATGTACTACAATATTATCTGTAAATACAGACTACAAAATGCCAGCTATCAGATTAAAGCATGCTCCCAATATAAATGATAACAGATGAGGGTGGTTTTATTCCTGGTAGGCTCCTATCAGATAACATAGACAAATTGCAAACAACTGACAGTGCATTACGGACATCTGTTACTTTTGAGTGGATGCAGTTTGCTTACAGAGCAATAAAATATTTGCAGTTTTATGAGTAAACGTAGGCTATCAATTGCTTTTTATGCAGACAATGTTTGTAATTTTATGTTATTAGAATTATCATTTCCATTTTGGTATGTGAACTATATTTAAATTAATGTAAAAGCTATTGGTACCTAGATAATGAAATAAATAAAACTATAGACAAATTCCTACAGTTATCTATAGTTCTTCCATACGGGTAGCACAGTGACTTAGTACGTAGTTAGTACTTTTGCCTCTCAGTGTTCAAGCCCCTATCTGGATGGAGTTTCCTTGTTCTCCCCATATCTGAATGGATTTCCTCCAGGGTCTCCGGTTTCATCCCACCGTCCCAAAAAAAAACTCTGAATTGTCCTCTCTCTCTCTCTCTCTCTCTCTCTGTGTGTGTGTGTGTGTGTGTGTGTGTGTGTGTGTGTGTGTGTGTGCGCGCGTGCGTGCGTGCGTGCGCGCGCCCACTGCAGTCCTCCAGGGTTCTGTGGTTTCTAATAGAGAGCATGTTGTGTGCAAACTGGCTGCCACTTCTCATCACTGTGTGTGAATTGATCATAAAAAGCTGATTTCTCCATCTTAGAGCACACAGCAACAAGTGCGTCTATCACTGGGAAAACCTATTTTTCCAACTTTTTCTATTTGTATTTTTCTCATGTTCCTTCCTTTGGATGGTTTCATCACTTGGGACTGCTACATCTGCTACCACTACTATTTTCTGCATCTTGTCCACTATCACAATGTCTGGATGGTTCGCCACTTGTTTTATCTGTCTGGATATGGAGGTCCCAAAGGATTGTAGCCTTGTTGCTTTCCACCACACTGTGCTGCCTCCCATTTGGACTTGGCTCATACACCTGTGCCTCCCAGCTCATGTCATGATTTTTTTTTTCTTTCTTCTGAAGCACTTTGCTTGCTCAGCTGATGAAGGATCTTTGCCTGAAGCATACGTTTCTCTGGAAACTGTGTACTTCAGTATAACTTTGAATCTATCTATCTATCTATCTATCTATCTATCTATCTATCTATCTATCTATCTATCTATCTATCTATCTATCTATCTCTCTCTCTCTCTCTCTCTCTCTCTCTCTCTCTCTCTCTCTCTCTCTCTCTCTCTCTCTCTCTCTCTCTCTCTCTCTCTCTCTCTCTCTCTCTCTCTCTCTCTCTCTCTCTCATATATATAAATAAATATCAAGTCAATGTCAGGCATTATCTGAATTGGTGAATTTGATGATCAAAAATAGAAATAATTCAAATAGTAAATTATTAAAATCGCATATTATATTCTAAAAGCTGATTGTCTAAGAGAGGACAGTGTGAAACAGAAATAGGAAACGGCTTGTAGCACAAATACCAGAATATTGGAAAGAAATATATATACATATTTTAATAGTGATACCAAATATTGCAGGGAATTTTCAGGGAGTATAAAATTATTTGTAGTGCCAAAGTTGCAAGAAAGTTAAATCTCCCAAGGATGGCTGAACTCTAGGGGAACCATGAAGACAAGAAAGCCATTCACATGTTTTTTATGGTTGCCCATCATTAAAACCCTGGGAAGCAATCTGGAGTCAGTTAGTAAACAACAATGTCATAAGAAGTGTGTTATAACCACCCAGAAACCACATGAATCAGACAAACATTTTTGAAACACATGGGGAACCATTATAAAGGTGATTAGGATGTGGCTGTATCCTAAATCACAACAATAAGGTTGATGCTTTCAGCAGGAGAAATAATAAAAATAGAAAAAATAACAAAGAGAAATTAAAAGAAAATGGATAAATTCATAAAATGAACAAGCATGTGAAGCAGTATAAAAGAGCTTATGATGGAAAACATGAATAGTACAAAAAAAAAAACAAGATGACAAATACCTTGCAGATCTATAAGATGTTAAGGATTTTTAAGCAGTCATCATTGCAGTAACGTTTTAAAAGCAAAAATGTAATTGTTTACATTTGAGCAAATATTACTCATTATATTCAAACAGTTGTTGCTCAGTCTTTTATTGTAATGTTTAAAGTGGTTACTGTGTTGTGTTTTGAAGCATGGTCTCAGTTGGTATTGACTGTCTAAAGAATTGTGTAGATAAACATGCTGTTCATAGTTTATCTGAATGTTGTGTAACTGATCAAATATCAGTTGCTTGATTATTTATACCTGTAGCCTTCTGATGATTTACTGGAGAAACCCATATTCTCACAATCTGAAAGCCCATTTCTGTTATTGTGTCTACCTACAGCTGTCTCCCACAATCTGTCATTGTGTTCTTTTTGACTGTCCCATGTTTCCGTCGTGAAAGCTGAGCATGTAGCTTGTAACAAGAACCCGTGTTTCTGTCACGTAGAGTGATCGCGGAGGTGAAGCATAACCCCAGTGGTGCAGTGGTGTGTCGAGTGCAGGGGGAGTGGAATGGCGCACTTGAGTTTAGCTACAACAACGGTGAGACGCGCGTCATAGATGTCACCAAGCTACCTGTCATCAAGAAACGAGTGCGGCCCAATGACCAGCAGGGACCTTATGAGTCTAGGTGAGGATAACCAATCAGATGATTCCTCTTGCAGCATGGTTTGTTATGATGTTTTTCTTATTTTGTCATCACCTTCCAGTTAAATACATAACGAGCATTAACTAGCTGTCTGTTCCAATTCAGTGTTGACTATTAGGGTATACTGCCATCCACTTTTATAGATAACTAGATAGTTATGTCCAATTAACACAAGCATAAAAAAACCAAAAATATGGTATAACTTGTCTTAATGAGTTTGTATGTCATATGTCAGAGCCTATAATTAAGACTCTTTAATTTATAATAAAACTTTCACAATTCAGACTCACAGTTTATTAATGTATTTCACATCACCCATAGTTCTACTCTGAAACCGCAGCCTCTGTGATGCAGCTGTGGGTGGTCTTTCTGCAGGCGCCTATGGCGGCATGTGACTGAGTCCCTGCAGCAGAAGGACATGGAGAAGGCCACGGAACACAAGCGCCTCCTGGAGGAGAGACAAAGGAAAGAGGAGAGGCATCGCATTGAGACAGAGACGCCCTGGAGGACCAAATACTTTGAGAGAAAAGTAAGTGGCCTCATCGATGCTAGGCTCTGTTAACAAAGAAATTCACATTTTGTTTGTATGTTGATTTGTTGAATTAGTGGAACCAACTAACTACTTGAAGGGGGAGGTTCTTCCTTAAAATTTACTGATTGTTTTTGGACAGATTGTGGGTTTAACAAACAAAATGTCCTTATTAATGATCCTAAGCAAGTTCCTTTACCTGTTCTTAACCTAGGGCGAAGGCTGGGAATATCACAAACCACTGTGGAAAACTGTCTCAGGCCAGACCTCCTCTCCCATAGCCCCTCAGCCCAACCCCTGACCCCAACACCTGCTGTAGCCTCCAGCCTGGCCCCAGGTGCTGTACTGCCCCCAGCCACTACCCCGGGGTGGGCGCTTCCACTCTCAAAAATGAAGACACCCCATGTAGACCCATCTATGATTCCTTAATGATAACGCTGATATTGAGTGAAATGCTCATTGGAGGGAAGTGGACTGCTGGTTTTACACTAAAGAGAATCAGATGTTCGTATTTTGCCTTCCTTGATTGGTATTATTTTGTATAACTTCACAGTGAATTATTCTGATCCACAAGGAGTCCCAGTGTGCACAGAGGTCTTTTGTTGATGTTGCCTTAATGGGAGTTGTGAATAGCAAGGGATTATGGTGGTCATGATAATGATGTGACAGTTATGTGGAAAAAGATTGTGTTTCAGGATACTTTATCAGTTTCTCTTGATCTTAATATAGAATGCTGTTATTTGACCACATTGTGGTCAGACGTTTTCAAACACTTGTAAAATTGATGTATTATGATTTTGATATCGGCAGAAACACAAGAAAAAGGGAGATCTTGGCTAAAATTTGGAGTTATAAGAGCCAGCATCTAGATGATGAGCACTGTCTTGTTCTTCTTCATCTCAGCTGGATTCCAGTGAGCACCTGGAACCATGATGAATGAACCTTTTAGTTCAGGTCTTATTTTGTCCTACTTTGGTTAGCTGGGTGTTGCTGGGGGAGTGTTAAGGGTGCAGTTGTATTTACTTTGAAAATGCTTTTTCCCCCTCTTTTTCATTCTCTTTCTGTCTTTTTAATCTGTCTTTCTCTCTCACCATCTCTCTCTCTGTGTGTGTCTGATGCTCAGGTAGAGGCTTGTTCTGTTTATTTGCCTGTTTCGAGAGCACGCAGATTATTAGCTTCTATTATAGACTTTTAAACAATCCTTCACTGTTACACTTTAGCAACATAAACCATTTGTTCCAGACTCCATGTTCCTTCTCTCCTTCTATCTGTATGAAATGCCGGTGAATATGTAGAATTCATACAGTATTAATGCAAATTGACAAGTTCAAACTTTCCACATTAATGTGATCTGAAATTTCAAATTGGATAAATTCCTCTCATGTAATTCTATCTCTCGACTGAAACTGTTCAGTCTGAAAGGCAATCAGATATGTTATCTTATAAATCCATATGTAGCTTGGATATGCCCTAAGCATATGCTTTACTGCAATTTTTGCAATTTTAATTTGAAAGACAGGGTGACTCTAGTTTTTGAGTCATGTGAAGCCAGCAGGTAAAATGTTTGGATATTCTTGTTTGACCGAAAAATTGATGTAAATTTTTGTTTGTTTGACCATGAATAGATGGCATGATGCGTGAACATGTGCTGGACAGAGCACAAGTTAAGCGCCTCTTATATGAAGTCACTACTTCAGCCCTGGTTGGTCTTGCTGAGAAACTTGTCGTGCCTTATTTGTGTTGGTCTTCCTCAAGTTCATGCCTGCAACACATTCTTCACCTTCTTCATGAAATGCATTTTGAATGAAACCACAGCCTGTGTACATACCTTCCCCTAGCCCCAAGTTTCCTGACAAGGACACCCAGAATGTCTGCTATCTGCTGGTCACTGTGTGTTCGAGAATTCTCTCAGCTTTCCACTCAAAAGGTTGATTTTCAGACCACAGATCCAGCCAAACCATAGGCTCAAACACACTTTCAGTGGAGGATCTCTACTGATCATGTCCAAAACAAGGCTTGATCTATGTCTGGAAAACAGACCTAAAGTGTATATCCTGCTGAGCTGTGAACTGCACTGATGTTTTAATTACACTCCCAGTAGCCTGAGAAAAGTCCTGATGAATGAACTAATAAAATTGCTAATATATAAATTCAGTTTCTGGTTTCTTGTTTAGTAATTTTGTTTGAAAGATGAATGCTGTGTTCTAGCTGTTCATTAGCTGAAATGTGCAAGAGGTTTAAAAAATCAACACAATGATATATAAACCCTTTATGAGTATATGATCTATACATTTGTGACACCAGTTCACAGTTTGAAAAGGACAAACTGGCTCAATAGATCTGTCCTTCATCAGTAATGTATAACAGCCTCTTTTTGGTTGTTTACACAATTATTTCTTCCAAAAATCTTTTTTTTCCTTCATTGTCTCTTCACTCAGTGCATGATCTGGCTTATTCTATAAAGCCACAGATTATATCCTCTCTCTACAGGCTACTTGTTTAAAATGAATTCTGCAACAATCTGTTTAATACTGTGACTCATTTCCCAAAATAATCATAGTAATGGTAAAGTCTAGATTTAGATTAGTGATACTCTGCCCTTGTCATCAAAGGACTTTGTCCTCTGACTCTTGGGAAATGTACTGAATTTAATTTCACACAAAAACAAAGTCAGGACAAGTTAATTGGCATCCCATGTCTCCTAATTGGTACATGTCCTTTTACTCAGGCATGTTAGCTTTCTAATGAGAAATTGGCTGGGTGAATATCTAAAACAATAAAGAGTGCTTTGATTAGTTAATTGTTTATGATCTAAATCTAGTGCAAACTCTTCCCATGACCTCTGGGTATATGAGTGTATGACCCCACTGGGTTAGACAAGTTAGTATTAACTGAAAATGGCAAGTCACCAATTAAAGAAGCTTGGCATATGAATGATTGTAAACCTCAAGTCCATAGCAGATTGCAAAAGAGCTAAGAATTGTTTCCATAAAGAAATGCGTATGAGCACTGATCAAATTAGAGAAATGATAAAACTCTGACTTTCTTTCATTTGAAAAAAATGTTCCACTAGTGTGTTGGGCCTTTGACACATATACTTACTTTAGGGCCTGTGGTTAATCAAATTGAAACCCTCTAAAAGCCAAGCTCATGGGAAGACCACAGTGTTGTTAAAAGAAAGCAACTCAGAGGGCAATGGAAAAATCTTAAATGAGAAAATGATGTGTGGTAAACAGTTTTTGGAAAACTATGCTAGCACAGTGAGGTCCCTGTCCCTTGCTCCTGCTACATTAACTTTCCATCTCTCATTCAGGATCATTTAAGACTGGCATATTGCAGTCTGTAAAACTAGTATTTTAAATATCTGCTGGGGTGCCGAAGACTGAAGCTTAAATTGCTACCCCAAAATGTGGTTCACATGCTGCTGACTGAGGGCAACATACCCCTTTTGCAGGAGCAGTCTACCGAAGAACTAAGAAGTTATGGGAATGGGATAAACTCAAAGTCAGAAGCTATATTTTCTTACTTGGAATTCTTCAGTCCTTGTTCAGTCGTATAATATGTTCATTAATTCTTTTTGCACCAAAACAAAAGCTGATATTTAGATAAACAATAATAAGAAACCAATGGAGACCAGCTCCACATATTGAACCAATATGGTATACAAAAATAAGTCTGTCTTGTAGGCCTTTGGGAGTGGTCACACTTCACTCAGTTGCCTGATGGGGCCAGTATCCTGGGTTGCAGCTGTAGTAGGAGCTTGTGGATGGGATGGAGATGTTGGTGAGCTCCCAGTGCTGTGCTCCATGCAGGGAGAGGCGAGACAGGACTCTGGCTGCTCTGTGGAGCTAGGAAGAAGAACGGTGATTGTGGTACTCTCCAACTCCTCTTGGGTCAGCGCATTGAAGCGCTCCAGCACACAGTGTGCTGTCAGACGCGCCTCTGGGTCATGGTCCCAGCACTCTGTGATAGTGGCACACAGTAGCTTCATTCCCTGCGAAGGCAACGGCAAAACAGAAAGATTCTTTCTAGATCCTTCATTGAGGAAGAAAACCCACAAAGGATAACAAAACTGATAAGCAAATACGTACAGACAAAACACATTCAAATCCATACACTGTAGTATTAGTATTTACAGGATTGTAAGGAAAGCATAACATTTACTTTACGTGTTATTGAAAACTGGTTTTCACAAATATTTTTGATAATATAACTTAAGACACTATGCATGATTTATACACTGTAATATTTTTTACATTGTAGTTTTGAATTGTAATTTTATACTAAGGAGCACACACTTGGTGTATTGTCCAGCTAGGTGGGATATCAGGACGACCCCTGTCCCTCAGCACCAGATCCCTCATGCTGTCCACGCATGGCTGCTCACACACCTTTGAACCAAATGGAGGTTCATAATTCTTCACCTCTGTCCAAATATCAATAGAGATAAGGATGCATTTCATGTTAGAATGACTTGGACATAATTTCAGTGGCATGTCATTTGGTTAGTAACACTTTAGGTTTCTATGGGCTTCTTGATTTTGCCATAATTATGTACACTTATCAAACCACAAGACCACACTGACGCATTGCTGGTAACGTGAAAAAGCACACTGTAAACGTAAAGAGAATTAAACTATATAGGCAAAAGTATGTGGAGAAATGATTGTCAGACCTATATGACTTTGAAGGTCAACCCACTCCTTAAACATGTGCATTGATATAGTGTTGACTCTACCTTAGGAGCTGTGATAGCGTCCACTTGGCAATGTGCATAGTGATCTATGATGTGTGTGTTTCTTATCAGTCTCTGCACCATGCTCCCCAATGACAAAGCAAAAACAGTTTTTTAGAATGTTTTGTAAATGTATTAAAACTACAAACCGAAATATTCTATTTACATATGTATTCAGCCCCTTCACGTAGTACTTGGTTAAAACACCTTTGGCAGCAATGAGAGCCTCACATTTTTTTTAGAAACTTGATACATCTTTATTTTATAAATTTTTCCCAATCTTCTTGGTAGAAGAAGCTACCCAGGTTGGATGGGGTCATTTTCAGGTCTCTCCAAAGATGTTCATTTGGGTTCATCTCCACACTCTGGCTAGGCCCCTCCATGACATTCAGCTTTCGTGGCGGTATGCTTTAGGTTGTTGTCTTGTTGAAATGTAAACCTTTGATATAGCCTAAGATCTTCAGCACTCTGGAATATGTTTATTTAGGAATAGGTCTACTTTGGAATAGGTCGCTCTGGAACTGCTCTATTTTTCTGCATCCATCTTTCCCTCTATCCTGACCAGTTTCTCTGTCCCTGCTGCAGGGGAAAAAAAAAATTATTTTTGGTATTAATTTTGAGGCTCACTGTCTGGTTTCCTCCATACACACTGCTAGGAATTTTTTACCAAATAGTTCAATCTTCATTTCTTCAGACCAGGGGATCTTGCTTCTCATGGTCTTAGAGCTGTTCAGGAACCTTTTGCAAATGTGCCAGCTATAATTTAACTTTAGTGAGGAATGACTTTCCTGTGTCCAACTGGCAGAACGCTGCACTGATTGTTGTCCTTCCGATGGTTTGGCTGGGTGGTCAGATAGGAAGACTGTTGGTGGTTCCAACTGTCTTCCCTGATGCACACCTCCCTACTCTTGGGGATTTTCAGTGCAGCAGAAACATTCTTGGATCCTTCCTTAGATCTGTACCTTAACACAATCTTGTCTCACAGATCTACAGACAATTCTTTCAATCTCATGGTGCAAATGGACTCAAGTGAAGTAGTAGATGCATTTCCAGAATCATTGATAAAAGTAGAATGCACCAGAGCACAACTGTGACTATCATAACAACTACCATTATGTAAATTTGATATTTTAGTCTTTTATTTTAATACATTTACAAAACATTAAAAAACAGTTTTGCTTTGTTGTGGTGGAGTATTGTGTGTGGATTGATGAAAAAAATATCTATTTCTAATTTTTTTATAGTTATGTCTGTAACATTACATTTTGGAAAATTTAAAATGGTCTGGAAACTTTCCATATGCACTATATGAAGTCATTATTTTATTTACATGATTTACTTTTACATTATTTTATTTACTTTAACAGCATATGTCAGATTCCCTTGTCCAGAGTGACATACAGAAGTGCTTTGTAGTCTGAAATATACTGCAATATATAGTGCAATCATAGCATTTTATGAATTCTGTAATATCCTGTATAGAACATTGTTGTGATTGATGTTTAAGTTAGCAAATTCTAGATAAAATGTGTAGCCCAAATGAGTTGCATATATAATAATTTCTAGTTGGTAGTCTCATCTCTCTCACCTCCTATGACATCACAGCGAGAGGCCATTTCCCACAGCACCAGGGCCATGGAATAGACATCCATCTGTTTGAAGGACTCCAAGTCCTCTAGGTTCACTCGAGATTCTAGGACTTCTGGAGCCATGTAGCGTGCAGTGCCAACCTTGGTAAGACCGAGCAAATGAGTGAACTTCAGGTGGTTAAGTTCTTCAGTGCCATTATATCTGAAATTTGTGATTTATCAGTGGGGCATCTTATATATAGAATATATTATAAGAATTCTGTACACAAAAATATATTTTGCTAATCCCCTAAATGGCAGGTTTTATGGAGATTTTTTACATTAAAGGGGCCTAAAGGATGCATAAAAGTGACAGTATAAAAATGCTTTCAAGAACAAAGCAGGTACCATGGGTATTTATACTGCTTACCTGTCCACTGTTAGCAAAGTCATCCACAGTGAGCGTTAGATCCAACCGCAGAGCCAAGCCAAAGTCGCACAATACACACTCTCTGGGGCTTTTCACCACAATGTTGCTGCTCTTCAGGTCGCGGTGAGCTATGGGCACTTTTGACATGCCACTGAGAGTGGTGTCACTGTGTAGGTGTGCTAGTCCTCGTGCCACCGAGCCAGCCATTGCACAAAGCTCGGTCCAGCTGAGGACATGGCTGGCTAGGAAGTCCTGCAGGTTACCCAGGGCATGATAGGCCATGATGAGCCAGTACTGCCTCTGGGGGGTACTAGCTGTACCACCACGCTCCTCTGCTGTGAGAAACTGTACAATGTTCTCATGTTTTAAGTTGGCATCAGAGAAGATGGCCCTCTCATTGCGCCATGAGGCATACTCCACAGCAGGAAAAATTTTCACTGCCACTGTTTCATATTGGCCACATTCACTGTGGTTGAGTTGTGCACGCCACACCTCAGCAAATCGCCCTTTACCTACTAGCGCCTCCAGCTGGATGGGTAGGTGCTCTGTGTTGTGGTTTAAGCTGTTTGCGCAGCTTGATGACATGTCTGAATTTGCGTCATTACTGAGTGACAGAAGCTTGCCATGGTAGTCGATGCCATTGGCTTCACGAATGCAGCCATCTGGTGGTTTGAGGGACTGGTAATGAGTGCGCTTTGGGGGCCAGTCTTTGGGCTGTTTGTTCTGCTGGCGTGTACGGTAGAGATAGAAGGCCATAGCAGCAATGACAGCTACCAGGAGTAAAGGAACCAGGCTTATTACAACTACTGGAATCACGTCTTTACTTTTGAGCCTGGAAAAACCTAAAAGTAAATGTTAACATGTTATGTCTGCATCTGACTTAAACCATATCCAACTGTCACTGAAAAAGAAAAAGTAAAATATGTTAGAATTTACCATTTGTTCCTTTGTCAAAGATGAGCTTGTCATTGCAGTCTTGCTCTTTGATACAGCTGCAAAGGTAGAGCATACTCTTCTCAGAGGGCACAGGAGTCATCACGCATTCAGAGGAGCTGTCATTAGACAGCACTGTGTTCTCCAGTGCATGGCGTGGATTATGACACAGAGTTTGTACAGTCAAACTCTCATTCACCTTCTTCCTGTGAAGAACACACATGCATTCATTCAGGCTGCAAAATTAAAGGGTTTTTTTGTAATGTAATTTTAACATAGATAAGATACTCAAATCTTTCTGAATGTTTAGGAACATTCTTCCAAGGCAAAAAGAGAGAAATGAATAACCAGTGTTTGGGAAATCACTGCTCAGTTTTCTTTGTACTTGTTTCCAAAGTCAACTCTTTTCTGAAAGTTATAAATGTGTTTGTTCTTCACCCTGTGTGAGTGATGAACAGGAGTTTTTATTTGACCATTTTATTTGAGTAGTGTTCTGTTTTGCATTCCCCGAGAGAATTGGCTCTCCCTCAGTATGCCCAGTTACTACGCGGTCAATCAGCGGTCAGTTCGATTAACTTCCCAGAAAACCTCCCCAGGGGCCAAACTGGGTGGAACTAGCTCAAGGGAAATCTTTAAAAACAGGGTGAATTATCATAGCAATGGGCCAGAAAGGAAAAGCTCAGCTAAAATCCTTGTTAATTTAAATCAGAGTATGGTACGCTGGAGTTTGCTGCTGCTTTTGGTCCTTTAAGCATGTCTTTAAGCATGTCTTTAAGCATGTTATCATTTCAATACACGGAGCAAACTATAACATTTGTAGGACATTTAAAAATAGCTGGTTACTAATGACAAACTGAGTTTGTACTGTATTATACATAAATGTCATGTTTATTAAAATTGATAAGGGCTGTGCTCTGGCTATGTCTAAATCATCCACTATGGCTCCAGACTCAGTTATAGACTACTCACACCTCAATACAGAAGGAAGAAATATTTGTTCAGCTTAAGAACTTTGTGTACTGTTTAATAAAAAGTGGCATGGCCCATACTTACCATATAGCCACGCAGACTTCTTCAGCCAGCGTACAGAAGGAGCTGAAGTTACAGTTACTCATGCAGATGTTGTCCTCACAGACAGGATTGGATTGATCACACCACTTACAAAAATTACTTGTAGGAGTGAATGCACTGACCTGAAATACTAAAATGTGCAAAGACAGAAGTAGAGCATTTATGAACTTAAAAGGAAGTAATATAGGTCACTTGTATAATGCAACATGTTTTACCAATCTCTAGAGAATTTCTAGACAATTTCTAATGAAGTTATAGCACTGACATCAAGTCATCACACCATAAAAACATACATAAGTCATGATTTTGTTAAAATTTCTACAAAGAGAATCCTTAACAGAAATAATAAATAAGAAAACCACAAACCCTTAATTGCTTGAATGCATAGATATCTGCTTTAGATTATAGCATGGAGTATTTTGGTCGTAATGCTATATCATAATGAAAATTGTGATGAGAAATCACTGGAGCAATTAAAGTCATAATGACAGCCGCATTCAAGATAGTATCTATGGCCAACCCTGTAGGCAATGTTGTAGCCTCTCTGGAGGCTATAGCGAGCTAAGTGGATTTGGATGATGTGTGTTGGGATGTGTGTTGGGATAGATTTTGTTTGGTTCTCTCTCTCCCTCTCCCTACCCCCCCCCCCTCCTTTGTGTGTATGTTTTGAAGGTGAGGGTCGTGAGTGCTGTGATAATGTGGGTGTAAGGAGCAATCCTTCCTACGCATCGTCTCTCCACTGTCCTTACACTGCCACATCACAACCATATTAATTGTTGATTGAAAGCAGATGGGGGGTTCACTCTGAGAGTGTGGTGATCTAACAGAACTGAATAAACATTAAAAGAAGCTGCATAGATATTTCACAAAGACTTCCAGATGTTCACTGATGCCAACCATCAAAATATAGATGTGAATGGGGGGAGTGGGGTGGAAAAGAAAAAAATAAAAGGCTGGATAAGCAAAAAAGCCTCCTCTATAAACTTTCAAGTAATTAAAATCAGCACTGACTGCTCCAGAAATAAATTGAAGCCAGAAGTGTTCATTCTGGCCAAGTTTGAAGCACAACCCCTTTGTACTTATGGGAAATCCAAAGGCCGCATGCTTACAGGAGGCCCAGAGATGTTGGCTTACAGTTATTTGCTTTGCAGTCAAGCACGCTTTCTTCTTCAATCCCTACTTGTAATTCACAAGTTCTATCAACTCTATTAAATTCTATTAAAATCTATTAAATTCTTATTAAATTCTTAATATGGCATGAGGCAACTCTTTAAAAGAGATTACTATCTGTGTTACTATCTTTTGATGTCTGATATAATACAGAATTAAGTGCTGTAGAGATCATAGTATATTTTTAAAGAATTAAAGTAACCTTAAACATCATTATATTTTATTTTTAAAACAAATCTGCAGCTCTTTTCTGGCGAGCCGTAACACTGCACCAATTAGGTTTCACCTGCCCCAGCACACCTGGTTGAACTCAATGAAAGGCTTGTTAATGAGTGCCTGGACAGAATGGTTTGTTTCAACATGGAACACACTAAACATTTCAGTTTGCCTGTCGTGTCTTAGAAGAAAGGAACATTGCTCTGAAACCTCTGAGATTTTCAGTGTAATATTCAAATTCAGCCACTGGGTGGCATATTTATTCCACTAGCATGTTCCAAAGTGCTTCCTAAATAAATTAATCACAAAGCATAATCAAAACATAACTTTTCTATGAAGTTCCCAAGCTCAATAATAATACATATATACTTCATCAAAACGTTTATGGCTCAGTTAATTTCTTAGAATAAAGTCAGAGGATGCTGTCATCACTGCATTACTCTTATCCTTCCTATATTGTTTTTAGAACTCAAATTCATTTAGAACACAGACAGGAGAGACCAACTCTTAGAGCTGCCAATGAAATGCTTATTATATCATATCAAATGAACAAAAACATCTGTTTAGCAAATAGTTAAATTTAGCCATTTATCTTACTTGTAATCATTCTGATTCTTTTCCCTGAGTTACTATTTCCTGCACAAAAAAAAAAAAAACAGAAAGAAAAAATGCAAGAGAAACATAACAGTCCCTCTTTCTGCTCTCTGGGCATGACACAGGGTGGCTTACAGCATGTCAGTAACTTACATAACCTTCATTTTAGTTCTGACAACATTAGCATTGTGTGAAACTGAGACAGCATGTCAGAAGAGAGAACGTCACATCAGGTTCTTGAGATCTTTTGTCTTTGTATAGTAACATTCTTCCAAGCTGGTCTCACCTCACCACATGTGCCCTCTGTCTCTTTCAGTATTCACCAGTTATTTTAAATAACACAGTTTCAAACAACAGCTGGTGTATGGTGTGAATGAAAAAGAGGTTACGGATTTTTCTCTCCACCCACACAGTAATATTTCATAATTGTTGGTGAAAGTGTAACTGCTCGCTCACACACCCAGTCCATTTAAGGGGGCCTCTGTAATGCAACAAAGATAATTTGGAATCTCAAGATGGATTTCCTGCTGGAAATTTCCATTGCATATTACAGTGACATTTTAGTCTAGTCACAGTCCATTGCATCTTTTTATCTTGATAGCATAAATCCTGTTTTAAATTGCAGTATTTCAAGTATATAATGTAGGGTTCCAAATATACACTTTCAGCATATGTGACTATGCAAATTGTTGTGTAGAAGAAATATTTCTATGCTGTTATATGTCAGGATCATTCTGTTTGTGCCATAGGCTTAACACATTTTCTTTCAGAAACAGAGGGAAATGCAGATGATTATATTAAAATCTATTCATAGTATCTGCCAGTCACATTATAGCATACAATGTTTTGCGATCCCTAATCCTAAACATTAATAACATGCATTAGCGCAACAACAGTAAATTTAATGAGCAAAAATCCTGGAGTGATTATTTTCATTTTTAGTATAATATGTGAAGTCTAATTGTAAATAGACAGTATGAGAAATATACAGTTAATCCTAATTCTATTCTGTGTATTTTCTACACTTAAATCTTATGAATTAAGACAAGCAACCAACCATAAAATCCACAGATATTTGTCATTTGACATATTTCCACTTTTTCATTTTTAAAGTGTGTAAACAGTACAATATGTCAAACTGATAAGACATTCTTTATTCTTCCCAGGGCATAATCTTACTTAAATCACAAGAATGAGGAAAAGATTTACCCTAAAATGTATGTCGTTTGATAAAAGCATACAGTGCTTATTTAATGCATTATGACAACTTGGGGATTTCAGTGGGAGAATGAGGTAGAAGAGACACTGGATGTGAAGCTTTTGTACCTTTCAACTATTTTCATAACAATCAATTACTGTGTATCTGTCTATCATAAACATCAAATATTTAAATAATGAATGCGTAGTATCAGTATTAAGTCAAAAACTAATACCAATACTGTGCAAACATTATCTTCGCATTAAAACCTTTGTTTCAAGGGCTATTTGCTTCAGGCAACGTAAGTGAACACAAAATTGACGGTTTTTAACTTTTCCTATGTAAACGTTCCACTAAGAATCACTTTTAAAAGTGTTCACACTTTATCTTAAACCTAAGATGCATTAGATTTTTTTTAACAAAAGTTTTTTTAAAGCTTTGTCTGACATTCTGTTGTAGACTGTCAAGTTCAAATAAGATAGCAATGATCGATTAACGGATCCAGTGAAAACAGGCAAATTTTTGATCGCCGTATACTTGGCTACAAACCAATGATCACTGCAGCAGCTAAATACGGCGAAAAGGCGAGCAATAGACTAAGATATCCTACTCACGAAGCGACAGAAGAACAGATGTTAGAATCGAGAGCCTCCAGTGTCTGTGCCCCATAATCTTGAGCGAGATTTCAAATCAGAGTACTCCGAATCAGAGTACTCCAAGATATTCGATGGTCTGTAGGATAACCCTTTCTTTACATTTCTTTGTCAGGGACAAAGATAAATTCACATGTAGGCTATGAACTTTTAGGCTATAGGCTATCACGCTGTAAGAGGAGTTGCTGGGACTGAAGCTTTTTTTTTTTTTTTTGGTTTAGCATTACTTGTAGGCGGATCCAGATGTTTTTAATCCAGCTGTATGAAGGGGCCGGCCCTGGAATTTGAGTTTATTAAAGTAGTAGTCTATTCAAAGGTCTATTCAATACTCTATACTCTTATCATCACAGGATAAATAGGTAAATACAAGATATTTTGCTAAAATATATGATTTTAGGAAGAATAGACTAGCCTGGATTATAACCAAATCAACATGACTACAGTGAACATGCTCTTTTTAATGGCATGGGTCCCACAGAGCGAAAAGCAAATATTAACATACTTAATGGTGATGGATGTTTGGTGTTGTGTCATTTAATTTCTTTCTGAATAGATTTACATATAAATTGACCTCTTTGTTTTGTTTTTAATGTCTCCATTTTGGTCTTCTAATTGTTATCCTAGGCCTATTTAATATACTTTCTTAATTTCCTGGCACACCACAGTGAATCATTTTTGACAACCTTCATATTTCCATCTCAATTATTTTTATTCCACAACTTCTCTGTCTCTTTTCGCTGAAACATGCGTATCAGTGATATAATCATAACATAACAGACACAGAGGGGGTTGTTGAACGGCGCATGCACCGAAATAGGAAACAGTCGGAATGATGGCGGACACGGGAAGTGAAGACGTAGCGGTGATCGGAAACACTGATCAAACCCCTTCGGAGTTACAAAACAATATTAAAAACACGGTAAAAATAGTTGTTTTCTGTTGATTTAAACAAAATACGAACGTGTTACCTGAGCTATGGATAAGTCAGAACCGATTCAATTCAGAGAGGCCCGATGTCCGTCCACGGACTCGCTTGGATCATGATAGCTGGGTTAGCTGGCTAGTCATCTAGATTATGAACAAGTTGTGCAATAGCTCACTGCGTAGCCTTTTCAGAATTTTTAACGATCCTTCTTTTTTTTTCTTTTTTTCAGCAAACATATTTGCTTGCTAGCTAGTCATGTCACAGAACCGCAAGTAGATAGCGATATCTGTACAGCTTGTTATTAAATAACTAGCTAACAGTTAACTAACTATCTTACTGATGTTTGATGCTAGAGAACACATTAAAACACCTTTAGCTAATTGTGTATAAGATAACAAATTTCAAATTCCTATTCTTGTATTTGACTTCCACCTCGAAGCTCAGTAAGTAAAGGAACAAGAGAGCTAGGTTGGTGTTATGCTAACTAGGTATTAAGCTACGTGGGTCATAGGAACATGAATCCACTGTGTAAGTGTGTCTGTTATAGTTCATCAGATTTGTGATGTTACTTAAGTACCAGAGGGTCAGGCGAATGCTTTAGACCTAGGTTGGCTAACTTGAATAATGCGCGGATTTCCTTCCTATGTTTTCCTTTGTTGTTTATTATGTAAACACATTATTAATAGATACTTATTTACTTTTCACTCCACAGATGGTTGAGAAGGGGGGCACTCTCTTGAAGGGACTGGAGATCAGCGTAGCTGAGGCAGAGAAGAGAACAGGAAAAAACGCAGTCAGCATACAGGAAACGTACACTGTATATCTCATCGAAACAAGGTAAATTACTTCACTTGCCCTTCTCTCTTCCCCACTATTAAGTTTGATGATACTGAAGTAAAAAGATGAATTCAACTTTTTTTTTTTTTTTAATCTCAGTACCTTATCAGTTTTGAGTATGTTTCAGATTTTGTTATATTGCTCGAGTACATAAAGTGATTTAAAAAAAAACAGGTCCAGTAGTACCATTGGTCTTATGTGACCAGTCTGCTTATGTAATTTGGCCTCTTGAGCCCCAAACTTCATTGAACCTAACTTTTCATGAATTCCCCTTCCCTTGGTACTGTACAATTAGTGGAACTGTACAGTTGTGTTGTGGTTGATGTGTGGTAAGTAAAAGGAAGGGAAGCAAAAGCTAGGTGGAAATGTTAGGTATGCTCAAAACCAGTATGTCCACATGACTGAATATAACAGAAGACTTAAAGATAATTAGCCATTGAAGGGTTGAGCTTTTTGGATATTCATTTTATTACTATCCTACTGGTCTTAGAATTATGTTTTTTTTCTTAGGAAAAAGGTACCCTTTGATTGTATGTGATTACTTATTCTAGATTAAACACTTATTCTGACCAAACACACTTTCTATATTAATGCCATATGGGTAAAGGATGGCCAGGTCATGTCCTTATGCCAGAGCATGTCTCTCTTGTCTTCCCTCACATCTTTTATTGATAAGAATTGTGGAAACACTAAACTGTGCTACATTGTGGCTGTCTAGTACTAGACTTCCCCAGCCCTGCTTGGAGCCTGTAGGCTCCCAGAAACTGCAGGCTGGTGTATAGCTGCACAAGATCCCCAGCACAAGTGTGAAACGTAACAATGGCTGGAGAGGCATTCCAGGTTCGGGATGCATAGTATGCATTAGTGTTTACAAAGATCATCCTCTTTCCTTCAGTTAAGATGGCTTTACAGTGTTGCACAGTGCTCAAGCCGTAGTCTCTACTGATCAGAAAGTCTGTGCAACAGAGGTTTACTTTCTTCTTTGTCTCTCTTACGTTTTGTGTTTCTCTTGCCCAATAGCGCTGCTGGAAACCAAGATGTCACTTTTTATGTAGGAGCTGAGTCGGCAGTTTGAACCACTGTACACTGTCTCAACTGTTTTGACTTTTGGACCACAGGCATATACAGTACAGACTCAGTCACAAGACCCATTCATAAACATCAACATTTTCCTTTTTATCGGCCCATCTAACCTGTTGGGCCATGTTGTGTGCTACCATTTGAGCAGTGCCGCTTTGTGGAAAACATTCAACACATACAGCAGGGTCACCATAAAAGATAGGATCTGTTGGCTGCAGAGAGTTTCTGTGGGGGCACAATGTTCAGTGGTAATGCAGGCTGTTCCACCATTGATTCATTTTTAAACAAAACACTACAAATAGAAAAATCCTGTGTTGCACACTCATGGCCTTGGAGTGCACAGAGTCATGTTGCTAGATCACACCATAAAAGAAAAGACATGTTTTCTTAAGGATTTGTGCAAGCTACACATTATTATTATTATTGTTGTTGTTGTTCTTGTTGTTGTTGTTGTTATAAGTAAACCCAAAGATGCTTTTCAATAAGCAATAAACATTAGGGATTAGAGAGATATTAAGAAAGGAAAGTTTTAAGCAAGGATTTGAAAGAAGACTGTGATCAGCAGTTACAGAGAGATTGAGGCAGAGTTCCAAAGTTTGGGGTCAGCACCGCTGAAGGATCTGCTACCAATGGTTGAATATCTAGTTGCATGTGTGCATACATCGTGGGTTTATTTATCCCATACAACACAGGGGGAGCGGTTTTGGGGTGACTGGGTTCTTGGGCACAGTCATGCAGATGGGAGTGCAGAGTGCCTCCCAGTGAGTGTGGCACTCCTGCTGCTGCTGTACTGAGGGTTATTAGCATAGAGTCCATTATAGGGTATCATTTCCTCCCTGGAGTACTCTGTATCCTGAGCTCTTATTTCAGAGGCTCCCTCATCTCTCTCTGTCCCTGCTTTGCCCTGCTTTTCCCTGCTTCTCTGTCTGTGTGCATTTCTGCCAACTGTATTATTGCATGTAAACTAGATTGCCTGTTTCTCATTAAGTGTAATGCTTTGCTAACTAGTGAAGCAATGTAGGGAACGCTTCATACAAGACCTTTGTTCTGCTGCTATATACTAGGTTTTTTAGTGGTGCTCTGCCCTTAAATTAGAAGCACTCCTGGTTCCAGGCACCCAGCATTACACAGTTGAACTTCTGGTATGTGTTTATTATAGACCCTTAAGATTTCTTCCTTTATTGTCTAAACTTAAGCCATCTGAAAGTTTGTAGCTCTTCTTTGTGTTTGTCAACTTAGTTTTATTTGGGATGTTGGATTAAACTGTTTGAGCAAACTCACATTTCACTGGTAAGTTTTTATTTATTTTTTTAAATTTCTGTTTATCAATTTATTTATTTATTTTTGGGTTTCTTGAAACCTCTGTATAAGTGTTTTTATTCAGAGTAGTTCAGTATCCGATATTTTGTGCCTTGATTTTCCTTCAGCTACTTGAGGGGGTGGTAGCAGAGAACTTGGCTTTGACCCATGAGGTCAAGGTCAGAGCTCAGCTGATATAATTCTGCCACAGCCATTGTTCCTTGGAGGAAAACAGTTTCATTTATGGCTGTCAAAATGCCAGCATTTTCATTTGGCAAAATACTAATGCTGACTTATGCAAATCATGACCATAGTGTTATGCTTGGTTATATCGATTAACCCCAAGATATAGCTATAGCAGCTATCAGTTACGTTGGGCTTTAAAATGGCTAACAAAAACCTTGATCAACTCTTTCTGCTTCAGGGCGGTGGATAATGTGTCTGAGGTTGCCAATCCCACCCCTGACTCGCTTTGGAGGCGCTACAGCGAATTTGAGATCTTCAGAAACTATTTATTAGTCACCTATCCATTTGTAGTCGTTCCACCTTTGCCAGAGAAACGGGTAAGAGAAGTGTCTTCCTCAATTGCTTGCAGACATTTGTAAGATTGCAGCTGACTGTTTGTTGGTGTTGCAGGCAGAGTTTGTGTGGCACAAACTGTCTGCAGACAATATGGATCCAGACTTTGTGGAGAGGCGTAGGGTTGGGCTAGAAAACTTCCTGCTCCGGGTTGCTTCCCATCCAGTCCTGTCTAATGACAAGATCTTCTACTCCTTTCTCACTCAGGTAGTGCTGATTGGAGAAAAAAAGTTTCAATGAAACACTTCCTCAATATCTACTAATCAGTCCAAAGTTCCTTAACCCTAAACTGTACTGAGTTACCCCAAACAAATAATATAGTATTTCTGCTGAGATCCCTAAACATTAAGCACATTTTAATTTATAAAAAGATTTTCCATATTGACTAAGGTTGCACACTTTGATAGTATCTTCTGTTAGGCAGTTATGGTATTTGTCAGTGTCAAAATATCTCTTCATTGTCCCACAGGAACAAGGCTGGAAGGAAGTGGTATTTGAGACAGGATTTCAGGCAAAGGTATTTAATTAGTGATTTATGTAAATGTATGTTCATGCACTCCCTGAGACCCATACTGGATGTCTGTAATATCATTGTTGATGTGTAGCTTGACTGTATTTCTAATTATAAATTGATATGCCATACCAATATGGAGTTGAATTAATATGAATGCATCATTAAGATCTAATTGTTCTCAACATGATAATGACATGAGGCAGTTAAGGTACTACTGCTGTGAAGAGTGTTTTATCAGTACATGCTAGTATATATAAATAACCAGAGGAAGTCTGTTTTAGCAGCCTGGACCAACCCAGTGAGAGCAGCATAGTTTTTTCTTTCGTGTGTGTGTGTGTGTGTGTGTGTGTGTGTGTGTGTGTGTCTGTGTGTTTGAGTTTGACTTTTTGCAGTGTTTAAAATCTATGAAGGGACTGAATAAAGACTGAACCTCAGTAGTTTTTTGTTTTATGTCTGTTGTTTTGTGTTGGGTTTTTTGGCCACCTTTTATAGGCAGATTCGAGGTTGAAGGCTTTAAATGCTACTTTTAGGGTGAAGAATCCAGACAAGTAAGTTATTTAATGCAGAATTTCTTTGACATATAGACAGTTTTATCAGTAGTATAGTGCACAATTATTAGAATGGCTTCTTTCAGAAAAAAATTAATTGTTTAAAAAAGAGGACTGACAGCAGGAGTGTCAATCCACATCATATTATGTTGTTTCAAGTCTTGACCCCTTTGTCTGTCTCTTCCCCCATCTCGCTTTCTCTTGCTCACTCTCTCCCTCAGGAGGTTTGCAGAAATGAAGCACTATGGAGACGAACTGCAGTCTGTTATATCGCAGCTGCTGCGTGTGCGAGCAGTGAGTATGAACAGCTGCTTGACTTAGAGACACACACACACAGGCAAATAGACTATGAAATCGCAGTACTGCTTCAAGTAATGCTTGCCTTATTTGGACTGAGATTGTGTATAACAGACTAAACCATGTTAATTGCAGTAATGTGTAGTTCCTGCATACGGGCAATCAAATGATATTGGTGCAACACTTTAGCAGATGTCTTCAAGTTTGTATGTTGATAGAGGTGCTAATTTTTTACTAACTAAAGTGAACTCTTTTCTCAGAGAGTGGCTGATCGCCTGTATGGGGTCTACAAAGTGCATGGAAATTACGGCAGAGTCTTCAGGTGGGTGTTTTTTTTTGTTTGTTTGTTTGTTTGTTTGTTTTCTTTTTAAACACACTGAATGCAACAGAACAGCATAGTAACCTATTTAGGGTGGCGTGTATATGGTTCACGTCACTGATCATACCCATCAGATTCATGCTGAATGTGATACCCATACACCATGTTAACCTTGAATATTAGTCTTTCACAGATAGTAGCTCACAGTTAAGATCGTAGTTTAACCTGTTACACCATTTTCTTTATGAGCTCCTTTCCTATTCTGAAATTCTAAGGCTGAAACCAAATATTCTGTACAGCTTTATTTGCATGTTTCATGGATGTTTCATAAGCATTTGAAGCTTGACATAATTTAATTTTAGTAGTTATCACATATTAAAACGTAATTAGCAGTTGAAATGTTATTAGCACAATTTTTCAAATGACTGATCTTTGAAACCAAGCAATTTGTATATAAATCTGACATTCAGAAGCTGTTGTACTTGTTTAGTGCTTCAGATACATTGAAAAATCATACACTAACAGCTGATGAGCAATTCCTTTTTGTTCTGGACAGTGAGTGGAGTGCCATTGAAAAAGAGATGGGAGATGGACTACAGAGTGCAGGACATCATATGGATGCGTGAGTTTGTTTTGCATTGAGTTTGAGTTTCTTACATGCACATGCACACACATCCATACCATATCAATAGGGGGTCACTGCCACATTTATGAGCTATTCTCATGTAACCTTTAAAGGATTAGTGCAGGATTGTGTTGCAACAGTTTTGTGTTTTCGTTTTCCCTGCATGCTACCTTCAGCTTCCCAATCAGCCTATCCTGTTACCCTCAGAGAGCTCATTGAGAGAACTGAAATATGAAGTCCCTGCAGCTTGTAAATCTGATTCTCTGTCCAGAGCGTTAAAACACATTTGCTCAATTGATTTGAAAGCACTCCGGTTTCTAGAGAAGCCCTCACCACTACCACTGACCCCTGTAACAAGTAGCCAGGAAGGTGAGCTTTTGGGAGGCTCCTATTTCAGCTTGGCTGGCTTACAAAAAATGTATCTGTAGCAGCCAGAACCAATAAGATTAGCATATTTCTTGAAACATTGAAGAGATGTTGTTAGAACTTCACTAGAGGATTGGTGCTTGCAGTCGGTGGTGTTAGCCTGATGCTATCCAGCCCACAGCACTTCTCCGTTTGTCAATGCTACCATCTATACTGACGGCTTCCAGATTGCTTCATTCAACTGCAAGGTCATCTGGTCCCAAGCCTGGTCTTGCGGCACCTTGTCATCTGCCAATCATGCTCTCATGAGGGCAAATGGCCTGTCCATCATCAGCTTCCCTCAGTGGCTGTCAGAATGCTCCAAGTATCACATTTCTCAACTTTTCCCAAGAATCAAACAACAAAATTAAACGCATGTGAACGTGATGGCTCTTGATTTGTATTTATGCACCACAATGCTGTTTTTTATGGTAAAAGTTGTCTTTATAATGAAGTGTATTGTAATGTGATTGAAACAGCACGTTACAGTTATTTGTAAGAAGGGCTGTTCCATATTTTGTGGCTTTGCTTTAAGCAGCAGTTTCTATTTCTGGAGTAAGTGGTTTAAAATTACAACACTTACTCTTAATTTCCTCATCTTTATATATTTTATACCATGATGCATTACTGAAACACATTAAAAGCACATTTGAAATATTTTATGCCTGTGTGTATATGAAGTACTTAACAGGAGCCTTTTCTCTTGGTAGGTATGCTGCTTCTATAGACGATATATTGGAGGAGGAGGAGCACTATGCTGACCAGCTGAAAGAATACCTTTTCTATACGGAGGCATTAAGGTTTACTATACAAAAAATATTGGTGCAACAGAAATGGTCTTGGATCAGCTGCAGTAATATGCCCAAATATGAATGTCCTTAATTATATTCATTAAACTGTGAATGACAAACTTTTTTGGATCAGTGTGCCTTCTCTGATCCACACAGTAAAGTATACAGCCTGTATCTATGGCCTCTAAAGCAGAAAAAAAGTATCACACTGCAGAGTTATTTTCAAGCCCATGTGTGTTGGATTAGTGCTGGAAGTAAATGCTGCAGGGAGATCTCATTGGTACTGAGCAGCATGTGAAGCAACTCAATCTGCCCAAAGTCTGGTCTCCATAGACTGCTGAAAGGGCCATTCTATCACAGAGAGCGATATTGATTAGCTAATTTGGCCTTAAAAATTGTCACACAAAGTAGTTAATACTATTAGCCCTTAAGATGTAGTAGAGTGTATAGTGAAGAAAATCTTGTCTGTCCCATTAGGGGTTAAGACCTATTTTAATTGGCTTTAAATTACCATTCTTTTTGTTTGTTTCTTTAGTTGTGCTAGTTTTCAATTAGTTTTTAAGTAGTTGATTTGGTTTTATATTGTATGTAGGGCAGTGTGCAGGAAGCATGAGCTTTGTCAGTTTGAACTGGAGATGGCTGCACAAGACCTGATCTCCAAGAAACAGCAGAGGGAGGAACTGGCTACTGGGGTGAGTGTCCATTCATTTCCCCCTGCAGTGACAGCAGAAATTTCTCACAATGTAGCATGTTTAGAGCATCTTGGAACTAATGGCCCAATGGCATATTCATAATTTTTAAAAGCTTTTTGTTTTTCATAAATTGCCTTCTGGACAAACTGTTGATCACAATTTGAAAAAGCTGATGTCTGGAGAACAGATTAACTCATGTACCTGAGAGCGAGACTAGCTAGATCTTGAAAACTGCAACGGTTTAGAGCACTGTGCTCAGTCACTTATGCTGTCGTTTCATTAATACACATTCTATGAAAAACACTGACTTTTAAGAGAAGATGCTAAACATCCATAAACTCCAAATCTGATAACTTTTTTGCCATCTCTTTGCAGACAGTCCGAACCTTTTCCTTGAAGGGGATGACCAGCAAGCTATTTGGCCAGGAGACGCCTGAGCAGAGGGAGACCAAATTGAAAACCCTGGAGACCCAGATTGAGGAGGGAGAGGAGATGGTGAAGGAGAGAACTGCAGAGTGCGAGTGAGTATTCTTCTCCTTTCCCCACATCTGTTGAGTATGAGTGGAAGTATAGAGTCCCATGCTCATATTATTTTATTAAAACTAACAAAACCTTCTTTATGGTGTTTTTGTGTTTTCCTTTTTTGCTTCTTTTATTAATTATTCTTTTTTTATTTCTGAAAGATGGGTAAGGGGTTGTTCCTCTTTACTTGACTCACCCAGAGTGATGGGCAAGGTCCACCGTTTACTTGTTTTCATCTGAATATGAGCTATCGTCTTAATTCATAATTGCTGCTGGTTCAACATTAGACATGAATAATTATATTGACATTTTTCTCACGTGTAGTGAGTTTGTGAAGAACGCTTGGGAGGACATAGAGAGGTTCAGAGAACAGAAAGACAGAGACCTCAAAGAAGCTCTTATAAGTTATGCCATCATGCAAATCAGCATGTGTAAAAAGGTGAGTGATCCCTTTGCAGACAATAGGGACATATAAAAGGTGAAGTAGTTTTCTGAAGCTCTAAAGAAGGGGGCAGGTTCCTCCTAACATTATAGTGTAATTTAATAGTCAACGGTCAGTGACAAACACCCAAGTATTAAAAGCTCTGTATGATTTATGTATTTATATGTCCATGATATTAAAATAATGATACATTAAACTGATCCTGTTTTGGTTCACAACTGTTGTATTTGAAAAGGAGGTACCTCAAGAGTGTAATCTTTTGTTGGTAACAATAAAAACCAAGTCTTAACAAAATATTGTGGTTTTAACCTCAAATGAAGTGAAATCTAATTGCTGCCCAACCACTGATTTTTGTCTGTAGGGAATTCAAGTATGGAATAATGCTAAAGAGTGCTTCAGCAAGATGTGAGTTGTGTCTCTAGCCAGAGTTTAATACACAGCCATACAGCTGTACAAACATCTCAAGGTAAGAGTGCTGACCTATGATCAGTTGTTCATCTCCTATCATCTCCTGGTGACTATAAATATGTGGACCAAACTGATCCAAGATTAGCATTCTTGCAGAGATGCTCAATAGGTTTGAGCCCTAAGCACAATCTAAGAGGGCACTGGAACCACCATTGCCACAGAAGCACACTCCTAGGCTGACCTAGGGGAATGGAACTTTCCTCTGAATTCTGCATTTTCCTCTGCCACATCCACTTAAATCCAGGAGTATCTTTCATATATGCAGTAAAACACATGCATAAATAAAATAATGAGTGGGGGGAATTTTTAGTGTTATTTCTGTTGTGCTGACTGGTATGGATTATACCAGTTTCATACCAAATTCCCAGAATCTTTGTTTGTGCAAGCTAAAACACAAAGTGGTTTAAACTTTTTATCATTAACAAAATGTATGTACATTGATTTATATCAGGTCTGGAAAATGGACTGTTGGCATACAGGTATTTAGGGTAAAATCATTTTCTTTTTCTTTTTAATGAAGTGACCATGCAAATGTATATGCCATCATTCCTCTTTTGTATGTTTTATACTTTTCGAAAACGGAAGTAATGACTTTGTGTACCTGAAGGAAATGTCTTGTGATCTGCTTACGGTTGCCATCAGTGCCAGAAAGTCTGTGCCACAAAGATATGAGGCTTCAATGACAGAAAGATGTCTGTGAAAACATTGAGTTTCAATACAGGATCATCACATTAAAGTTTCCGTAAACATCTGAAACATGTTCATTTCATTGAAACTTAAAAGTATAAAAAAAAAATAATGTAGTGAGGTCTACATGAGGCAAATACGCTCTGGTAATAAAGCAACCAGGCTTATTGATAACTGAGCTTACATGGCCTGTGGCTGATCTCACTACTGATGTTCATAATAAAATTCTGTATGCTCATTATTAGCACTTTCTGCAAACTGCCAGGACACGCAAACTGTTTTATAACCACTACTCCCTTTAATATGGTCCAATTAGGTTGAAAAATATAAGCCTGCTTTTTGTCTTATGCAAGACCTTATGCAGCATATTTTCTTTGTGGCTACAGATTCCACTTTGAATGCTAGACTTGTAATTTTTGATGATGTGTGGGTGGGTCCGTATTTTGAATTAAATCTGGCTCTGGAGTAATAGGAAGGTCACACAGGAAAGGCAGGGTAATTTATGTTAATTTCTTCTTAACAGTTTTGTGTGGAAATAAGCCTGGCCTACCCCAATTTTTTGGCTGGATTTTTTATGCTGTTTGCTTGCTTGTTTTGTTTCTACACCTTGGAGCTGATTGTACTATATTCGCTGTTTTATTGTGCAAACACTAATAAATACAATTTTCTAAATTTTTTTTTTTTTTTTTACATTTTCATCATATTGTGATTTTAAATGTTTATAATAACATAATTCCTAACACTGTTTAAAAGAATTATCAAAATATCTCCTTTTTGTCTTCATATAATTACTTTTCTCCTAAAAATATATAGTACACCCTCTGAAAATATGGAGTTTCCCAAAAACTGCTGTAGCCAAAGCTAAAGTCATAACAGAATTGTATAATTTGAGAAGGATCTCTAATAAGCTGTAGGTTTGATGGCCCTCCAATGTAGACTATTAGAGATGATGATGAAAACTGAGTTTGGACTATAAAAGTACAGTTGGTACTGGCATAAAACATAATTACTTAGTCAGTCACAAGTACTCTTATCAGTAATGAGGACCTTTTTTAAAATAAAATTAGTTTGGAGTGTTTACTGTCACACTGCTATTTATCATACAATCATTTAAAACTGAAAGATGTGCACAATAACACGACGTTGAGCATGTTAAATAGTGTGTAAATGCTGCCCTCTTGTGGTGTTAGGAGGTTTCTCATTGCTTTACAGACCTCTAAATCTGCGTTGAGTTGTCAGCGTTGTAAAAATGCGGTAAAAACTAGCTGAAGAGCTGATAGCAGACTTATTTAGACGCTTAAAAGTGGAAGAGTGGTAAATTAACAATAGGTGAAATTTTGTCTAAACAGGTTACACACAAGTGGATAATCTGCATTAAAAGATATGTTTAATAAGGTTTATTTAAATCTGATGTATTTAGATTTGTTTCTACAATAATGAGTCTCCACAAGTCTTTTAGTGGGGTTTTAAAATTACTAAGTATGTTAGATTCTAAACAGCCAAGCTACTGTTTTACCTGAACATGTACTGTTATGAAATAGAGAAAATGCATGTAATGGAAAATGTAAGGAGGGATCTCACAATTGCCCGTACCTCTAATAATAAACACTTCTAATAAATTAGTACCAATAAAAAGCATATCTAAGGCATAAACATTTAGCTTTTTTCCCCATTTTGAAAGATACATTAACCCATGCCTCTTAGGATGATTGTGTATTGATGGAATCTCAAAAAAATAAAATGAAGTGTCTAAAGACTGACAGTATTCTATTATGGTGGTAGAAAAAATAAGATAATGCTTTATTGATCCTGATGAACACTGCAGTAGATCAGATAGATCAAAACCATAAAACTTGTACTTTAAGGAGAAAACAGTATATTACATTTCATATCAGTCCTGTCAAGACAGCATTGTTTTTGCAAAAATACTAGCCCGCCCCGCTTCTGATAGAATCTTCCAGTTAAGATTCAGGATTATTTTTATATGACTGTATTACAGAAGTGCATGATCAGGAAAATATAAAGTAATGCCTTATACAAAAACAATATCCCTGGGAATCTTGACATTTTTCTATTTGCTCCACAATTGAGAAACTATATTATACATGTATGATGGATGCGGTTCATAAATCAGACTACATATAAAAATAACCGTTGAATCACGGGATGTATTTGTAAGTTATACAACTGCCTACATCTGAATCCATCTTCTTCACCTGGATAAATTCAATGAAACAGACACCATGTAATACAGATAAGTCCCACAATGCACCGCAAATAGATTACAGTACAGATGGAATGTTACTAGCTGGTTATTAGCATCCAGTTAGCCAGCTCCTATCAATCTGCACTGCACAGAAAACTTTTACAGGAAGATGTTGACTCCTGAATTTATATTGCCATCGGCGCTGTAAAAACGAGTAAGGTACGTAGCTAGATAGCTATAGAAACTACAAGTCAAACCTTGCACATGATTGTGCGTTGATTCTGGTAATTTTCTCCGAAACGAGTAGCTAATCGTGTCATTCCCAAAGTGCAACTTGTCCGTTTAGCTAACCTACCTAACTGCTGTTTTGATTTTCCAGGCCTGGACCTGAATACACATAGCTAGCCAGGTCAGCTAATTGGGGATGTAGTAGCGGTCAAGCAGCATTTTTACATTTGCAAACGAAATTTGTCCCCACAATTTTATGTCGGATGTTTATTAAAGGATGCTTTTGGATATGGAATGGGTTTGGCTATTCAAATATTCATTCGGCGCTAGCCCAGCCAAATAGCTAGCTAACGGGTTAGCTAACCTAGCTAGGTATCTTTTTCTCCACTCTTCGACAGAGTCGCTCCGGAACTGCACTTGAAGCTGATGTTATGTCGATAGCATATACATCGTCTGTGATGGTTCCAAACGCAACAAACCTTCCAGTAATTTGTATGTGCCAAAGGCATGTGTCTTTTGCGGCCTACATTGCTAGCATTAAGTAGTTAACGCTAGCTAACGCCATAACTTGTTAGCCAGCTAGCGTTAGCCACCTGACTTTGCAAGGACATGGCCTGTTACAAAATCATTTATTAGTGGTAACATTAGCTTTTTTAAGACGTGCAAATTGTTTAGTAGGCCAAATGATAAATTCCTAGGTAGCTAGGTTGAACTTGGACCCATCATGATTAAAACAATATGGCTCTTCGCTGTGTTGAATATTTTAGTTATTTGAAGGAGGACTTGAAACCTTGAACTTACTTTATATCAGTTATCTTGGCTGGCTAATGCTAGCTAACGTAACTTGGCTTCACAGGTACTGCCCAGTAAGCAGATTTTTAGCTCTTCCAGCTGTATAGATGACTTAAAAAGGTTTTATATTTGAGATCGTCAAGTTCTTAGTCCCAAATGTATTTTAGAATCGAGTGTGGGTGATTGTATAAATTTTTATTATTTTTTTAATGTTTATTTTGTATTGGTGTGCAATTTTGCTTATTGTTTTCCCATTTAAAACTCTGCTCTCACTTGTTTTAAGATATTGAATGAAATGTCCTTTTTCCTGACTTAGCCATTAGAAACTTTGAAGACATACTCTTTTTTTCTTTTTTTTTTTTGTCTCATCTTTCTCTGTACCTCAGCCTTCACTCAGGTTTACAGGAGATTTAATTTACTCTGGACAACGATAGGGACTCCTGTCAAGAATACTTAATAGGTCCATGACTATTAGCCCTTTCCTGGTACCTAACACCAGCTGAATAAGTCACAGAGATGAACATCGATGACAAGCTAGAGGGAATGCTGATCCGATGTGGCACTGTGGGTCTACACCACTCAACAAGAGCACTGGAACCCTCAGGGGTGGACAGGAGGGGCGGAGGAAGCTTGGATATGGCTCTCGGGGAAAAGAGCTTGGCCAATCAACCCCTCCTTGCAGAAGACGACGATGATGAGGAGGATGAAGACCTAGCTGGAGGGACGCTCTCCTCACATGACCTCATCTCACATGATGAACTAATGGTTCATGAGGAGACTGTGAAAAATGATGCAGAAGAGGAGTCCGAGTTGTCCCAGCAGCTCTCCCATAAGCTACCATATACACTCCACATGCCTGTGAGTTCAGTCAACATTATAATGTTTGTGAATGTAAGTCACAGGAGCATTCTGTAAATGCCAGAGAGGTTTAAATTAGCATTTGCTGGGTTACCTTTGTGTTAACTGCCTTATAAACACTCCTCATTATTTATAAGTGTCAAATGGCACTGATCTTTCTCCTGTTAGGCTCTTGCGGAAATTCTCTCTTTCTCTCTCTCCCTCTCTGGGTTTTTATTATTAATTGATTTATTTATTTAAAGTTGCTGTGCTAAATTAAACAGTGGTGATTTAGTCTAGGGCCTAACATTAAATTGTGTGCTTGTCAGGTGAATATTAAACAGGAAATGAACCTGTCTGACTCACTAATTCTCACTAAGAAGGACAAGAAACGGGGGAGGGACATTGCAGAATGTCACAAAAAAAAGAAGAGAAAGCAGCGATCACCTGCCAAGGTAACTATACCATCATATTTTTATTTATAGAGAAAATGTATGACTTGCTCTTTGAAGGGCTGTGTATTTTTGATTTATTTATTTATTTTGAAAACTTACTGTTGGGTCTGTTAGTTTTCTAGTCTATTACTCTTACTTGCATTTGTTAAATCATTTTTATCACTTTTACTGAACTATATGGTTTTTAAAGCAGTAAACAGGGAAATAGAAAGCTGAATAAATGTGATGATGCATTTGCATTAATTTGTCACCCTGTTAGATTCTCACCATTAATGAGGATGGCTCACTAGGTCATCAGAGTCCAAAGTCTCACATCTGTGAACACTGCAATGCAGCCTTCCGAACAAATTACCATCTACAGAGACATGTCTTCATCCACACAGGTACATACACATCCTGAACATGATCATCAAAGATTAGCTTTGTTTTGTTTCTTCTGCATGCTCATCCTCAATTACTTCAACAGGAGAGAAGCCTTTCCAGTGTAGTCAATGTGATATGCGTTTCATTCAAAAGTATTTGTTGCAGAGACATGAGAAAATTCACACAGGTAAGATAATTTTAAATCATGGATCTTGCTTTCAAACCAGAGATACCAGTTTATTTACACATAAGATTTGTGTTT
The DNA here is from genome assembly GCF_041902795.1 of Electrophorus electricus. Classification (NCBI taxonomy): domain Eukaryota; kingdom Metazoa; phylum Chordata; class Actinopteri; order Gymnotiformes; family Gymnotidae; genus Electrophorus; species Electrophorus electricus. Next base: position 29,719,527 of record NC_137500.1, read on the forward strand.
CATACATTATGAAACTCTCATTCCATAGGAGAAAAGCCTTTTCGATGTGATGAATGTGGAATGAGATTCATTCAGAAATATCATATGGAGAGACACAAGAGGACACACAGTGGGGAGAAGCCCTATCAGTGTGATTACTGTCACCAGGTTGTGATGTTTTTAGAATTTTTAATTTCTATACTAAACCAATAAGCCATGAGAGGATGTGAATTTCAACAATGAAATGCATCATGCTGAAAACACCCTTACCTATGATAAAATCACTGTAATACACAGCCTCACGAGGCTTATTGATTTTATAAAATGGCAACAAAAGCCATATGATGATATACACTTCTGCTCAGTAAATAGTTTATTATTAACAATATTCTTAATAAACAGTTAATCTGCCAGGCAATGTTGTTTGCTAATGAGCTTTTTTTTTTTTTTTTTTTTTTTTTTTTCCTTTCTTTCTTTTTTTTTGTTAAGAAGCACAACAGTTTTATTGGTTTAAGAACCTGGCACATTAATACAGAATCTGGTTACTGTGAAGCAGTCATGGATGTGTGTATATCAAAGATTTTACGATGGCTTCCAGCGCAGCTCAGCCAATCAGATTATGACCAGAACTATCCATTTTATAATGGTAGTCCCATTTTATAAAGAGTTCGTTGTGCTCTTTGACAATGCCTAAACCTTCACTCTTAAACTAAAAAAAAGTAATGTTGCGTTTTATAAAATTTTATTGAATACATGAGATCCCTGTGCCCTGATCTATAGTGTGATTTTAATATAAGGAGATGGCACCTATTCTGGATATCTGTAATCTTAATTTGGATGTTAATTTCATTCTCAGTACTTCTCCAGAACTGATAGAGTCCTGAAGCATAGGCGCATGTGTCATGAAAATAAAGAGAGGAAGGCTCATAAAGCAACTTCCAGAGATGGCCTTCTACGCAGCGCAGAAACCCTGGCCTTCTCCTTCTCTTCCAAGGAATGCACGCTACCCAAGAAAAAACGGCAGAAATCCACTGATAAGAATTGCACCCCAATCACAAACCCTGCTGTTGCCAGCAGAGTGGTAGAGAGCGGTGGTGAAGAAAAGACAGAGGACAGGCTTAGCAAAAATGAATGTCTTCCTCTTTATGCTGTGGCCACAAAGGTGAAGGATGAGTATGTAGTGGCAGAATATTCTGTTGAGCTACCAGGGGCTTCACCAAGAAACCGACACCTTACTGGGGAGGCATCTACTAATGAAATCATCACTCCTCCAAAGTTAGTGCTTAAGAAGATTGCCAGCAAGAAGAGTGTGAAGCAACAGTCCTTGGAACAACCCCAGCCTCCTTCCCCCATGTCAACATTTGAGGAGGGAAAAGTCACAAGATATACATTTGAGATTGTGGATAACAAGGGCTTATTGGATGTAGAGCCGAGCTCTGACTTGGAGACGGTCGATTCTCTCCAGGGTGGGCCAGCAAAACCAGTTGGGTGCAGTACAAATTATGATGATGCCATGCAGTTCCTCAAAAAGAAACGCTACCTCCAGGCGACCACGGCTAATCGGGACTATGCCCTAAATGTGAGTAGCATCTCTTCACAGCCCTCTGTCACTCAGGCAGCTGTGGTCACTGTCATAGATGAAACTGTTCCTGCCACAATCCTCTCTGAGACTCAGACTCTGAATGTGGAGATCAAGGCAAGCCATGAGAAGAATGTTCTTCCAGATGAAGTTTTGCAGTCACTCCTGGACCACTACTCCAACAAGGCTAATGGACAGCCAGAGATCAACTTCAGTGTAGCGGACACAGAGGTGACTTCCAGCATATCCATCAATTCATCTGACGTTTCTGAAAGCAGCCCTACTGAGGCCTTGGGAACCAGTTCTCAAGCGCCCCCAGCAGAGAAAGCCAGCCTTCTTCAGGAGTACTCCAAGTTTCTCCAGCAAGCATTGGAGAGGACCAGTCAGAACGACAACTACCTTAACAACCAGAGTCTCACCTTTGTGAATGATGGTGCTGGGCCACCCTTGTTTTCTACAGACAAACAATTCACTTCCACAGGTCGGTTCAGATCAGGCCTGAACTCTCCTCTAAGGTCAACTTTGGAGAAGCCCAACTTTGGTCTTTTAGTAGATTCACAACACTCGTTTTCATTTTCAGGGGATGAGACTAACCCCTCTTCAGTGTCACCCACTGAGGACTTTCTGGACCAAGTGTCATCTCCAAAAAAGTCAGACTCTCAGGGCATCAGTCAGACATTTCAAATAGCCACTTTTGACCATAACTTCAGATCACAGTTCCAGTCATCCCGCTCTGGACTGTCTTCACAGTTTAGCGTTGCCAATGGACAGGTCAGCTTAAGAAGTCATGGAGGAACAGACTTCCCAGAATTCCCTCTTGTTAATGTTACCGAGACCAGAACACAGATAACTTCATCCCCAGATGCTACAAGCAGCCAAACGTTTGGCTAAAGAAAGCTATTTAAGATTTTAATCATGTTAAAAGCACTTTATACTCTTGGTATCTGAGTTCTGTGAATGTAAGAACCAGATCCTCAGATGTTGATCTCTTTGCAAGCATTTGAACTGAAGATTTTCTCTTTTTATTTGGTGGTTTTATTAATCAAGCACGAGTGAAAAATCACTTTACCAAGTCGATCTTACCAGTCATTTAATGTTTCTCTACATTTCAAAATGCACTTTCTTTAAAGTTTTCTTTATTTTGTATTGCAATCAGTACATCTGCAAAACTGGTTGCAGTTTCTCCATTAGAGAGCATTTACAATGCCGACATGTACAACTCTTAAATTTGAAGTGACCTAAATTCCTTTTAAATTTTTATATAACAAAATTATACAGCTAATGTATTTTTGCACATTGCTTTTAAGGTAGTATAAAATCAGATGACTGCTCTTAAGGTACAAATTAAATGTAGATCTGTCATTATTTGTTCGTTGGAGTAGGTACATAGTTTTCTGACATCATTTTTATCTTTGTACAAAAGTCATGCCAATGAGACTTGTATCCATTCGTTTTATATTAGATTTCTACAGAACATGCATACTGTATACTGTACAGGAGACCTGCATAGACATATTTTTTTGTTATTGTAGAAGTTTCATGCAGGGATTGACAGGTTGGACATAAATGGATCAGTTAAAAGGAATTCATTGGAATGAAAATAATTCATATTATACATGGACAGCATACCTCAGATACAACATGGAGTAATTAATATGATAGACTAAAATTACTAAATTACTATTTCAAGAGTTTGATTTGGTTTTAGGAGTTGGATAAAGTAGGCCTACTTATTTTTGTGCATGTAGTGCCTTGTGTATTTGCAGATACATATTCAGAATATTCTTTTTTTTTTTTTTTTATTGCCTCTCTCTTTGTTTTAGAAGTGGCTTTGAAAGCAAAGAGGCTAAAGAAGGCTTTAGGCTTTAGAAAGTAACCCACTAAATTTGCACTTGGGCCTTATGGGTAAAAAGCCAATGCTCTTTATCATTTGTTTTACATTTAGATGGAAGCAAAAGCCCAGCTTGAATAACTTGGTTATTCTTTTTTTTTGATGCACCTTTTCCCATTCATTGCAATCACATAGACATTTACAAGGTCAGAGGTTAGCATGTTGGATAATGAATTTGCAAATTAATAATTCAGTCTTCTGGCTTTAATCATGAACTAAAAGATGAATTATCTTTTGAAAGAGTACATTTTACATTTATCAACTGACATTTCTATGCTTTATGGCCAGTTGGAATAAAAAGGCTGAAGTGCATGATTTTGATATTTGGTATAGATGCATATATTTGGTATTTGTAAACAGTTATGTTTGTTAAACATCAAATTTAATCTTAATTCATTGTGTAAATGTCTTTCTCTGTGTACTAATATTTGTTTTGTTGTTTATGAAAGTGTCTTACAGTTCTGTGAACAGTTGCATTTTATTCAACACCATTTCTCCTTTCAGACACAGTACTATCCTGCTAAACTGCAAACTACATGGAAATTCATTATCATCTTATTATAAAACAGTAAAGTCTACTCAGTCAGGGACAGAGACAATCTTTGTTGCTGTTACTTCTCATAAGTCATTGTAAACATTCCTTAATTTAACAGTCGGTAGACAACTAGTGTCTTGTTTATTGTAAATAAGTTGTATATTTCGAACTGTACATTTTGGTTTTTGTATGCTAAGAGTGATATGGGAAAGTTGGATGTTTTTAGGCTTTCTTTTAAATTTTATGTGAATGTACTCTGTGTAGTAAGCATAATCCTATTGATTCTGGCTCCACTGATCAAAGATCATGTTATTGTTATAGACTGGGTTTCTCTGCTCTTCCATCTATCCGTCCATTCCTCCATCTAAGATGAAAATGCCAACAGTTAGCAGTGTTTAGTGTTATTTTGAAGTCTTAAAATACTTATTTCACACCACGTTAAGAAATGATGAGCTTTTCCACTCAATGCATTCTTTAAACATACAAATTTTTTCTGTGTACAGTTACTTCTCAGATCACTCCACACATGAGAGATGCATTTCTTGAGCAATTTCATACGTATGTTAACCCCAATTAAACACAGATACTTGGACAACCAGGATACCTATAAGTGCCCCTTAAGTCAAATGTGAACAGATTCACCACAACTGTTTTGCTGTTGAAAAAATTAAATTATTTTTTCCCCCTTGTCTGTTTTTCAGACATTTGAAGTCAAGTGAGTAGGGGTAGTGATTGATTGATTGATTGATTGATTATTTCTTAGCTTCTTAACGGTTTCAGACATTTCATTCAATAGGGTGATTGCATGTCCAAATCCACTGTTTTTGTACACTGGTTATATTTTTATATATAATGTGTGCATTTTATTGTAGCCTAATTATTTCCATAGAATACTATTACTTTTATGCAGTACTATATGTAAGACATGGAAAAAAGTTTTAATCAGATTTGGGTGTGGAGTTTGTGGTTTTTTTCGGGGGGCGGGGGGCGGTGGTTGTGTGTGTCTTGTGTGTTCTGTCTTTACAAATACAACAGCAAAAGAAATTAGTGTTTTTCAATCATCTTTTGCATTTACTTCCTTCCGCCTTCCTTTCTTGTAATTACGTTTCACAATCAGACGTTTCACTGTTATGATTACTTTGAAGCTATTGAAAAAATTCTTGTGTTCTGGCTACCACCTGTCAATATACAATGTCAATAGAGACATTCCTTTTGTCAACATATCTTGCTGAATACCAATGATGTGTACACATAATGTGCCAATCAGAGAAGTGTTTATATATTACTTAGGATATATGAGGACTGTATAGAAGGTGGAGCCATTTCCAGCAGACGTAATCATTAGCTTTTGAGGGGAATATCTGTCACAGTGGTATGAGGTATCATGTTCTTAACATTTGCTGTTGAAATATTTGTGAAACATCACCTCAGTAACAATCTCTTGATACTCTGATGCATAGGCAGGCTGTCATTACTAATTCATATTAGTAAATGGGTAAATCTGCTTCAAATGAACCCTCACTTTGTACATCTATTTTATAGTATAGTTGAATGGAGCCAATTTGTGGGAATGCATATGTCATTGCTGGTCAGTTTCTGACTATAGCTGACCAGATGTTGGACTCTTCATAACACAGCATTAACACACATTGTAGTTTTAATGTGACTGCTGGGTTGAGAGTGGTTGGTCACCCAAAGATATCTGGCCAACAGCTAGAGAAAGACTTGCGTATTGCAACAGATAGGATAGCCTCAAAATAGAAAGTGTTATAATAAAGTGCTTCTAATAAAATATATGGTGAGTATATGTGGTGTCTCCATCGGAATTGCTCAGTAGCCTCCTAACATTTATGTAGGGGCGTCCACTCCTGCACGCGTAGTGTTAGGATACTTTAAGAGTGAAGGCCTGTCGCATGGATCAAGAGGTTGATCACAGTAAAATTAAATGGTTTTTAACTAAAGTGGTAAAATGTAGGGTATTTAATATTTTCGAATGCTTATGTTGCTAAAAGAAAATTGATTTGTCAGTTGTAGTAAAGGCTGAATGGCTGCGGAAACAGCACAAAGAGTAAGATCAATAAATGTTTCTTGAAAGATCTGATTCGTAGTTTGTGTTTTTCTCAAACCTCTAAAAAATAAACTCGAATTATCATAACCTGCCAAACGAAAGAAATAAAGCCGCTTTTTGAGGCGTTAACGTGCGCACCTAAATGACGCACATACATACACGTAAGTTGCATCCGGGAGGCATAGGTAAGGTGCAGTATGTCTCGTGTTTATATAAAGTGTTTTAAAATGTGTTGCCATATCAGACTTTATAAACGTTTGTAGGTTGGTAATGTTGCAATATCAGACTTTCTAAAAGTTTATAGGTTATGTGAAAAGTTCTAGTCATCACAGCTTACTTATTTTCATTTTTTCCATAAGGAAATGGTCGTAGTGGACAAACTGGAAATCTGTCCCATGGGATTTGTTCTACTACTACCATATATAGCTCTTTTAGATGTTTTTATTGGTGTCACTTAATCATTGTTTACAAATGCATGTCATATAGCAGTGGAAATGGGTGAGAATGTATAATTGTTCTCTGTTGGTTCATTAACAGCGTAAATACTTAATTCATTAGCAATGACCAGCGCGTGTATAGGCTCATATGACAGTTTACCAGAAACGTTGTTTTTTTTCCCCCATGTCTACAACTAAGGTTTAACAGTCTTAAACGCTGGAAAACCTGTTGTGGAAGTCTTTGAACTGCCCTGTAGCAACACAAAAAAATTCACTAGAAACTTTGGGGCATTTTTTTTTTTCTTCTCTGTGCTTCCAGGTGGTAGAGTAGCCTGAATTAGTGCTACATTCAGGGGATCCCTCATCCACTTGAACCTCAGTGTCCCTAACACCTCACGTGGACAATGTTACACTGTTGAAATCTTGGCTATAAGGCAACATGAACTCACAGATTCAAGAGTTATTCCATGAAAATGCTAAGGTATAGTTTTCTTTTTACATGCATGTCTTTATAAACACTTGGAGAAACCTTTAGTGTAGTCTGCCATGAAACAGCATAGCTCATTGTGATGTGTTTGTTTTTAGTCATTTGTCATTTGTTTTTAGCTTTAGGTTTAAAACATTTTGATCCTTGTTTCCTTAGTCTCTGCACATTTGTAGTGTCTAGGTAGTGTCATGGTATGTGAGTAGGGTATATTTCCTTGCAGGGCTCTCAGATGCATGCTGAGCCATGGTGGAAGGTGAATCTGTTCGTATGGGAACCTGTGCTCTTTGGCACATGGGATGGTGTCTTTACCACATGCATGATCAACATTTTTGGAGTAGTGTTGTTTCTTCGCACTGGTTGGCTTGTTGTGAGTGATGTTACACAACATTAGAGTTTTCTTCATTTGGTGAAGCAGCAACAAACTATGTCATAGTTATTTAATGTTCCTAAAATGCTTTAGTTATATTTTAGTGATAAAGTGATTTTTTTTTAAAGTCCTAAACAGTTACTGGGACCATTAGCATAGAATTTTGGAGTCAATATTCTGTGTTATTCTATGAAAAATGCCAGTAACTATACAAACGTGTAACAATGATGTTTTACCATGATGTAACAGGTAGAGAGAGAGAGACAGAGACAGAGAGAGAGTCTCTTTACCCACCTGTTTACTTGTTGCTTTTCCTAGGGTAACACTGGAGTGTTGCTGGGCTTGCTCCTGGTGTCATTGGTGGTATTGGTCGCTCTGGTGACAGTGCTGTCAGGTATTGGGGTGTGTGAGCGCTGTAGTGTTGGCAGTGGGGGTGTTTATTCAATGATCTCAACGGTTCTTGGAGGAAGAGTTGGAGGCACTGTAGGCCTCCTCTATGTGTTTGGACAGGTGAGAAGCATAGTTGCTGTCTGAGTGCGAAGCCATGGAGTATCTGTAATTTAATGCATCACGATATTTCTCTCTGTTCCCTCTCAGTGTGTGGCTGGAGCCATGTACGTCACAGGCTTTGCAGAGTCAATAGCAGAATTGCTGACTGTGGAGAGTGTGTGGGCTGTCAGGGGGATCTCTGTGGCCGTCCTGCTGGCCCTGCTAGGGATCAACTTGGCTGGGGTGAAATGGATCATCCGGCTACAGCTGGTCCTTCTGGCCATCCTGGCAGTGTCCACTTTGGACTTTATTATCGGGACCTTTAGCCACCTGGATTCAGGTATGTAATTAGTAAATTCCAAGCAAAGTACTGAAGTAATTTGTATTGTTTTCAGGTCTATGTAGCTTAAGCATTAGTTCAGCAAGCTTTAAATCTATATTTAACTATATCATTGCATATAATTCATTAAGAAGTTGATCTTGATATCCATGGGCAGGTTGTCTGAAGTTATCTGTTTAGAAATCATGATAATTTAACTTTTTAGAAATATTTCCTAGTGTCAGGGTTTCATCTGGTCAAAAATGCAGAGACTGATCAGTTTAGGTTGCAGATGTATCTCTAACATATATTTTATATTGAGTAAAAAAAAGTGAATTTGGCTAGAAAGTTTATATTTCTGATTGTAGTCTGTTGAGTGTAGAGGCTATCCTTTCAGACACATGTTGAATATCGGGGCTTTTCTTTTAGATGCTTTTCCTTGCTTTCCTCTTCCTTACATTTCCATCTGTACAATCTGTTGTCTTTCACTCAGCTGTCCAGTAGGTGTCAATGTCGGGCTGATGGGAAGTTCTTTTACGTTTTAATTTTGATTACATTTTTTTTGGCAGTAATATAGTCCATTTCATATGAATTTTAACAGGCACACAGTCATTGTTGTTTTGGCTCCATATGTTACCATACTGGATTTGAAATGAAAACATTAAAACTATAAAGCTACATTCCACAGTGTCAGATTGTGAAGCACAAACAGTTTACCATGTGGCAATTTATACATGGTGCCCATTTTATAGTAGGGTCCTACCATAAGTAAATGGACAGTTGGCTGAACACTGGTTTCTTGGCCACCTGTGTGTCATCACATTGTCCTCACATTGTTAGCACATGCACAACAAGCTATGCTAGTTCTAGATGTAGTTTTTGCATCTGGACTCAGCTGTTGTGTTCAAAACGTGATGACCATAAATTGTCGGGGACAGAAAAACAGGCTATCATGAGGCTTAAGGGACACAGCTAACACATCAGGTGTGCCAAAATTAACTAATGTATAGTTATATTAGTGAGCCTTATAATCATGGCCCAACTGATAAAACTACACTAATGGGTGACTGTAGAATATTTTTAATCTTGTGCAAAATCCCCATGTACAGCTATTGGGCAAATCAAAACCATTGTCTGAAATGAAGGCATAGATGTCTCAGAAGCTACCATAAACAGAGGAAGCAGCATAACCTCCGGTTTTACCACAAGATTCAAATCACTAATAATCCTCAAGAGCAGAAAGGCCATGTGTGAAACATGAGTGGTTGCACATTTGTGACTGCCAGTGGAACTTACTCACTTGTCTTTACTGATGTGACTGAGCAGCATAAATTCTGCTGTATATAATGGGGAACAGCCTTCTCAGAATAGCTGAGTCAGTCTCATAATCTGAAATGAACTGAGCACCATTTTCACTTGCTACAGACAGGGCTGGTCGCAAAAACCTCTGAAACCACCAGGGTCTGGATATTGCTGCATTGCACACCTACCAGAGTACTGGGGAAATTTAATTTGAATTAATTTAATTACTTCTGGATCCCTGCACTGTTATGTCTACTCCCTGAAGCAGGGCTACGGTTCCTATTTGGTTCATGCAGTATTGATAAAATTAAATTAAATTAGCAGCAAATTAAAGCTGCTGAATATGGTCAAGCTATAGTTGAAGTGTCACATTTTGACTTCATAGTTGGTTTTAATTTAAAAATAAATGTGCTGGAGTACAGTACCAAAACACAAAAATTGTCACGATGTGAATATTGCACTGCATTCTCATGGAGTCTAATATAAGTGCAGTATGAGACTGAACTCTAACTCCAATTTTATGTATATAAATACTATAAAATTCTGATAAAACTTAAAGCAGAGAAGCTACATCTCTGCAGAGCATTTGGGTTTCGACTTGAAAGGCCTCTCTGCGTGCTGCATGATGTTTACACAGGAGTCTTGGGTGCTGTTTCAGGTTGAAGGAAGGGCCCGAGCTCCACAGGACGGGCCCGTATGTACTTTCACACTAACCCTTCAGGAAGTCCACCCCAGCACTTCCTGTTCTCTTGATTACTGGCTTCCTGTCCCTAATGGAGAAAATACTTCCATTCTCTCTGCTTCTTTCTTCTCTCTCTCTCTCTCTCTCTCTCTATCTCTCATATACTCTGCACCCCCTGACCCCTATGTTAAGATGCAGTAAAAGATGAAGAGTAGGGTATTAAAAACTACAGGAAGAGATTAAAAACCTCTACTGAATTTCTCAGAATGTGAGAGATTATTCCCTTGGCTACTGTTGCTGCTCTTATCCTGTGCCCCATGCATGTGTTCCACTCTTTTGGTTTACTCCTTTGAAATGGGCCTGGATCCAGGCTGGGTTGTTTGGGTTGTATAGTGAATAGAAATTCCTAATTTTTCCAGGGTTTTCCAATTAGAACTCATGGTACTGAAGTGATCTCACCACTGGCACCGTGCCAGTGGGTTCCACTTCGGGCATCACATGGGCCACTTACCTGCCAGTGGCAGGAAAAGGGAGCTGGGACACAGATGTGTTTGCACTTGGATAATGCTGTTAATCAGATGGTCAAGGCCAGGCAGCCAGCACAGTCATAACAGAATAACTTCCCCTGACCCTACTGTAAAACTCTCAGATCTCTTGACCTTTCTTTGCAATACTGTGCGGTCCTAAACCATAGAAATTAATCATTTGTTCCTAAAAAGTACCATTTGGTAAAAGTGAGGGTAGCACATACTAACTTGCAGTTGTGTTAGATCATACCTAAAATGCTATGGCTGGAAAAGAAGAGCAAGTTACAAGCAGTTATCCTCCTGAGATTTCTTCAAAATTTCATACCATTGCAATGAGCGCATTTGTTTTAGGGGCCAAAACAAGGGGAAAAAACATCCCCTCTCATACCTTGTCCTCTTCAGTGGGATTTTCTTAAGAGGGGCATTTATCCTACCCCCACCCCCAATGTCCCACACAGTCTGAACTGACTTCTATAACTCAATAACTTCTATAACTGCAATACTGTTAAGTGTGTTGGTCAGTGGTCAAAATTAATTTAGTCCAGTTACTTTTGTTTTATTTTTAATTGTTTTCTTCTGTCCACAAATTGTGTTTCTGCGATGGGACATTCAAGACACCCTGTTGCAATGCCTCAGTTTGGACAGGAAATGTATATGCGCTCATGGTTTTCGGTTGAGGGTGTTAACCGGGCTCACCCACATATTTGGCCTGGGACGAAAGAACAGGCAGGAAGCAAATCGTAGCCTTGTGCTTGAAGTCTCCACATCACTTACTGGTCCCCAACTTCAGATGAGAAGCACTCTCACTATAAATAGCTGTATGCAGATTTGATTTGAAAAGATGTCAAGGAGGGTGGCAGTCACAATCTCTCTCATTGTCTCCCTGTCTGTGTCTGGCATGTAGGTGTAGCTTGCTTGTTGTTGTTTTTTATTGATTTATTGATTTATTTATTATTATAATTATTATTATTTTTTTAAAGAGCTTACACATGCTTATGTCACTGAATCTTCACCTTAAACAATGCTATGAGTATGTATACCTCAAAGGATATGGCCACCAGAATGAATCTAAACAACCTGACATTACAATGATTCACGGATTTCTCAAGTCTGAAGTTCTCAAGAGACTTAATTATGTAACAAATATATTTAACCGTACCAACCATGCTAAATATATTTTAAATTACATATCAGTTTATTCATGGAATTGCAATTGGCAGTAGTATAACTGCAATAGTAACATTAGCTAATATAGTATTGCATTGTTTTATTCTTCATCACTGTGATATTGCTTGAAAAAATGACAAACTAGAATTTTTATTTTATAAATGCTTTATATATTAATATATTTGTTGGAGAAATAAATTCTGTCCAAGGATGCAACATTTTATTTTCATACATGTAAATGATGACTGGAAGTGTCTGCAGTGTAAATCAATCAAAAATACTGCAATCACAAGCACATGGCTGGCTCATCAAATCTCTTTAACCCCAATCTCTTGTTTTCTTCTCTTTGTTGTTTCTTCTCTTTGTCGTTGACAGTTCGTTTTCTCTCTTGCTCCTACTCCGAGCTGTGACTTGGGAGGCTTTGAGGCAGGCAGGGCTTCTGAAAGGGTGGTGACTTCCTTTTGGAAAAACATGTCATTAATCCAAGAGAATGCATTCTTTCCCATCACAAGATAACCAAGAGGGAAATGGCTCATGCTGCTGCTTAACCAGGCCATACAAATCTTTCTCTCTTGCTCGCTTGCTCTTTCCTTCTTCACTGTGATAATTTTCTCACCACTGATGGTTTTGTATACACATATGATTACACTTGGTATGCTTAAATCTATAATTTTATGTAAGTAAAGGGTCAGGTGACATTCAAGAGAGCTGTATTATCCTGTGTCCTTGTTGTTAATACTGTTCTGTAATATTTTATATTGTATACAGACTGAATTTACCATGGCAGAGAGTCATACAGTGTCAGTGTTACATTTCGTAGTTTTCACAACTGCCATCGAGTCTACCCTTCTTGGCACAACACTGATCTTTCCCATCAGTATTTGGGTATCTCTAGTGTCTGTCTGTCTGTCTTATTTTGTTTGCCTGTGAACACACCCAAACACCATTCCAGCATTTGCTTCTGTTGAACGTAGCCCTTGTTTCTGAACATTGTACCCAGTACTGCTCTTGCAGGCATCTTGGTGGGAGCCAATCCAATACCAATATAAAAATATGACATAAAAAAATAATCCAATACCAATCTAAAAATAGAAGAAATATCATCCTAATGTTCATAGTGAATGGTTAGATTCCATTTTGAATGTAATTTATCTCAAAATAACTTTGAAACTATATTAACTTATGTAATGGTGTTGCATGTAATCACTGAAAATATTAGTAATCATTGTTGAATGCAGACATTATTCCAGTGTGAATGTGTTATTTTTAGAACATGGATTCATTGGCTATTCAGAAGAGCTCTTGTGGAAGAACACTCTGCCAGACTACACTGCTGGAGAGACTTTCTTCACTGTGTTTGGAGTTTTCTTTCCAGCTGCTACAGGTACCTCTGCTGGGCTATATATTGTGATGATTTTATCTAACTTGATAAAGATTATGTGTCGTTAATCCTATTCGGATTTAAAGTGCATGTTAAACCATTACTTTGACGTATCCAGTCCCTCCAAATCATCATCTTGATCTCCATTTTTTTTGTCTTTTATATCCTAATAGATACAGTTACATTCATAGGGTGAATGATTGATTCTTTCAGTTTACACAGGGAATGAAAACAGTCACTGGTTTCCTCTGATTCTTCTTTTCTGTCTTCTTTACAAATGTCACTACACCCAAGACCATATTTCTATCAGGTTCTCTTTTATCTTAAAAGTAGAATCACTGACTCTAGAGAGAATCCCATTTAAGGATATTGTTTTAAAAGCCTTTTGTCAGTGACCAAAGCCAGGTACAGGCAAATGTGACTGAGACTTTCAATATTTATCATCATCTTGTCATTTGGCTCTGGCTGAAATCTTGTTTCCTGCATTTGTGTAGCCATTAAGAGCGTGTGTGTGTGCGTGTGCGTGTGCCCATGGTGTAAAGGTGTGATGGCAGGATTCAACATGAGCTCAGATCTTCAAAAGCCTGAGCACAACATCCCTGTGGGGACCCTGGCTGCTGTCTTCACCTCGTATGTGCCTGATTTACCTCCAAATATCTAATCTTTTACAACCTGAAATTTTATTAGATATACATTTGATATTCACTGTTCAGTATATCTTTTGATGGTTATATTTAAATCATTATTTAATAGTTTCACTATTCACTGTTCTAAGGAAAAACCTACCATTTACAGTGCCTACACATACTGGCCACCTCTCTTGTAGGTTCATTAATATGTGTACATTTACAGACTATAGTCCATCTCTTGCCATGCAGTTTGTTAGCTAGCCTCTACACCTTTTAATACTGGCAAGTACCTAACCACAGGACCACTTATGACCAGATTATGGAGAGAGGACCGTTCTCAATGCAGCAGTGACACTGCCATGGCTGTGCTGTGGGTGTTGCAGTTGTATGAGTGTATTCATCTATTGCTGGAGTTTTTACACATGTCTATGCTGCTGCTGGTTTAAATGTCATTTGCCATGCAGAAATCTCCATCTGGCAACTGTCCTGTGGTCAGAAACAGACCGCTGATGAATAGTTAGGGGACGGTTAACACAAACTGTGCATGGCAAAATATGGGGTGTAGTCTATAACTGTACATATACAAGGGGTTTCTAATAAATGAATGTTTTTAATATAGTAGGGGTGGATATTTCTGACAGTTTTCTGAGTAAGTGCTCTGATCAGGGATTTGTTGCATAAAGGCAGTTTGTAGAACCCTCATGGGGGTGAGACTGTGGGTTTTTGCAGGTGGTTCCTGTATCTTGTCTTTGTATTCTTGCTGGGAGCTATATGTACCAGAGACGCCCTGCGCTATGACTTCTTAATAGCAGAAAAGGTAATGTGACATTGTATTCAGCTTAAAGGTTTAGGGTTGTTTGTGGTGTCTTTTTTTTTTTAAATTGTGCATTAGATACCTACAGGCTTATAAAAACTCACAAAATGTGCTTCAGAATGATTTCCTTCTCATTTGAAGTATTTAAGGTAGTTATTGGCTGTAAGAGATTTACAAGTACTACACATTAAAATTTTATTTAAAAATCTATAATTTTTCCCAAAAGATTATGTAAATACCCTCAAAGGCTGCCATTCCACTTTATGATCATAGTAACTGTTTCAGACACCCTGAGCTAGTGTATAGAGGCAAAACAACAGGAACTGTGTTGCTGTCCAGTAACTTACAGATTGTACTCTGTAGTAACTTTAAAGCATACATTTAGTTATATTTATGAATCAGTGGTGAGAGCGGTTTGAGGTTCAGCTCTCGACATTTATTTAATTATACTCCTGAAGATCCAGAAGGTGTAGAAGGGTATCTGAGTTCACGCTGCTTATATTGTAGATGGCATGAGAGCAGCTGGTATGATCGCTGAGATCAGGGACTAGCTGGGGCGTGAGTGTCTGCGGGCCTCACCCTCTCTGGCGGTCATACAGCTGTTCCTCGGCTAGGGTTGCTGTGCAGGACAAGGTCCCTGCTAGAGCTTCTCAGAGTTGAAGCACAGACTGCAGGACTACCTGCAGTGTGATGGTAGATACATATGCAGGCTTAGGGAAATGGGTAAACCAGTGAAGCATGTTGAGTTTTGCATCCTTATTACCCCGATAGCCAATTATTAAGAACATAAAACAAACATTTCTAATTTTCCAGGAAAATAGTTTTTAATGAGACAATGAACAGGCTTATTCATTGTAACAAAAATTTGGTTAATTCGTTGTTTCAGTGAATTATTTATTTAATTCAGCAAATTATTTCTTTGATTTGCTTTGAACTGGACTTTTTTTTTTGTTTGTTTCTTTTCCTGCGGGCTGAGCATAGCTGGGTTGGGTGGGGTCCTGTGCACTCTCTTCCTCTATGTATTTGTTCTGTTTTTTTTCCCCAGGTCTCCTTGGTGGGTTTCCTGTTTCTGCTGGGCCTCTATGTCTCCTCCCTGGCCTCCTGTATGGGTGGCTTGTATGGCGCACCCAGGGTTCTGCAGTGTATTGCCCAGGAGAGAGTTATCCCAACTCTGACTTTCCTGGGCCAGTGGGTGGGTACACAGACTTCAGTCAGTGCTGCAAGGCAAGCATATTATCTCAGAGGCCAAAATTGTAGCATAACATTTTAGAATATAATGTAGTTGTAGAATTTTTTTTAAACCCAGATACAGCCTGGAGTGGTCAGCAATTTGTGCATTTCTTTGTAGGTTAAAAACAGAAAGCAAGCAACTTTTCATGCTGTAAATACTTTAACAGCCTGAATTGTATTTTTATATTCTAGACATGAGGCAGACAATTGGGATAAAACAGATTAAACTGAGTGATACTACTTTTATAAATCAAATCCTTGCCATCATGCTTAATCAGAAGCACTGTTTGGTGTGTCCAGGGAGGCAGATAGTGTCCATAAAAAGGAGGACTTCCTACTTATAGGGCATTTATACTGCTCATCTAAAAAACATATAAAGGGCTAATTATGGCTTTTTAAAAAAAATTTAAAAAAAAGAAGAAAAAGAAAGCACAGCTTGTCCTTTCCCTTGCCCCTCACTCTGTCTGGCCCTACTGTGTGGACTGGAAGCAGGCCCTAGACATCTCGGCCTCGAATCAAAGACCCAGAACAAATGCAGGAATTGGAGCCAAGGCCAGCCCAGGTTAGCCTGGCTCCCTGCCAGATAGTACCAGGGGCACAAGCACAGCACTAATCACACCTTAACCAGGATGAGAGAGAGAGAGAGAGTGAGTGAGTGAGTGACTAACTAAGAGAAGTTGTGTATTGTTAGAATTCAGAAAAGATGTTTTCTCTGGATTGTTTTAGTTGGATGCTAAATAATATGTGGAGATTGTGAGAGATTACTGTGGGAAGATGTGGAAAGCAAATGACTCTTTTACTATGTTCATTTAGACTGTCTGTTCTTATCTTATTTATCATGGCTTTTCATTAATTAAAAGCACAAACTTATTAAAATCTAGTCAGGCATAGCTTCCAAGCAAGTTTTTGATGCCATATGAATGGCCAATATTGCACTGCTTGTTCAGTTTTTAATGTAGTCAGTAAACACATCGGTTGCTTTGAGTATGTGCACTGCATCCATGTTCTCCCACCCCTGTTCATTTGCAGAAGGGTCGCAACAAAACGCCAGTGGCGGCCATTTGTTTGACGAGCTTGATCTCCATGGCCTTCATCTTCATCGGGCAGGTCAACGTTTTGGCTCCCATCGTCACCATCAACTTCATGCTGACCTATAGTATTATTGACTACTGCTACTTCTGTGTGGCCAAAAGCTATGAGCTGCAAGCCAAGCAGAGGAAGCCCTTAACTGAAAAACCCAGTTCAAGGAAACCACTGGTGGCTACCAGTCACCCATGCTATGGCAGCAACAGTGTCATGAACAACACCAACAATGGCACTCTTCTGGAGTTCACCAAGGACATGAACCAGATATTCCCACTGCCCACTGCAGACAGCCTAGAAGAAGAGAGAGCCTCCAGTTCCACAGCCAGGGCCCAGGGCAAGAAGGCAAAAGTTCCTGCTAAGGAAACACTGAACAGCAGTTTCAGGTTGCATTTGAACAACAAGAGTCCACTAGAGAAAGTAATGGATGAGGGGATGTTTGAGCAAAGCTTTGGCCAAGATGATGAGACCAGCAGCCAGGTAGGGCTTATGGAGTCTGAGCCAAGAGTGGAGAGGAAACAGGCCTTGCTTACTGAAAGCCCTATTGAACTGGATCAGCTACCAGGAGAGCCAATAGAAAAGAATGGTGAGTTAGAGAGTTCATCAAATGACATGGAATGTTTATGAAGTGGTCAAGCTCTAAATTTTTCAATGTTTTCTTTATTTTTACAGATTTGAAACAAAAGATGGAGGGATCAGAACTCAGACCAATCCCAAAATCCTTTTATGCCAGGTTCTGCAACCATTGGGTAGCATTAATTGGCGTGAGTGTACTCTTAAATGGCAGTTACAAAATATTTTGAGAAATGTATGTAGTTTAAATTAAATATCATTTTAAGCATATTTTATGTACTTCTTAAGAAAAAGATTGTGTCTAATCCTGTGTAGGCTCTGTGCTCTGTTATGATAATGTTCGTCATCCAGTGGGTGTATGCCTTGGTGAACATTAGTGTTGCCCTCCTCCTGTACCTCTACATTGGAAAAGCAAGCCCTGGTTTGCCAACAGGTAACTGTGGTTTGCCAACAGGTTTTTCCCCCACCTGTTTGGACTGTTTGGATTACATGATTATGGGAATCTGATAAACAGCCACAAATGTTGAAAATTATCCCTGTGCAAAAGGATATGTTTTTTAATATTAATTTGTTTTTTGCATGTAGTAATTTTAAAATTAACTAAGTTTTAATATTTTATTTTAAACATTTCTGCAAACAGTTCATGTATAAATACTTTTATTACTCAGTCTATTAAGATGAGAAAACTGCTAAGAGTAGTCTTTTTGCATTTGTGGTTGTGGCTTGGCATGGTCAGTGTGTTCTGCAGCTGCCGTGTGGGATTTCTGGAATAGTTTGATAGGTGGATTCAGCAACTGTGTATACATACTATTAAGTACTTATCATTGCCATGCCTCCTTCACCTGCCTACACTCTGCTATCCATAGTAGCAGAGATGATGAGTGCATTAATAAGCCTTTGGCATCCATGACCCTGTCACTCGCATCCTTACACTTGCCCATTTTTCCTGCTTCCAACACGTCAGCTTCAACAACTGACTGCTCAGTTGTCACCTAACATATCCTACCCCTTGACATGTGACATTGTAATGAGAATGAATTTTATGTGTGTTAAGATTAGAGTTTTTTCCTGGTAATATTGATTGTTTTGTTCTCTTTCTGATAGGTGCAGCAGCACACTTCAGTTTTTTCCAATGGATTAAGAATTCTCTGAGTAATCTGGGCAGGTAGAGTATGATGGATTAAGGACTCTCTGAGAAACCTGAGCAGATAGATTATGATGGATTATAGAATCTCTGAGTAGCCTAGGCATGTAAAGTATGGTGATGAGGTTATGGTAGAGCTGTGACTCCCTTTTGTTCTTCGGGAAACTCTTAAAATGTCTCCTACTGATTGATGACTTTATCCTTTGCCTTGGCTCATTAAGAGATTTCCTATGCCAAATTCTACAAATAAAACTTTTGACATGGTGATGGATCAGAAAAATGATTTGTCTCTTTGAACTTTAGGAGTGTTTTTCTTGAGTCTTTGAGTTAATATACAGCACTTGATGCCACTGATGGCACTAAAACATTTTTCTCCTTTAGGGGAAAACAAGCAATTCAGGACCAGATTGTGGTGACACCTTCTTTGTCAGAGGTTGGCATGGAAACCAAGCAGTTGACTGAGGAAAATGCGGACTTTGCTTTCCGAGACCGTTACCATCATTCATCCATTATCACCACCACAGACAAAATGGTTCATCCTTAGCTCACTTAACAGACCTCATCCCCCTTAACTGGTCCTGCAATGCATAGCACAGGTGAACTGAGTCAGGGTCAAGTTGTTTTTTTTACGTGATCCTCAATCAGCACACCTTCTTTGGTATGAATTTATGAATATCAGCAAATACTTAAGAATCTATAGAACTACATAAAACTGTACATAGATACAACTTTATAGATTACAATGTCTAATGAGAGCAGTCTAATACCATATAAGTAGTTTTGTTCTTAGACAGGCTCTGGCCTACACTCTACATGCAAATGGACAGGGCTTGTAACTTATGAAATATTACATCTTATTAGGTGTTGTTTGACTTTTGTTTTTGTTATTTTTCGATTGGTATCATGCTGCTTATTTCAAGAACAATTTGAAGTATGCTGTGGGCAGAACAAGTGAGTTTAAATTTTCAATGTACAGGAAGTGCAATAAATCTAATATAAACCTATCCACATGACGGAAAGGGTAGGTGCAGTCTTTTCAGACTTTGTTACAGCCTGTGTTTCGATAGGCTCCTTAAGCAGTGATTTGCAATAAACGGAAGATAAAGATGTGTCAAATGCATTTGCTTCTTGTTAACCTTGTATTGAAGGGTCTCAATTTAAACAAACTTGGCATCCAGTTTTGGATGCCGACGCACCGTTCTGTTGAGCATCTTTTGGACTTTGCGAAAAACAAGCCTGTGATGCAGGCCTTATCACATGCTCGTTACAGCATAACGTAGGCTGCAATGTTTTTCTTTCATTCATACAAGCCTGAATTTGGAGTTGAAGGAATGTGTAGGAAATCGCTTTATTTGATAGGGGCATTCATTTAATAACCACAGGCTAATTAGCCATTCGGTTGCAACAATAGGCACACCAGTAGCTGTTGGGACAGAGAAACTCTATTCTTACACCCATTATTTCTCAGCAAACTTCAGATGGAAAAATCCCGCAACTGAGAGCGGAGTGGGGTGGAAACCGCTATCGCTATGCCGAGGGGAGGAGTTAGTCCATTCGGATGTGATACGAACTTCGGTTTCTGCTTCTCAGCGATCACTGGAATAAAAACCCACTCACTCTAAAAATGAAGGTTAACTAAATGTTCGGGCTTTTACAAATGATAAACTGTTACAGGACACACATTTCCGATGGTGACCCAGACTATTTTATCGTTTGATTTACTACGAAGTCCACAATATTTCGGTCGCTTTTTATCATGGAAACGTGTGCTTTCAGACGCACTCAACGTGTAATTTTGGTGGTAGTTTTCTGTCTCTTAAAACCAACAGTTGCTGGAACCTTCGCGCCGAATATCGACCCGAACGACTCGTTCATGACTGGGACATATTTATCAACTGGCACACACGATTCAGAAGAAACAACTTATTTGCCAAGAAAGCTGACAACTTCCACAATAGTGTTCACTGGGGAGGCTGTGAAGTTTGACCACTCATCCACAGCAAGACTCTCGGATATCCACCCTAGCCTTTCAGAGAGTGAAGCCCAAACTGGTAAGGGTCGCCGCATGCTCGTTCCTTGGTGGAGTTGCATCACAGTGAAATGGTTACCTCTTGTAGTAAACTGAGTTTACAGTAGGCCTAGTTTGCAATGAATTTGCCTGGTAAATTAATCTCTCAGCAGGTTTGTAGTGATGACGGATAAATATATATATATATATATATATATATATATATATATATATATATATATATATATATATATTTTTTTTTTTTTTTTTTTTTAAACACTGACGATTACTTAAAACCTAGTATGCTATATAAAAATCATATCATGGTAATACACAATTTGTATTAGTGTCAGTGCCATAATATTATGCCTGCTTTGGCGGGGATAACCTATGCTGTATGTGTACAAACACTAAGCAACTGGAAATTCTCCCTGCACTCATCGTAAAACTAGACAATAAGTTCTGATTCAGGACTGTATTTACATTTATTTAGGGATGTATAAAGTTCTTAATTCTTAGGTGCGTTTTAATATATAATTCACTGCATTTTTATTTTTTAATTTTTTTTATAGAGTACTCCTCGAGGTTTGATTGGAAGGTCTGAATATATTAACTGGAGAAATAAATAAACAATATTCTACTTACACATGCTAACACATAAAAGCTTACAGTATAGCCACAAAGCCCATAAGCAAATGCAGTTACTCAAATGCTGCTGCCTGCATCAGTGAATATATCAAAAAGCTGCTTCATTCTGACTAATTTGGGCTTTTAAAACACTTCAGCAGAATGACCACAGCTGCTGTGTGTTGAAGCTTATGAGTAATATACCAAATCCACAGTCTTTGCACTATAATGGACCAGAAATGCAACATTCCAAGGATAGATAAACAGATAGGCCTACTCATAAATGCTGAAATCTTCATTGCCTGTCATTCCCAAAATTCATTGTGCTTTTTAATGTATGACACAAGTGATTCAGTGCAGGTGGGGAAGTTGCATGTTACAGCTTCTTGTTTCAAACATAGTTAGGTATATCAACCTACATCATGCTGTTTCTATTACATGTACTTAGTCTCATATTTTTATTGATAATTTATTGTGTTGATAATATTTTCTGTGATGCTGCACTTGACTGTTTTGACTTACTCATAATAAACCTGGAAATATACACTAGGTTTTCCTAGGTAAGAACATTAAAGTTGTGGCTTCTGTCTGACCTTATTGAATTGGGCTTGTTCCCATGTTGCAGTCTGGTGCAGCTGAGTCGGCTGGCTAAATTGTTTTGTGCTGTACATTAGACTGTACTATATTGACCACTTTTTGGTTGCCTGTCTTTCCATCTATTCACAAATGTTGAATTGCAGTTAACAAGGTGAAATTTGTGTACCTTTTTTAGGGGATACTACCTGAACTTGTACCATGTTGCCTCAGAAATTCAGTGTTTCAGGTTAAGAAAGGGTTGGTACACTGTACACTGATATTTTAGAGCATCATTTGAATTTAGACTGCAGTTCTTGTATTCGTAATTCTGTTAAGAAAGTAAAACATCAGGATTTGTTTATGAAAAGTTATTTAATTGTAATTAGTAGATCAGTAGATATTAATATATATATATATATATATATATATATATATATATATATATATATATATATATTAATATATATATTAATGGGGGACCAGATTCCATATTGTAAAAAGTATGATATCTTCTCGGTCAGACCTTTGTACTTTTTCATTACATTATTACCAGGGTATGAACTCCATGTAGAGTTTGACATTGTTATATCATGGTCTTTGCTCGATCAGCGTAAGGAAGGAAACTGCTATTCCCAATGGGTCAGGGTCTTCTCCATTTTTAGGGCTAAAGCTTTTGTTAGCTTAGGCTTTGGCTGCCAGTTATTCTCCACCCAAAATCATACTCATTTTGAGAACATCTTCTGAGATGGGCACACCCTAGTGGTGTGCCACACAAAATGCAGAAAAATGAACTCGTCACTCTAAATGGCCATATGGAATTTTCCTATGGTTAATTACAATATACACATTATGTTGTAATTCACTTGGTTGACAAGCATTAAAAGGTCCTGTTTAAAGTCATTATTAAAGTATTAGAAAATGAATGTGTCTATATATCTGTTAGAAAAAAACTTCTTTTTTTTTTTTCTCTGTGATTTGTGCTTGATACTTTGCTGTTTGCTATTTATACAGCCACTGATCAGAACTCTTTCCACGTGGACACAGAGAGCTGGACAGAGACCAACCCAGATGTGTCCATGGAGCCACTGAGCTCCAGCTTGAAACTACCGACTATCACAGCCACTCAGCTGGGAGAGCCAGCAGTTCTAGCTAACATCACTAATGCCTATCTGGCTTTAACAGAGGATTGGCAGCCTCCAACTGAGGCCAGGACTGCAAGAGACCTCACTGTGACAGAGCTGACCAAACCAGGAATCAACAGTACCGATGTGGCTGATTCCATCTCGCATGCTGACAGCCTCCACATCTCTACCACTGTTACACGCACTCTGCTCTCCATTACATCCAACAGCAGCTTTCCATACATAGAGGACACCAGCTCCTCCGAGACGGTTCCCCGCACCGTTACCTTGGGGGGAGGTAGTACAGGTGTTACTCATGGCAGGAACTACCCAGATGGTCTCTTGTCTACTGAAAGTGACCATTCCAGTGCAACATCTGACGATCATCTCCCCATGAATGCCACCCAAGGGACAGTTCCTAGGTCCGAGGTGCCCCATGTTTTCTTGGGCACACAGTACCAGACTGGACAGCCCAACGTCACAGGGCCAGGCTTTGCAGGGATGGCTGACAGCACCAGTCCTGAGTCCAGTCCATCTTTCACAGAGTTCAACAGTGAGGCAAACACCACAGCTGATTCTTCTACCAGTGGGGCTTCCTACACAGATAGGAGTATGTTGTCACCCTCTGTCCCTCCATCCGTGCCCCCTGAGAATAGTCATGCCATTACGTCCCACCACGACAGTGACACTGTGGCCACTGAGACTGTCACAGGGCGTGTGAGCACCAGCCTAGGGGATGTGGAAGAGCCCCAGACTCATATGGAAGAGACCACTATTTCCGGCCTGACCACTGCACCTCTCGCCCCCTCAGATGTGGACACCACTGTGCAAGAGTCCTTCTCAAAGTTTCTCTTTGGCCAGCAATCCTTTGTCCCCCCAACTGATCATTCATCAGATGGCCTTACCACAGCTTCAGGCCCACAGACTCAAAGACCACAAAATACAGAGGAAGGCACTAACATGGCTAGCACTATCCCTGTTGCTAGCACCAGGCTAGCCAGCACTAGCACTGCAGCTTCGATTACAACACAGAATGTTCAACCCAGCACCACTGCCTTGATGCACATAGCTCACACCACCCTTGTTATCACAGACACTACTCAGGTGCTGACCACGCCCACTACAGAACAGTATGCCCCCACCTCCCGAACAGCCACACCCCTCCAGCATCCCAGCTCATCCCAACCTGGAGATATGGGTACTGATGTGAACACACCACACCAGGAAACCAGCACTGCTACCCCAGGAACGACCACCAAGCATACCACTGCCTTCTACACTAGGAGCACCCCCGCCAGGACTACTGCAGTAGTGAGCACAGGAAGGCACACTGTCAAAGGCCCTACAGAGAAGGAAACCACAACCACACAGATGTCTTTGAAGTCAACCCCGTCTCCTGGTGTGTCTCTCAAGCCTAATATCATTTATTTAACTACATCCTTTTTCAAGCTTGCTGACATATCTTTACTATGTTGATGATATGCTGCTTTTTTAGTAACACACAAATAACCCTTTAAAACCTAATACTGGTATATTTAAATGATATTGTACATTAATATGATGTAATTAATGGTCTCAGAGAACAACCTATCATAGTTTTGTAAAAACATAGTAATGTAAAGATGATCTAACCTATTACACAGTTTGTTGAAGGGACTGCTCAATGGGCTGTCCTACCACGATCATGATAATACAATACCTATTACGCACGTTTTGACCTGCAGATGTGGATGAGTGTGTGAGCAACCCATGTCCACAGGACTCGGTGTGTGTGAACACTCGTGGCTCATTTAACTGCGAGTGTGCCCTGGGCTATGACCTGGAGGATGGCCGCAGCTGCACGCAAGGTAGGGGGTCAGAGATCTGCTCCACAGTGTGTAATTTAATGCTGTCAATTTTGCTGTCTTTAATAAAATATTGGCTTGTTCAAACTGTTTACAAACTACTGACTACTGACTAAACTTCACAATGAAGACTAACTTCATTGTGTTTGTGATTTTGCTTCACAGCAAAGACGTTCTTAGGTATGTTCAGTGTAAACAGCCCTTTGTACAACTCCAGCACTGATCCGCATGTACTTCACAGGGAGATCCTGCAGCTGGTATGTAGTGGGAAAAATACATAATATTGCCCATTTTGGACTCTGTATTAGATTGTGCTCCAATGCCATGTTAAGTGGATATGCTATAGTCAGTTGAGAGTTTGAATTAAAAACAAAACAAAAAAATGTCTAATGAAATTAATGCTTTATTCATCCTCTAATTTTAATTATATATTTTTTCCAGCTAAATGCATCTCTGTCCATTCTACATGGTTATAGACGTTCTACACTGCGGTGAGTTTGTTTTTATGTCATCAAAAACTGTGCAACCATATTATTTAAGGGAAAGGATACAAATTAAATCAGGGAAAGTTGACATTCTTAAGTGGTTGTATTACTTGACAGACACTTTTTGCTAGTTCACACACATTTGGTTCTGGCTTGTTTAAATAAACACCTTTCATTGACACATATCGTTATATCTGCTGTGGTTTTCGTTTGATGGCGAGATGTCATGACTTTGCTGTTTTTGTGAGCAGAGACAAAGATGGCTTGCATATCATGAATATGTTCTCCATGTCTGCCAATGTGACCACCCATGAGGTTAATAGTAGCATCCAGATGTCTCTGAAGAACTGTGGGAAACCACAATCCGTCTGCTCGCTCCATCAGCGTTACCAGTTGACTTACCAAAGTACGTCCCATCTTTCCTTCCCCGCACTAGTTCTCCTACTCTATTTTACACACTTTTCTTGCTTTGTCACCCTTTATCTTGCAGTCCTCTTTACTTCTCCCCTCCTTAATCTTCTGTCACATTCTCCATTTACTGTACTTTCTGTTTGGAGTTGCTGACACATAGCAATTTGTTACAAGGCAAATGACCAGATGGTAGTTCTGCATCTTGATTGGTTGAACAGCACTGTATGATAATCAGTGAAGTACCCAACAGCTCATATAGAATTACATTAAACTGTTAAGTAGAAATGGCTACACTAAGTAAAAAAACAGTCAAGGTTTTGGATAGCTCAGGTAGTTAATGTGTCAGTTTGAAATCCCTATGTTCTTGCAGCGGAAAGTCTGTGCTTGGTTCAGAAGAACAGATGTGACACCCAGTATTCCGTGTGCAATGATACCTATGGGACGCCATACTGCCAGTGCCAGAAAGGCTACTTTAAAAAGAACCCGGAGGACACCACCTGCAGAGGTAGGAACTATAGATCCACTTAGCAGTCGGGATCATGTTTGGAAGAGCAAAGCTTAGGATACTAGAGGTATTTGAACTCAAGATTGTCATTGTTGTGTAATAGTGTTGATTTTGAGCTTAAGTCCTTTTCCAATGTTCCCATTTTTCAGACTGTGGTGATGGCTTCGAGCTTTTTAATGGAACTTGTGTAGAGTAAGTGTTTGTGGACCAGTTAATACTTTTCTGTGCCTTTTACCTTCAAACTACTGTACTTTAAATCAAAGATTTAGATATATTTGTTTACTGTCTTTCAGATGCACATTTGGATTTGGAGGTTTTAACTGCAATAATTGTGAGGAGCTTTTTATATTAGTTCATATTGAATTTACTCTTTTCATATGAATTACAGTCTGTTACCATGTGTAGAGACAAACCACTGCTAAGAGATATTTTGAGAATATTATTTGTTACAGATTATGTTACGTGCAATGTAAACTTAGAGTTACTTTAGAGTTGCACTACTGTTTACATTTAGGCATTTGGCGGTTGCTTTTGTAATAACTTGCTTTTTTATATCAGTTTATGGGCTGATAGCCAAAGTGGTGTCACCTGCTGCTGGAGGGTTTTTGCTCCTTGTCATCATTGCTCTGATAGTCACATGTTGCAGGTACCCACAGCTCCATTATGGACAATAGTAAAAATGAAATCATAACAATATATATATATTTTTAAACCAGAGGTTTAAAGCTGTAAAATTGCATAATAACTTGAGATAAAACTATTATAGAGATGTAAATATTTTTTAGTGTACAGTATATTAAAAAAAGGTTATTGAACTTTTATGATACTTAGACCAAATAATATAGTAACACAAAACTGCATGGTCTGTAGTTACCTTTGTTAAATTCTTGTTAACTTCTTTCACAGGAAAGACAAGAATGACATCAACAAAATCATTTTCAAAAGTGGGGACCTTCAAATGTCTCCATATCCAGAGTTTCCCAAAAGCAGCCGTGTGTCTCTGGAGTGGGGCCGTGAGACAATCGAGATGCAAGAAAACGGCAGCACCAAGAATCTGTTGCAGATGACAGATATCTATTATTCTGTGTGTACTCAAATAAACACACTGATCGTTCTAATTATTACTCAAATTTTATACTTAAAATAATAAATAATAATAAACTATATAAATGTATTTTATCGCTACCATTAAGCAACTTGTTCTTAATTTTCTGTCTTGTTGTTTCATAATCTCTGGTTTACAGTATGGATGTGCTGCATGCAATTATATCATCACGTGACTAACATGGAACTCTGGGTTTTATAGCCAGCTCTGCGGAATGCTGATCTGGAGAGGAATGGGCTGTATCCGTTCTCTGGCCTCCCTGGTTCGCGGCACTCCTGCATCTACCCAGCACAGTGGAATCCGTCGTTCATCAGTGATGACTCAAGGAGGAGGGACTATTTCTGACCCCGCCCCTATCACCTCAGCAGGTCAAGCTCAGGCCAGGACATTAGGCCTCTCACTGGCTGAAGCTGGACAACAACTGACCACTAAAAGGCATTTGAATGTGAAAATTAAC
The DNA here is from genome assembly GCF_041902795.1 of Electrophorus electricus. Taxonomy (NCBI): domain Eukaryota; kingdom Metazoa; phylum Chordata; class Actinopteri; order Gymnotiformes; family Gymnotidae; genus Electrophorus; species Electrophorus electricus. The sequence continues at coordinate 29,747,349 of NC_137500.1, forward strand.
TGGCAGAAAAAGACTGTTATTAGATTAAGGCTGGAAGAAAAGTTCTGATCAGGGTTGTTTGGCATTTGCATTCACAGTGACTGGGTAAAACTGCAGTTGTGTTTCTGTTCAATGACTGAACTTTAGTTATTTCAGAGGTGTTTTGTTTTTTTTATTTTGTTTTGTTTTCATCTAAAATCATTTCTATCCACACCTTAGAACTGTGAAATAATTAACAAAAATAGGAAATTACACACAATTTGTGCAGTTATTAGCATATTCATTGTTGCACTGCAAACTCATCACAGACATTTCATTATCTCAAACGGAATAAGCCATAAATGTAACATATTTATAACTAGAGTGATTCACCTCCTATGTTTTGTAAATGTGTGTGCATGTGTTCAATAAGGGGTGTGTGTGTTGGGGGAGGGGGGGGTGTGTGGGTGGGTGTGTGTGCACATATGTGTGTTTGCACATGTCTGTTTGCATATGCATGTGCATCAAAAGTTCTGTATTGTGCAAGTTCCTTATGTGTGAGGGATGAATAATATTTTTTATGAAAAACTGGTAAGCTTTTGAAATGGTATATTGCTGTAGATTTTGTTATCAGTAGATGTAGCAGGACATAAAAGGTCATTATATTAACATTCACTTAAGGACCTTCAATGACCAGAAATACACTTGGTGCTACTTCTTTGAATAATGCATTTGATAGCAATGCAAGCTTGACATATAACAAACAGTACCATGATGTCTAATTTATTCTAATAGCAATGCATTTCTAGATAAATATGCAGTTCTGTTGGATATATCTTCTTCTATCAGAATCTATGAATTCAGCACCTCCATTCACGATGTCTGTGTGAGTGAGGGAGAGGGAAAGGGTGTGAGAGACGGGCAAAGCCGCTGGCCCCATGTGGTGCCAGCTATCCACTATCTTGCATGTTTGGTTAGGAGAAACGGCTTACTACCTTTATCAGTATTGTTTCCCTCCTTTGTGGATGGTCGTTTAATTCTGGCGTTTTAGTCAGACATATTTAAATAAAGGAAATGTAATTATGTTGAATCTCGTGTTTTCATGGCATTTGGGTAGACCTTCCACTCTTGCTTTTTCAAAACAGACGTAGTTGAGTCCAGACATTCAGATGGGTGTGGGGAACACATGCCACAGCTTCCACTATACATAATATAAATAAAAGCTGGTAAGGTTCAGTTAGCATAATTTCTCATTGCCAAGTCCATGAATAGTCCTGGATTTGATGTCTGTGACATCCAGATTTTTTTTTTTTTTTAATTGTGAAGCTAAATGAAACTAAATTATTTCCATGACATACAGGAAGGAACAACAACATGAATTCAGCCTCTTTGTGATTAAGACTTCGTGACATTTTTGCAATTATTGTATTCAACAGGGAGAGAAAAAACTAAATTTGAAATGTTTTCCCTGTCTCTAGACTTAATAGTCCTGTACAACACTAAATATGCCTCTGGGTCTTTGTTCCAATGATGTATAAGTGAATGTTCATTTTTGTATATTGAATTGTATCTTAGTAGCTTTATGTCTGACCAACATGACCAATTTCCAATGTAAAAGCAGAAGGAAATGGTCATGGTACGTTGCTCATCATTTTCATAGCTATGGTATGTATGTATATACAGTGTGGTGCTACAGTACACTGCTGAATAAGGGTTTCTCTTGTCACCAGGGTTCCTGAAGAGACTGAAATTCATTTTGTATCCAATATATCAGATTAGTAGGAAATTGTGTGAATTTCAATATAAACACTGCCTGGCCAAAAAAAAGGTCACCCACCGGATTTAACTAAGAAAATAGGTAAGAGCCTCCCATTGGATAATTACTGCATGGGTGATTATGGTTCAGATGCCAACAAGTTATTTAACCCTAACTGATGCAGTGAGTAGCTTCTCATTTGTTAAACAACCATGTCAAAAGACACATCCTGTGTTTGTAGAAAAGATGTTAATCTGTTTTAGAAGGGTCAAATTATTGTCATGCATCAAGCAGAGAAAACTGTACTACTGTACTACTGTACTACTAAAATTGGGTTAAGAACTGTCCAATGCATTATTAAAAAGTGGAAATGGGGAAACATCATCTTCGAGGAAGGAACGTGGTCAGAAAAAAATCATGAATGATCGTGACCGGTGATCACTTAAACGTGTGGTGAAATCAGATTGTAGAAAAACAACAGTAGAACTCAGGGATATGTTTAATAGTGAAAGTAAGCATTTCCACACGCACAATGCGAAGGGAATTCAAGGGATTGGGACTAAACAGCTGTGTAGCCTTAAGAAAACCACTTGTCAGTGAGGTTAACCAGCAAAAATGACTTCAATTTGCTAGGAAGCATAAATATTGGACTCTGGAGCAATGGAAGAAGGTCACGTGGTCTGATGAGTCCAGATTTACCCTGTTCCAGAGTGATGGGCGCGTCAGGGTAAGAAGAGAGGCGGCTGAAGTGATGCAACCATCATGCCTAGTGCCTACCGTACAAGCCTGTGGGGGCAGTGCTGTGATCTGGGGTTGCTGCAGTTGGTCAGGTCTAGGTTCAGCAACCTTATGTGCCCAAAGAATGAGGTCAGCTGATTACCTGAATATACATAACGACCAGATTATTCCATCAATGGATTTTTTCTTCCCTGATGGCATGGACATATTCCAAGATGACAATGCCAGGATTCATTGGGCTCTAATTGTGAAAGAGTGGTTCAGGGAGCACGAGACATCATTTTCACACATGGATTTGCCACCACAGAGTCCAGACCTGAACCCCATTGAGAATCTTTGGGATGTGCTGGAGAAGACTTTGCACAGTGGTCCAAATCTCCCATCATCATACAAGATCTTGGGGAAACATTAATGGAACTCTGGACAGAAATAAATGTTGTGACATTGCAGAAGCTTGTGGAAACGATGCCACAGCAATTGCGTGCCGTAATCAAAGCTAAAAGTGGTCCAACGAAATATTAGTGTGTGACCTTTTTTTGGCCAGGCAGTGTAGATTCATTATTCTGTTTGAGTTTAAAGTGAAAGCTTCCTATCACTTTTCAGAAAATCTACTGCACAAAAGGCAAAAGAAAAGGTCATATTGTTTAATTTTATTACAAAATTTAGAAAGAAAGAAAGAAAGAAAGAAAGAAAGAAAGAAAGAAAGAAACTAAAGAAACTAATAAACCAGATTAGTTAATGATTGTTAATGGGCTGCATATTGTAATATTACCTGTATTGTAATAAAACCTGGTCAGAGACTATACTCTCACCAGCTACCTTTTAAGGAAACCATTTTAATACTACGTAGGACCGCTGTTTGTTCTCAGAACACCTTAAATATTTTGTGGCATGGATTCCACAAGGTCTTGGAAAGTTTTAATTGAGATTTAGTCCATGTTGGCAGGGCTGGATCATGCATTTCTTGTGGCCACACATTTGTCATCCCAAATGTGTTCTGTAGGGTCTGGCCCTGGGGTCCGGGGAGGATGTTGGATTTACTGTCATGGGCTTGGAAAGAGTTTGAGGTGACTGACATGAGATGTTTCAGATGTGCTCTGTTACATAACACATTATCATGCTGGAAGTAGGCATGATAATATGGGCAGTAACATATAGGTCATAAAGAGATGTACTTGGTTAGCAGCATATCTCAATTATGATGAGATATTCAAACAATGCACTGTTAGGAACTGGGGGTCTGATGTGCCAAGAAAACATTCACCACATGATTACACCATCACTATCTGAACTGCTTGAACTGCTTGAACAGCTTGGGCCCATGACATGTTTTTTTCCAGTCTTCCGCTGTCCAGTTTCAGTGATCCTGGAACCTGGGGTGGTCTTCTGATATTGTAGGCCATCTGCCTAAATGTTCCACATGCTCTATATTCTGAGATGCTTTTTTGCTATTATTGGTTATTATTGAAGTTACTGTAGCCTTCCTGTCAGCTGAAACATGTTGATGCAAGCACAATGCTGACTGGCTGATGGAATAATTACATGAATGGGAAGGTGAACAGGTTAATGTTTTGCTGTGATCACTGGTTGAAGAGGAATATTAGAGCCTTTGCATACTGTGCTGATTATGTGTTGATTACACTTTCTGTTAATGGATTGTAATTTGAGGAATTAATATAAAACTACACAATGGGAAAACAACTCTGAGCACTTGAGCTAGACTTCTGATTAGCTTTGGCTTTGTGCTAATAGACTAGACCCCCAAAAATGGACTGCAAGAATTAGGGAGGTCAATGCCTGCCTAGTCACATGTGTAATATATTTCCAGTAAAGATGTGAGAAAGATAAACACAGTCTTGTTTTAACTGACTTTATGAAGTACAAATGACATATGACAAAAGCTACAAATTGCATAAAAAAGCTTTCTTCACATGGAGACTGAACAAATGTCCCCACCAGGTCAAACAAGTTAAATGTTTTAAATGCTTAAATGCTCTTTCTATTACCATGGGGGACATTACCACAAGGTAATCATTTTATTCATCCCCCACTCCCCAAATAAACAACTGTAAATTCCCTTATGCTTGCAGCAATTTCCCTTTGACTTCTATGTTTATGGGATGGCCATCATATTTTTTTGCTAAGATTATTAAGAACAATACCAAGATATTATATTTTTACTTGCAATAATTATTGATTTGAATAATTATTAAAATAAACGTATTTTAATAATAAAATTAATTCATGCTTTCTCAACCCTGGAATAGATAAAACCTTTGACACTATTTTCAATATTGCTTTAACTTTGTTTTAAATGTCAAAAACAATAGAACATATCAGGCATTCTAAGCTGCTTCTATCTTTATGGTCATAGGTGTCATGGTACGGCCCCTCCTCCCAAGTGTCTCCCCGTGTGGCCACCCCCCCATGTCACACCTGTTTGTAATTGCTTGTCATTTACGTGTGTGTATATAAACCCCTATGGTTCTGTTGTCAGTGTTTATGTTAAGTTAGTTTAATTGCTATGTAGTCTTTGTTGTCTGTATAAATAAACGTAATTCGTCCCCGCATCCTGCTTAGCCTCCGTTTGTTACAATAGGACAATAAAAGTGAATTATGAGCTGATATAAATATGTAAGGAAATTGATATGGCACATTACCTCTAATTTCCATAACTCAATGAGAGCAATATAAACATGCAGTATGCTGGGTTATCGTATGTAAATTCATCACAGTACCTGAATAAGATGTGTGGCTTTACTGGCAGCAGATAATGGCAGTAAGAGCTTCTGATTACTCAGTTCTTATTTAAAAGGAATTATTATATAAAGTTTGAATGAAAAGCCAAGTCTTATTCACAAGCAAGGTTTATTGCTTTTGCTCATTCTCTCATTCATTACTACTAATTTTGTGGTATAATATATGTAACCAAGAAGTGTAAAGTAATGCCCCTCAGATGAAAAGAAACAGTTTTGGTTAAATTATTTATTTAAAACAAATTTCTCATTTTCAGATCAAACTAGTGTGAAAGAACACACAAACAAACACATGCATTTATAGTACTTTGGCTATATCTGTATGTTTTGTAGCAGTGAGCAAACACTGGCCAAAATCCCATCAATATTTCCATGAAGAGTTTTTTCTGGCTTAGTGAATAAAGAGGGTGGTGCCTTCTCACATTTAGAGAGCATATAAAGAGGATCTGACAATGTGCTGACAATTGTCTTTTAGAAAGACTGTATAAGCAGAATGGTGCTTAATGACTCTGAAGTTTTCTCTATAGCAATGAGTACCTTTGTGTTTGGAGCCGTGAACATGTCTCTCTCTACTGTCAGTATCCCTCTTAACCTTTTTGATGTCTTCTGTTTGATCATTACACAAGGATCTGAGTGGCTGAAACCACCTCTTAACATTTTGCTGGGATCTCTTATTGGAAGCAACATAGTTCTTCATGTATTCACCTTTGTCCTTGCATTATGTGAATTTATATCGATTTCACTGAGCGAAATGTTTACAGGTGTTGCAGAGGTCACTATGATGTATATCATGGAGATCAGTATAACCTCCTCCATTTGGCTGAATGTCTTCTACTACTGCCAGGTTGCTCCTGCTCAGCATCCTGTCTTCATCTGGTTAAAGAAGAACATCAGAGTCTTCATATACTCAGCTCTGATTATGGACAGACTCTTATTTTTGTTTGGATTCATGGCCAATCTTGCATATATTATCAAAGAAAGACAAAAAGATGTTAGGGTTATGGATGCAATGCAGAACAGAACAAGTATGGATTTTCTTCTTAATACATTGACGTCAGATTTTCCGTTAAGACTGGCTTATATCTCACTAAGTCTTTGTGTGATGTCAGCATCCATCTGTGCGATTGTTCTCCACCTGTGGAAACACATGCAGAACATGAAGGAGGGCAGTAGCTCCTTCTCGTCTCCACAGCTTCTGTCTCAGCTAAGGTCGAGCCTCACTGGCATTATACAGGCCTTCCTTTATCTCCCCTGTTCAGCATTTATGATAGCCTATAAAATTATTACACTTGAATTCCCAGAAATACAACTAGAGGGATAAATCATTACCACAGTTATTTCTTTGTACACTTTAGTGACAACCATTAACATTGGGGTTGGTCAGTCAATTTTTTGGCAGCGAGCAATTCATGTTTATCAAAAACTGTTCCAAACTCCAAATATTTTTAGCTCATTGATTTGGTAGGTTTGCTGTTCTGTGAGATGCAATGTGCATGCAATGCAGCTAGTTATAGGCTAACTGAATTGTTTAAGGAAAAACTTCAGTTCTTTTATTGTGTGTACACTTTTATTAGTGAAATGGGATAATAAAAATATATAATTATTTAACCAGGGTAGTGGTTTAGATTTTGATAATATGCCAATTCAAAAACTGTTCGAACATAAAGCAAATTATTATCTTAAACATCAGATAAAACTTAAAATGCAAAAGAGATATATCGCAGAACTTGTACAGACATTTGCCATTATGGTGCTGTTAGGAATGCTAACATTTTTTTTTTCTTTTTTCAACAGTAGGCTAACTTATGTTTTATTCTTTATTATTTTAGAGGTTGTTACTATCTTTCCTTTGAATAGTTAAATCAATAAATTAATCAGTTTATTGTTAGCAAAATGTTATTTTGTTATACTTTTATCAAAATTGATTCTTGATTATTTAGATTATTTATATACTTTTTGTTTGTCTGTTTTTGTTTTTATTTTTGTAAAGACCTCCTTTGACTGTTTAACATAATTTTACAGTTTCAAAAAACTAATTTATTTAAAGTCTCATTTGATTCTATGCATCTAGTTTGGTTTAAAGGCATTTAAACAGGAAAAAGTACCCATGGATTTAAATCTGCAAACAGGCTACTGTAGGGTGAGAGAATTAATGGAGCATAAAGATTGAGAACGACTTCACCAGGTCAGAGATGTATACTGGTGGTAAGCTTTATATGTTAAAATAAGGGTTTTAAAATCAGTGCACAGGGAGCCAGAGTAGCTGGGCAGTACAGGAGTAACATGAGCACGAGATAAAGTGGGAGTGAGAACTCTGGTTTCACAACACATACTGAAGCCTTAGAAGAGCCTTAGAAAGTAGCTCTGCAAAAAGATGTTTATATTTATTTATTTATTTATAGTGTTGGTTTTATTGTTTTAAATTTAAATTGTTAATTTTGGAAGGTCTGCAATATTATTTAATAATTTATTAGTCAGGAGCAAGGCGTGGGTAACAGTATTCAAGGAATTTATTAACAAAACACACAAAGAAATAAGCATAAGAAATAAGATATCGATTGAGAGAATGCTACTAGCACGCAGGGTAGTACCAGACTTGGCGGAGTCTGTAATGGCAGGTTAAGGACCATCACTGGACTCAGGCATGTATGGGGGCTAAATAGGGTGAAGGTAACAAGGCACAGGTGAATGAGTAACTAATAAACTGGTGATTGGAACCAGGGAAGTGAAGGTGCATTGAAAGATAGGTATGTGTGGATTGCGTGTGGATTGAGAGGCCTGGCTGGGTACCAATTAAATTATTAACATTAAATAATTATTAGCAACCACTACTACTAATACTACTACTACTACTGTTATTATTATTATTATTATTATTATTATTATTATTACCACCACAATTATGAGTAATAGTATTATGAGTAGGAGGAAAACTACATGCTTTATTCTCACCCACCACTGGATGGCAGCATCACTTAATCTTGTAATATTACAGTGTTTACAGTTACAATCTTTACCAGTGTGTGAGTGTTTTAAAATATTTATTTATGGTCATAACACATCAGAACAGTAAAATGATAAATGAATAATTTAATAGAATATAAATAACCTGCTATGTGCGGTAAATCAAGACTCCATTTTATATCAATGCAAGCTTAGTCATAAATCCAACTAAGAATGTATTTGCAAGAAAAGGGTAAGAAAGCCCATGGTACACACACACACACACACACACACACACACACACACACACACACACACTTCTGCAGGTCAAAACAACAAAAAAAAAGCTAGCAGAGTGATTTTGCCCTGAAACTTTTGTGATAGGTTGTAATGGACTATTTGATACACTACATTTGCATCTCTCATTGTAGATTAACACTGGGTCATGTTGTAGATTAACAGTTGGTCATGTGCTCTGTTCTGTGTGTTGTCCTCTCTCCCCTCCCTGAACCTGATTACTGAGGTTTCTTCTGAGAGTACACTGTGCGTGATTGGCTGCTGACTGTGTGTGTTAATTGTAAAGTGACCTTGGATTCCTTGAAAGGTGCTGTATAAATATAACTTTATTTACGCATTCATAAAGAGAGTTATGGTTGAAGCTTACCCATGCCTGTGCTCTTTTCTTACCTTCAAAAACTGATCAACACCTCACTATAAAATTAATTGAGACTGACTAGAGATGAGAATGTGCCTGTATAATACAGTAATAATCCATTTAAGTTTGTTGAACCAATTATTATACTCTTTTATAATTTCATAAGGTAGCCTATGTTAGATAAATGGTCATTAAAATGGGCATAAGATAGCCTGTGCTGCAATCTATGTGTAGGCAAATATGTAGATAAGTATTTGGAAGGAGTGAAATCTCCTATCAGCCAGATTAATCAGTTAAGAGAGCTCACTGGTTTGTTGTAAAGAACATCACCTGACAGGTGATACTGAATGAAATGGATCAGGATTCTTACAGAATAATTCTACACTTAAACAGTAGTAGAGCAGCACAAGCAGAAGCAATTTGCAGTGTTGAAATGGCTGTGGTCAATTTACCAAACAGGTATTTCCACAGTCTGGACTGTTGCAGTGCTGAAGGTCCACTTGTGAAAACAGAATCAGCTGAGCATTGTAGTAATTGCCATTTATATTATTGGCAGTCCTAAAGGTTCCTGATCTTTTTTAACATCCTGGTAACAAGACCAGGAAGTTGCAGAACGTTGACTTAGCCAACCCATGCAACTTGCTTGACCATTCTGCCAAAGAGATTTATATATTGTAATTGGGAATACATTTTCTTGTTAAAAGCAGTTATCTATCAACAATAGGTCAGAAATAGAGTAAAGATACACTAGGGGAGAAGGTCAACTTTACATTTTGTGTAAAGATCATTTGAAAGTTTCAAAGGTCAAATTTGTTGTTTTTTTCCTATTTGTAACATAAAATATATAAAATACATTAATAAAACTGATCAATGTAACGAGACTTGTCAAGGGAGTGTGATGCCGAACCAAGTCTCCGTTACGAAGAAGATTTTTATTGACAAACCCGAAACCAAAACACGAAAAACACAAAACCGCAATAACGTAGAACTAGGCACGAACCAGAGAATAATCGCGTTTAACCGTAACGTGTAATACACGCGGGGTCAAACCCCGACAATAGACAAAAGAACAACAGGGGTTTAAATACCTGTGCTAACAAAGAACGGGTGTGATATAATCAGGTAACAAGTGGGGGGCGTGACGATGGACACACACACACACACACACACACACACACACACGCGGAAAGGAGTCTAGGAGAGGGGGACCGTGCCATGATAATCAGTTTTGTTCATGTATATGGTATGGTTCTTATGTGCTAGCAATTCTGGAAACTTGACATTCTCAGATGAAGATAATGGCAGTTCTGAAATAAAATAAAGTACACCGAACAAGTTCAAAATAACCTCTAATCATTAGTTTTTACAGTTTAACCACAGGGAAATTACTGAATGTTAACCTGAGGAGTCGGTATGCGGCAGCAAAACCGCTATGAGAAACATGTCTAGGTCATGTCTAACACTGTCTAATAGTAGTGTTGTTATTCATATGATAATATTGGGTCCAGGGTCTGTTTGGCACACTGATTTTACTGAGCCGATGACTGTTAGGACAGGGAGAGTATATTACAAAAATAAATTATGTTTACGAGCTACAGAAACCGACGTCAAACGAGGTAACCTATACCTCTCACAAAGAAGGTTTGTGAACGACTTTATAATCTAAACAGAACGTGTTATCTACACTCTGTTACACTCCGTATGGCTTTACCACGTACTGAGTATGCAAAACCAGTTAAACCATAGATCACAGTTAGTATTCGTGTTTGATACAGCTTTGTGCTTACAGCTAGGTTACTACGTCAGCATTCAGGAAATTCTTCTCGTTAACTTTGAAAACACATTTGACTTAATAAGAAATGCATTACCGTCAAGTTTTACTAACAGTACTAAGAGTCAGCCTACTTTTTGAAAATGGTTATTGTCAGTTACATTGCGTTTGAAATGTTAGTTTGAGCTGTTTCAACCTTTGCGTCACTTTATGGTTTATAGTTACTTTTTAGCGTTTGTATTATATTCGTTATATTATATTCGCCACAGACCCTTCACCAGCTTACAGTAATTATGGAATTCCCACAGCTGCCATTTGAGCAGATAAAGTTACATGCCAGCGATCCAAAATAAAAGAGGGATCAACATCAAATCGGCTAAAATGGAAGAAATACTATATAATTTTTAAGAATGATTCGTGATCAGTCTTGTTGAAACGCTGTGACGTGAAACAATTCATTCATGTAAAATATCTGTGACCTGTGTAGTATAAGAGATTCCACTGGTCACTAAATATAATTATTAAGTGTTCACGGACTTCTTTCTTACAACAGTATGATGTAGGCAGATAGTAACCATTATTGTGCCAGAACCTTAATTTGTGTTTTTTCTCTAAATTTATAGACTACTTAAATTTGAACAAATTCAAAACGCAAGTTCAAAGTCTCTGCTCTAATATACAGAGTGAGACGCATGTATTCCACTGTATTAGAAGCAAATATTTATTATAAACACCTCTTATAGCTCATCTGATGCCGAAGACTTGGTTCCACCGTCGAACCAGTTCCATTTCTCACCACATTATGCTGTTGGTTGTATCATTTGAAGATCGTCCAAAATCAGCCCAGCGATGACAGTAACTCAAGCAGCACAATAGTTGATACACTCATATTTGTGCAGTACTCAGTACAATGTCAGTGTTGATGAATCATTGATGCAGCAATAATATTAGAAATACTACGAAGAACTCAAGCTGCGTATTAGGCATGAATTATTTTTGTGTGAAGACAATGTGTCATTACTGCCATCTCTGTAATTTATACCATGCTTTCTTATCCCATAAAATCAGTCATAGCCATGACAGAGGTCCTGTGGTAAAAATTTATTTTATAGACATGTTCAGAAAATGAATCCCACTCACATAGCCACCACACCCCCAAAGCTAAATATGGTAAATCGGGTTATAGATATTAATTTACTTCTTGAATGTAAGTTTTAGTGTCACTAGTCTATAAATGCTACTGAAGATGCAGTTCGCTTTCTAGAAACTGACAAATTTCCTCATGCAGCTCGAAACATCTGTTCAGTACATTTCCTCTGCTAAACATATCACCTCTGCATGACACGGCAAGTCTGCGTATTCCGAACAACACTCCTCCAGAAAAGACTTGAATCGGTGGTGATTCAAACCTTTAGCTCTTATAAAGTTAACTACTCGTGTTTTGGTGCTCATAATATGTTCCATCTTCAGGGCTTTGCCACACAACGATTCCTGATGTATGATGCAGTGATACAGTTAGCTCACCTGCACAGTTCTCCCCCTGCATCTTCTCCCGTATCCTGGCCACCAAGCCACTCTTTTGACCGCACATCACGGGCGCACCATCTGTTGTTAGTCCCACAAGTTTTTCCCAAGGTAGCCTCATTTGAGTTACACATTTGGAAACCTCTTCAAATACGTCTTTTGCTGTGGTTGTGCCATGCATTGATTTTAATTCCAAAAAGTTCCTCCGTAATGCACAGATTTGAGTCCACTCCACGGATGAAGCTGGGCAGTATCGGATGTGTCACTGCTCTCATCCACAGCAAGGGACAATGCAATGAAATCTTTTCCCTTTTCCATTAGCTGTTCATGTAGATCACATGCACGATCAGCTACTGTGTTTCTGCTAAGGCTCACACTTAAAAATGCTTGCCTTTTATGTGGGCACACACTTCGCAAACTTTGATCATACACTTTTTGACGCGGTGAACGTTTGGCATCCCAGCATCACACCTCCAAGGTCACTTTTAAACAAGCCACACCTCTTTAAGCACTATGCCACTGGCAAACACAACCAGTAAAATCCAAGATGGCCTTCCTTGTGACTAAGGCCTTTCCCAGCTGCACTGGCACCATTGATGCATACTCAGTGCCACCAGTTCCACATGGATTTTATCTATTATAACAGCACGGGCACCCTAGTGACTAAAGCTGGCACTGTCAATACCTGCTCCATGCCACCAGTTCCATCTGGATCTACCACTTTATACAGTGACTCAACAACCTCAGCCATTTCACCTTTATGGTGCATTACTCCAATTAATCTGAAATGTCCTTTTCCACAACCACTGCCTAGCCCTTTGAGTTACGTCTGATAACTCATTCACAGCTACTCTTAATTTATGGCCTTTATAGAAAAACTATGCAAGCACTGATGTGGCAGACTTTGCTATTGACTTTACCTATCTCTACTGGTCTTACATGTGTCTGCCAATTGCATTCTCTCTCCTCAGCCACCAAGTCTGCATACTTCAGCTTTTTCCTTTCAAAAGCTTAATCCACTGCATCCTTAAATGGTATTGTTAATAGTGTAAAATAAACTTTCAGAGTACACCACCATGTCCAGCCACAGTGTAGTTACACAGTACACTGTGGGACCTGTAGTTTTTTATCTACATCCATAAGCAATTTCCAGTCTTGCACTTCACCCTCTCTACCAATATTTATAGCCTGTGCTCCAACACGCTGTGCTCCAACATGTTGCCCATCTTGCACAAACATAAATGCTTTATTACCACTCAGCAATGCATTAACCTCTAGATGCTTACTATTAAATAAACACACTAATATGCTAATCACTTGATTGTGTATATATCGACCGTGCAAAGACTATCTTTACATGCTGATAAAATATGCTTCAGCATGCAGATTTGGAAGGCCGGCTTAAGTTGTTTCAAGTAAAACTTGATGCGGCTCGCATTCATTGCCCATAGCTCTTGCCATGTGATTTTCCTTTTCTCCACACTTTCCCAGCAAAGCCATTGGCATTGCTTTCCATGCGATTCTGCTGCTGCATGCCATGCATCCTCTTCCTGCTCACAAATAAAACTAGTCATCATTTGCATTCTTTCTGCTGATGTGGTCTTATTAAATGCTTTCCAGGAACACATCACCCAAGACCTGTTTTTCCATATTGCACTGGTCCAATGATGTCCCTTAACACTAAAGAACTCAGCTAATTGCACCGCCATTTGCAAATTCCACTTCCTCCCTGCTTTCATCACTGGTGCTGCTGTTTTTATCACCAAATCCTTTGATCCTAACAAAATGATCATGTGACTCACCTTCGCACATTTAGCACATGTAAATTCCTGAACTAAGCTTTTCAGTGGTAGCTCTAGCATTCCTCTCCCATACCATGCTATACTACTTAAACACGGCACCCTAAGCCACTTCCTTATAGATTTATTCATAATCCTCTCCAGTCTCCTTACTTCTGTAACTGGGACCTCATACATTGTCAACGGCCATCTAGTATGAGGCATCAGGCCAAACTGAAGACACCGCAATTTCAATTTACCTGCTAGATAGATAAATTTTCAATACTGTCTCAATTTTGTCTTTAGCCCCACAACCTGCTCTTTATCATTTAGTGCTGCAGAACTATGCACACCTTGTCTGCTAGCAGGCCAGAACAGATATTTCCACACTCTGGCCTGAACATTGTGGTAACTGCCCTGGCCATATTTACAATCCTACTGGTTCCTGATTTTTAACATCCTGAGAACAAGCTCAGGAAACAGCAGATATCCCTTAAGCATCAGACAGAGTAACAGTTTTAAGGAACAGACAGAGTAATGTTTTAAATAGATATATGTTATCTGTCTTCTCACTCCAGCCATAATGGATGAAGAGTGCTTATGCCCTCTGAGATCAGTGTAAACAGTCACTTCATCTTCAGATGTGAATGGTCAGTGTCCAATTCCGATTGCCAGGAGAACAGTATTAAGCCCCCTGTCCCTCACAGGCAGAAGGGCCAATTGTGTCCTCTTATACTTTTGACAGAGGAAGGCTATTTTATGTGACAAATAAAAATGCTAAAATGATTATGGAACCTCGATGAAGGCATCACTATAACTGGTACAACAATAAACTATGTTTGAGTCCCAAAAAACTTAGACATGATTGAGACTTCATGTTCTGAATTACCATGCATTATTTTGCTCAGGATTTACAGTACTGTGTAATATTCTTGTACATTTGGTTTCCCTTACAGCTCCTTACGCTGTGATTTGTGTTGAAAACCCATCTTATGTAGAAGAGTACCGATGTGTAGGTGATGCTGCCCCTGAAACCACAATATATAGCTGGCAGAGGTAAAAGAATGTTTGAATGTTAATATGTAAATGTAATTGATTTAAGTCAGGGGTGCCTCAGTCTGGTTCTGGTGATTTACCACCCTGCAGATTTTAGTTCCAACCCAAATCTATGGTTCCTGACTTACAGTCTCAGTACTCTTGGAATTTTAAAAACAGAGTGTTAAATTTATACTTCTGCATGTAAACAGCAGTTTCATTGACATATAAACATGTGAAAAACAAACTCTAGCCTTGCAGAGGTGTGAGTAGAGACAAAGAATGTGACAAATAATCAATTAATCACAGCAAACTTAATCTTAGCTTTTTTAGACTTTGTGGGTTAAAAGTAACAAACAATAACCTGACCAATACGGTGCAGTGATGGCCCAAGTGCCGCAGGGTGCGGAGCAGGACACTCAGACTCCCTTGCCTTTGACAAACATTTATTGACACACAACGTATATGACAATGGTGGCACTCACACATAACATCAACAGTGCACATGAATAAACATAATGCTAACGACGATGACCAAAACATTGATAGAGGTTATATAAACATTAACATTGGCTACACAAACAATGACCAACGAGAACATACACACCAACAGGAGTTTAAATACAGACAGACACACAACACTAAACCCTGTGCAGGTGTGTACCATCAAGGAGGTCGTGGTTAGAAATAAGACAAACGTGAATCCCACTGCATCCCTAGCACATGACGGGGGGGGGGGGGGGGGGGGGAAGCATTTTGTGACAGTTGCTCTTAGACTGGGGAACTTGCAGATGTTTGGTGCAAAACTGAAAAGCAATGCTTACTAAATGAAAACCGTTTTTATGTTTGGATAATATGGAAATGTTAGAAATTCAATGAAGACAAAGGTGGAAAAAAGCGGTTTTGTAAATAAATTATGTGTCACACAGTATACAGGGTTTTGAACTGGGGTCCTTCTGCCCTGCAAAGGCTTCATAATTCACTGATGAGCTGAAATAGCTGTGCTATAGCAAAGACAACTGTGGGGGCAGAAGAGTGAAATTGAAAACCCAGT
This sequence comes from Electrophorus electricus, assembly GCF_041902795.1. NCBI lineage: Eukaryota > Metazoa > Chordata > Actinopteri > Gymnotiformes > Gymnotidae > Electrophorus > Electrophorus electricus. Next base: position 29,763,317 of record NC_137500.1, read on the forward strand.
GGCTAACAGATGCTGTACTTTATGCTATCTTACTAAGCAGGGTCGGCCTACTCTTCCTGAAGGAGTGCAAGCAGACAGAGACTGACTGCATTTCTTGAAGTCAACATCTGATCTCAATGGACTCTGTATCTGCACAGCCACAAATCACAACGGTATTAAATCTGCCTCATTCTATAGGTACAAGGAGAAACGTGAAGGCAGCTTCCTGCACTGGATTTTAAATATGAGCAAGGGAAAACATTAATAAATTAAACATTAATAAATTAAAGTTTACAGTTTACAGTTCTCCCAGCATATATCAGGTGTACCTCATTGTTTATAACCATCCCCCCTTTGTATTCAGTAAGACTTGTTAAAGCCACAACATCACATAGCATTACACAGACCCTCCTTAGCTTAGATACTCATACTTGTCTATGTTAAATACGTTTTCCTGTTTCTACAGTTTTAGGGCTATGGATGCTGCTGAAAAATCATTGTTTCTTATACTCTCTTCAGTACTGATCTCCTTCAACACCTCAAAACTGTACTGCGACTATCCAGCCTATCAGGAGACTAAAGACGTATATTCTTAGCCACCTCCCTTGGTACTCAGCTTTACTGATCTACAAACCACCAACCATACAGCTGAAATCTTGACTCCCCCCTTGGCTCTATAGCTATTAGAATCATCTGTTCATCATTATGCAGTCATTAGGACTTGGGCCTCTTTGTTAATTACTTTGTTAATCTCAAATTCATTCTGTGTCTCAAACCTCAGTTTGCAGTAGACCCAATACCTTGTACCTCCTTGTTTTCACCTGGACATGTTATATGAGTTTAATACACAGTCATATCAGAATCACCAGGCATCACCATTGAGTGAACACTGTTACATCTGGCCTGCAAAGCAGATACATGGTAATGGTGGCAATGTTAATCAAGATTCATTGTCCCTGTTGCCTCGAGTTTGTAAGGGGGTACCATAATTGGACACTGGAGGATTAGAAAAACGTTGTGTCTCAGATGAATCCAGGTTTATCCTACAAAAAGTGGACTGACAATGGCATATATGCCACCAGAGAACTGCCTCCAAGAGAAAACTATGAGCCAAACAGTGGCAACTGTGGACCAAACGCAGGATGGTGGTGGCAGTGTACAGGTATGGGGGATGTTTTTCTGGAATGATCTTGGAGAACTAATACCACTGCATGAGTCTCTGAATGCCAACAAGTACTTGGTAGTCATAGCAGATCATGTGCAACTCTACATGCTAATGTTTTTCCTTAATGGTGGTGCATGAGTGGTTTCAGGAACATGGCAGTGGTATCTTCCCTGGCCTGCTAACTTTACCGATCTTAATCCAGTTGAGCACATCTTGGAATATTTGGAGGGTTCACCAGGTGCACCGTGCTGACCAACAGCCAAACAATCTGAGGGACCTCAGTGCTCTGCTGCAGTTGGAATGGGCACGAGTGCCTCTGGATACCTTCCATCGCTTAATACATTCCATGCCATGACTTCTCACTAGTGTAATCTGAGCCAAGGGTGGTTATTCCCACTATTAGGAAGGTGGTCATAATATTTTGATATGACTGTGTATATAGTCTATTCTCCAGTAGCCTATTTACCATTGTATTTTTCTTAATTTGCCAATTTTTGACCTCTTCATAGAAGCTCCCACTGTACTTGACTAAATGTCATGCCATTTATAACACTATCTGATCTTCTTGAAACAAAATGAATTGCTGACAGAACAAACTGGAACAAGGCAGGTAAAACATATCAGAATAATCTTGCAAGAGAATGTGCCCACTGTAAAAGCCCTTTTGATAAGGGTAATATGCAATGCTGTATATTACACTAATGTGTCACCACCCTTGTGACTGGATGTCTGTGCTGTCCTGATTTGAATATTGCAGTGCCACTGCTGCCAACAAGTAATAGAAATGCATTTCCATTGAGAGGCATTACTCAAAAACATGACTAATTCTTCTTACGTATATCTTATTGCTAACAACATTGCTAAGCAAAGTAAAGCAGAAATAAACAAAAATGACAACAGACATGCGTCGGGGAATTGACTTATTAAAACTTATTACGGTGAGCAATAAGTGTAAATGTGATGTATTTTTAAATATGTGAGTGTAAGTTTGGAAATGTATATGTAAATATGATCATGTATTAGTCCAAACAGCTTCCTTAAACGTTATATACATCAAATATAAACATCTGAAAATATGTTTTTGAATTTTGACACTTGGTTATAAACAATACCATATCAGTGTTCAACTCTAACTACTAAATAATTTTCACAGGAACTTTTGAAAATAATAGATTCCAGTTTTGGCTGAGGTCATTTAAATTTCACCTGTTGTGTGATACAGTGATAAAATTGCCCTATTGCCTTACTTCCCAACTGGTTAGTGATGTTTCAGGAGATTATGTGCACATGATTTGCAGCATTGCCTTGAGGGTTTCTTTGGGGCATTCATCGGAATCCATCACTAATGTGTCATCTCCTTGAGCTGTTAGCTTTCAGTTCCCCCCAAAACAGATATCTATGTTGTATCATCTGTGCTATAACCTGTTTATGTATCATAACATTAAACTCAGCATTGCTGTGGTTCTCTGGGGCTGGAGGTATGCAACTGTCCTCTAGATGAAAATATTTAGTAGTTTAGGAAAGCAAATCTACTGTTGTTGTTGTTCTTCTCCTTCTTCTTCTTCTTCTTCTTGTTTTAGATTGAGCAAGCTTTTGACCTAATTCACTGCTTGCATGCTCCATTTGGCTTGCTTGCAAATTATGCCAGTTTGACCACATCCTATGAATCTCTACACAGAATGTTTGCTAAATGTTAAATGTTAAAATACATCTATTGGTTTAGTTTTGCCTTACTGTGCCTGCAGATGCACTCACACCTGCCTTCTGCCATTCCCGAGCAAGCTGGTAGTGACCTGATCTCATAGCTGCATCTTCTTTAGGAGATGGTCCTGGCACTTTCTTGGGCACCCTGAAGCCATCTACACTGCAATTGAACCTCTCTCCTAGAAGTTCTTGATGATTTGATAAATGCTTGCCTGTGAAGACCTTTCGATGCAATGCAGTGATAACTGCACGTGTTTCCTTGGAGATAACCATGGTTAACAGAAGAAAACTTCAAGCACCACCACCCTTTAAAAGTAACCAGTCTGCTTTTCTAATCAGCGTGACACAGTGATATCAGCTGTCTTGACCATGACCAGATCACTGAAATTATGTTAGCAGGCCATTTTGTGGCAGGGCTGACTTTGCAATTAATCACAATTCATCTGATCACTCTTCATAATCTCGAGTTAATGCAAATTGCCACCATAAAAACCAAACTTTTTGCTTGTCTAAAAACCTTTGGCCACGACTGTACATATAAGATAAATAGATAACAAGCAGACAGGAAATGCAATAAACATTGTAAACTGTACACAACACTATATAGATTGTTTGTTTGTTTGTTTGTTTGTGCGTGTGTGCGTGCGTGCGTGCGTGCGTGCGTGTGTAATGCAAAATGAATGGGAAATGTTGCTAGCTAGCTAACTGCCCTTTTAAAGTAAGATGTCCGAAGTACTTAACCATGGTGACTACTGCTAGGTCTACTAAACTTCTAGCTAGCTAGCTAAGAACTGTATAAATAAATGAATTATAGAGCAAATAAACACATATGTGAATCCCAAAAAATAAACAAACACTGGTTTATCAGCCGATAAAATCTGTAGTGAACTGGTCTGGTCTGACCTTGTTCATGAGCATTGATCAAAGTTTAACCTTTATTGGCTGTCAAAAACCGGTAGGTGGAGTTCATTATTTTAAAGCAGTGCTTTTAATACCATTGGAGGGACACGAAAGTAGCATTATAGCGCACTTAAAGTGGCGTTTTTGGTGGTTTTTGCGACGTATCTTACGGCATAATGAAAAATGTATTTTGCGGCGCAAAAACGTCCAAAACGCCGCTTTTTTCGCCGTTTTACAAATAAACCAAATTTGAGGCAAATTTTGACCACTTTGGCTTTCCATAGAGCACAGCTAAACCGGCATGTACAAATGAGGGGTGCGGGCATGTACGTGCGGGGTAATAGAACAGGGCTTGTGTGACTGGATCAGATCTACCCTTTATTTCGTTTCTACTGGCCACAACCTTTCGAGGGCTCTGTATTCCGCCACACTTATTTTACATTTTTCATTTTCTGTATATCAAAGTTGAAGGTTAGTATTTTAAGTTTTGTTCCTTAAGTTTCTATTTCTATTCTAAATGAAATGGTCTGATCGGTTTAACCGACCAATGGCATGACACGACATTAACATATTCATTCGCGCCGGTATAAGACATGGTAAAGGTAGCCGGTTAAACCTATTAAACGTCGTACCTCACTTCGACTAGTGAAAACTCTTCCTTAATTTATTTGATTTAATCTGAAATGTGTCGGTGTCAGTTTCTGATTATAATTTTAGTTGTTAATTTCTTCTGCGGAGTCACCCTAGGTAAGATGGAAAACTTTACAACTGATTGACTTTCTTCATACTTTTATGCGACGGTATATACATTGTAAAGCAATTGTATAGAACACAATCCAGCATGTTGTGTTACAGATTGCTAATCCATACCTAACCAAAACAGCACATGAGCGAAAGAATTACATTTTCATGTAATATACATTTTATGTAAATTCATGTACATTTTGGAGAAAAGGGATTCAAAAATTGGTAAGATACACCTAACCAATAGATTGCATGAGTGAAATAATTACATCTTCATGTTGGCTTACCTCTCTGAATTATTGTGAGATTTTCTTTAAAGGGTAGCTCTGAGAAAGGATTTTCATTTACATATTAAATTGTCTGACTCAACTGAGGTTACCATTTGAAGTAAGCTGGCTAAGGTGGCATGTACATGGTGAATGACATTTTGTTAATAATGTCGTAACCCCTTCTTCAGAATGCTCAGAAGGGCCAGCCCACATTGTAAAAATTGTATATTTCTTTGATCAGATTTTCTGTAAGTGTGCTAATAGATTTGCATTACAAAATATCCAAAATCACTAGAAGGGACATGTAGGCAGCTATACTAACGAGCAGTTTTAATTCAGATAGAAATGCATCCTGTAGTAAGCAAGAATATTTAAAGTAGCCTATTTGAAGAGGCTGATGTTTTGTTTTTGTTTTTTTACTTTATATAAGGAATATTTGTATTATTTTTTACATCCACTTTTTTATTTCAACTTGTTATGTACATAATACTTCAAAGACAAAGCCATAGTTTAAATGAATAACACAGAACCCATAATTGTTAGATATGCTAGGATATGCAGATTTGATTTGCCTTGGCTCAAAGAGAAAATATTTTATATATGTCTGCAGACAGTGTCACGTGTGTTTCCACAAACAATGCTTGTGTGCTTTCTTGGCTCCATTGCTGGGAATTCATGTCCAGATAATTAAAATGATGTATGATGATTGAGGGCCAGATTTCCCAAAAGCATCTTTATGTTAAGATCAAGAATGAGTCTCTTACTGAACACTCTCCCCTTCTGTCATTTAAGATTTAAGTACTACAATGCTTTTGGGAAATGGGGCCCAAAACAGCAATTGCAATTTCTTAATTGGTGCATGCATATGCCTCCCTAGTTTCCTCCTAGTATCAGTTACTTTTGATTTATTCCATTAAATAATGATTTGAGAGAAATAGATCTCTGTATTTTTGTCTTGCTTGGAAATTAGTAATATTTGGCTCAGTAAAGGTTTTATTGTTTGCATGGGATTTTGTGTTTGGGGATTCATTTTATATATATATATATATATATATATATATATATATATATATATATATATATATATATATATATATATATATATATATATATATATATATAATTTTTTTTTCTTTATTTATTTATTTATTTATTTTGCTTTTCAGCTCATCCTCAGATAGTATATGTGACGCCTGTTGACAATCCAACTAATGCAGAGGAGTATCAGTGTGTGACAGATGCTGACCCTGAAAACACAAAATACAGCTGGCAGAGGTAAATGAATATAAGCTTTACCATAAACCCCAAAATTGAAAAAGGTGAGACTGTGCCTCCTTACAGGGAGAGTTTTGATTTAATTTCTTCCGTTGCGTGGCATTTGCAATTGTACTGTAAAGGTACACATAAAGGAATCTGCAGTAGTTTTACCAAAATCCATTAATTTATTTTGAGAAACATTAGTAATTCCCTCGGTAAGTGAACTATGGGCATTTCTATTTCTATTTATTTACCACTGCCTCATGCACACATTAAACTATATGAATTTTTATAGATAACACAATAGACTTTTTTCACTGCAGGTATCATTGTAGAAGATCAATCAACATAATAATTGCTTTTAAAATTCTTCTCAGTTTGAGGCATGTAAAAAAAAAATTTGAACTATGCCTAGTGTTGAGTGATAGGTGACATTATGCTTCATCAGGCTGATCGCATGCTGCTCAGCTTCAGCGCAATGGTCACGTGTCGCTCAGCTTCAGCAGGTTGGTCATGTATCACTCAGCTTCAGCAGGTTGATCCCATGTCACTCAGGTGCAGCAGGTTGGTCACGTGTCGCTCAGTTTCAGCAGGTTGGTCATGTGTCTCTCAGCTTCAGTAGGTTGGTCACGTGTCGTTCAACTTCCACAGGTTGGTCACGTGTCGTTCAGCTTCAGTAGGTTGGTCACGTGTCGTTCAGCTTCTGCAGGTTGGCCACGTGTCGATCAGCTTCAGTAGGTTGGTCATGTCTCGTTCAGCTTCCGCAGGTTGGTCACGTGTCGCTCAGCTTCAGTAGGTTGGTCACGTCTCGTTCAGCTTCCGCAGGTTGTTCACGTGTCGCTCAGCTTCAGTAGGTTGGTCTCGTGCTGCTCAACTACATTAACTTCATTCTGCAATCTCCAATGGAGGTCTAGAGAGGCACGCATGTACTAATATTTTCATTCTTACACACACATGCTCAAACCTTCTTTGCTCTTCATTTCTAGGCAGGATGGGAATTTGCCAGAAGGTGTGAAGGCAGAGGGAAACCGATTGCATTTCCTGAAGTTGAGCTCCGACCTCAATGGTTTGTACATCTGTAAGGCAGTGAACAAGTTTGGCGAAGCAACAGGTTCCCTCTATCGATATAAAAGTTTTCATGAAGAGTTATAACAATGCTAAGTCAAAAACAGGTGTTTTCAATTTCACTAAAATGTAAAAACTTAAGGATTTCTGCCTGATCAAAACCAAATTTCTTTAAAAAAAATGGAGAACTTCAGCTAAATGATGTGTGTTAGAGGTCTGATTTATGATAAATACAATAATTTTAAATTAGCATAAAAATCATGTTCATTTCATAACCACAAACATATGCTTGGAGTTTATTAAACCGTTCCCTGATGCAAAAAAAATTTTTTGTGTAGTAAATGGGCTTTTGTCCGAAGGGATCCCGTCCCTGCAAATTCCACAACAAATGGCAAAAGAGCAGCTTCTTTCTCTCACTCACTGACTGTCTCTCTGTCTCTCTCCAAAAAATATAATAGCATTGTTAATAATGAGATAAGAATGAGATGTGTCGCTTCATTTGTCTTCTGTCTGGGTTCCAAATGATGACAGTAATGATAGTAGTTTGTCCTAAATTCACTCTGTTGTGTTACCTTTCATCGGATTAAATTTTAAATTTGGAGTTTTTCAGTACTGATCACATAGCATTACGCAGACCCTCCTTAGCTTAGATACTCACACTCATCTGTATCCTTAAATGAGTTTTCCCATTTCTACAGTTTTAGGGCTATGGATGCTGCTGAAAAATCATTGTTTCTTACACTCTCTTCAGTACTGATCTCCTTCAACACCTCAAAACTGTACTGAGACTATCCAGCCTATCAGGAGACTAAAGACGTATATTCTTAGCCACCTCCCTCAGTACTCAGCTTTACTGATCTACAAACCACCAACCATGCAGCTGAAATCTCGACTCCCCCCTTGGCTCCATAGCTATTAGAATCATCTGTTCATCATTATGCAGTCATTAGGACTTGCATTAATGGCCTCTTTGTTAATTACTTTGTTAAGCTCAGGTTCATTCTGTCTCAAACCTCAGTTTGCAGTAGACCCAATACCTTGTACCTCCTTGTTTTCACCTGGACATGTTATATGAGTTTAATACACAGTCATATCAGAATCACCAGGCATCACCATTGAGTGAACACTTTTACATTTGGGCTTGCGAAGCAGATGCATGGTTATGGTGGCAATGTTAACCAAGGTTCATTGTCCCTGTTGCCTCCAGTGTGTAAGGGGGAACCGTAATTGGACACTGGAGATTTGGAAAAACGTTGTGTCTCAGATGAATCCAGGTTTATCCTACAAAAAGTGAACTAACAATGGCATACATGCCACCAAATAGAGAACTGCCTCTATCACTAATGTGTCATCTCCTTGAGCTGTTAGCTTTCAGTTCCCCCCAAAACAGATATCTATGTTGTATCATCTGTGCTATAACCTGTTTATGTATCATAACATTAAACTCTGCATTGCTGTGGTTCTCTGGGACTGGAGGTATGCAAGTGTCCTCTAGATGAAAATATTTAGTAGTTTAGGAAAGCAAATCTACTGTTGTTGTTGTTGTTCTTCTACTTCTTCTTCTTGTTCTTCTTCTTCTTCTTGTTTTAGATTAAGCAAGCTTTTGACCTAATTCACTGCTTGTAGTCTCCATTTCGCTTTCTTGCACATTTTGCCATAGTTTACTCACATTCTGTGCACGTGTCCACAGAATCTGTGCTAAATGGTCTAAATTTGTACTATTAGCTTTCAGTTCCCCCCAAAACAAATGCACATTTTGCCCACATCCTGTGAACCTCTACACAGAATGTTTGCTAAATGGTGTGAAGTTGTACTGCAGAAATCACAGCAAACTGATAATCAATCAGGCTCTGCTACATAAGAGCTATTCAGGCTTATACAAAAGGGACAACTGCAAAGCATGCAGCATTAATCACAATGCCTGTACTCATTCATGCACTGCAGCAGCAGCAACAAGTATTCACAACTGATAAAGAAGCGTTTTGGATTCCAAGCTGCTCAATAAGTTTAGCTCATTTATATGAATGTGGTCACACATGCTCCTCTACTATTGTAAGGTGTCTCATTACAACTCAATCACTGTTGGCCATTATTACATTTACGGCATTTAGCAGACGCTCTTATCCATTATCCTTATCTCATTACTCTGTCACTCTTGGCCATCACTTCTCTGTCATTCTTAGGCATGCAGTATTATTTAAGGAGCTGATGATATATAAGCTGTGAAATAATTTTAGCACCAATAATATGCTTGGAGTTTATTAAACCTTTCCCTTATAGAAAAATGTTTTTGTGTAGTATATGGGCTTTTGTCCAAAGGGATCCTGTCCCTGCAAATTCCATAACATACTTTTCAAATGGCAAAAGAGCAGCTTCTCTCTCTCTCACTCACTGTCTCGCTGTCTATTTCCAAAAATATAATAGGATTGTCAAGAATGGAATATGAATCTTCTGTCTGAGTTCCCAATGATGACAGAAATGATAGTAGTTAGTTTGTCTTAAATTCACTCTTTCATTGAATTACATTTTTAATTTAGAGGTTTTAAAAAACCATGCCTTTATATGTGTGTAGGCCTAATATAATTAAATCGAAGTTTCCCAAGATGTAATACACTGTAGTTGAGATCCTGTTACTGATAAGGACTTGTTTACTCACATGTAGGTTATGGAATTTTAGTGTTTATCAAGCAATTTGGAGCTTATATCACTACAGTGGCAGAAAAGATGCAAGACATATGGGAGAGTGTAAGAGAGTGAGATAGTATGTACTAACCGTCAAAATGATTTGTTGCTTGATTTGATTGCTTGATTTGACAGCTGTCAATCAACCCTCCCCCTCAACCCCTCCCCCCAGATATTTATTATATATTTATATATTATTATTATATTATATAAGATGTGACATATGAAAATAAAATAAAACACAATGAGGGATCCTCAAAATAGTTTTATTGACTTTAAAAAAACAATAATTTAATGGAGAAATAATCAAGTGATTAAAGTAAATAAAAGTTTTGAGTCTTAAATGAATACGTATCACCCAGTCTTTAATGTCCACTCTGCTCCCTACCAGTCATGTACTGATACTCAAACATGTGTATAGGTCTCAGTTGTGTCTCTCTCTCGCTCTCACTCACCCACTAACTCAACCATCTCACTCCCCTCCCATTGGCTGATTCTCTAAGAAGTCACACCTCATATGGGAATCCTCTTTGACACCCGCACCGGTCCTTCACTTGAGAAAAAAAAGAGTGCTGAGGATGGAGTTGAGCAAGCTGTTCTGTAAAACCCTTGAAAATAGAGTCAGAACAGTAAACGTTACCGATAAGATCAAATCTGTATATAATTTGGAAAAGCTGATGTGTGTAGTACATGAGTCTAACAGTCAGTGGAGTTCCCTAGTATCAGAAGCCAATAATGCATGTTATCCTTTACATATAATATGTTTGAAAACCCTGATGAATGTAAAAATGGGCATCTAATATGTATATTCACCTGTGTAATAGATGTATGTGTTTTGGAACTAAGTAAAGATGAAAAGGTTGATGCATATAAAACCTTTGATTACATGCTTTAATTTTTAGTTGAATGTAACATAAACATAACCTCTTTTGCTGAAAAGATGCTAATAAAACCATAATCCATTCTAGCACTCTCTTCATTGTGTTTCAATCATTTCGCCATGACTGATCATCTGATGAAAAATATTTACTATACTTCCTCAAACCCCGGATCCTATAGAGGGGTCGAGAGTCTGCAAAAGTCCCTGGTGGGTACGAGCATGGGTATGGATTAATATTTTTCTGTTTCTGAATGTCTAAGGAGACACCTTCCCGAATATATATTATGGGATTTCAATGGGGAAAATATAGATGGGATCTTTTATGAACAGGAGTTGCAAAAGATTCTAGTGGGAAAAGACAAAGCCATTAAAATAGAAAAGATTCTAACTGAAAAAACTAGGAACCGAAAAAAGATGTGCTTGATCAAGTGGGTTGGGTGGCCCGATAAATTTAACTCCTGAATTTCAGCCGAGGACGTCCTTAACATGGTGAAAGGTTAAAGGGGGGGTGCTAAAATCAAAATGAAATTATAATCTAATCACCAGGGAAGAGAGCGGATTCTACCTGACTCTACCGTGCAATGCCTCTAAAGACATTTAATAAGATTTTTTTAAGCTTATAGAGTTGGTGGGGGGGTGCGAGGTCACACTCACTGAGGTGCAATACCCTTACACATGGTACTCACTGAAGGAGTCAGACATGGAAAGTGTCTTTTTTGTTAAACTCTGCAGAAGGAGAAAATGGTGTGGTATTTACATGTTTTTTAAACCATGGGTATTATAATAGTATAGAACATCTGGTTAAGGAAATGAATAAGGAGATAAAAAGTTTAGATCTTGATCTAAAAATAGAAGACCAACCCATGAAAAACAAAATTCATCTGATGACTAACAAACCCTATTGGCTTTGGACTCAAGGAAACCTTTCACACATTCTGGGGATGGATCTTAAACCTGTGTGAGGGTAAAATGCTTAATGCTTGTTTGAAAGAGGAAGTAAGAAATATATGACCTTTGCCCTTGTCTTGACCAGTCTGCAAGAAAGGTGAATAGAGAAGTGATGGAGTATGACAGTTATTGCTTAGCTGTTGCTTGGCAGGGGTGCAGCAGCATGGAGTAACAACTTGTTTTTAGCAGGAAAGAATGTTCAAGGAAGGTTGAGATGCCTGGCACCTGGAGTCACAAGATTAGCGCATGAGACAACAACAGGGAATGATGGGGGTATATGAATTCATGGGAGATATAAGTTTGAGGCTTCCCTCCCTGAGTGCATAAAGGACAGAACCAATAAAGCTTGCTCAACTGCACATCTGGCTCCAGTCCAATTGATTTTTCCTACACAGGAGAGAGAGGCACCTTTACCCGCCAACATTCACCTGGGGTTTTACACCATGTTCGTATATACGGATATTATACAATATCAGAGAGTAGGGGACAGTTTTGTTCCTTTGCTAGGATGTGTACATATAACTAGGGAGAACAACGAAATCAGCACTTTAACGTACGACAAGCCACATTGCGTACCTGTTAGCAAATCTCTCATAAATGACATTACCATTGAGGTGAAATCTGATCAAAACATTCATATACCCTTTCTGTACAGGAAATTTGTGGCAGAACTTCACTTTAGACCCACAAAACACACATTTTGTATCAGATTAAATAAATAAATAAATAAATATAAATATATATATATATATATATATATATATATATATATATATATATATATATATATATATATATATATATATATATATAAAAAATTAAAATTTATTTATTTATTTTTTTTATGATCGGCGCAAGTTACGTGAATCCTCAGGTCTACGTGGACTATTACAAGCACCAGGCGGGGAATGGACTTCCCGGGCTTGCAGGAACCCAGATGATGTATGGTTCCAGGCTCGGTGGTTTATTCAAAGCACTATATAGGATGGCTGTACCCATTATTAAAAGAGGTATCTCTATAGCAAAACGTCATTTAAAATCTGCCACAAAAGGGCTTGTAAGTGATATGGTAAGTAACATAGTCACACGTAAAACGCACGCGCAAGAAGGGTCAGGACTAGCGGCTATTGCTTACAAGAATGTCAGACATCCTCCGGGAAGTAAATAAAAAATGCAAGATCACCAAGAGTAAGGTCAGAGTGAAAAAGAACAGACAAAGAAGCAACAAGCGTTCTTCGTCCTCTTCCTCTAACAAACGAAGAAAACAGAACACATTCTAACGCTATGGCCTTCCTGCATAGTCTATCGACTGAGTGCACCAAGTCGGAACTAGACATTTTCATATTACCTTACACCCAAGCAAATATGGAAACGTACATATACGTCGAAGTCCCACCGCTTTCAGCCATTACCGACAATTCTCCGATCGAATTTTACGTGGTAGGCAATGGTGATGATTACCTGGACTTGAATAACACAGTTTTGCATCCAAGATGTAAAATCACAAACCTCGACGGGAGTAACATTGCTAACGATGCTAAGGTCGGCGTGGAAAACTATCCTATAGCGTCTCCATTTCCACAAATTGATGTTTAATTGGGTCACCGTGCCATCAGCCAAGCGAGTAACACGTACCCCTACAGAGCCGTCATCGAATGTCTTTTGGATTATAGTACGGACACCCTGGAAACAGTTTTCTGCCAGATTGTTTTACAAAGACACGTCAGGGCGTAACCTCGGACTCAGGACCAGAGCCACTTTCAGCGCCGAAAGTAAAACCTTTGACTTGATCGGTCACATACCCTCTGACATATTTTTTCAGGATAAAGTTTTAATGAACGGCGTTGATATGAAAATTAAAATGATGTGGAGTAAAGATGAGTTTTGTCTAATGAAAGAAGGAGCCGGGGATTACGTTCTAAAAATAATCACGGCTTCCCTGTTTGTGAAAAAAGTAACCGTTTCACCAGCTGTCAAATTAGTTCACGCACAAGCCCTTTTAAGAGCCACCGCCAAATACCCCATCGACAGAGTTTGCACGAAAACCTTCAGTTTGCCATCCGGGAGTCGTGTGTGCACCCAAGAAAACCTCTTCCTCGGACCGCTCCCTAAAACTCTCATTACCGGGATGGTTGACAATGAGGCTTACAGCGGAGCGTACCATAAAAATCCTTTTAATTTTAAACACTACCAACACAGAGTTTATCGCTCTCTACGTCAACGGAACGCAGCATCCTGCAAAACCGTATCAACCCAATTTTCAGTCCGGGAACGTGGTCCGTGAATATTATTCATTATTTATAGTTTCAGGAAAACATCTTAAAGATCAGGCTATGTCCACCAATCGGCAAGAATACGCTGCTGGATATACCCTTATAGCTTTTAATCCTTTCCCAGATGATGATTGCGGGCAGCATTTGTCGTTAAAAAGGTCGGGTGATACGAGACTGCAACTCAGATTTGAAGACCCGCTCCCAAGAACCATAAATCTCGTTATCTACTCCAATTTTGACAGTATTTTGGAAATGAACAATCGCCGCAACATACTCATCGATTATCAATAAAATAACATGGGCACCAGAGAGCTCACAAAGGTAATGAGAAGCCGTCGTGATCTGGAGAGGATCTTTTGCGACGTGGTTCCGTGCGAATAGCAGCCAGGGTTAAGATGAGATGATTCTCTGCTCTGTACATAGTGAACACTTACCCAAATCACATGCTTGGGGAACACTAGTTAGCCCTGCATCTCAACAACGAAACCTCAGGAGATTTTTTCTATTCATACGGAAACCCACCAAACTATGAACTTTTCCCTCATTTTATTTATTCATTTATTAAAAAACTGTAAACAAATAAAACATAACTCTAAACAAGTTCAGAGTTTTGATTCTGTTTGTTGCAGACAACATAGTGCATTTTTTGTATCACAGGGCTAAAGGATGATCTTTTAATCAGATTATATCGATGTATACCGATGATTTAAAACGTAACGATAAAGGGCTAGTATCTTATGTGAAAAACATATATCCTAGAATAAACAAGAACTGTACCCTTAATTGTATGAAATCAGCTAATACCTATGAATAGTTTAATTTACGGCTTTAACTTGTGTGAAATAACAGACACGTGATACGTAAATTGTCTTTTGTAATTATATTTTATTATTTAATAAAGATTTTCGTTACAATAATATTCATTAATGTTTTCGTATTTAATCAAATGTCAACCAAGAGGAAAGGGGTTTAGAAACAGAAGGTCTGAGAAAAGAATAAGAATCGTCGCTATCAGGTGACGAGGGAGTAGCGGGTGAAACAACCGGTGAATACAATGATTTAGATTTTTTAATGTCTGACAGTTTTCAACGAACACCGTCATTAGGAATGGTTGAATAGGGAATATTTAATTTGACTACGGCATGCAGCATTTTGTACCACCCTAAAGGTCGCTGGTCATCAGATATCTTTTGCGTCACAGTTAAGTTTTTAATCAAGTCCAACATATACGATCCTTTAACGGTTATTCCTTTGAAAATAAACTCTCCTTCATCGTTCCACGATGCTACATCACCGGATTTTGCAATTTTGTCCATAATGTAGGAAGTATTTTTTCTAGCTCTTGTAGGATCATTACCTATAATCTCGTTAGCGATTTCATCCTCACTCATTCGACTGGCTTCTTCATTTACACCGGCTTATTTTCAGGTTCGGAGTGGAGGGATAGGGTCACTCGAGCCGTTTCTTCTTCTCCGCTTTTAACTAGGTTTAAAAATCTTTGCAACGCCGAAGTGTAAAGTTTAGCCTTTTCACAAGGGTCCAAGTTAGACCTGTTTAAAATGTGCGCATCACTTCGGCTAGGTTGTTTTCCACGGTCTGTCTTAAATTTGTTTTATCGGACGCGATATTTCTAGGTTTTTCCATCTGATGATGCGGTACCAAATACATTTTCACTGCAGTATCCATTTTAATTTTTGCGCGATGCTATCAAACTGCTTATAAAGGGTACGGCTACACTAACCAAGGGTAAGAGGAAACCTCCAGACTGATTAATAGCTTTTCTCTTTGTATCTACAGACGATCTTTTATTAGCAAACAGTTTTATCCACTTTTTTTGCCTTTTCAAAAGCCGATACTGGTGAGCCATCAGAGGGATGTTACCGCGGAGTAGGTTAAAAGTCAATTTGCAAATGGAAAGTAGGAGATCCGGTGACACCTTGTGTAATATAACCTTCCTCTGCCGGGGGGATGACTTATAAAGGATATTCAGCATCATTTGATTTTAGTTGTGTAGACTTTTTTTTTCAATATTTTAAAGCTTTTTTCTTAGGAACGTACACCGCAGGGCTCTCCCAGGAAAACGCGCTTGACCTAAGATGAAGCTCTTCTGGCGTTTGAGCTTTCAAGTCTACAAATAAATACCCGTTAGGTCTAGAGGTGGCGTCTCGAAAACATTCAACAAAATATTTGGCATTACCCGGATACATCTGACGAGCCAATACGCTGACCTGTGATTTGTCTCTGGGGTTCTTAAATAAAATCATGTAGTTTGTGTTCAGGTTGATAGTTCTGCTGGTCTTTCCCTGGAAAAACAGATTCTGTACCAAATACAATACACTCAGGTTCCTGTGATGAGTATATTTTGTAATAGCTTTTTCTACTTCTTCCTTCTTACTGGCGTTATTCATCAAATCGTTTAGAATTAGAAGGTTAGTCTTGCTGAGGGGAAACAGTTCATCATCACACAAAGATTCTGGTATTCCCTGAACAAAATTAATGTTTATTTTGTGAATGCACTGCAGTGTCTGAATTTTATTAAGACTGTTCTAGCGAACGTCTCCAAAGGTTTCTGAGGCTTTACTTAAAGGGTGTGACGTGCATGATAGAAAGCACGTATCACATCCGTGATAAAAGCAGCCGAGAAACTCGAACGCTTTGCGCGTTTTACCATCATCAATGTAACCATCTACAAAATAATTTCCAATAATTTCCAATCCAATTTCCATTGTTAAGTACATGTTGAATGGGTATGTTCTGTTTGAGATGTACTCGAGCCATTGAATAGATGGTGTCAATAAAGATTTCTGACAGTTGATGTAATTATCTAGGGGAGGGATGGCCAAAGTGTTTTCTGGCAGGAACATGGTGTGGAATATTTTCATGCATATGGGTGCTATGGTAATCGACTTGAACGGCTCAATGCCTGTGTCTCTCAGAATCTTAATCCTGAAAAATGTACACCCTGTTTTCAAAATTTTATATCGTTACAGCAATATACTTTAATCTCTTTTCTGAAGTCAAAGACTTTATCACTGACCGTTTTATACCAATCAAAGAAATCCTGCCTCTCTTTGGGTTTCATTGTATCCACACCGTAAAACTCAGGCTGAGGATACAACTCCACATAGTTCTGATTCTCTAGGGTGTTGTAGAAGTGGGGGAATGTTCCTTTTTTAGCGTCTGTAAACCCCATGGCTTTTGGAATGGCGCTGAGTTTCATAGGTAGGAATGAGAGACTGTCTATGAATCTCTGTTCATAAGCGGTGTCTTCAAAGCACAAACTTTTCCCCCTTGTGCTATGATAGTAGGAGTAACCCCTTCTTTCACCAGATAATTCAACAAAAGATAGGAATCATAACCCCTTGCATTATGTGCTACAAATGTGTATCCTTCGAATTTTCTATGACAGAACATTTTAAAAAACCCATCCCCTTCAGCCGTCCACACACCCTCATTAAACCCCATGCAGCATATAAAATTAGCTATATGTACACCTGTTTCCTGTCTGGACTCTATATCATAAAATATGTAATGTTCGTCCGCCATCTCTACCTGTAGCAGTTGTATGAAACATTCGTGATTGACCTCTGATTCTGTTTTTTCCTTACAAACTTTGCACCGAGGCTGAGCACATTTATGTTCTTTTCTACCTGTGCTAAAGGAGCTCAGATGTTCTACCATTCCACATTTGGAGCAATAGAATCCTATTTTGCATAACGAATATGTATCATCCAACAAGGTTCGCATCTCTTCTTTGTGTTTTTCGTAGCAGTTATCTGACCTACACAATCTTAGACAATCTGAACACTGTAACGTATTCTGAGTATAAGTATAACATTCAGGATCAAGACATACTTTACAGTAATACTCGCATTTGTGTTTTCTCATACTTGTGAACCCTTTGTAACAAAAACGACAGACGTAATGAAACCCGAGAAGACCCTCAATATTTTCAACACTGTAGTAATGGTTGTTGTGTAAGAATAAGAAAATGGTATTCTCATGGGGTGTCCTGCTAGTTTCCAAAAAAGAGTAGCCACTTTTGTTGAACGTCTGATACAACACAACTATTTCACAATTCAATAACTTCTCAAATCGGTTTACAGTGCATCCAGAAAGTTTTCACAGAGCTTCACTTTTTCAATTCACAATACAAATACAATTTACAATTCGATAACTTCTCAAATCGATTTATATCATTAAAACTACCATTATCAGACACCCTACACCCCGCTGCATTTGATTAGCAACATTTTCAATGTATTGGGGTGTTTCCTGAGGATTCAAAAGCTGTGTGACGCATAAGGCAAAGCATAGATTGTTGACAGTGTTGTAAAAAACATTCAGATGTCTCATCTTCTTTCGGAAAATGTCTGATATGAAGAGGTGTGCTATTTTACTCTTAACACCGCCTTTGGTGGGGGGGGGGTGTACTATCTGAATCACCAGTTCCATTCTATCACTTGCCAGGATCTCAAGATTGCTCTGCATAGCTTTCTCGAGCATGGTTAGAAAAGAGTCTAGTTCCATGGCTCCGTTATTCAACTCTAGTTGTGATGAAACATTCAGATTATGACCTTGAACTAGAAAATTTACAGCATCTCTCGGACCAGCTATTTCATTAATGGTATCCATCATGCCATTTATAACCTCTAGAACGTAATTGTAAAATTCTGCAAAACTGTTAACGTTACCCAGTGAGGCCAAATGAACCCTCCTTCTAATTTCTGTGTTATTGAACTTTTCTCTACAAATTATTCTAATGTTAGGATCTACTCCATACCCCGTTTGTTCTGTTTCCATACGGTTTTCAGCAATATCCAAAGGGCGAAATTCTACATCAGTTTCATATGTTCTAGGACTCTGTTCTTCATTATCAAAACTGGTGGAAGAATTCTGTGAGCCTGGCTGTTGAGTACATTCACCACTTAAGAGCCTCTCATTTAATGCAGCCAAGCATTGATTCAGTTCATAGAAAATGTCGTTTTAACTAACCTGTATATTTTCAGGACACTGCACTTCATATTCATTTTAACTAAGGGATTCTGACATTAAAGCTAGACTTTCATTCAACTGATTCACAGCATATAGTACATAATGGTTCAAAGAATCTTGTTGGCTTAGACTATTTTATAAATTTATGAAGCTTTGATTAAGCTTAGAAAATGTCAGTTTGACTAAAACCCCCTGTGATATCTGATTTTTTTTAAGCATTACCTAGTTGGTTATTATTTGGATGTTTCTGAGCCATAGTATGATGCCGTATATTCAGTATGCATGTGTAACAGTAATATTCCTTCTGATGGTTTATAAATCTCAACACGTCATACAATGCAGAACCAAACCCACACCCCGGACCATATACAGGCGTGGAGATCAATTTAGCAAATGCTCGATCCAGAAGTTCTTTTTCATAACATAGGTCAGTCAACGTATGCCCCCCTTGTGAAAGATCATCAGGAGGTGTTGCTGCCACCGCTGTTGCTTCTCCTACTTCCGATTGCAGTGTCTGATCCTGGTACGACGTGTCACTGTTGACTAAACACAATTGATAACAGCTTTAGGAATTGAGTGGAAAAAATATGAATTATTTTCAGTAATTAGTTAGAATTCTTTATCAGATCACTCACATGATTGTGGAGGCACTCTTAAATCAGCCTCCCAGTCAAATAGACTCAACTCT
This sequence comes from Electrophorus electricus, assembly GCF_041902795.1. Lineage (NCBI taxonomy): Eukaryota > Metazoa > Chordata > Actinopteri > Gymnotiformes > Gymnotidae > Electrophorus > Electrophorus electricus. The sequence continues at coordinate 29,782,866 of NC_137500.1, forward strand.
TGATCCCCGTTGTCCGAGCCATCTTAGAAGAAAAAAAAAAGATTCAATTATTCTAGTATAAATATGATTAATAATCATGCTTTTAAAATTTTACTTATGCGGTGATGGTGGCTTACAGGTTAATGGTTGAATAGCTTGAATAGGCTTAGAGTTATATAGACGTATGTTATAAGCCACAGTGACCTCTGCATACGTTTCTATAGACGTTGCCAGTTGTATGAGGTCCCCTGAAAAAATTGTGAGCTCAACCGGAACGCTCAATGAATAGTGGATGACGGTAGAGGGATTCACCCCTTCTGCCTCTGTGTGACAAATTAATGCACTGCATAAACCTTTAGACAAAATGCTGTCTTTTAACATATGTTAGACTCACTCTAGAATGGATTACCTTGTATCAACTTTAGACTCACTCTAGAATGGATTACCTTGTATCAACTCATTCAGTATATGAACTGTTTCATCATCATGTGTCCTTATATCTGCTGATAAATAATTTTTAAAAATTAACATGATAAATAAAATACATAAAATTAAAATGTAAAAAAGTTAATAAATAAGAAATTACCTTGATCAGCAATTCTCTCCATAGATTCAAGGAACCCGTGATCATCTGAACCTACGGAATTAAATAGAACAGAATTATAGACCGTGAGCAGAAAAGATCATCATGATGGTATCCTTTATACCAAAACAAATAGATGTTATGTCATTTAATGCTTAATTTAAGTAAATAGAATTACCTACTTCGAAGTTAAAGTTTTTCTATATAGCTAGCCATGAGAATAAGAATAGCCATCAATCAAAAGAGTTTTAGTGGATCAAAATGTTTCACGTACTCTAAAACACAATGGTCATATTACATAATGATCAATAATCATCAGAATAAAGACAATATCCTTTCCTAGCTAGCTCACAAAAAGAATATTTACAATAGCTTGTTTAAAATATGTAATGATTGTTTGATAAAATACAATTAAGTTACACAACTGGTAGAGATATCCAATCAGCTAATTCATAAAATACCTTCGTGAAAAAACATTACTATTTTCCCCTAGTTTAGCTAATATGTGGCGGTGAAAAAAAGATGACTGACCAACGTATTCATTTCCTGTTATGATTATTAATTTTCAGATCCTGACAGCGTAGGCCTTGTAGGTTTTATCTAGACCTGAATTTAATTACTATGTTAGGACCCAACAAGTTAAATCATACAATGCGTGATAAAATATTTCAACCATTAGCTAAATTAATAGCTAAATACATGTCAGCCTTTTTAGTAACTAATATAAGTTAGAACATGAATGGATAAATAGAACGTACCTGTTGATAACAGATGAGCCATGTTCATGTTCGTTTGGAGGTCTTGGCAAATGTTTTCAGATGTATTGCTTACAATTACGACTGTGAACTAAAGGAGTGGAGTACCATAAAACACGTCTTAAGAAAGAATGGTCGGCGGGAAAAAGAGATGGTTTTCAGACAAAAGCTGTAAATTACAATCCACCCCTCCCCAACACCACTCTCCGATGTGTAATGCACTGAAAAGTGTTAAGGGCTCAATATGTGAAAACGGACAAGAACCTTGTGTGATAAAACGTATAGAGAAAACACATTTGTTTAGAGATCACAGAAAAAATAAATAAAAGGAAACTTTATAATGTTTTGTGAAAAATTTACTTATTGCCGTTTGAGTACATATGGCAGAAAAGATGTGAGGAGGTGTGTGTGTGTGTGTGAGAGAGAGAGAGAGCGTGTCAGTGATCCCTGACTGCAGAGTGTGTGTCAGAAAGGATCCTGAACAGACAGAGAAAGTGGTGAAAAACTAGTGTAGTAGAAGACTGAAAGCTTTAATTTTCTTTAATCATGACAATATTTCTCAATTAAAGAAACCTCTTATACACAGGTCTGGTTCGTGGGGTAGAAGGCAAAAAAAGGCAGCAAAATTGTAACTTTCTGGTGATCAATATTCGGAATTGGGAACAAGATGGATGTGGTGTGTGTGTGTGTGTGTGTGTGTGTGTGTGTGTGTGTGTGTGTGTGTGTGTGTGTGTGTGTGAATTGGTATGTCCCTCTGGTTGGGTGCCCCATGCACTTTGACAGTGTGGTTAGGGGTTAACAAGCTGGGAGGCACGTAGGCCTGGTCTTCACTGCTGTTGCTTTATTGTTGGTCAATTATTGTTACTCCATTTAACGATGAAGGTGGGCTTACACATCTGTTAGGACAGTTTTGGTACTAAAGCAAGAGAATCTTTATTCTAAATCAACGGTTTACACGATGCACGGTGTTTAGTTCGTATTACTCAGCCAAAAATCTTTTACATTTTTAGGTTCCAATGAACAGTTCCTTACAAGAAGAGGAAACCGTAATGCTTTCTTTAGTCTTTTTGAGAAAGGTATGACAGTGTGCTACTGAGTGTTTTGTTTCAGTTATGGCTCAACGGATTATGTACTGTGTTTTTCAATAAGACATAATAAGAACACTTTGTGCCAAAGTATAAGTGGAAGCTTTAGCTATATTCTGTTCTCTTCAAATTAAGTGCAGTTGCAACTAATGTGCAACAGCACTGCGCATTGTGTTCTTTGTTTCTGATGACTCATTCAAGTCTTATTCAATTCAAACAATGTTGAGGGAAGTGGTGAACTATACATTTTTTCATTTTTAGTTTTTATCCTTCAAGTTTCAGAACAGAAATTCTTCATCAGATCTCTTATACCAGATCTTAAAAGCAATTTTCAATCAAAAATATTTTTACATATATAAAAAGCAATAATATATATATATATGTGTGTGTGTGTGTGTGTGTGTATAACACATGCTCATGTACAGTGGAAGAATCACTGTAGGCTCACTTTTTGCTGAGAGAGATTGCCATTGATGTAACTGTGATCCACACTGACATGCTGCGAAGCTTTGTTTTTTATGTTTAGTGTGTTGCTACCTTGAGTATATATTTAACTGTATATATTGAGTATATATTTAACTGTATACTGCCAATCCAGTCTGTGATAACAGCTTGCTACTCATTGTTGTCATCTTTCAACCAAACCTCATAAACTTAACTTTTGTCTTAATGTTTAAATATTTTCATTAAATATTGTATTTGTATTTATATAAGGTAAGTGTTCCCTGAGGCAGAAAATAGGTTTATCCATTTATCTATCCATTCAGTACTTCACATAATCCACTCTGCTGTGAACAGTCTCTCAAATGTCAATTTGCTATTTACCCTGTTTTTAATTTTGCACAAATGCACTATAAATACAGACTATGAAATAAATGTTTGAGTCTTTTTTGTTCAGTTTTGTCATTATGCATTACATATATGAAATTATGAACGCATGATGAATGATGAACACATACAAAATATAATGCATACCTTTGTACCACATCTTTGTAACTCTATGAATGTAAATGTACCTTTGCTTTCGCTTCTGGTTTGTCACGTTTTCTCGGAAAGATTATCGCTGTCTAGTACACGAATGACTTGTCAGGAAGTGCTCCCACCACAAGTAGTGTGTTACGGCCCGCCGGGGGAATCATATGTGTACTGTTTTGTGAACACCTGCGGGGTTAGCAGGCGCATGTGCTGGTTTAATGGCGCAGTTGTTTTTGTGTGTTTACAGGAGCATCACGTCGCGGGGAGCGTATTGGACTGCCCCGAGAGAGGCAGGGATTCTGCCTTTCTCCTTCGGTCAGAGAGGTCTCCCTGGCTGGCGGTTCCTGGCCTGCCTTGTGTTGGGTGGGCACCGGGCATGGCCATGCGGTGTCTGTTTGTGTGCACGGCAGCCTGGGATTGGCTGTCCCAGAATAGGACGCTCCGGAAGCCGTGCCCCTTGGGAGGGAGTACTGTCACGGAGTGCTCCGCCCCCCACAAGTCACGTGGTTTGGCCCGCCGAATGCAGGGGGAGTCATATGTGTAGTGTTTTGTAATCACGCCCCCCGGGATTGCACACACGTGCACAGTTTTTAATGTTACGTGTTAGTTTGTCTATTTAAACCCCTATCCATGTGTGCAACCTTGTTGGTTATTGTAATTATGTAGCAAGGTCGCTACTTATGTGTTAAGGTCGATCTATGTAAACATCGCGGTAGCCGTAACGTGTCTGTGTACTCACCATTAATGTGCATGGGTTCTTCGTTGAATGTTAATGTGTAATTATGTTCACCATAGATGTCTTATGTGAGTGCCGCATATGTTGTCTGCGTTTAATGTTAGTGAACATTAATTTGTTATGTTTACAGCCTTACTCCAAAATGGATAAAATTCATTTTTTCCTTTGAAATTCTACACACAATACCCCATAATGACAAAGTGAAAAAAAGTTTGGTTGAATTTGTTGCAAATTTATTAAAAATAAAAAACTAAAAAAATAACATGTACATAAGTATTCACAGCCTTTGCCATGAAACTCAAAATTGAGCTCAGGTGCATTCTGTTTCCACTTCAGTTGTTTGGACAACTTGATTGGGGTCCACCTGTGGTAAATCTAGTTGATTGGACATGATTTGGAAAGGCACACACCTGTCTATATAAGGTCCTATTGTTGACTGTACATGTCAGAGCACAAACCAAGCCATGAAGTCCAAGGAATTGTCTGTAGACCTCTGAGACAGGATTGTATCGAGGCACAAATTGGGGGAAGGGTACAGAAAAACTTCTGCATCATTGAAGGTCCCAGTGAGCACAGTGGCTGCCATCATCTGTAAATGGAAGAAGTCTGGAACCACCAGGACTCTTCCTAGAGCTGGCCGCCCAGCCAATCTGAGAGATCGGGGTAAAAGGGCCTTAGTCAGGGAGGTGACCAAGAACCCAATGGTCACTCTGACAGAGCTTCAGTGTTGCTCTGTGGAGAGAGGAGAACCATTTCTGTAGCACTCCACCAATCAGGCCTGTATGGTAGAGTGGCCAGAGGGAAGCCAGTCCTCAGTAAAAGACGCACGACAGCCCACTTGGAGTTTGCCAAAAGGCACCTGAAAGACTCCCAGACCATGAGAAAATTCTCTGGTCTGATGAAACAAAGATTGAACTCTTTGGTCTGAATACCAAGCGTCATGTCTGGAGGAAACCAGGCACTCATCACCTGGCCAATACCATCTCTACAGTGAAGCATGGTGGTGGCAGCATCATGCTGTGGGGTTGTTTTTCAGCAGCAGGACCTGGGAGACTAGCCAGGGTCGAGGGAAAGATGAATGTAGCAATGTACAGAGACATCCTTGAAGAAAACCTGCTCCAGAGCGCTCTGGACCTCAGACTGGGGCGAAGGTTCATCTTCCAACAGGACAACAACCCTAAGCACACAGCTAAGATAAAAAAGGAGTGGCATCAGGACAACTCTGTGAATGCTCTTGAGTGGCCCAGCCAGAGCCCAGACTTGAACCCGATTGAACATCTCTGGAGAGATCTGAAAATGGCTGTGCCCCGATACTCCCCATCCAACTTGATGGAGTTTGAGAGGTTCTGCAAAGAAGAATAGGAGAAACTGGTGTACCAAGCTTGTAGCATCATACTTAAAAAGACTTAAGGCTGTAATTGCTGCCAAAGGTGCTTCAACAAGGTATTGAGCAAAGGCTGTGAATACTTATGTACATGTGATTTTTTTGGTTTTTTATTTTTATTAAATTTGCAACAATTCCAAACAAACTTTTTCCACTTTGTCAGTATGGGTATTGTGTGTAACCTTTTGAGGGGAAAAAATGAATTGAATCCATTTTGGAATAAGGCTGTAACATAACAAAATGTGGAAAAAGTGAAGCGCTGTGAATACTTTCCAGATGCTCTGTAAACCGATTTGAGAAGTTATTGAATTGTGAAATAGTTGTGTTGTATCAGACGTTCAGCAAAAGTGGCTACTCTTTTTTTGAAATTAGCAGGACAGCCCATGAGATTTATAAATCATCAGAAGTAATATTACTGTTACACATGCATACTGGATATACGGCATCATACTATGGCTCAGAAACATCCAAATAATAACCAACTAGGTAATGCTTAAAAAAAATCAGATATCACAGGGGGTTTTAGTCAAACTGACATTTTCTAAGCTTAATCAAAGCTTCATAAATTTATAAAATAGTCTAAGCCAACAAGATTCTTTGAACCATTATGTACTATATGCTGTGAATCAGTTGAATGAAAGTCTAGCTTTAATGTCAGAATCCCTTAGTTAAAATGAATATGAAGTGCAGTGTCCTGAAAATATACAGGTTAGTTAAAACGACATTTTCTATGAACTGAATCAATGCTTGGCTGCATTAAATGAGAGGCTCTTAAGTGGTGAATGTACTCAACAGCCAGGCTCACAGAATTCTTCCACCAGTTTTGATAATGAAGAACAGAGTCCTAGAACATATGAAACTGATGTAGAATTTCGCCCTTTGGATATTGCTGAAAACCGTATGGAAACAGAACAAACGGGGTATGGAGTAGATCCTAACATTAGAATAATTTGTAGAGAAAAGTTCAATAACACAGAAATTAGAAGGAGGGTTCATTTGGCCTCACTGGGTAACGTTAACAGTTTTGCAGAATTTTACAATTACGTTCTAGAGGTTATAAATGGCATGATGGATACCATTAATGAAATAGCTGGTCCGAGAGATGCTGTAAATTTTCTAGTTCAAGGTCATAATCTGAATGTTTCATCACAACTAGAGTTGAATAACGGAGCCATGGAACTAGACTCTTTTCTAACCATGCTCGAGAAAGCTATGCAGAGCAATCTTGAGATCCTGGCAAGTGATAGAATGGAACTGGTGATTCAGATAGTACACCCCCCCCCCACCAAAGGCGGTGTTAAGAGTAAAATAGCACACCTCTTCATATCAGACATTTTCCGAAAGAAGATGAGACATCTGAATGTTTTTTACAACACTGTCAACAATCTATGCTTTGCCTTATGCGTCACACAGCTTTTGAATCCTCAGGAAACACCCCAATACATTGAAAATGTTGCTAATCAAATGCAGCGGGGTGTAGGGTGTCTGATAATGGTAGTTTTAATGATATAAATCGATTTGAGAAGTTATCGAATTGTAAATTGTATTTGTATTGTGAATTGAAAAAGTGAAGCTCTGTGAAAACTTTCTGGATGCACTGTAAACCGATTTGAGAAGTTATTGAATTGTGAAATAGTTGTGTTGTATCAGACGTTCAACAAAAGTGGCTACTCTTTTTTGGAAACTAGCAGGACACCCCATGAGAATACCATTTTCTTATTCTTACACAACAACCATTACTACAGTGTTGAAAATATTGAGGGTCTTCTCGGGTTTCATTACGTCTGTCGTTTTTGTTACAAAGGGTTCACAAGTATGAGAAAACACAAATGCGAGTATTACTGTAAAGTATGTCTTGATCCTGAATGTTATACTTATACTCAGAATACGTTACAGTGTTCAGATTGTCTAAGATTGTGTAGGTCAGATAACTGCTACGAAAAACACAAAGAAGAGATGCGAACCTTGTTGGATGATACATATTCGTTATGCAAAATAGGATTCTATTGCTCCAAATGTGGAATGGTAGAACATCTGAGCTCCTTTAGCACAGGTAGAAAAGAACATAAATGTGCTCAGCCTCGGTGCAAAGTTTGTAAGGAAAAAACAGAATCAGAGGTCAATCACGAATGTTTCATACAACTGCTACAGGTAGAGATGGCGGACGAACATTACATATTTTATGATATAGAGTCCAGACAGGAAACAGGTGTACATATAGCTAATTTTATATGCTGCATGGGGTTTAATGAGGGTGTGTGGACGGCTGAAGGGGATGGGTTTTTTAAAATGTTCTGTCATAGAAAATTCGAAGGATACACATTTGTAGCACATAATGCAAGGGGTTATGATTCCTATCTTTTGTTGAATTATCTGGTGAAAGAAGGGGTTACTCCTACTATCATAGCACAAGGGGGAAAAGTTTGTGCTTTGAAGACACCGCTTATGAACAGAGATTCATAGACAGTCTCTCATTCCTACCTATGAAACTCAGCGCCATTCCAAAAGCCATGGGGTTTACAGACGCTAAAAAAGGAACATTCCCCCACTTCTACAACACCCTAGAGAATCAGAACTATGTGGAGTTGTATCCTCAGCCTGAGTTTTACGGTGTGGATACAATGAAACCCAAAGAGAGGCAGGATTTCTTTGATTGGTATAAAACGGTCAGTGATAAAGTCTTTGACTTCAGAAAAGAGATTAAAGTATATTGCTGTAACGATATAAAATTTTGAAAACAGGGTGTACATTTTTCAGGATTAAGATTCTGAGAGACACAGGCATTGAGCCGTTCAAGTCGATTACCATAGCACCCATATGCATGAAAATATTCCACACCATGTTCCTGCCAGAAAACACTTTGGCCATCCCTCCCCTAGATAATTACATCAACTGTCAGAAATCTTTATTGACACCATCTATTCAATGGCTCGAGTACATCTCAAACAGAACATACCCATTCAACATGTACTTAACAATGGAAATTGGATTGGAAATTATTGGAAATTATTTTGTAGATGGTTACTTTGATGATGGTAAAACGCGCAAAGCGTTCGAGTTTCTCGGCTGCTTTTATCACAGATGTGATACGTGCTTTCCATCATGCACGCCATACCCTTTAAATAAAGCCTCAGAAACTTTCGGAGACGTTCGTCAGGAAAGTCTTAATAAAATTCAGACACTGCAGTGCATTCACAAATTGTCTGTCACCATCATATGGGAACATGAATGGAATGACATGAAAAATGAATGATGAAGATGTAAAAAAGTTTCTCAAAACCTTTGACTTTCCAGAGCGCTTAAATCCTCGGGATGCGTTGGTTGGGGGTTGTACAAATGCCCTGCAGCTCTATTACACAGCTCAACCTGGTGAAAGAATCGATTAATATGACTTCACCTCCCTCTACCCTTATATGAATAAGGTAAAAATGTACCCCATAGGTCACCCTTTTATCCTTTATCATGACTTTGGGTCATTGGAAAACTACTTCGGCATCATCAAGGTAAAGGTTTTACCTCCCAGGGGGTTGTGGGCCCCTGTTCTTATGAACAAATATGAGGAGAATGAAGGGGTTAAGCTAGAGGAAGAGAAAATTTCAGTCAACCTGGCCAAGAGGTCCGTAGCTAAACTCGTGCTGAATTCGTTGTGGGGTAAGATGTGTCAAAAATCAGACAGGTCAAACCCAGTTTTGACCCAAGATCCTGATGAGTTTTTAGAGTACATGTTCTCAAACCTGTACGATGTAAGTCATTTCTTTTCTGAACTATGCCTAGTGTTGAGTGATAGGTGACATTATGTTGCCCAGCTGATCGCATGCTGCTCAGCTTCAGCGCGATGGTCAAGTGTCTCTCATGTTCATTGGGATGGTCACATGCTGCTCAGCTTCAGTGCGATGGTCACGTGTCGCTCAGCTTCAGCAGGTTGGTCACGCATCACTCAGCTTCAGCAGGTTGATCCCATGTCACTCAGGTTCAGCAGGTTGGTCACGTGTCGCTCAGCTTCAGCAGGTTGGCCACGTGTCGCTCGGCTTCAGTAGGTTGGTCTCGTCCTGCTCAACTACATTAACTTCATTCTGCAATCTCCAATGGAGGTCTAGACAGGCACGCATGTACTAATACTTTCATTCTTACACACACATGCTCAAACCTTCTTTGCTCTTCATTTCTAGGCAGGAGTGGAATTTGCCAGAAGGTGTGAAGGCAGAGGGAAAACGATTGCATTTCCTGAAGTTGAGCTCCGACCTCAATGGTTTGTACATCTGTAAGGCAGTGAACAAGTTTGGCGAAGCAGTAGGTTCCCTCTATCGATATAAAAGTTTTCATGAAGAGTTATAACAATGCTAAGTCAAAAACAGATGTTTTCAATTTCACTAAAATGTAAAAACTTAAGGATTTCTGCCTGATCAAAACCAAATTTCTTTTAAAAAAATGGAGAACTTCAGCTAAATGATGTGTGTTAGAGGTCTGATTCATGATAAATACAATAATTTTAAATTAGCATAAAAATCATGTTCATTTCATAACCACAAACATATGCTTGGAGTTTATTAAACCGTTCCCTTATGGAAAAAAAATTTTTGTGCAGTAAATGGGCTTTTGTCCGAAGGGATCCCATCCCTGCAAATTCCACAACAAATGGCAAAAGAGCAGCTTCTTTCTCTCACTCACTGACTGTCTCTCTGTCTCTCTCCAAAAAATATAATAGCATTGTTAATAATGAGATAAGAATGAGATGTGTCGCTTCATTTGTCTTCTGTCTGGGTTCCAAATGATGACAGTAATGATAGTAGTTTGTCCTAAATTCACTCTGTTGTGTTACCTTTCATCGGATTAAATTTTAAATTTGGAGTTTTTCAGTACTGATCACATAGCATTACACAGACCCTCCTTAGCTTAAATACTCACACTCATCTGTATCCTTAAATGAGTTTTCCCATTTCTACAGTTTTAGGGCTATGGATGCTGCTGAAAAATCATTGTTTCTTATACTCTCTTCAGTACTGATCTCCTTCAACACCTCAAAACTGTACTGTGACTATCCAGTCTATCAGGAGACTAAAGACATATATTCTTAGCCACCTCCCTCAGTACTCAGCTTTACTGATCTACAAACCACCAACCATGCAGCTGAAATCTCGACTCCCCCCTTGGCTCCATAGCGATTAGAATCATCTGTTCATCATTATGCAGTCATTAGGACTTGCATTAATGGCCTCTTTGTTATTTACTTTGTTAAGCTCAGGTTCATTCTGTGTCTCAAACCTCAGTTTGCAGTAGACCCAATACCTTGTACCTCCTTGTTTTCACCTGGACATGTTATATGAGTTTAATACACAGTCATATCAGAATCACCAGGCATCACCATTGAGTGAACACTTTTACATTTGGGCTTGCGAAGCAGATGCATGGTTATGGTGGCAATGTTAACCAAGGTTCATTGTCCCTGTTGCCTCCAGTGTGTAAGGGGGAACCGTAATTGGACACTGGAGGATTAGAAAAACGTTGTGTCTCAGATGAATCCAGGTTTATCCTACAAAAAGTGAACTAACAATGGCATACATGCCACCAAATAGAGAACTGCCTCCATCACTAATGTGTCATCTCCTTGAGCTGTTAGCTCTCAGTTTCCCCCAAAACAGATATCTATGTTGTATCATCTGTGCTATAACCTGTTTATGTATCATAACATTAAACTCTGCATTGCTGTGGTTCTCTGGGACTGGAGGTATGCAGCTGTCCTCTAGATGAAAATATTTAGTAGTTTAGGAAAGCAAATCTACTGTTGTTGTTGTTGTTCTTCTTCTTCTTCTTCTTCTTCTTCTTCTTCTTCTTCTTCTTCTTTTAGATTAAGCAAGCTTTTGACCTAATTCACTGCTTGTAGTCTCCATTTCGCTTTCTTGCACATTTTGCCATAGTTTACTCACATTCTGTGCACGTGTCCACAGAATCTGTGCTAAATGGTCTAAATTTGTACTATTAGCTTTCAGTTCCCCCCAAAACAAATGCACATTTTGCCCACATCCTGTGAACCTCTACACAGAATGTTTGCTAAATGGTGTGAAGTTGTACTGCAGAAATCACAGCAAACTGATAATCAATCAGGCTGCTCAATAAGTTTAGCTCATTTGTATGAATGTGGTCACACATGCTCCTTTACTATTGTAAGGTGTCTCATTACAACTCAATCACTGTTGGCCATTATTACATTTACGGCATTTAGCAGACGCTCTTATCCATTATCCTTATCTCATTACTCTGTCACTCTTGGCCATCACTTCTCTGTCATTCTTAGGCATGCAGTATTATTTAAGGAGCTGATGATAAATAAGCTGTGAAATAATTTTAGCACCAATAATATGCTTGGAGTACTTCATAAGGAAATTGCAAAATTTCCATAAGGAAATTGCAAAATTTTTGAAACCTAACTCTCCTACCCCCTCTGTTGTGAAAATAAAAATACTACACCATCATTGCTTGCTTCACTGGCCCAAAACCCTTCATATAGGCAACATATTCTATTAAGAAATTAAAATTACCTTCTCGAGGAGGTCTAGACTTTGCAGCAGTAAAGCATTGTTTGTTAAAACATGTGGAAAAATATTTAGTTTTTTTTTTTGGAGGTGATTTCACCCATTAACGTATGCTCAAGACTGGAGGTCTGGCAAAGACTTTTATTCTCTTTTAGCAGTTTGGAAAACCAAATATGCTAACATTTTTATTTATATTGCATTTAAGTACATATATATTAAGTTATATAATCAAATATTGTTACCCAAAGACACACATTTGGCCAAGTTAAGGAAGGCTGAAACGTGACCACCACTGAACAAGACACGAGGCAAAATGTCAAGACTTAGCCAAGAAATATCTGAAGATATCAAGAGGTTTTATGGACCGATGAGACGAGAATGCCATTTTATGGACCAGATGGATGGGCCCATGGTTGGATGAGCACACAGGGCACAGAGCTGCACTGTGACTCCAGCAGGGTGGAGGTAGGGTACTACTATGGGCTGGTATTATTAAAGATGAGCTAGTTGGACTCAAAATCAACTCCCAAACCTACTGCCAGTTTTAGAAGACACTTTCTTCAAGCAGTGGTACAGGGAAAAAAAGAAGACCATGATTTTTATGCAGGACAATGCTCCATTTCATGTATCATAGTACTCCATTGTGTGGTGTGGTGGAAAAATGAGAGCACATCAAACACAGATAGCTTTCTGCATTGAGTATTAAAAAAGTTTATCGAGTTCTGTCTCCTGTATAACAGAGAAAGAGAACTGAACCCGCAGTACAGTCCCCCTCCCCTTATACACAGACAGTGGCAGTGACGCCCAAAGTGAATAGAAAAGAAGGAAAAAATGACTACAGTATATCTGCTAATCATGCTTTGGTTAGTCTGAGCATTCAAGGATTACTCTCTCTCTATGGTTAGTATAGTGTGTGCACCTGCTGGGCCAGCACAAGAAGAATGCATGTGAGCCGCTGATGTCCCTGACTCGCATGCCTATCTGCAGATTGTTATGCTGTGACTATAGAAACAGAAAGCATAGTAAATTTCCACAACATCAGCTAGCCAGTAAAGGCCTTAAAGATGAAAGAATAATGGCATGGCCCCCTTCCTCACCTATTGAGTACTTGTGGGTCCTTCTTAAATGGGAGCTTTATGGTAAAGAAAAACAGTACAGCTCCTTGAAGTGTGTCTGGGAAGCTGTGGTTGCTGCTGCACAAAATTGATTGGCAGCAGATTAAGAAACTGACCGACTCCATGAAAGGAAGGCTTATGAGTGTTATTGAAAAGATGGGTGGCTATATTGGTCACTTTTTTTGTATTGTCAGAAGTGTTTATAAATTGAGTTGTTTGTTTATTATTCTCACTTTAACAGATGAAAATAAACGAGTGAGATGGGAAATTTTCCATTTAGTTGCATAATAATTCACCAATAGTTAATATTGTCCTACGAATGCAAAAACCTCACTTTTACTTTCTTAAAAATATTCAGGTTTGAGGTCTAACAACATTTTGGATTGACTAAGAGCACTGTAGTTGTTCAATAATACAATGAATCCTCAAAAAGTACAACTTGCCTAATAATTGTCCAAATATAGATTCTACTCATCTACAGTATCTACTCAGGGTATGTTTTGCAATGGTGCACAGTATGTATGATGTGTGATGCAAGACATGTGTCTGAACCATGTCTGTTCCCTTCTAGCCTTTCTAAACAGCATATAAAATATTTTTAAAATGGTGTAAAAAAAAAAACAAAAAACAAAGCGTTTGCCCCCTTCCTGATATTTTTTGTTTGTCAGTCAAACTTAAATGTTTCAGATCATCAAACAAATTTAAATATTAGACAAAGATAACACAAGTAAACACAAAATGCAATTTTTAAGTGATATTTAATTATTAAGGGGGAAAAAACCCAAACCTACATGGCCCTGTGTGAAAAAGTGATTGTGCCCCTGTTAAAAGGTAAATTAACTGTGGTTTATCACATCTTTGGAAATCTGAGTTCAATTGCTCTAGCCACACCCAGGCCTGCTTACTATCACACCTGTTCTCAATCAAGAAATCACTTAAATAGGACCTGCCTGACAACATGAAGTAGACAAAAAAAAAAAAAATCATAATAATCCTCAAAAGTGAGACAGCATGCTGCGAGCCAAAGAAATTCAGGAACAAATTAGATAAAGTAATTGAGATCTTTCAGTCTGGAAAAGGTTATAAAAGCCATTTCTAAAAGCTTTGGGACTCCAAGTAACCACAGTGAGAGCCATTATTCACAAATGGTGAACCTTCCCAGGAATGGCCGGCAGACCAAAGTTACCCCAAGAGCACAGCAAAGACATGACTCATCCAGGAGGTCACAAAATACACCACCACAACATCCAAAGAACTGCAGGCCTCACTTAAAGTTTAGTGTTCACCATAAGAAAGAAACTGGGCAAAAATAGCCTGCAGGGCAGAGTTCCAAGATGAAAATCACTGCTGAGCAAAGAGAATAAAGGCTCGTCTCAGTTTTGCCAGAAAACATCTTGATGATCCCCAAGACATTTGGGAAAATACTCTGGACTGATGAGACAAAAATTGAACATTTTGGAAGGTGTTTGTCCCATTACATCTGGTGTAAAAGTAACACATTTATGGCATTTAGCAGACGCTCTTATCCAGAGCGACTTACAAAAGTGCTTTGTCATTTACTCATAGAATATATGCAAAGCTCAGTATAGTAGGTTAGAATTAAACATACCAATGAACTAGAATACAGGGATGAATGCTGATACCTAGAAGTGCAAAATACATAAGGTCTATCTTAAACAATGATAAGTGCTAGAGTTTGTTAAAAAGCATAAATAATGCCCTACAATAAGTACTAAATTAGTCAGTCAATAAGGGAGCAGTGTCAGTTGTCCTTTAAATATTCTGCAAATAGATGGGTCTTCAGTCTGCATTTGAAGACTGCAAGGGACTCTGCTGTCCGGACAGCATGCGGGAGTTCATTCCACCATCTTGGAGCCAGGACAGAAAATAGTCTCAATGCTTGTCGTCCATGAGACCTGAAGCAAGGTATTTCAAGCTGAGCCGTACTTGAGGTACAGATTGGGCTTTGACCACTGACCTCATGTATGAAGGGGCTGGTCCATTTTTGGCTTTGTAGGCAAGCATCAAGTTTTTAAATCTGATGCATGCAGCTACAGGGAACCAATGAAGGGAGCGCAGCAGTGGAGTAACGTGTGAACTTCGGAAGATTGAGGACTAGTCGTGCTGCTGCATTCTGGACAAGTTGTAGAGGTTTGATGGCTCTTAGAGGAAGACCAGCAAGTAGCAGTAGTCTATCTTTGAGATCACAAGAGACTGCACAGGCACCTGGGTAGCTTCCTGCGAAAGAAAGGGTAAAATCCTTCGTATGTTACAAAAGGAGGACTCTGCAAGCCCGGGTTAGATTAGAAACATGAGTTGAGAATGACAGCTGGTTGTCCAAAGTTACACCGAGGCTACGGGCAGCTTCAGATGGTGATACCACGGAGTTCTCAAAGAAAACAGTAAGGTCATGGTAAGGGTTGGGAGTACCTGGGATGAACAGAAGCTCATTTTTACTGGGATTGAGCTTCAAGTGGTGGGCTGTCATCCATAACGCGATGTCAGTCAAGCATGCCGAGATACGTATGGAGACCTGCTTGTCAGAGGGTGGAAAAGAAAGAAATTGAGTGTCAGCAGCATAGCAGTGGTAGGAGAAACCATGAGAAGATATTATAGTCACCAAGAGAACAAGTATACAAAAAGAAGAGAAAGGGGCCCAATACTAAGCCTTGTGGAACACCAGTGGAGAGTCTACACGGTTTGAATGTGGATCCTCTCCATGTCACCTAATAGGACCGTCCATCCAGATAGGACTGAAACCATCTCCAAGCAGAGCCAGGTCACACCAAGCCTGGAAAGAACAGAGAGAAGAATGTTGTGGTTCACTGTCAAAGTGGGGGGATTAAGGAGAGAGAAAAAATATATATATATATATATATATATATATATATATATATATATATATATATATATATATATATATATATATATATATATATATATAGTAAAGATCTTGCGTGGATCAGATGATTCCAATTTCTCTCTGTAGTAGGATGACTTTGCAGATGTTACTTCCAATGAGAACTTGGAAAGGAGACTTGTATGAGCTAAGATCTGAATCCATGTGAGATTTCCTCCACCTCCTCTCTGCAGTCCTTAGTTCTCTTCTGTGGCAGCAAAGTGTTTGTTAGCCAGGGGGCAGGTGGGGAGGACTTAGTGGGTCTAGAGGAGCGAGGGCACAGAAGAGTCATTGATGAGGAGTGTAGAAATGAAAGTATTTGTAACTGTATCCAAAGAGAGAGAGGATAGAGGGTCAGGATGAGGAAGGGTGGACAAAATAGTAGAAGTAAGGGAAGAGGGAGTTATGGAGCGCAGATTGCGACAGAGGAAGGAGGAACATGTTGGATAGGACTGTTTGGAAAGAGAAGGAAGGGAGAGAGAGAAGGATAGAGAAAGTGATGGTCCGAGAGGTGGAGGGGGGTGACTGATGTCCGATGTTGTGGTGGTAGAAGAGCAGGTCCAGAACATTGCCTGCTGTGTGAGTCAGAGGAGAGTTGTTGAGGGTGAGGTCAAATGCTGACAACAGCAGAAGGATGCAGGAGGAATGCAGCTTGTCTGATGGAAGGTTGAAGTCACCAAGGAGAATGAATGGATTTCCTTCAATGGGGAAATGACTCAGAAGGATGTCTAGCTCATCAATGAAGTGATCTAGGGAACCTGGAGGGTGGTAGATGACAATGGTAATTGTTTTGGTTTTTAAAGAAACTGTAATGGCATGAAATTCAAAAGAAGAGATGGAAAGTGTAGAGAAGGAAAGTGGAGTGAAATGCCACTCTCAGGACATTAGTAAACCTGTGCCACCACCACTGCCAAGATGCTTTGGAGAATGCACAAATAAAAAGGCAGAGGACAGGGCAGACAGAGTCGCCGAGTTCTCAGAGGTGATCCATGTTTCTGTCAGAGCCAGGAAGTGGAGGGATGCTAATGCTGAGATGAAGTCAGCCTTCTGGACAGCAGATTGGCAGTTCCAGAGCCCTCCTGCCACCATGATATGTGATGGTGTGAAGCGTTGTGAGTCAGTGAGGTTGCTGAGATTGCAACATCTATGATTGTATTGAGGAGATCTGTGGGATATGTGGACAGGAATTGTGAAGCACATTTCAGATGCTTGATTTGTGGATGTATGAGATAAAGGATTGAAATAATATGAGAAGATACTTAGCTGAGTTTGTGAAGTCCTGTAAGGGAGATGTAGATGAACTGATTGAGAACACCACCAAACCTCCTCTAGATGTTGATTACCACTGTGAGTAATTACCGCTACCAAGCAACTAACAACTAGTTTTAGACAACAAGCCTTGAATGTCACAGAATCTAAGACAAAAGTAAGTGAACTCTGAGCCTACCTTAACCAGCCAGATGATAATCCAATGAGACAAACCAAAGCACACTGAATCTGATGTTAGAGTCGTCCTAATTTAACTCAGTTCAATAAGTGCTGAGCCCGCCCCTCAATTCACACCTAAGGTCAGGGCGAAACTACACCTGTAGTGAATAATTACCGCTTCCAAGCAACTAAGAACTAGGTTTAGACAACAAGCCTTGAATGTCACAGAATCTAAGACAAAAGTAAGTGAACTCAGAGCCTATCTTAATCAACCAGATGATAATCCAACGAGACAAACCAAAGCACACCAACAGTAAAATATGGTGGTGGTAGTGTGATGGTCTGGGGCTGTTTTGCTGCTTCAGGACCTGGAAGACTTGCTGTGGTAAATGGAACCATGAATTCTGCTGTCTACCAAAAAAATCCTGAAGGAGAATGTCCAGCCATCTGTTCGTGACCTCAAACTGAAGCGCACTTGAGTTCTGCAGCAGGACGATGATCCAAAACACACCAGCAAGTCCACCTCTGAATGGCTTAAACAAAATGAAGACTTGAGTGGCCTGGTCAAAGTCCTGACATGAATATGATTGAGATGCTGTGGCATGACCTTCATGCTGGAAAACCCTCCAATGTGGCCAAATTACAACAATTCTGTAAAGATGAGTGGGCCAGAATTCCTCCACAGTGCTGTAAAAGACTGTAAAAGCCAGTTATCGCAAATGCTTGATTGCAGTTGTTGCTGCTAAGGGTGGCCCAACCAGTTATTAGGTTTAGGGGGCAATCACTTTTTCACACAGGATCATGTAGATTTGGATTTTGTTTCCCTTAAAAATAAAAACCTTCATTTAAAAACTGCATTTTGTGTTATCTTTGTCTAATATTTATATTTGTTTGATCTGAAACATTTAAGTGTGACAAACATGCAAATAAAAATAAGCTATCAGGAAGGGGGCAAACACTTTTTTTCACACTACTATATATAATAGAATACTCATGTTTATTTTTTAAAATACTGTCAAACTGTAAGGAGTTACCACTTAAGCTTTTAACTCACCTCACTCCTGTGTAAGTGTGAGTATGACAATAAACCTCATTTGATTTGATGCCTAATTTTATTTTTGGAGTTTTCTTGTTTAAAGTTTAAAATTACCCTGAAAGGCACATCTCTCATCATTATCATCTTTAATGACAAATTAAGAAGTTGTGCCATTTAAGGTTTACAGGGAAGTGTCTTAAACCCCATTTGGTTATGGACACACGAATACACACACATAAATGGATATTATATTTCTGAAAAAAAGATGTAGCAATAGCAAAAATTGCAGTGAGTTACACAAGGTTTCCAGAGAAACTGGATGTTTCAGACAGAGGTCTTTCATCAGCTGTGCAAACAAAGTATTTCTGACATGATCTTGATTATATTGGAAAAAGTAGATGTTTAAAAAAAGAACATTAATTTAATGGGGTTTGAAAGTTCAGAGAGTGTAGATCAGTTCTTTTCCTTTGAGTTTCCTAGCTTCATTGCTTTCAAAGCAACAACTGGCAATGCAAAAAGATATGTCATTAATGCAATGTCTATTATCATTAAAATACCTTGTCTGAAGTGTTTAAGTATAAAATTTAGGATGATAAATGAGAACCAAATTCTTGTTAAATCAACAAGAAGGATTAATACATTCAAAACTGATTTAAAAATTATATCAGAAATATTTTGAGTATTATTAAAATTATGTATTTCCTTTAAAGGGAGTGTCAGAGGTTCGATTATTGAGTAGCTATAATGTTTAAAAATCCTGATGAAATTATGTAATCTCTACAAACAGATGTCATTGCCCTCCCATATCTGTACTCATGTTTTTGTCTGTTGTGTAATTTAAGTGTGATTGTAACTTCGTAACCTAAATGTGCTCTTGCAGGACTGCAGAGTACATCCATTTACCCTCTATACAATCTTTAATAGAACTTCAACCTATTACATATACCATTATAAATGCTAATTATGATGGAGGTACAGCAGTAATTTTATTCACTATATCATATAACCTAATTATTATAATGCTAAATGTATTTTTATGCCAATAAAATCTAGCCATATCTGAAAGGTCATTTCAGTGCTGGAGACCCAGTGTGTTGAAAGCCTGATAACCCATCATACACAGCCATGAACACTGGACAACCATTGGACAAATTCAATACAAGATAATTTTTGTTGTTGTTGTTCAAATCACATGCTGTCTTGACATCAGGACGTGTTAGTGTATGTTTTATTTGAAAGGATAGTCTATTTGCGAATCTGTTATGGTTCACAAGAACCTTGATTTTTTTTTAGTTCTGCCTTCTAATACGTCTTATTTTTTACAATAAAAATATTCTGTAGGCGGCAGTATACGGTAGGATCTGAGTCTATTCATCCAGTACGGAGGAAGAGGATACCCTCTTCTGTTTTTTGTTGAAAATGGCCGAGTATTTGGCGTCTATTTTCGGTACAGAGAAAGATAAGTAAGTAGTTGTTGGACAATATCGTGCATGTTTAGTAGTTAACGTATTTTCTTTGGGTAGTAATATATCTAGATTTTAGTTGTGGATATGACTAGAAATTGTTTTTAAAAGTGCATATTTTCAGCAGGGACGCTAGCCTAGTTAGCTTGCCTCTCGGTGAACTTTAGCAAGCTAGCTAACGTGTTTGGTAGCAAGTGAACTAGTTTGAACGTATTTTCGGTATTATTTCGAACGCCGATGTTATTTCCTCTTAGAACATGGACCGTGAAAATGTACTTAAATCGAGATTAAGATTTACCTACCGTGTAATGTGTTCACGCTGGTGATGTTGTCGTGATTAACGCCACGTTATTTAGCTATCTAGCTAATATAGACGGCGTGCTAGATAGCTATCTTTGACTAGCGACCTACTTACTCATTTAGCGTTATTTGGCCCGCTAGTCAGTTAAGATAGGTAGGTTCGTTAGCTACAGTCTAATCCTATTGGGGTCTTTCGTGAAGATTCTAGTTGTCTACATACCTAACTAAATGGTTACAGTACCCAAAGTTAAAACACTGGCGATGAAATTGCTAGGTTACCGATTCCATGAAGTATCTTGGTGTTAAAAAAGCAAGCGTGTGATCCTAGCTAACCTAGCATACAGAAGCTATCTTGGATACCGCTCGTCTTTGTGCTAAGATCTTTTGAAGAATTAGTAGCAATGTTAACCAAATTGTAGACGGTGTTTTTTATTGTATTTCTTGATTATATAAATGTTTTATTCATCTTAGAATATATACTTGTTTTGTTATCAGAGTTAATTGCTCTTTCTACTTCAAAATCGGAGCATGTCGCCATGGGGACCGATGCTCTAGGCTCCACAACAAACCCACTTTTAGCCAGGTAAATAATCATTTTGGTCCTTTTTTTTCAGACCAGAGTGAGTGAATCCATAAATAAACGTACAGCACGCCCAGAAAATGAAAAGGAGAAAAAAGAAATATGAAAAGAAAATATCAGATGAATAGACAGACATTGCATACGTAGTCATTAATGAGTATATTAAAATGTTTACATTTTATATATATATATATATATATATATATATATATATATATATATATATATATATATATATATATATAAAATGTTTACATTTTATATATATATATATATATATATATATAAAATGTTTACATTTTATATATATATATATATATATATAAAATGTTTACATTTTATATATATATATATATATATATATATATATATATATATATATATATATATATATATAAAATGTTTACATTATATATATATATATATATATATATATATATATATAATGTATATGTGTGTTAAAACAAACATTTTGAATAGCGCTACAGCTGTACTGCAGTGCATGCAAACAGCCCTTAGATTATGAGGATATATCTTTTCACTGTGTTACAGACTATTGCTCTTTTGAATATTTACCGGAACCCTCAAAACACTGCTCAGTCTGCGGATGGATTAAGTAAGTCTATTCAGACCCCATATGTGTATACATGCGTTTGTATGTGTGTGTCTACATATGTGCTTGTGTGTGACAAGTGCTTTTACATTCCGCATGGCTAACTTGGGTTATTTAGGTCCTTCCACAGTTTTAGTTGTTGGGTCTGTACAACTGTAAGGTTAAATATCAGATTTAATTTGTAGGCATGTTTATTTACATATATAATTATTACATATCGATTGACTGCATCCTTCAGGCTGAAAACACAGATCTGTCTAAAGCTACCATAATGAATACATGTAAATATAAATCACTGGTAACTCTCCAAAACTAACAATTCAGATTGCACTCTGTTAAAAAAGAGAGTTTTGGTACAGATGAAACAGATTACCCTGTCCCAGAGGAGTGGATCAGGGAAAAAATGTGAAACATGATGGCATGGGCTTGTATGGTTACCAGTAGAACTAAATCACTTGTCTTTATTCGTAAGTGACTGATGAGGTCATCATCAGAATGACTGATGAAAGGTCCAGAAATACCTTAACTTCTTGGATCCAGTTAAATGCCTCAAAACACATTGGATGGCACTTCATCTTACAGTATGACAGTTACCCCCAATAGTGCAGGAGCAATTATGGAGATTTTCAGAGCCAGAAATAGTTGTGGGTTTTTTGTTTTTGTTTTACTGGCCAAGTTGGTTCTCTTACTTTCTTACCATTGCACTTGCCTTTCATTTAAGGCAGGTAAGTCAAATATGCCACTAAACAAGCAGGAACTGCTTGTTTAATTAGACAGAGTCATCTGGGATCCCCTCTGGCCTTGGTGCTATTGACCGTTGATTGATGCCTTGTAAGACATCCCATAGTGGCTTGTTACACACGTTTGTCTGATGCTCTTTGTGTCCTTCGGTCAACCAGGCACGGTCAGTGATGTTGAGATGCAGGAGCACTATGATGAGTTCTTTGAGGTAAGCATTTGGTCAAATGAAGTTTACCAGAGGAGTGCAGAGATGTGCTTAATAAAGAATAAGGACTATCTCAGTATAAGCACCAGTGTCCGTTTACACAAGACAGCAGTACTGGGTTTTGTAGTTATCAGTAGTTCATTTATATCATAGAACACGGATCTGACGGACCTCAGTATTCATGTACTACAGATTTAAAGCCCTCTGTTTCTGTGGTAGTCGATGGTTAATGGGCTACAATTATTTCACTTAAGTTCCAGCAATTAAAAAAATCTAACACCAGAAACGGGAATCTTGGTCTGGAGTGGAAGACCACTGTTAAATTAATTCTATAATGATAATTAGGCCTATATTTATCATATCTTTTCATTTTAAAAAACGTTTACAAAGTGCATTATATGATAAAAGTAAAACGAGACAAGAATAGGGGAATAAAGTGAATGAGAACAATGAGTGCATAAAAAATGTAAAATATAAAGATATATAAAGGACAGAGTGATGGAGCAGAGGTCCTAGTTAAAAGTCCATTTTGAAATGTATTGAATGCAGCAGGTTTGTCAGTTGATCTTTGACTTTCAGGTAGGGAATTCCTGAGCATGGGGCCATAATGATTAAAAGCAGCCTCTTTTCCTTTGTTTATGATTGTTGCTCATCCCACAGCTCTTGCTTGGAATTCTGTCCTTTCCAGGAAGTGTTCACGGAGATGGAGGAGAAGTATGGGGAGGTGGAAGAGATGAACGTGTGTGATAATCTTGGAGATCATCTAGTGGGAAACGTCTATGTGAAGGTGGGTTGAGACATATAGGGAGACACCAAACAAGGACACTTGATAAGTTAGAGAGGTGCTCTGTTAAATGCTCTGTCCAAGAGATACCTTATAGGTATAATTTTTACATGCACTTTAGGACAACCATTTTTGGAAAATGTCACAAAATATTATTTATTAATACAAAGTATTCTTTGTGAATAGAAAGTAATGGTCTGTCCATGTAAAAAGATGGATGTAACAGTCATATTCAAAGTTTACCTTGCATCATTAAATCATCAGTAGGAGGTTATTTACCTGACAAAACAGCTGATTTTTCAACATCTGTCACCACAGTTTGCTTTTCAAAATCCCCTTTTGTGGCCTGTCTGCAGTTCCGCCGTGAGGAGGATGCAGAGAAAGCTGTGCTGAACCTGAATAACCGTTGGTTCAATGGGCAGCCCATCCATGCGGAGCTCTCTCCAGTCACTGACTTCAGAGAGGCCTGCTGCAGGCAGTACGAAATGGGGTGAGTGGTGCTGCTCGTGGGCCATTTACATGGCCCTTCCTATCTAGCTGGTTCCCCCTTTTTACATGCATTTATGTCAAAAATGAGTGAAACTAAGTTGAGATTATAAGTGAATAGGGTTCTTTTTTAAGTCAAAGATACAACTGGCATTACTATAATTTTTAGAGAGATTTGCATTAAAAAATTGCTTAAAACCATTTTCTAGGACAAAATCTGGCACAAACCCCAGCAGTTAGCAACACTGAGAAATCCTTCTGTAATTTTCTTTATAGCAGCTTTATAAATGAACATGTAAATTCATGATGAGGTGTTGAATACATCGAAATCTTGGTTTGTATATAATTTCTTAATACTAAACCTTATATTTGCATTACCGTCTCTGCAAATATGCACCATCTGCAAGAATATTGTCATCTTTACCAGACGAAATTGTTAGTATGCTAATTAGATCAATATGTTGTGTAAAGTCATGGCGCTAAACCTTCTATAAAGTCACTAACTACTAGAAAGTGTAATTGGCCATGAGTGGCACAAGTTAACAGAACATGCTACCATAAATATATTTCTGTTGAATTTTGATATTTACGATGGCAGTGTAAAAGAAGTTGCATTGTATAGGCAGTGGATCCAAAAAATGATTGAACTGAGCAAAATTGTCATTATTGCCTGTCGTTTTGCACCTAAAGCACCTCTCTCTTTTTGGTGGATTGTGTGCTCAAGGTTTATATAAACTGCCCACACTGGAGTATATGCAGTGATTTTAAGAAAACCGATTCTTACACAGGAATAGCCTTGTGTTTGTTAGCATTCATAGATGCTAGATCATGAATTACTTGGCATATTAAGAATAAGTCTCCATAATCACAATAAGAATCATGCACTGTTTTCACTGTACTGCTAGAGTTTTTGACCTACTTTTTATTTGGAGGGTCTTACTGTGTTCCAAGAAGAAGCAACTCTCACTTGTCTAAGTACACCTCCTTTGTCTTCCCCTCTAGAGAGTGTACTCGAGGTGGGTTCTGCAATTTCATGCATCTAAAGCCAATCTCACGGGAACTCCGACGAGAACTGTATGGCCGCCGGCGAAAGAGGTGGGTGTTGCTCCATCTCGCCACCAGAAGGATTTGCTGTAGAGGATATTTAGGCCTGAGTGTGAAGAAGCATGGGGGGAGGGGGGATCCATCTGTGGCACAGGCAGGGTGTGCTGCTGACATCAGTGTTTTCAATGGATGACTGAATACAATGTGTAGAAAACATGGCAAGAGTCAGCTGAGGAGAGTCCTGTGGGGTTCATTGAGTTGTTCTGCAACTGGCTTTGGATAAGTGGGGGCATCTAAACGATGCAGTAATGGCTTAGGACACATACATGGAGCATCTTACATTTGCCTCCATGTTTGTCCAAGGAAGGATTGCTACATTTATTATAAATTGAGGATAAACTGAAAGTAACTGGAAATGTATGTACATGATCCTGGTCCAGCTGCAAGCCTTTTTTGACCTGTTTTAGCTTTGTTCTAGAGTCTGAACCATGTGTAACTAGCCACAACTAATATTGCACTTGTGTACAAAAAAACTTAGATCTGCAGTCTGGAAAGAGGTGCACTGTCAGAAATACTTACTGCTAGTAAATTCCTAAAGATCTTCTTGAAAAGTTTATTTTTATTGTAAAAACAAATTGGCAAAAAATGGCTTAAGATAATTATAATTTACATTGGTGGTAAAATGCATTATCTAATAAACTGTTGGCTTAAACTAATACCTCAACCTATAACACGCCCCTCCCCCCAACCTGGCCTCAGCAGAGCATAGAACAGCTTTTTGTGCCCATTTAAGCTAGGTATGGCAAATATTCCATTGAGATAAGATGGGTGGGTATAGTTACATGTTAAGCACCTTCAAGGCCTATCTTGTAACTTACTCCCTTATGCTCTTAAGAAGGTGAAGATTTTCCACAAGGGGGAGCTATGTAACAGTTAAGCTTTGCTTCAGTGATGGTCATCCCTTATCCATGTAGGCCTAACACCAGGTCTGGTGCAACTATATGTAAGAATAGGTTAAAGGCAGTGGATGTGGGAAATTTCTAAAACTAACTGGTTCTTAGAAAATTGTTGACTCTGGTTAGATTAGTATTGCATGTGATTATATAATGTATGCATGTCTAAAAATCTGAGCTTCACATGTTCAAGGTACCGTAATATTATAATTATATTTTCTAATGAAACTAAACTATAGATATTGTAAATCCCAAAAATCTAGCATGGAAATACTACCTGAACACTCGTGAAAGATGTGGAAGTTACACATATCGGAGCAGGATGGATCAAATACAGTCAACCACTATTAAGGATGTGATTGCTATGCACAACAGTGCAGGAAAGAATACAGTCCACTATACACCATGTCTTCGGATTCAGTTTCGTATGCTTTGGGCAATTTAAACCGAAACTGTTCTAGAACCTAGAACTAACCAATGAAAGATTAGATGAGTTTAATAGAGGTGTTTCTCTGCTTGATAGCTGTCACCAGTGTATTGAGTTGGAGAACAAGTATGAAAAGTTTTGTTGGGAAGTTGATTCATAATACCTACTTTCACCCCTGCAGGCCTGTACACTTAAAAACATCATGTGGCTTGTTTTAGTTTACATTTGTATTATTACTGGTATACAATAATACAGAATTGCTATTTACTGAACATATTTTGAATTACAATAAGAAGCATGCTTATGTTAACATTGTGGTTAAATATGTAAGAATATTAACATTTTAGAATTAACCATAACATTGGCACCATTTAAAAACAATAGGAAGCCCAAGTATTCAGATACCCATTTGGAAACATGGAAGAACATTTTTGAACCTTGTAAATTTACATTTGCTCCTGATCTGAAAACAGTCTGTGGAGTGTGTTTTTTTTTTTTTTTTTTTTTTTTTCTTTTTTTTCTTTTTTTTTTTTGTATGCATGAGTGAGTTTGTAAATGTCTGAAGTTGAAATTCTGTCTCCTGCCCATCAGGCATCGTTCTCGCTCTCGTGAGCGGCGCTCACGTTCCCGCGAACGTAACCGAGGTGGACGGGACCGCGAGCGGCGGAGGTCTCGGGACAGAGAGCGCTCCGGAAGATTTTAAAGCTCCGGCCTAGAGGCCACCCTCTTACCTTGCTTTTGGAGGTGTTCCATGCCCTTATGGCAAAAATGTGATAAATGTTTGAGACTCTCCTGCTTTTTTTTTTTTTTTTTTTTTTTTTTTTTTTACACACCCACATTGATATGTCCTATATCGTTCTTACATAGTGAACTAAATTTCTGCTTTCTGATTAAAAAAAAAAAAATGTCATACTATTGTAGTCCTGTAGTGTGTGTGGTTATTTCCATATCTAATACTTTTTTTATTTGACTGAAATTGTAAGGAGCAAGTCTGATTGTGTGTGACTTGCATCATACATCTTGTTGCATCATGTCTCTATTCAACCTTAGAAACCAGAGCACCTGAAAAGACGCACTGGGGTATGTGTACTGTTTTAATAGATAAGAACACATTTAGAAAAGGCTTTATGGATGCTGCCAAAACTGGGCCTTGGATTAAATTAGGCAGCCAGTAAGGATTTTTCAGTGAAATGCTTTTTTTTGTGTAAACTGGGATTGTTATTCTTGATTTCAGAAAAGAAAAATTGTTTTTAACAACTTGTTTTTAGCAGGAAAGAATCTTCAAGGCTGGTTGAGAGGCCTGGCACCTGGAATCACAAGATTAGCACATGAGAGAACAATGGGGAATTGGGAGGGAGGGAGGGGGGGGGGGTATATATGAACTCGTGAGAGAGAAGTTTGAGGCTTCTCTCCCCTGATGCATAAGGGACAGAACCAAAAAAGCTCACTCATCTGCACATCTGGCGCGAGTCCTATTGATTTTTCCTCCACAATTTGGCGTTGTCGGCATGATCGCACAGCTCCGTACCCCACAACTGAGAGAGACATCCATGAGGAAAAAAGATAAATATCCTAACCTCCTAAACCCCATATTTGAAGGGAGAAAGGAGTTCCAGAGGCGGGATCCGGATTGCTGCAATCAACCGTAGAGTGAACCGAAGGTAAGGCGGATCTGGCAGCTGTTGTAGGGAGGTTTGGGACCTGGCACAGTGCGACAACACTGGGGCAAAAAGTGTAGACTCCAAAACGTGGACTATAAGGAAACCGTTGCACCGAAGTCCCCTCCCGTCGACAGACGCAAGTGGTAAAGCGTCAACTCCAACGAGCCGCGGATCAGGGCCACTCGGGAAAGTGTTTTAGTATGGAGGATGACCGAAGCCAACTGACGTAAGTAGTAAATAACTTTCCAATATTGGTATGAATTTGATTGATGCCTCTAATGGTGTAGAAGAAAAAAAAAATTTTTAAATGAGAGAATAATATTCTGTAACACCAACGGGTTAACATTTTTATTGATGTCTTGATTTTATTATTGATGCAGTGGTGGATAACAATAAAAGTAAGACACAAAAAGCTAAAACAGCTGCAGGGTGTCAGCCTCAAAAATGGAAGTCGCAGTTACATGAGAATAAATATGGGCCAGACGTAACGGCTCAAGTAACATGGAGTAAATGCGGGTTTCCACTGGGAGGTTGTATGGGGATAAATAAACTATGATGTATACAGTATAATTTGAGGGAGGCAGAAAAGAAAGGACTGATTACAGTCAATTGGGGAGCATGGGAGAGTTGGATGGGGGAGACAGAAGAGAGAAAGGAAAAAATGGGGGATGTTAACCGCATGTTTTGGATGCTTCAGTCTGTGCAGGTTTCCAAGGTTGACCCCGATACCGGCTCCTGCCCACCAATGCCTTGCGCTCCACCGGTAGCAACGGCCCCTGCAGTGCCCACCCCGCCAGTTCAACCACCGGCCAAAGAAGAATAAGGGGCTGTGACGGGAGCTGCAGCATCAGGACCAAGCCGAGAACCGAGGCAACTCAGGCCAAGGCCAAAGCAAGACACTCCAGCGACGGTGGTGGAAGACTATTCCAAAGTCCCACCCCCCAGCCTAACCAGGACGACCCGGACCTTACGACGACATCATTGGAGGCATGCATGTGGCGGCTCTTGATAGTCAGCCGTGGCCGAGCAACCATGGAATTCCCAATACAAGTTAACACTGCCATCATAGCTGGCTGCAGACAAAGGCCGGAGGAGAATGTGGCAAAATACTGAGGCAGACTCAGAAATCCACGCTACCCACTGTGGAATAGAAAGACTGGACAGGATGGCAGAGGGACCAGCTGAGGTCACAGCATGGGAAGTCCACCTCCGCAATAGCTTCATGAACGGTCTGCGAGACGAAATCAGAAAAGAGGTATGCAAGCTATGCGTCGGGTGGGAAACAGCCCCCATGAGCACTATCGAGCAGTAAGCCATCTACTCTGAAAAACAGCTGAGAACCGTATCAGAGAAAAAACGAACGAGGAAAGAGAATGAGGCACATCAAGCAGCCCTCACAACGTATCAAGCTGTTGCAGGACAAAGAAGCAGAGGCCGTGGTCAAGGACGAGGCCATGGAAGAGGAAGAGAGGGCTATGAGCAGAACAACAGCCAAAGAGATGACCGATGCTACACAAGTGGAAAGTAAGGGCACTTCGCAAGAG
Organism: Electrophorus electricus; assembly: GCF_041902795.1. NCBI lineage: Eukaryota > Metazoa > Chordata > Actinopteri > Gymnotiformes > Gymnotidae > Electrophorus > Electrophorus electricus. The sequence goes on from NC_137500.1 coordinate 29,812,172, forward strand.
ACTGTAAAACACAGAAGGAGAGGAGCTGTGACGAGGAAGCAGACTGACGGGCCAACCGCAGCTACAGATAAGGGCACACACACACACACACATCATGCACACTGCACCCTCCCAGCACACACACACCACATTCTCGCTCCCTCATATCTGAAGTATACCACATTGAAGTATACTCTTGCTTGCCGCAACTATCCCTAACAGTGCAGGGTATACGTATGTCATTTCTGGTGGATTCAGGCACTGCTAAATCTGTAATTCAGGCTAGGGAATTAGACGTCCCGTTATCTGGGAAAACATTGACTACGGTAGGGGCCACTGGACACGCTACACTAGAACATTACTCACACACTCTCCCTTGCCAAAGTGAAGGGGGTCGAAATTTCACCCATGCATTCTTAATGTCCACAGTGTGTCCAATAAATCTGTTGGGACCAGATTTGATGCGCAGGCTGTGCATTGTAATCAAGTCCAAACAGAGGGCCTAAAGGTAATCGAGCCAACAGCGTAACAGATCAAATTGAACCACTGTACTCATACCAGTGGCTGATTGCGCAGGAACCCACCAGAACTGACTATGTGCAGATGTCAGATATCCTCAAACAAAGTGAACAAAAATGCGTAGAAGTAATGAAACTAGAAAACCTGTACTGTACCGCATATGTGTCCGTAGGGCCTGATCATGAGTATGAAAAGGAGTGGTTCAGCAAGGAGCTCCAAGGAGAGGTAATTTTCCTCGATTATGTGTATTGGGGAAAGGGGAAGTGTGCAGCCTCAGTGATGCTCCTTTTGGTGAGTAGGCGGGCCTTCAGAAAGTGTTTTGCCATGGCACTCTCACGTCCCCATGTGTCAATCACAAAACCGAGAGGCCTCAAATGGAAAAATTTGGGGCCTTGGGTAAGAGCAGAACAGGAAGGTACATGGGAAATTAATGAGCAGGGAGAGGAGGTAAATAGCTGCATGGGAACAAGAAGACAAAAGGTGCAATTTACCTTCAAGATTACAAGACATGTAGAGGTGGTAGAAGAACACGGGATGGCAGGAACAGGTTTCCGTTCCTCTTCCTGAGTCCCCCCTCCTAAAAAAGATTCCCAATGTGTTGTGGGCATGAGGGAAGAATGATGTAGGGTTGATTAAAGGGGTAGCACCAGTACAAATCACACCTAAATCAGATTACAGGCCCAAAAAATGTCAGTATGCCCTGAAACCAGAAGCCATAGAAGGCATTAAACCAGTGTTCAAAGACCTCCTGGACGCAGGAGCGATAGTGCCATGCCCGGATTTGCCTGTATGAACACCAATTTTCCCTGTTAAAAAAACAAGTTGTAATGACTGGAAGTTTGTACAGGACCTCCAAGCAGTCAATACAGCAGTTAGACAAAGAGCCACAAACAATCCTCTCATCTATACCAGACGATAGTAAATGGTTCACCGTCGTGGACCTAGCTAATGCCTTTTTCAGTGTTCCAGTGCATAAGGATAGCCAGTATTGGTTTGCCTTTCAATTCGAGGGAAAACCTTATACGTTCACACGCTTGTGTCAGGGGTATTGTGAATCTCCCACTATTTATAATGATACCCTCAGAGACAGCCTAGCGCCACTCCAGTTATCGAAGGGCAGTGTGCTATTGCAGTATGTTGATGATTTGCTTCTGGCCGCACCCACCCAGGAACAGTGTGAAAGAGAATCCTTGTGCTTACTCATGCACATGGCCGAGACTGGCCACCGAGCCAGTATGTCAAAGTTACAATTTGTACAGCCAGTAGTAAAATTCTTAGGTCACATGATTTCTGGAAAAGGGAAAGCATTGGCCACTGACCGTTCATCAGCCATCGCTCGCATTCTAAGGCCCACCACCAAACGCCAGCTGCTTTCATTCCTAGGAACGTGCTCATACTGCCGCACCTTCGTTCCTAATTATGCACAGTTGGAAGCCTCATTGAGAGCTATAGTCCCCACAGGGGGATCTCAAAACAAGGTGGAATGGACCCCAGAGGCAGAGGAAGCATTCGTGTGGTTAAAACAGTCCCTCCAAACCACACCCACCTTAGGTATACCAAATCCAGACAAGCCATTCACCCAGACAGTTGACGAACGAAATGAGTGTATGACGTCAGCTCTCCTGCAGAAGCATGGAGACAGAAATAGGCCAGTTGCTTACTATTCCTGCAAACTAGACCCGGTGGCCACAGGCCTGCTACCATGCCTAAGGGCATTAGCGGCAGCTGAAAAGGCCTCGGCCGCGTCACGAGACATCGTGGGGTACACCCCACTAACCCTGCTGGTTCCACATGCTGTACATGCACTTCTTAACAACCACAAGACATCACACCTCACTGCTCAGTGATGGCTAAAATATCAAACCACGTTGCTGGAATTGCCTAATGTAATGGTTCAGCGGTGTACAACGCTGAACCCAGCATCCCTCCTGCCTACACCGGAGGACGGGGAGCCGCAGAATTGTGTGACACTAACAAATCATCTGTTCCCCTAGGGCTGATCTCCAGGATGAGCCTCTCGAGAATCCTGATTTAGTGCTGTGGGCAGATGGGAGTGCATCCAGAGACCCAGAGACTGGGAAGCTGCAGATCGGGTATGCAGTAGTCACTGCACATAGTACTGTTAAGGGAGAACCACGCCCCTCACATTATTCAACCCAGGCAGCTGAACTGATCACGCTAACAGAGGCCTGTAAAATTGCTAAAGATAAAACCGTCACCATTTATACAGACAGTCGCTACGCCTTTGGTGTAGTGCATGATTTTGGCATGATTTGGAAATAGCGAAAATTCCTCACTAGTTCAGGGAAACATATTCAGCACCATCACCTTGTTGCGGCAATGCTAGATGCTATCACCTTACCAACTGCTATAGATGTGTGTAATTGCACAGCCCATACTAAAGGCACAGACGAAGCATCAAAAGGGAATCACCACGCTGACTTGGCAGCAAAAAGAGCCGCCAGGCTTCCAGTGACACTGCCAGCCATGTCAGTTCCCATTACTCCCACTCAAAATATCCCGAATGCAGCAGAGTGCCTCAGCAGAAGAAAAGGCCACCTGGAAAAGGGCTGGATGCACTCTCAGTGATAACATATAGCATGGACCCGACGGCAAACCTTGCCCTTCACGCTACATGTTTCCTTGTATGGCTACTATTGCTCACGGACATACGCACATGAACAAAGGGGGGGATGACGCAGCAAATAATGAAACATTGGTATACAAAGGGGTTTACAACTTACTCAAAGTTTTTGTAGCCGCTGCATTATATGTGCACAGAACAATGTAGGATGAGGACAATCCTCCACCGTGAGGACCATTCCCACACCTACAAATGGACTTCATAGAATTAAAACTGAGTGGAGGGAAAAATACTGCCTTGTTATTGTGTGTATGTTTTCTAAATGGGTGGAAGTGTTTCCTACAGGAAAGCAGGACGCTGAGGTGGTGGCAAAAGCTTTGTTGACCGAAATTATTCCCAGGTGGGGAATTCCCAACAGAATCTCCAGCCATAACAGTACCCCATTCGTGAATCAGGCATTAGACATGCTAAGCAAATACTATGGGATAAACATGTGCCAGCATTGTGCCTACCACCCCGCTAGTGGCAGAGCAGTGGAAAGGGAAAATGGCACACTCAAATCCAAATTGGCAAAAACATGTCAGGAGACAAGCCTGGCATGGACTAAGGCCCTCCCACTGGGGCTCATGAGTATGAGGCTGGTGCCAAACACAAAACACCGTCTTAGCCCGTATGAGATTCTGTTCGGACACCCACCAAATGCAGGATTCGGAGGAATGGGAGCAATTAACCAGCTGGAAGGAGCCATATCTGACATCATGCTTTCTTATTGTGCTAGACTGCATGTATCTCTTTCTCAGGTCCAGCGCCATGTGAAGGCGAATCACACTTTGAGAGCCTCTGATCCAGAGAGGTGATAAGGTGACTGACCTAAGGGGGGAGTAGGGAGGAAAAGGCTGCGTGCCACCCACTCGTCCCTAAGGTATCAAGACCGGTCGACCTTCACCTCCCTCGACAGGATGCTGATCCCTCATGGGCCCAGAGACTAGTGGCTCCCCCAGTCAGAGTCCTTATTCCATCAGAGACAGTTCAGGACAAAAACTCAAGTAGGACAAAACGAGAAGCAACCATGCCTCGCTGGTGGCATCAATATCATCTGTGGGACCCTTGGACAACCCTGGGGGCAACAATGGGTTGGGCCCTACTACCTGGTGGCAGCACTGCTACCACCTTGCAAAAATTAAACAAGCTGGCATGGCAGACACAACTTTCAGCTAACGAAACTGAAGTGGCTTTAGGAACAATAGACAGGGAGTTGTCCACCATTCCCACCGCTGTCCTTCAAAACAGGCTTGTTCTTGACACGATTTTAGCAAAGGAAGTGGGTGTGCAAAGTGTTGGACACTGACTGTTGTTTTTACATTCCAGATGGTCATCATAACTGATTTAATTACAGCCATGAGAGATGGTCTACCTCCCCCTCCAGAAGCATAATCTTGGTTATCTCAACTTCAGCAGCAGTGGGGCCCATGGGGCCAGATGTTACTTCAAATTTTCATCCCAGTTATCTGTGTGATGTTATTGCGTTTGTGTTTTGCTCCATGTGTGTTGTCCTGTTGTTCCAGGGTTGTAGCTCAACTAGTCGCTCCACAACTGTTGTCATTTCCCTACAATAATGGGAATGCCCTGGAGCTGCAGGATGACTTCGACCCTGACGAGGAACCAGACTTAAACCCTCTTCCTGACTGGATGATGGATCCCGATGTTTAGAAATGCATTCATGAACTTTAATATTATGCACGTAACGCGTTTGAGGACTAGCCTCAAATGAGTTCAATAAGCTTATTTGCAAAATCATGTTAGGTAGTGATAATGTGTGATATTATCAAAGGGGGGAAATGTGAGGGAAAATGCTTAATACTTGCTTAAATGAGGAAGTAAGGAATATGTGACCTTGATGTGACTTTTGTCCTCATCTTGACCAGTCTGCAAGAAAGGCGAAAAGAGAAGTGATGGAGTATGACAGTTATCACTTAACTGTTGCTGCGCAGGGGTGTAGCAGCAGGGAGTAACAACTTGTTTTTAGCAGGAAAGTATGTTCAAGGATGGTTGAGAGGCCTGGCATCCGGAGTCACAAGATTAGCACATGAGAGAACAACAGGGAATGGTGGGTTTATATGAACTGAGAAGTTTGAGGCTTCTCTCAATGAGAGAGAAGTTTGAGGCTTCTCTCCTTCGATGCATAAGGGACAGAACCAATAAAGCTCGCTCATCTGTACATCTGGCTCGAGTCCTATTGATTTTTCCTCCACAGCTGCTAAAACAACCCTAACCTGTCATGGCATGGATGACCTTGTGGTATCTGGTACCAAGGTGATGGCAGGTGAGCATTCAAAGCCCTTTAAATTGCAAGGTAGGGCCTCCATGGATTGAGTTGCTTTTTCCACCAAGGATGCTTGATCAGATTGAGATATGGGGTATATGGAGGCCAATTCAACAACTTGAACTCTTGGTCATGTTTCACAAACCATTCCCAAACAATATGTACAGTGTGAGGGTGTATAATTCTGCTGCATGATGCCCTTGCCATAGCATTACCCTGAAGGGGTTTTATGAAAGTAACATCCACATTGCAGTACCTACGTTTTCCCAGAAAGCCATTGCCCACAGCATCACACTGCCTCCACAGAATTTTCTTTCTATGACGGAGCGTTATAGCAATCAAAAACGCCAGTTAAAATATGACACTGTCAGATTACCAGAGCTGAGAGATTTGACAATTTCATATGATGTTGAAGCGATTCATGAATAATATAATATGAAATATCTCGTTTTCTATAGCCCATTTAATTTGCCTCTTTTGCAAAAACTAAATCTTACCGCTAACTTGTTCTTCGGACATGAGATGTACTTGACGAGAAAGTCCGGGACACAACTGCGCCCACGGTGAGAAGATAAGGCAAATGTGATCTGATTGACTGCAATTTATGGAGCTAACTTCGATTAGTGTGCCATTGAATATTTGGCATACTAATCGAAGTTAGCTCCATAAATTGCATAGTCAATCAGATCACATTTGCAAATGTTACGATCAGTCAACTAACATTTAAGTACACTGAACTGAAGGGAAACGGAATTGTATATAGGTAACTCTACAAACATGCACTTACCATGTGATCAGTCTGTAACGTTTGTAGCACTGGGGGAAATGGGCGTTTGTTTATGGCCACGAAACGAAGGCACGACAGCATCTGAGGCTGTGATTATACGAGAGAAATAAGCAGACACCCACACCGTAGCCAATCAATGCACGCCTTGAAAAAAGGCAATCCGCGTTACCATTGGTCGTCTGTCTTGTTCTTTAAATCGTGCGACCATCTGGGAAGTGATTTTCGCTTCAGTTTTCGGAAGGTCGTTACTTCGCCGTTTTGCTTCAGACACTTCTGTTCAACATTCAGGTGAGTAGGTGTCGGTGTTGCTCAAAGAACAGCCCGACTTTTACCTGCATTCAAGACGTAGAGTCAATGCGTCTGGGCATCAGTCTCACTATAATGCATGTCCTGGATCATACAGTTTGCTTGATTATTTCAATAATTTGTCATGTTCGTTTGTGCAAAAACGCATGCATTATTTCACAGTAATGATTGTGTTCAGTAGTCTACATTAAACACCATACAGGTTCCATCCTGGTGTGATGAAATAATCCGTGAGTTACAGCATCACTGCCCGTAAAAACTGCCGGGCTTGGACAAAGCGATTGCATCATCCGATTCAAATGTTCAGACAGGGAGAAAAGTAGCTATACAGCTTTAAATCGTTAGTGGTTCTCTAAAGGAAGCAACGTTTACTAATTTGTTTGTCTATAACACTCTCATACTATTGTGGTTGTAGAGTAACCGTCTGTATCATATTGATTTGTTTAACCCAATTGGATTGCCTGCCTATATAGCGAGTTCGCTAACCTAGCTATAATATATTGGTTAATAGCTATGTGGTAACCGGTAATTTATAGCTAAAAAGGGTTTCTTAACTACTTCTCTTGATGTATATTAAACCAGCTATAATATTGAGAAAGAAACGCATTGTGCGGTTAGATATCTGGGTTCCTATACAGGTCTATATTGAGATTAAAACGCGTGATCATATAGGCAGTGGTATAGGTTGACCTGGCCCTCAGAAGAGGGTCTAAGTTTACTAAGCTTCACAATATTGTTAGGAATATGTATCTGTTGTGCTTTTTATATATATATATATATATATTACACTGTGTGTGTGTATATACACACACACCGCTGCCCAGTATTACGACCACAGAATGAGAGCTGGAGGTGTTATTGAGTTTTCTGATTTTATACTGAGATCCATTTTGGAATATAACCGAGTACATTTATCATTATTGTTCTGAGAAACAAAACTTAAAGTAACTCGTTAGTTCTCGTTTCTGTTGCTAAAACTGATATGCAGAGAACAACTATCTGCGTCATGGTAGATGGTGTGGAAATGATGATGCAATAAAACAAGGGACGTTATCCAAACCCCTTTCTGCCTGTTGCGTTCTCGTGATTGGTTATTAAAAAAAAAAGGAAAAAAAAGAATTGGAATTCCTAAATATCATTCGGTTAAATAGATGGCCCTGCAATAATTACGAGATGGCAGAAGTGCGTATTTAAGTTTTACATGTGTTTACTCCACCCCCCCCCTCCCCTCAAACACACTAGAGTGGTCTCATTTTTCAGTATTTGTCACACACATGGTGTAAATAACTTCACATTCAGACGCAACATTTAGCCTCATGACAGCCATGTGTATGATGACCGTAAATATTACCAGTAAAATCACATGACATGGGAATTAAGTAATTCATAGGCTGAACGAGGTTGCTTGGTGATTCCAAAAGGAAGCTCAATTAGCTTCCGGAATAAGCAGGTTTGCAGAAGCAAGAAAAGTTGACATCGTGAACAATGAAAAAAGCCAGCTGGCTTCTACTCTAAAACACCCAGTTTATTTTCATGTTAATTTTGCTGATTTTCTTATTCGTTTCCTTTTTTGGGGTTGCTGCGGGTCTCCCAGAACTTTTTTGACTTGTTGGCAGATGTTTTACTACGACCGGTGCACAACCAAAACAGTTTAGTCTATTTTCACTAAAAACAGTTTCAACTAAAGCCACACATTTATAGATGCAATGTATATGCACCCAATGATCTTGGTTAAAGTTATTTTTGATACAAATTTATTAAAACGTGGCTCATGAACTCAGTGTAGTGTTTTGTATTCGTTTCCCTTGCTTAAAGAGAAATGGAAAAAGTCTGTCTTCCTTACAGTAACAAAATTAAATAAAATTGGTTTGACTTCATTTTTTTTTCTTCAGTTCAGCTGATTAGTTATTTTTCAGAAACAGACTTTGAGATCAGTACCTCCGGGACTGGAATAGGGGTGGTTCTATGTGAAAAATTGTATTATATGCAATTAAACACCGATAAACTATTAGCCTTACATATTAGATTTTGGGGAAAAGGTAGTCATTGTTAGCAAATAGTGTACTGTTGGACACTGATATTAAAATGTTGGCGAATACCCATAATGTGTCTTGCAGTCTTTAACTCTTGGATTTCTGAAACGAAATGTTGCCGCCTTCAAATTAACAGAGGTCAAGAATATAATCAATATTTACTCAGTGAACCATGCTATAAAGCTCCTTTGCCTTTAACTTATTATCTAAACCAAGGATTCAGTGAGTGGATATGTACAAGACTATAGAAACAAAATCACTTTAGAACTTGCAGTGGTGTTTAAGAAGAATAATTTGTTGTTGTTAATTTCTCTACTATTTTGAGCATCATTCCAAAAGGAATGAAGCTTTAGAGGGCGGTTTGTGGTTTTTTAACTGTTTTGTTTAATAAACCCCAAAGCTAATATAATGCGTAATGTCAGTCATCTGCTACAGCAGCTGCTAAGAGACGTGGACATTTCTGGTTGCACCCATTTTTTTCATGATGACATGGATTGAGTGAGAATGTGTGAGGGTGCTCTGTTGTGTATCAGAGACAAGGAGGTGTGTCCAACACTCTTAGCTTGATGTCGGTATCTTGGCTTTCTCTTCTGTGACTTGTCCTGAACAGAACACATTATGTAAGGGCCTGCATTACATATGCACTGTATCCAGACATATCATGCCAAAAGTTTACTGTTGTAAATTGCTGAAGGGGAGTGGCTATATCCAGTTCCCCAGAATTGCTGACTGGTATTCTTTAGTAGCAATGGTTTGTGACTAGATATATCTACAGTATAACTCCCCAAATTAAATAAAGCTTAAAGGAGGCATGGGATTTTTTGCAGGACTTTCTGTAAAAGGGCACTGTTATGCATGTAATCTGTTGCAGTGCCTGTTATTATGGATTATGTACCTTGGTCTTTTAGGTGTGTGTGTGTGTGTGTGTGTGTGTGTGTGTGTGTGTGTGTGTGTGTGTGTGTGTGTGTGTGTGTGTGTGTGTGTGTGTGTGTGTGTGTGTGTGTGTGTGTGTGTGTGTGTGTGTGTGTGTGTGATCCTTTCTCCCATTAGGTGAGCCATGCCTTCAGTCCCTTCTGATACAGATGCAGCTGCTCTGGGTCCTGTCTGCACCCATGCAGCCAAGAAGGTGGCGCTCCTGCACCAGGAGGACAATGCAGAGCTGAAAGGGGCTGTCATACTGAACGGGACAGATGGCTGTCAGATGGATAACCTAACGGAGGTAGAAAAGGACCACTGCGTGGCGAACAAGTCACCTCACGCAAACAGTGAACGGGATGACCAAGGGGAAAACGGCACACAGGGCCTCGCAGAGAGAAAATGGATCCGACCGGATCTGTCCAGCAGATGCAGTTGGAGGCTGGGTGGTCTGAATGTGGACTCGCCACACCTGCACTCCCAATGGTGAGGGACAGGGAAGCTCTGAACATGAGAGAAAGTCCTACTGCCTAACACCAACATTTACTTATCTGCTTCGCTATTTGTGTGACCTGTGATTGTAATCTGTTTATTTACATTAGCTTCTTTAGAGGGTCAGCTTTTTAAAATTTGTTTTTGTTTGTTTTTTTAGATTTTAGTGTGTGTGTGTGGGTTTTTGTTTGTTTGTTTTTTTCCCCTGAAGCAGTCTGTGGAAATAAATTTTATCATGTGCTACTTCACTGATGCAGGCAGTCATTTATAACATGAGGAGTATGTAATGAGCATGCTTTATCCCCCTCCCTCGAACATGTTGCCTGTACTTTGAGACTTTTCCCCATGGGTAACCTCTTGGGGATATAGCCCTAACACAGTAACCTATGTGGGCAGGCCAGTGCTCCTAATGGCATACTTGATTTGGATAGGCTGGCTTATTCAAGGTGGGTGGCTTGCCAAGGAACTTGTTTTGCAAGTGTGCTGTGCTTGGAGAAAAAGGAAGTGCTTCTAAGCCATGAGGATTGCCAAGTCATGGTGTCAAGAGACTGCACAGGTTGCTTTGGGGTGATGCCAACATTTTAGAGGTGTGCCAGTTGGTTACTCACTGAATCCAAGGGTTATGTTCATTCCGTGTTCATCTGATTTGAGTCGAGTCACCTCCAAAGTTTGCCTTGATCATAATACGTATAGAATAAACCCCAAATTACTGTTACTAAAGTATTTTTATGCATGCATTCATTTTGGTGTGTGCATTGCTCTCCAGACATGACATGCTCTGTCTTCCCACAGCACCAAAGCCCCCAATATTCTGCCAAACATCCTGGGGAGGATCGGTGACACCCCGATGGTCCGCATCAACCAGATCACCAAAGCCTTCAGCCTCAAGTGCGAGATCCGTGAGTATGAGTGTGTTGGCTTCTTACACTAGGTCTGGATTTTTTTTTTACTTGTAGATCTGTCCTTTTATATCTATACATGCCCAGCTCTTGGAGGGTAAAAATCCAGCACAGTTTTTTGGGGGTGTTGTTTGTTTTTTTTTTGTTTTGTTTTGTTTTTACCCCTTTCTCATAGAGGCTGTATTCAAATAATCAGTTACCTACAAAGTTTAGTAGGTGTGTTTTTGAGAAAGGAAATTCCAAACTGTGCTGGACTCTGGCCATCCAGGACCAGAGGATCAGGGCTGTTTTGAAATGGAAGAGTGTTTCCTAAAGCCTCGTCCAGCGGTGTGGAGTTCAACTTTTTGCCCTGCTTTACTACACTGATTACAGTCGAAGAATGTAATTAGTTAAAAGGAGGACTTCAATGCAGGACTGAAGTTGGAACCCACTGAAAGAAGTGGAAAAGGATAAAACATGTGTGGTTGAAGGTTCATTCTGTCTGTGGAAGAGTTAACTGGAAGGATGATATCAGGTTTCTGGCTCTTCCATTTTGTCCCTGAGCCAACAGGTGAGCCCCAAGCCTGCTGCAGCAAACGAAATGGAGTAAAGGTGAAATGTCATGAAAAGAACATAGTAATTGGAGGAAAGTAGTCATGCCCTTGTCAGAGGAAAGATTTGAAGACGGGAGGAGAGCCTGTTGTCACACATTATCAGACTGTATCAGAACATTCTGCACTAACATTGAAAATTAGAACAGGCACTTGCTGTGTTGTTTTATACACACACGCATGCACTCTCACTCTCAATATCTCTCTGCCTTCTGTTTTGGTTCAGAAACGTTTCAGTTAACTTCAGTTAACTTCAGCCATGACATTTTAGAAGTAACACTTTTCCTGAATCTTTTCTAAAAAAATAAATAAATAAATACATTAAAACTTTTATTTTTTATTTATTTTGTAATAGTTTGTGGCTTAAATAAAAGCTAGTGTGCTCTCAAAGAAGAGCTCTAGTCTAATGCTAAATAGATCTATGAAACAGTCCAGAGCTGCATGGAGTGACTGCAAGTAACCTAGTGCTGTAAAGGTTTTCAGTGCAGGTTCTCCCTGCCCTGAGGGTGAGGAGCCAGACTAAACAGGCCAGACTGCTCAGGTTTCAGTTAAAGCCTCCCTTTCACTTAATCCTAAAGACGATTCTAAAACGCTTAATGAAGCTAAAAACCAAGGATTTGATGTTTCTGGAAAGTGCACATGAAATGGATTTCTGTTCAGATGAACGTAGACTTTGTAATCTGTGCCAAGTAACTGTGTACGTGTACATGTTTGTAGCAGTCTTGATCTGGCCATAGATCAATTCAATTTTGCTTTACAATACACCTCATTCTCTCAGACCTTACTCATTAAAAAGTTTGTGGTTTAAGAAAGATTTGTCTTATGCTGTGTCCTGAAATATAAAAAGAGTGGCAACCTTTATTAATTAATAATGTTGGATTGCAATCAAATGATAGATTTGTTACCATTTTTCAGTGTTCTTAACAGTAAAGTGCATGTGGAGAAATAATGACATACGAAAACATATGAAAAAAAGTCTAATACTGAAATCCCCAGTATTTATAATTATTGTATGAAGTATTCAGTGAAAGTTGTGCAGAAATTATTCAGAGTTGGGTGAAATGTATTCTTAATTATGGCCTGGCCTGATGCCTAGGTTAGTTGTTTTGTGTATGTGTTTGCAGTGGCAAAGTGTGAGTTCTTTAATGCCGGAGGCAGTGTGAAGGATCGTATCAGTCTACGTATGGTGGAAGATGCAGAGAGAGCTGGAATCCTCAAACCAGGAGACACCATAATTGAACCCACCTCTGGAAACACAGGTGTGTGTGTGTGTGTGTGTGTGTGTGTGTGTGTGTGTGTGTGTGTGTGTGTGTGTGTGTGTGTGTGTGTGTGTGTGTGTGTGTGTGTGTGTGTGTGTGTGTGTGTGTGTGTGTGTGTGTGTGTGTGTGTGTGTGTGTGTGTCCCATTTCTCACACACACACAGTGTAAGTATCATTTATGGTGATCATATGAAGAGTATTTGCGGTGTTTTTTATTGCCATGCTTAAAAGGCTATTGCATATCCCCAGGAATCTGACACTGTATCTATGGAAATCACTGCTTTCACTACAGTGAAGAATATTGTTTCATTTCAGCAAGACCATGTAGTTTGCCAAGCGATTTCAAACACACTAAATGATTCCATGCTCTTTAAACTATTCTACACACTGTTCTGTATAAATATATTTCAAATATAACACATCACATAAGATATGGATTATAAGATGTCAAGTTGTGTATGTGCTCTCAGGTATCGGTCTTGCTCTGGCTGCTGCAGTAAAAGGCTACCGCTGCATCATTGTTATGCCTGAGAAAATGAGCATGGAGAAGGTGTGTTTGGTTGAGATTTTTTCAGGCGAAGCATTGTATTAAGCAAACTAGGCTTAATGTTAAATGATGGAAATGAAAAGTTGACACATTAAACATTAGAACAAGCACCAGATAGAACCACATGTGTATTTTCTGCATATCGGAATAAGTATGTTTTATTTATAATTGTGCATTTCCTAAAAAATGTCTTTGTAATTTGTTTGTTAGGTGGACATCCTCCGTGCTCTCGGAGCTGAGATTGTTCGGACCCCAACCTCTGCCCGGTTTGACTCCCCGGAGTCTCACGTGGGTGTGGCTTGGAGGCTGAAGAATGAGATCAGCAACGCTCACATATTGGATCAGTACCGCAATCCCAGCAACCCCTTGGCTCACTATGACACCACTGCTGAGGAGATCCTGGAGCAGTGTGATGGTAGTGGTTTGTGTTTGTGTGTGCTAATGGGAAGGTCCAAAAATATCAGACTTCTACTAAACATAATTACACATTTTCCTTTTTCTTCCATTATAATTGAGATGAGGCAGTACAAGATATTCTTTATTTGAGCAGTGCTATTTATATAGCAATTGTCATGATCCAACTATAAAAAGTAATTAAAATCAATACGACTGGTTTCCACAGGTTTCAACTAAGCAGGACCTAGAAAAACTAATCTATGCCTTTATCTCTAGCTGGTCTAGGTCCAGATGTACTTTCTATTTCACAGTTTTGATCTCAATCGATAAATCATTAATGAATATGCAGATCGAAGAGAGCAGAGATGACAGTCTGGTGTACTAGATTAGTAAGATAAATGTCCTGGAAACACTGCTGACACCTGTTACACTCCAAAGAGCTCTTCTATCCACACATAACTGTCATTATACGTGTTATTTCTAGAAATGGAAAAAGCCTGACATATTATATAGGCCTCGTCATAAAAACCACTGACTGTAATTCTTCATCATGTCACTGCTCCTGCAGGTAAAATAGACATGGTGGTGGCAGGAGCTGGTACAGGGGGCACCATCACTGGTATTGCCCGCAAGTTGAAGGAGAAATGTCCCAACATCAAGGTGGGGCTCAGACCTGTGCATCAGAATCGCCGTATTGCCAGTATTATCAGCTGTGATCTAGTATTGGTCTACTCTCTCCATTTAAACTCACTTAGTTCAAACACCATGTCCTCATCATTGTAATATCGTTAATATGATCACCTGGGTTACTGTTTTATTGTCTTGGTTTATTACTGGGTCATTGTTTTGTCTCAAGATTGCTGTGATGTCAGTAACATATGAGGCTAGTAATTGTGAGTTGATTTTCTTTTGTATATAGCTTCTTTTTTTTATGGTCATGTGTCTGTGTGCATCTCTGTGGGTGTGTCTGGTGCGTGCGTGCATCTCATAGATTATTGGCGTGGACCCTGAGGGATCAATTCTGGCTGAACCAGAGGAGCTGAATAAGACGGATAAGACCCAGTATGAAGTGGAAGGCATTGGCTATGACTTCATCCCCACTGTACTAGACAGATCTGTGAGTGCAAACCATCAAGAAGTCGTGTTTGTTTTTTGGGGTGTGGGTATGTATGCACAAATACGTGTTTGAAACTTCAGTTCTGATCTTGGGTCTGTCTTTGCCCTGCAAAATCAAATGAATGTACTTGAGACATGGGAGTAGCTGACCCTGGTGCAGTACCTTTACCCTCCAAGGCCTGATAAATTCCCATTGTATTAAAACTGTTTATCAAGCCTCCTATTCCATAAGGCCATCTGAAGAGACCTTTTGTTTACACTTTTAGTGGGGGCTGATTATGTACTGTGGTATGTGGAACTGAATGCCTTTATTTAATTACTAGTGTAATAGTCATTTGGGTTACAGTTATTATTTAATGAGCAACTGAGTAATATATGCTAAGCTAGATGCTATCCCAGGCTTACACCTGTACCCGTTGTCAGGTGGTGGACGGCTGGTACAAGTCCAATGATGACGAATCCTTCGCCATGTCACGCATGCTGATCCGAGACGAGGGCTTGCTGTGTGGTGCGTACTTGTCTGTAGCTTGTCCTTCCTTAAATTTGTGAGTGTGTGCAGAAATCCCTGTATTTCCTTTTGGTTATTGAGGTTATGGATAGATTTAGGTATAGGCTTAGCAAAGCACAATGACGTAAAATATGGACAATGCACATATGCATATATTTCAATCAGTGTATGCATGACTACACTGAAATGTGTAAATGTGGTATAAGTTGAAAGCTGATAAGCTGCCTGTGTGTTTATGGAGGAATGAAATGTACTACTACTACATTGGATAAATTTAACAGGAGACCATGAAGAGCAGGTGAGGGAGATCTGCAGTCTATTCTATTAGGATGGACAGGACCAGTTAATCTCCACTACCCACAATCATATAAAATTTCAGGCTGTTTGGGAAATTGTTTGCCAAAATTCAGTATATTTTTGCTGATATTCATATTCCTGAATGAATAATAAAACTGTACATTTGGTTAGAAACTGGGTGGGACTTAACACATGTTCAACAGTAGACATACTTTTTCATAGTAAAAAAGGAGGAGGATTAGGTGTTCCAGATGATAAATGGATTTACCCAGCATCCAGGATGAACCAATTGTGTGCATGCTAAATAATGCTGCTCCTGCAGTTTGAGAGCTAGCCTGTGCATCACCTCTTCTGGCTCTTAAAATCTGTAAAATCCCTCTGCCAGTGCCAGAGGAGGCTAGCTGTCTGGGATTTAGTAAGAAGCTCAATGGTAAACTGGACTTGCAGATGGCAAGGTTTGGAGCATGCTCAGACTGGCCTGACTTGCACAACCTCTGCAGCAGTACTCGGATACAGCTGAGCTAGAGGAACGCTGATGCAGTGGAGATCACTGACACACTGATTACGGATCCAAACGTACATGTGGAGGTGGACATTTTTAATAAGGGAGCCTCACTAGAAACTGAACATCAGAAGATGTAGACATGGCACATGTAATTGATCGAAATCTATTAGGTCAACACTGGACTGACCTACAACCGCCTGAGAAGCTCACCCACATGTTTGTGGACCACTCACTATTGTACACTGTCTTACTAAACTAATGAACAAGCAGTTAGGTTTACAATTAACACCCAATTATGGATTTTACTTAAAAAATATAATTGGCCTCCTTGGTACTCTTCACAACATGGATCATATTGCTTATTAAACATGTTGTGTTTTTGGAAATCGTTTGGTGGTTTTGTTGGATCAATGTTATGCCTTGAAGTCAATGTTATGCCTTAAAGAGAAGACACTATTTGTATCCATCTGGGATGACTTGCTGTGGGATGGTGTTTGAACTACATAATGACTCTGGTATTTGGATTATGTTTATGAGTATTTTATCTTGCATATTAGTCCAACTGAAGTATTTAAATACTGTGTGTGTGCAGGTGGTAGCTCTGGCTCTGCTATGGCAGCTGCAGTGAAGGTGGCGGCTGAGTTAAAGGAAGGTCAGCGCTGTGTGGTCATCCTGCCAGATTCTATCCGCAACTACATGTGAGCCGTCTCTGATCCCTCTATGCCCATGCCCTTCCCCCCCGTCGGCTGGGTAACCCAATCCGGCCCTTTCCTCAGGGCTCCAAGAAACCTCTTACTCATGCAGTCTTGGCTTTAAGACAAACCTACATTTAAGATATACAAAAAGAAAAAAAAAACATAACATAAAAATACAGCAATGTAGCTTTTTATATTCTTTTTATGGTGGCAATAATTGTGTTTTTAAACTGTGTTTTTGATGAAATCACTTATGAAGACAATCTCTCCCAGGTCTAAATTTCTCAGTGACAAGTGGATGTGTGAAAAAGGCTTCCTCAGAGAAGAGGATTTGATGGGGAACAAACCATGGTAAGACAGACACGCACACACGCACACATGCACTCATGCCAATGTGGACAAGGATAACATAAAACATGTGGTGTAGTCTTTATCAAACTTTCTATAGTCTGATTTTTTTTTTTTTTTAGATTAAAAACACTGAACTGATCCAAGATCGAATGAGTATGTGCCTGGTCTGGGGCTCTGGGGACCATGGCTCTGGGGACCATGACAAAAATGGTGCATAGTTATTTAACTTTGCACACAAAGGCCATGATCTGCTGATAAGATGAATCAGGTGGGGTGCAGGACCAGCACTGAGGGCTTCACACTCACATAGTCCAGATAGTCACGGAGCTGTCACTCCGTAAGCACCCTGTTGGCAAGAAAGTTGACTCTAAACATAGAGGCACTTCAACTGCACATGGGTGTAGGCCTGAGAATGAAGAGCTCCTCCTCCTGCAGTTCACCATCCCTAATGTGTGAGATTTGATCTAATACACTGACTCACACATGCTCGCTCGCTCTCTCTCTCTCTCTCTCTCTCTCTCTCTCTCTCTCTCTCTCTCTCTCTCTCTCTCTCTCTCTCTCTCTCTCTCTCTCTCTCTCTCATATATTAGGTGGTGGAATTTGACTCTTCAGGAGCTGCACCTGTCTGCTCCCCTGACTGTTCTGCCCTCTGTCACTATTAAGAACACCATTCGGATCCTAAAGGAGAAGGCTTTTGACCAGGCCCCTGTGGTTGACGAGGCTGGGTATGCTATCCAAAAACACAAGTACCTGCTCACCTGGTACACAATAAAGCTGTGTTTGAGGGTCACTTAAGGTCATCTAGCATGGGTAGGAACATAAATGATCTCAAGACTACTTTAAATCAAATCTGGGAGTCAGTTTGAGTCCATACTTTTATTTTAGTTTAACTTTTTTTTAATGTTTTCAGAACAACAAAAAATTTAAAAAATTGGACAACATTCAAGCTACGATTAGTTATCGGCATCCGTTTAAATATATATGTAAAAATCCAGGTCTCCTTCTACTTAATAAATTGGTGTTAGTCAGCTCTCTCTCTCTCTCTCTCTCTCTCTCTCTCTCTCTCTCTCTCTCTCTCTCTCTCTCTCTCTCTCTCTCTCTCTAGGGTGATTCTGGGTATGGTCACACTGGGCAACATGCTCTCCTCTGTGCTTGCTGGTAAAGTGAGCCCTTCGGACCCTGTTGTCAAAGTACTTTACAAGCAGTTCAAACAGGTAATCTGCATGAACACTCCTATAGATTTGCACCTGATTGGTTAATTTGGTTAAAAAGGTCATTGCTTGGTAGACAAATAAGTTTTACATTCCACAAAATCAACACACCAAAGCTCACCAGATATTGCATATACAGCCATACACACCCACTCAGGAGAGATGGCAAAGCAGCTAAAAGGTTAATTGCCCTAGCATGTAGGGGTAGTGAACTCTGGCGAACATTCTGTTCTTTCTGAAACTGATTGATTTAAAAGCAAACTTAAGGCAAAATTTTCATTGTGCAGAGTGATAACCGTTTTATCAGAGTGTAGATCTTTGCTCTGCGGTCCAGCTGAGGCCAAACTCCCTTCCACCTGAAACATCACTCTGCACTTGTGTGTATACACGCAGGTTCATCTAACAGATAATTTTGGCAAACTCTCCCGCATCCTGGAGACAGACCACTTCGCCCTGGTGGTGCACGATCAAATCCAGTGTGAGTAACCCCGTGCCCCATGTCTCTGCTTTTAGTGTCTTGTTGGCCAAGACACTACGTGCATACTCATTTTGTACGTGCATGCTCATTTTGCTCCTTGTTGGTGTTGATTTTGCTAGCTAACTGCCATGCCAAAGCTTTCCACAGTGCACAGGATCCAGGCAGTGTTTGGTTTATATATATATATATGACACACACACATATTATTAGTTAATTGTTGAATGATTGATTTGGTAGTTGTATGAATTGCTTTGCTACTTTTCAACACCTGAAACAGCCACACCACCATAATGCAGTCATAAAGGGGATGACCCTGTCAGTTGTTCAACAAAACCAGCTACTGTCTCCTTCACACTGCTTCTGCTGCGTTAGCTTACCTGCTCATGTTCTGCTAGCCTGCCAGGGAAATCTTGCAGGTCGGCATAATTCAATCTTTTTTAGTTGCATATAGATGCCTAATAAATGAATGTGATGCATAACTTCCATAAACCACACATATAGCTTTGCTTTCCTGTGACAGAGGGTTTTCTGTGAAAAGACACTTAGAGTGTGGGGTACTATGGGGTAACTTGCATCCGAGTGGACCTTTTTGGTGCTTTTTGCAAAAACCTGCTGTGTTCTCTTCTGTGACCTTGGCAACAAGTTCCTTGGCAACAACCAAGTGTAGGCGTGGCGTATTGCCCAAGGTCACAATAGATGTTACTGGAACCATGGTCACAAACTTTGCTTCATCTTATCGCCTTCATACCTGTTGCATCATGGTCCACCACTCTTGCCTGCCAAAATCTGTACACACTGTTTGTGTGTGCCATGACAGGGCCCCTTAGTCCTGCATGCTGTTCTGAAACAGAACACTTTTTGATGGCCTCCTTGTGGGTTTTGGAACTGAATTGTGATGTGTATGTGCAGACTGAACAGTAAAAAAAATGTTATTTCTCCATCTCCATCTCTATCTCCATCTCTCTAATATCAATAGACATGACCAATGGGTCTTCTGTTCTGAAGCAGATGGTATTTGGCATTGTGACAGCCATTGACCTCCTAAATTACGTGACCAGTCGTGAGCGAAGAGGGCGTACGATGTCCGAGTGCTCGCTCCCTGATGACCTGTAGTGGCTTTCACACAAAACGCACCAAAATCATAACACAGTACAGTTTTTGCAAAGATGCATAGAATTCTAGGAAAAGGATAGTGGAAGCAAATACTTTTAGTTTCATAAATGCTTGTTTTTTTGTTTTTGTTGCTCCCACCAACCCACATTTAATGACTACACCTTGAACAGAGCCCAGATCAGTAGAGGACATGATTTGTATTTCATTATACAAACTGCATTTCTACAGTGATTATGCTTATTTTATCCATGAAGGGTTTTGTGGCTTTATTTTAAGTGAAATAAAGCTATGCAGATTTGTCATTACATTTTTTGAGATGTGTGTATATATATTAAATGATACAGAAGTAAGCTTTATTTTGGGCTTATTACGTTGTTAAATTGAATATTCCCATTTTCTTTCCTGTGCTTTCGAGAATGACCATTTTCGTATATGATTTCGCATTCATGTAGGGCTATACTGCCCCCTTGTGACAAGGTGATTAGACGTCTATTCTTAGATTTTTAGCGCCTCTTGATTTCATCTGCTTGAGGTAAATTTTGAATTAAGGTCAGTAATGGGTGAAACACGGGTATGTATGGAAAAGCAAACGGCATCCAACCAAACTTCGTTTGAATTAATTTTTTTCTGACATTGAAAACGGGTGTTTATGTGGACAAGTGTAAATAACTGGGGTTTGGCTTTTGATCATGTCCTATTGTCTAGTCCCCAAGCAAGCAAAAATTTCCCCCCCTCTTTCTGTACTTACTCTTCATTTGATTGTGCTTTCTTTGGTAAATTTTAAACTGAATGTAAGAGTGGAGGTGATCCTTCCAAAGGACTGTTAATTCAGGAAGTCTACAAGTTCATAAGGCTACATGCCTCAATATCAGGATGTCTTTACTGTGAACCTTGTTTACTTCAAATGATTTCTTTCTTTTTTTGGAGAATATGTTGAATGCTGTAATGAATTTGCTGTTTTAAATAAAATCTTTTTCCCCCCCCCCTCCCCGAGTACAGATTCATGTTTTATGCTTTTGCCACTGGAGGGCGCTAAACACATTCACTTCATATTCAGAGTCCTAGGTCACAATAACACTGGAATAATGCTCATTCCCCTATTTAACTTTGCCCCAACCTCTTTTTGAGTTTCCACTTGGCCCATGGAACTGAGTTACAAATGTTTGAAATCATCCCCTGCGAAATCGGACAACCCTTCAAAAGCCTGATAGGTCATCAGTAGACCTCCATGGTCTTTACGTAAACATTCACAGAGTTTTTGTCAGACATTTTCGTCATATGCCTTCCAAGGAGGAGAATGCGACACGAGTATGTCAAAACGCGGGACTGTCATGCACAAATCAGCAATAATGACGCAACGTTAACCAGCTCCCCCGACATCGGCATACTACTAGCGCTTATGCAATGCTTTTATTAACGGAAAAAGGAAAAGAAAAAGTAGGTTTCTTTGATCACTTGCGCAGGCAACTTGCCTGTGATTCGCAAGCCATTTTATGAATTTTCTCACTGTGGTGAATGCCTCTGAAAGACGTCCGCGTGGAGGGACATGTAGCACCAATACTTCGCCCTATCCCTCAGTGGTGAAAGTCTACCAGCCAGTGCACGCCCCCAACCAGAAAAACAAAACAAAACAAAAAAACAGGAAAATTGTTTTTATTCCATTACATCTTATTGAATAGTATTGATTGGGTTTTATTTGTGTGAAAGATATAAATGGCTTGGATGCTTTCAAAAGTGTGATTCACCTTTCCGGAAAGGGGTTTTATAAGATTTTTCAGAGCAAACCCCTTATCTCGCCCTTATGCTGGGATAATCACAGGTGCTTGGAAGACAAATAGACCACTTGCAATGCACCAATAATTTGTTTTCTGGATAGTGTTCTCTCAAAAAAAATATTTAATGAAATCCAAAAGAAAATTTATTATATGTGCATTTCAGTGACACCGTATTTGGCTTATCTGATTTTCTAATGAAGTGTGTAGCCCCCATGCGAAATTTAATGTAGCTCATAACGTAGCATATTCTAGCTCACTCCAAGCAATGATTCCCCCTCTTTTGTAGGTTTGTCCTTACAGTGGGAAAGAACGATAGAGACTTTCATACAGGTTTAAGGCTAGGTTTAAGACAAGAAGTTGCAGCTTTTTAATGGTGTGATTAGAAATTAGTGCAGAAGTCATACAAATTATTCAGGAGAACTCAAATGTAAATAATGTACCTTTTAGAACTGGGAACGGTTCTAACCTGAAATATATAAGACGTTATCCTGTGGAAGGTACACCAAACTTACATTTTGAATACAGCCTCCGATGACCTGGTGTAGGGTCACACTGAGATATTCCCTATTGCCTTCACCCAGATTCACAGTACAGGCTACGAGTTGAATTGTATGGTCAGGTATGGCCATCGTGTATGCTCATGTATGGTAATCAAACTTTGTGCTGCTGCAGGACACTGGTGTTCATGTTTGGCAGGGTGGTTTGTCCAGTATGCAGCTCCAGTGCCAGTGAGAGCTAATGTTTATGGCCACTGGGGACTGTAGTCTCAGTGCATTAAAAGCTCAATGGAGATTGTAGACTAGTGTGTTTAGAGTTGGTACTGGCATGTTTCCTCCCTGGCCTGAAATGCTACAAACATATATATGGCTCTGCAATATGATTACTTACCCTCCCTCACACACTCACAAAAACACACATGCAATAGCCTCGAGAAAAGAAACCTTTTGATGGCAGACAGATGGAGTGATCATAAGCAGGTCAGGAGGAAGGAATTAAATTATGTAATAGGAATGTGTATATATATATATATATATATATATATATATATATATATATATATATATATATATATGTGTGTGTGTGTGTGTGTGTGTGTGTACATGTTGTTTTGGAAGCTGTCCAGCTCGCATGGATGGTGCTCCTCCCACTCTGCCCGCCTGATCTTCGGGAACATCATCTGTTCTTCCTTTGAGCTTCCTGGCCCCAGGCTCCTGTGTGTTATGGGAAATCCCTGCTTTGTTCCTATCCAGGAACATTATCCATTTTATCATGAGTATGGCCTCTGAGCAGAATGCTGAAATATGACTGGTTCCGAGGTTCCAAGGAACCTCCAAAGGGGAATATCTTTATTTATGCGAGTGCAGTTACATGATTTCAAAGTAGAATGTATGCGATCTTGCCAGAATGATGAACAGGAAATTAGTTCAAGTTTGGTTTATTCGTCACATACATAGTCATACACAGTATAACTCGCAGTGAAATGGTGGAACATTATTATTTATTACATTACATTATTATTTAAATTATTATTTAATTCTGTTTGCACAAGTGGAAATTGGTCTAGAAATTGCCCCAATCTATGATTTTTGCAACATTTGAGTTTTATTTTTGTCTTATTCATTGCTTACCTTTGAGGTGTCGGAAAAATATATATTTGCCATATATTTTCTGGATCAGTTAAGGTTGAATTATAGTACACACAGGCTTAGTAGGTCTACATCCACATTCCTGAGGTGTGAGGAGCTTCTCGCTGCTGCTAGAGAGGAGTTAGAATGGAGCAAAGACAGATCTGAGAATGATTTGAGTGGAAGGTGATGGTGCCTCAGAGACAGAGAGAGAGAGACACACAGACAGACAGACAGTGAAAAAGAGACTGACCCAAACTCCCAGATTAAAAAGGCTGGGTCTGCCACATAGACAGATTGTTTAACTCTGAGGATATCTGTGCTGGTTTCACTGACACCTGCTAGAATGCAAAAAAAATTACACCATATAATGCAAAATAGGTTCTGCCATGCAGCAGAAGAATGCATCATTAGTCAGATTAGTGCAATACAGTGTAGTGTTGTGCAACTAAATGCTATTCAAAAGAGCAGAGATACAGGAGCACAATGGCAGGTCAGGGACATAGGGACATAAGGGAAGAGCAGGGACACAATGGAAGCCACCAATTACATTTACATATGGAAGACTTTTTACCAGGTCGATCTATACACACACATGCATACGCACAGTTGATAAAAGCTAACTTGTCTTGCATGTACATATTACTTAGTGCATCAGCCCCGTCGCTATGGTGTCATTTGTGCAGAAATGTATTTAGTGGGTGAGCAAAAGTTAATTAAATGACAATTCATATTAAAGATCACTATCTAAGTCTGTTAAAGGTTGTCACTAGCATAAATTACATTTCCCCTACGTAAGAATTTCACCCTTTTGTAAGCTTGGATACAAAACGGTCTTGACTGAAGCCTATTACATATGCATATTACCATTAACACAACACCAGCTTTGACAGATTGAGGCCATGTCAATGGTTTATATGACATAGCATAATATTCATGTTTTCACTTTATTGTACACTGGTTTTCACAATTGCCACCTCCACATGACCTCTAAGCATCTCAAGGCACAATATCACACGACCCAGTGCAAACATGGCTCTCGGCCACAGTAAAGTTGCCCTAATTCGAAACACTTGCTGTGGCTTTGCCTGTCAACACAGTGGGATCTAAGACTTGGTAACTGCATTCTCATATAACAGGCGCAATATCGCAAAGAACATGTGGTGTCCTGTTAGCACGAGGCAGCAGTCACTGTGCCCTCACAGTAAGCGCTCAAGGCCCTCACCCTGCACATTCTGGGGGAAGAGTTTTGCAATGCCGTTGTCGGCTATAGTTTTGAGATCAGGGTGCCGGCTGGCTTCAGAAAGCTAAACTGCGTTGAACATAAGGCTTTGTGCGCCCACAACTATTTTTTTCACCCTTCTAAAATCTCTTTAACATGCCATTTGCTATGATTATCCAGTGAGTTGGCTGTCTGTGAATATGTCCTTTAGAAAAGTGAAAAGTCAGGCTACTGGATTGACATGGGAGAATTGGCCATGGGGTTCCGATGCTGCAATCGCCAGAGACTACTGACCTGAATAAGAAGACATCACCTTTAGATCTGCTGAGAAAGGCTGGTCTGAGCCAGGACGAAACAGACAGCTGCGTCAAACAAGGATGAGGGCCACTGAGAGAGAGGAGGAAAAGATTACATGGAATATAAAAGCAAAGGAGAATGGAAGTGAGAGAGAGCAGAGCAGGCCAAACTTGCAGCAGAGAGGACAGCCTGGTGGTGTGCAGAACCCTGGACAGACATATGGGTCTACTATAGGATCTTGTGCATGCAATCTGTTGTGTATGAGAATTATTAATCCATGTACCTGTAGGCTTAGTTCCCCATGGTAGATCAGAACCCAAGATATACCTCATCTTCATTAATGCACACACATATACACACACACACACATACACACACTCTGACTGACTGACTCTTTCACTCAGCCATCTTCACAGGACAGGTTACAAGGGTTGCTTCCATATGCACCTCTCTCTCTCATGCACAGAAAGGTCACGTCCTAATGCATATACATCTACCTTTGCTTTGAAAATAGGAAGACTCTCTCCCTGCAGTGTTGAGGCGTTTCCTACAAATTTAGTACCCGAGGGAAAAAGGCTGGAGTTTGCCAGAGAAAGTCCTGTAACAACTAGCAAGATTCGCTGAGGCAGGAGGAAGCAGCAGGCAGAGCATACGCTTCAAACTGCAGAAGACACGGTTTGTGTGCGTGTGCATTTGGGCAAGGTTAGAGGCCGAGGTAAAAATGGTTTTAGTTTTGAGTGTTTTGCGTCATTGCTATGAAAGCCATAAATCACAGGCACAACTTCCCGCTGCACTAGTCCCGCACCTCTCCTCCTTTCCCCTCCCACCACACTAGCCGTGCCCCCTTCCCCTACCTCTCAAGTCTCCGTCCTCTCCTACATCAGCCGGAGCTCCAGATGATAACGTATGGGTTATCGATGAGAAACAAGGAGAGTGGGGGAAGAGTCAGAAAATCTGTAAAAACAAAGCCACGCCAATGTAAAAAGACAGGGGGAGATAGAGAGAGCAAGACAGAGGATGAGCGAGAGCGAGAGAGAGAGAAGTAAACTGAAGGGGTTGATAACATACTTTTCTGTACAGAGAGAAACAGAGAAAGAACCCCCCCCCCCCCCCCCCCCCAAAAAAAGTAAAGGCAGTTAGTTAAAGTGGTGACCGAGACCATTTACTGATGGAGGTGGTCCGAGGTGTGAGTAGAAGGGAGATGTGGTGTTACATGGGGAAGCGAGGGGAAGGACAACATAAGAGCAGTGTGCAGGAACTTGGGGGGCATGGCATGAAGAATGGAAAACAGGTGATGCAGTCAATAATCCTCCTTTGCATTTTTACTAACGTCATTGCCACCGTACAGGTGCAGAGGGATATTGTGTGTGTGTGTGTGTGTATGTGTGTGTGTGTGTGTGTGTGTGTGTGTGCGCGCGCGCATCTGTTTCGGAGTATAGGGAATGGGAGCGTTTATGTTTTAACATTTACCTTTGTAAAACATATTTTGTGGTGCCGTCTTGTTTGGTTTGTATTTTGTGTTTAGTTTGTACTCCAAACCATTCCCTCTGAAGCATGGACATGTAAATGGGACAGATGACCTGTGGCCTGCCAAAAAAACATTCAGGCAGAAACTGTAATGCTCAGTGAAGAGGAAAAGCCTTTGCTCCCTCTAACTGCTAGCAGCTGGAGCAGGTACTGCATTCTAATTACCCTTCGTTTGGCTTTAAATTATATTGTAGTAAACAAGTGCTTTTTGCTCACTGATGACACACCTCCCCCTTTAAGGTCAATATAATCTCAGGGAAGCTCTTAATAGACCTCACCACAGATTTAATTGCAAGACTATCAAAGGGCTCATGAGTTGTACAATGTTTTTCCTTAAAAGCATTTAAGTTCTTAATATTAATCTATCCTCCATGAGTTACTCTCAGCTACTTAGCAGTGCACCCCAACAATATGCCAAGAAAGGGGCAATCTAGAAGAAGACAAAGAGGATTTACATAAAACTATGTTACAGTTACTGCTCCCAATGTACTGTTTTGTGAACCTGATCTGCAGCCAAAAACTGGCTCCTTCAGTTCCCAGAAACAAAGTTTTTGTAAACACTTAGTAGGCTAAATTAGGTAACTTCAAAGGCCATCAAGCTGCACTTAGCCAAGAGAGTGGCCGATAAAAGAAGGCCATAAGTGGAACCCGCTTCTCCAACGGGTGTTTGTCATGAGCCAGAGTACGACAGCAATATAACAATGCTGATTGTAGTCCGCACGCAGCAGTGTCCTTGCCTATTAATGGCCGTGAATCACCACAAAAGCAGCTCTCAAAAGTTGCTGACGCAAAAGCATTATCAGGAGTTTTCCTTTCAGTGCAGGTGGAGACTAACTGTGTTAGACTGATGTTATTCAGGGGAAATAGACCTCATCTGTATTCTCCCTGTTGGCTTGGAGATATTACTGGAGCACGTTCCCAAAGTCCTAACACAACACTATTAAACAGCCTGCCTTTGTGCTCCTATCTGTGTTTTCAGTGTGCATTACACAGAAGAGGATGTCAGGTCGCGCGTTGAGAACATTTCCTGGAATCCCTCCAAAGCAATGGCTCAAGGCCAAAAGTACTGAACAGTATCAAACAGAAGCAGGAGTGACCCGTACCCTAGTTCAGAAGTGACCCGTATCCTAGTTCCGGAGTGACCTGTACCCTAGTTCAGGAGAAGTAGGCCTACAAATCTTATTCAATGACTTTGTGTTTTTAAAAGAATTTCACTGATTCATTTGGAATTAATAAAAAGTGGTGGGGACGCATAAAAACCCGTCTTCCTAACCTAGTTAACACCGCGTTCTGCTCAGAAGTATTGCGCAACTCTTGTCATTCTGGCTCAGAGCGTCATATGGGATACATCTTTAGGAAAAGCACCAAAGGCCCTACTCAAGCGTGAATCCAACAGCGCTAGTCTACCCTCCGCCAGGCAGTAAGCTAACATGGTAGATTCATTCAGGACTTAATTCACTGAGAAACGCGGGTAATAACTGCATTATCCCACATCGCCACGTAAAACTAGGGGCCTCTGCTACTGGAGATAACTGGTGCACATACTCTCGTCACCTCCTACTTATACTTGCGGGTGTTTCTACGTTTAGCTAATTACACTGTAACAATACAAAGTTTCACAGTATAGTTTGCTGGCTATGATCGGACGATTTAGAATGTGTACCAATTCCAGACGACCAAGGAACCTTACTTTTTAGAAGTAATCCTTCACTAGGGTCTGTTTCAGCCTCACTCATCTTCTGCACGGTTTTGGTGCATGTCTCCAAAATAAATGTTTAGCGACTGACGGCAAAGGGAGCTAAATTCCAAGTGTACTAATTTTCCCATTCATGGGTAGTTCAACATGTGCAGTTTGTCCAGCATATGGAACCAAAGTAATAATCTGCATCCACAACTGCTGCTAATCGTTAAACGTATGGTTTAAAACTTCATTTTTTTCTTTTGTTTTGTTTCATTACATCTATATGATGAAATATATTCTTATTAATATATTATATAAATATATTATGAAGAACCATATGATGGCACTGTGTCATACCGCTTTAACACTGGTATACTGCCCTGCCCTAGACCTGAATAGCAAATAACTCCTTTAACATTTAGAGTCCAAATTTTCCTAACTGCTCATCCAGAGCACGGCTTGTTGTTATAATCAGTTTAACTTACTTGAGACGTAATGACTGCCAGTGCACATTTACTCTTTGCCGTTGAAACTGCGAAACTACAAAAGTTGAAACTACAAAGGTATCTGAAGACATAAGCAACGGGTGGGAATGTCAGCCGTGTCCGAATCCCAGCCGGATACGGAGGTTTCGCAGGCTACATGGGTGTTACCAAAGCAGGACCCGAGCGGCCAGACCCACACCGACGCTGTCGTGCGTCAGCAGTGCTCTTCTGCGCGTCACAAGCGTGCTTGACAACTGACAAATGAGTGATATATTTCTATACGTCATGGTCTACTGCAACATGTGTCTAATTTAACTACCAGTATTTGCTTTAATTTTTAATAAGTAAAACACAAAAGGATTATACCATAACATGAGAAATTTAAAAAATGCATTATGACCTGTTAGTAATGGTGAGAGATTATAAAAGAAACATAAATAAACTTGTAATTTATAATAATAATACAGTATAATATAAAATGCACACAACTAGAGGAATTCTATGAGTGAGAGAGAGCGAGTGGGACGTGCTCGTTCTTTTTCCCCCAACACTCTCAGGGTCAGCGGCTGTACCGGATGACGCACATAGAGCCCCAGTTAATATAGTACAGGAGGCACTGGCATCTGACTGAGCATTCCATTACAAGCTCTTCATGCTGGGTTCACTCAGCAGCTGTGTGCTGATTTAGCCACTGCTAACTAAGCCCCCCACCATCACCACATACCCAATCTTTCCTCTCTGCTTGAAGCATGGGTCATTCACCAACATTACAAATGGTGAGGCATGCTAATTAGTTTTGTTGGAGTTCACTTTAATAGACTAACTTTAGCTATGTGTTCCAAGTTCCACTTTTTTCCCCAAAATAAAATCTGCTAAGAAGAAAAGCTGTGCTTATGAGAAGACTGTTACAAGTGCCAGTCTGAGAATGCTAAAAACCAAGTGACTGTCAACCTGCAGACCACACAAAGCCTTCAAACAAGCAACCATTTTTCTCAGTTATGTAACGCAGACCGGACTGCAGGGTTTCCTAATGATGCCATTTGAGTTAAAGTATGTTACAGCATACAGACTGCTGTTAGCCAGCCTTGAACTGACAATTTGTGCAGGGTTCCAGCTGTCCACAGAGTGATTCAGATTCAGCCAGCCTCTACCACTGCTTTACTTCTCTCTTTGTATATTATTAATTTCATATTTGTTTGCTATCTGATTTCAATAGTTAAGTAGTTTGGCCTTGCTCCAAAAGCAGCCTCTCTCTCTCTCTCTCTCTCTCTCTCTCTCTCTCTCTCTCTCTCTCTCTCTCTCTCTCTCTCTCTCTCTCTCTCTCCAGTACTCTCTCCAAACCAGACTCTCTCTCTCTCTCTCTCTCTCTCTCTCTCTCTCTCGCTCTCTCTCTCTCTCTCTCTCTCTCTCTCGGCTTTCATTTTAACCTGTTTTCATTTTAACACTAGTGGGGACTTTTCCGGTTGGATGCATGGTTGGATGGTAGGTATGTAGGTAGGTACGTAGGTAGGTAGGCAGGCAGGCAGGAAAAGGCAGACAGACAGACAGGTAGAAGAAATGACAAGGAGAAAGATACAGTAAGAGATACAGGAAGAGACAGAAACTTGGTGAAAAGTAAAACATCTCACTAGTGTTTCAGCATTTTAGTGTCAAAACAGTTTGATAAAGTTTGATACAGTAGCAAGGTTTACATGCACACTTTTGTCATTTATATTGAAATCATTCTGATTTAAGATTTCAGTTCAGGATGTGATCTAATATAGTCTGGGATGTGATCTAATACAGTCTGGGCCTATGCATTTGAATCGGAACAGCTGTGCGACGTGCACATACAGCTACGCTTTATACTGTAGGTGGTGGTAATGTACCAACTGGTGTCTGTCATAAAATGCTGAAGAAGAAGATAACATGAGGGCATGAAACCTATCTTCAGACTTGTCCAGTGTTTTTTTCTTGCATTTGTTCCAACACTGTGGTCTGTCTTGGCTTCATTCTTTTTTCTTTTTTTTCTTTTTTTGTCGACTTGTTTAATTATTTCTTACTTTTCCTCTGTCTAGTGCAGTTGAGTTTGGAAGCTGTTTTTTTGTTTGTTTTGAAATACAATTTTCATTTTACTGTGTAAGAGAAAATGTGTAAGCGTTCTCATATCAAACTATATTAACCGTTTTATTGCTTCTATTAAAATTATTAGTCAGAAATATTTGTCCAGACATGATGTACCCTTTGTAATGAATGTTTTCTAACAGATAATAAAAATTCTTTCTGAGGTGGTCCTCAAACGTGCTACCCTGTCTTGATCTTACTTCCCATTGTTTCCAATGATGATTTTCACAATGTTATTGAATGAATCATACATGCCAGACCTGACAATCAGTGACCCTGGGCGGAACCTCTGCATGTTTAAGTACACATGTATGTGCCCAACTCTAAAGTAGTGATTTTGTGCACTTAAATATGTTAGTAAATAAATGCAATAACACTAATATACAACTGAATTAACATTAGTGACAAGTTTTATAGTGAACTGTAATGTCTAACATAATAATGAAAACTTGCTAACCAGGCTAGTGTGGAACTAGAAATAAGGATACAATAATTAAACTAAACTAGGAATTAATAGAGAGTACCTATACCTATATACAATTTTTAAAAGTAATACAGGTGATATTTATTATTAAGTGAAATAAAAACACAAAAACATGGAATCTTAAATGTAAGACTTTATAGCCAATAACTACAATTTAGCCATTTATTACCTTAATATCACCAATTCCATTCCATATAATATTACTGAATATAAGGTTATTAAACAATTGTACAGGTGTATATAAGCACAATAATCAAACAATAATTGCACAATATAATTTTAACATTTGCTTATCCTTTCTGTACAAGCTATCACGATAGCTGATATTTGCGACTTTTATTTTAAATTATATGTATGCAGAAGCTGCCCAAGAGTCCTTGAGAAATAGGATCAGGATGGTGAAGCATGTTTGGGCACCACACTGGTCATAAATATGTCTGGACTTTATGAGGCGGTAATAAAAGTTTCTTTTCCACAATAAAAGTCTGCACTCTCTGGGCAGACCCCATTCTTAACTTATATTGAGTGCTAATTAAACATCTTTCCTTGGTAAAGGTTTTCTTCCAGATATAATGTACACAGGGGTCATGAAGTACTGTTCTATAAATGTACTTTGAAGTTGGCCTAGCCAGACGTTGCCTAGTCAGAGGCTAAGAAATGACTAAACTCCTCCTTTATAGTGTGTATTAAGAGTGAGGAGAGAATACATGCTCTCCAGATGCTCCAAGTAAGGTTACATACACTTCTGTCAGTGATGGTTGCATGTCCAGGTTCTCCCCAGAAGTCTGTGAAAACCTGGACAAACAATAAAAGCAACTCTGTCCTGACTAAGATTTGTCATTGGGATCTGATAAACGGGTGTTTTACTGGGTTGTTGTTTTTTATGAGAACAAAGGTGTTGTGACGTTTCTCACATGCCAATGACTCTATTGACATCATGTCTGGTTAAAAATGGCTGAACAAGCACTGATTGATCAGGATAATGGAAATCAGCTCCAAATAAGGCAGTTGGAGTGTGACCATGTCACCAAAATGGTGATTGAGTCATATATAACAATATAATTAGAGCTATCTCGTGCATTCTTATTGTATGTACAATGTTGAATCAAGATGACAGTTTTACTGGCAGTAAAATGAACTTACATTGTTTACTGGAAATATCAGACATCAGGAATAGAAAGTGTTCCAAAAGATTCTTAAGTAGATTTTGGATAATACAACTCATATGAACTGCAAAGTTATTTTTACATAATTAATGTGTTCAAACAAATGGATCAAATAAAAGGGTTGAATCAAACAAATCTCTCTGACCGCACCTCCAAGGGAGGTTGACATATATGACTGTTATACTGGGAGCCAACAAACACTCTATGGGTCAATTTCTACAATTACTTATTAATATAATAATAATTATTATTACTACTACAACAGTTTTTGATGACAAAGAGATAAAAAATGTTACTGAGGCTTATAAAATTACCTTGAAATGTAAGAATAATGAGGCACAAACTTATGATTTCATAAACACTATGGTGCTGGCTATCATTTGTGCTATATGTATTCAGAGGGCGGACTGAATTCTGAATACAGAGACTGAATATAGAGATTGCTGAACCGGATAATTAAGGATACTGACCATCAAGTCAGTGTCTGCATTCTTGCCTGTACAACTCTGAAGACTTCTACTGTGCGGAGAGCATGTGTACAAAGACGTTACTGGCTACTGGAATCTCCACAAGACCCTAAAGCCCAGTGAACCACTCACATGGGAATCATCGGCTGCTATGCAATTCTTTTTGACCCCAAGAAAGAGGTGAAAAAAAGAATTTTGTGATTGAAAATAATGCTTCTGATGATGTAAAGTAATTGCATCTTCTTATGCTGAATGTAATAAGATCTTAACCCCAACTGTGCTTGAGAGTCTGCAAAGGACTGTTGTAGAAAAACTAGCTAAACAAGCAAATGTGTCATGGTTTGAGGGACATGCCCACTCCTGCTAGGGAATGCACCACATACCTGCCCCGCTCCCAATCACCTACCTACCTCCACCTGTTCCTTGTTTGCCTTTTCTATTTAAACCCACAGGTCCCTAGAGATAGCGCTGCACATTAGTGGACAACTGGACTACGTGATTCCACTCTGTTCACCGCTACGCTGAATTTTGGAACATGTACTCCCTTTTTGTTAGTTATGATTGCAAATCTATTATTTTGATGGAAAATAAAGAGCACTTTGGCATGACCTTGCCTCTCGCTTCCTCTGTGCTGCCCATGTCACAGTGATACAGAAATCAAAAACTGGTTATCGGGGGATTATGCATACATTTGGCACAAATCATTTAAAGCAAAATGTAAAAGAAACTGGGTAATTGTGAAAAACATAGATCAGCAATAACAAACTGACATAATGGATATGTCTGGTTTCTGAGAGGCATGCAGACTGATTCTACAAACATTTGTGAAAGAATGGGTCACTCTCAGGAGTTCAGTGAATTCCAGCATAGTAACTATGATAAGACGCCACCTGTGAAACAAGTCCAGTTATGAAATTGTCTTGCTACTAAATATTCCACAGTCAACTGTCAGTGGTATTATATCAAAGTGGAAGCGTTGGGAATGACAGCAATTCAACCATGAAGTGATAGGCCACATAAAGTGACAGAATGTGATCGGCGGATGCTGAGGCGCATAGTGCACAGAGGTCGTCTACTTTCTGCAGAGTCAATCACTACAGACCTCCAAACTTCATGAGGCCTTTAGATTAAAGAACTCAAGAATAGTGCATAGAGAGCTTCATAGAATGGGTTTCCATGGCCAAGCAGCTGTATACAAGCCTTACATCACCAAGCGCAATAAAAAGTGTTAGATGCAGTGGTGTTAAGTATGCTGCCACTGGACTCTAGAGCAGTGGAGATGTGTTCTCTGGAGTGATGAATCACGCTTCTCCATCTGGCAATCCAATGGACGAGTCTGGGTTTGGCAGTTTCCAGGAGAATGGTACTTGTCTGACTGCATTGGGCTAAGTGTAAAGTTTGATGGAGGGGGAATTATGGTGTGGGGTTGTTTTTCAGGAATTGGGCTCAGCCCCTTAGTTCCAGTGAAAGGAATGCTTCAGCATACTAAGAGATTTTGGACAATTTCATGCTCCCAATTTTGTGGGAACAGTTTGGGGATGGCCCCTTCCTGTTCCAACATGACTGCGAACCAGTGCACAAAGCAATGTCCATAAAGACATGGTGTGGAAGAACTTGACTGGCCTGCACAGAGTCCTGACATCAACCCGATAGAACACCTTTGGGATCAATTAGAGCGGAGACTGCGGATCAGGCCTTCTCGTCCAACATCAGTGTCTGACCTCACAAATGCTGGAAGAATGGTCAAAAATTTCCATAAACACACACATAAACCTTGTGGCAAGCCTTCCCAGAAGAGTTTAAGCTGTTATACCTGCAAAAGGTGGACCGACATCATATTAAACCCTATGGATTAAGATTGGGATGTCACTCAAATTCATATGCATGTGAAAACAAATACTTTTGGCAAAATAGTGTATATTATGTATACATGGGTATGTATGGGTATGTGTGATTAAAAATAAGAATGGAACAGAGTTCATAAAAACCTTAAACATACCACAGAAAGGATTTTCTTTCCAGTCTTTGATGACAAAACATAACTGTACATTTTGCTACAGACCTGGGGCAAAAAATCACCACTTTGTGAATGGGTCGATCAAACATTGAAAACTAGGATGTGCAGATACTTTATATCTGTCAACACACAAAAACACTGACATAGTAAAGGATTTAGTTCAACAATCACTTAAAAATAAAAATGAAGCTGGTTGAGATGAATGAGATTGGTTCCTTCAAGGTGTTTAAAACACTGTATGGGCCATTTCCCACCAGAACAAGGAAACTTTGCTTGTTTAAAGTTGATGATACCATTAGAATTTCACAATTAAAACATTTGAGAAGGGTTATGAAGTAGCCTAAATGGATTACATTTTCACTGTTTTGGAGCAGATACTGAGAGATTGTCTAGTATAAAGACTATGTTACTATGACAGGGAGAAAGAGGGTGTATTTATAAGCAAGAGGTAAAAAAATCATCATTGGAAAAGAGAAGGTCTTTAAGTATAGAACATCCTTGTTTTATGTACAATTCGCATTTGACCATGAAAGAGTGGATTCTTTGTAATTCCCCAAAACAGGATGTCCTGCTACAGTAGTACATTGGCTAAATCCCTCGAGCTGAAAGGTGACTAGGAAGAAGCTGTGGTCAAGGTTCAGTAATCTTACTTCTGGTTATTGACAAGTGAACATAAAAACATCTTTCATGTCGAATATTGGAGTATTAAAAATGAGTACTATACAAAAGAGTACTACAAGCACTAAACCAACCATGGGTTTTATGGAAGGACAGATTTCCTGTTTCAGGAAATGAACATGATGATGATAAAATCACAATATCAATTTAACATTAGAATATACTCGTGTGAAGAACAACATTTTTATGGTAACCGATAAACCTATATAAATGTACTGAAAAAGACAGGAAACATGGAATGTATCTCTAAACTGCAGACAAAACTCATATTCTTGGTTGTTAGCACCAGAAAGACAATTCCCAGCACACACAGACAACGTCATATTTTCTCAGCAAGGAACCAGTGGTGGAATTTCCCTCATAATTCTAGAGGAATTTAGTGAGGAGGACAAGCTTGGAATATCACCAAATTACCAGCACATGAGATATTAACATCTGGGCATAATTTATAAAAAGGGCATAGTTAAACAGTAAAGTTTAATTAAGAATCTAGTACTATCTTGAATGTATTTGTGCTTGGTGTTCAACATATTTTGTTTAGATAATTGTAATGCATATTTTTACACACTGGAAGTTCCTTTTCCTCTTTGCCTGTAATCTCTCGATATCTTCAATGATACACAGCAATAATACACAACAACATATGTATCATGATCTCACTTTCCTAGGCTCAGACACACTGTCCTGATATAATTCAAATTGTGGTTGTTGCCAATTTTATCAAAGAAATCACTGTTATTTAATTCCTTTCAATTTCCTTTTAAAAAGTGGGTGGAGGATCCTTGAAATGTGGCCAAGTCATGCGTCCTTCTTTTAGCCAAATTCTGAGGATGCAGCAACATATCCTCCGCAGGCTTTGATTTCCCTCAAGACATTAGTTGCACACAAAGCTGCTTTTGC
Source organism: Electrophorus electricus (assembly GCF_041902795.1). Classification (NCBI taxonomy): domain Eukaryota; kingdom Metazoa; phylum Chordata; class Actinopteri; order Gymnotiformes; family Gymnotidae; genus Electrophorus; species Electrophorus electricus. The sequence continues at coordinate 29,848,502 of NC_137500.1, forward strand.
AACATTAGAGCAGAGCCAGGCAAGTGGTGCAGCAAGAGTTCATTTTTAAGTCCGTTTCCAATTTTTTTGTAAAAAAAAAAAAAAAGAAAAAAAAAAGAAATTCCAATTACCTCAAATATTAACAATTAAGGGATATAATGAGAGAGTGAACTGCAATTAAAAGTAAGGCCTGCATTACAATCCTTTAACTGAGATCCACAATCCTTTAATTTAGACACACCAAGTGACATTTTTCCATAATGTCATTAACACTTCCACATAACAAATAGTATTTCAAAGGTTCCACTATGTCAGGAATAATACATTTTTTTAATAAAATAGAATTATTACTGTTATCGGTTTGTGCCTCATGTTATGATTACTTTTTTTAAAAAAAGAAAAAGATTAAGTTAAAAAACATTTTTATTAAATTATCCTCACTGCTACGACTCCTAGATTTGGGAAAGATATGACTCAGACACACATTTACCTGATGCTTTTATCCAAAGCAACTTACAATTATGACAATTACAATTTGAGCAATTGAAAGTTAAGCGCCTTACTCAGGGGCCCAATAACAGCAACCTGGCAGTGGTGAACCAGCAACCTTCTGATTACAAGTTAAGTACCTTAACCATTGAGACAACACTGCCCAGCAGTGCCATGGAGGCAGATTAGATGTTGTAGGGATGGTTTTATTTTGTTCAGTGCATAAAGTTTTCTAAATAAATAACTAAAGTTTTTTTTTACAACTAAAATTACACTTTTGTTATTACAGAGAGAGTAAGTACCAGAAAAAGGTACCGTTGAGTACTGGTACCAAAATTCAGGTACAAGTATTCAGGTACCCAACCATATCTTTCATCTGTCTTATTTTTAAAAATCCATGAAGGTTAGCCTGAGGTTACCCTGTTTTGTTTTCAGGAAAATTTTAATGTAGCCTGAAAAAAGGTTGTCTCCACTTCTCAGGAAAGTTCCGTACATCAAAAGGTTTTCAGCACCTTGTACATCATGTTTCTGTTAGGGCTCTGTAAAGCACAGGCTTGAAATAGGGGGAACAGCAGGTTACCACTCGTGCGATAAAGAATTGGTGGCCACAGTCCTCTGGGCGGAAGAACTTTGAGCAGAAAAATGTCAAAGTAATTTGCAATGGGTGCAATGAGTCCTGGAAAATGGTGATTGGGTGTCCAATGGGGCAGGTCTTAGCCTTAATGAAGTAAGGGTACAGATATGTAAAATCATAATAGATTCACTTACTAGGTCACGTCACATAACGCATGTTTAATATGTTGATCTGACCCCCTAAAAGCACCGCACAGGGGTTGAACCTTTCAGGAAAATAAAGACTTTAGCAAGATAAGAGATGATGTGGGAATATGACAGAGATTTTCACATCAGTCACTCACAGATTCTAAGTGTTTTGCAAGCCTTTAATTCTCTCCATTGTATTCTGGAAGCTTTGCCAAGATCCAGAAGATAAGGGTTTTGTTAAACAAAGCATTTATCACAAACACGATAAA